>NC_138541.1:73007949-73607949 GCF_964234715.1 Podarcis melisellensis | reverse complement strand
TGAGTCAAGCTCAGGGGGCAGCATCTGTAATGGTCACAGCTCAGGCTTTGCAGGTTCTGGATTGCTGACCTCAGATCTCATGGGCTCCGAGCCATCAGCTTTATACTATATGGACTCCAGCACTAAGAACCTGGTCCAATTCCCCAGCTGGTGACACAGCAGCACCCGACTCAGACAGCTCCTCTTGGAGACTGAGAAGGACACAAAAAGGAGCTTGGGCTCTGTAAGTACCCAAGGAGATTGCCAGCCATCTCTCTAGAGACCTGCTGTGGGAGCATCAGACTCTGGTTATCTCTTGCAGTGTGTAAACAACAAAAGAAGAGCCCTGCTGGATCAGACTAAAGGCACATCCAGTCCAGGATCCTGTTCTCACCATGGACAACCAGATGCAAGCAGGACCCAAGTGCTACAGCGCTCTTCCCTTCTCTGGTTTCCAGAAACTGGTATTTAGAGGTACACTGCTCTGATATTCAAGATAGCACACAGCCATCATGGCCATTCTCTACCTATGTTCAACCTGTATATTTGTAAATGAACACAAGTATTGCCAAATGCACAGATTCCTTCAGCAACCGCCTCACAGCAGAAACAAAATCTAGGTAATTGCTGAAACCTCTCACCCCTTGGAGAAGTGGGATGATCATCACAACATGCTCCCTTCCAATGCTGTGCAGTTCCTGTCCCAAGAAACACAGAGATTCCACCAGCACATTAAAGAGCAAAATCACTGTGCTTTGCTTCAGTCGGAAGCATGCTATGCACTGGGCTGGAACATCAAGCTGTGTTTTGCCCAGCCCAGGCACCGGGAGCCAGGAAGCATCATGCTGCAGGGATTATCCCTGTGGCTCATTCTTGGATGTGATAATATGGTTCAGGAGGCTGATGCTTTTGAGGGGAACTTAGAGATTTGGCTTTGGCGCTGCATTAGTATGGAAATTGTTTGTGCTCCTATGAGATAATTATAGTCTTCCCATCTGTATTTTCAAATGGTTTAAAGGGAGGATGGGGAGTTTGGGTGGATCTTTCATTGACAGATGCCCTGGAGCACCTTGTCTTGGTAGAACAGCTTGCTTTACTCTGGCTACGGCTGGCACCCAAACCTTGACATAAGGTTTGCCTTACTCTTCCATGGGGCTGGAGCTCAGAGCATCACTGCAATGTCCCCAACCTTCTCTGTCATGCTGAATAAGTCTCTTATTACTTAGGAACATTGGGAGCTCCTGATGTTGAGTCTGGCCACTGGTCCAACTAGCTCAGCATTGCCTGGCACCTTCTACACTCAGAGCAGATGTTCTGCCTCTGAGCTAAGGCTCTTTCCCTTTGGAATGGCAGCAGCACAGGGGCATTAAGTACCCCCTCTTGCAACAAATGCAGACAGCTCCCAAGTAAGCTTTGCTATGTTCATGAGACTTACTCCTAAGAAGGGTCTGCATCAAGTGGTCAGGCATCTGTTGAGAGTTGGCATCTCAGTGGGCAGGCATGGGGCAGGGGACTGGCATTGGACTCCTCAGCTTCCCCATTGCAACCTGCTTGCTTGCTTGCTCACCCACCTTCCATGTTGACCCAGATAAGACTGGGGTGAAAAGGAGGAGCACTCAATGCCTCTGCCCACTTGTTCACTGGCTGTTGTGACCGTTCCCTGCACTGCCTGGGAGATGGAATCCAGCAATAGCTGCAGAATGGCAGGCTACCCATGTCTGCTTGAAACTGAAGGATTTAAATCGAAACAGGTTGTGAGAGAGCAGCAAATGGCTAACAAGCACAGAGTATTTCTGCCCCTCCCTATAATGCCCAGCTTGACTGATTTGCTTGATCTCTCTGATTCCTCTCTGCCCCTGCACCACCCTGCCAAACAGCACTGGGTGCCTTGCTAATTCTTGCATGCTTGGGCAGAATGGGAGATGCATGTGCACACGCTGTTCCAATTTAATTCCCAGCCTGCCTGGAACCTGCACACTCTGACAAGGGAAGTCCAGCCTTCCATCACAGAATGATAGACTTGTAGAGTTGGCCCAAGCATCAACTAGGACAATCCTCTGCAATGTAGGAATCTCAGCAGATGGCCATCATAGCTGTGGACAGGCAGCGAAGCTGCTGTTGAATTCTGGCTGAAGTGAAGCCTATGTGTAAGGTTAAAAGAGCCAGACCACAGTCCATTGAGTAACCTCAAGACTCAATTGTTGCAGTGCACTGTGTGTGGGGCTCCTCTTGGGCCTGGTCCAAAATGCTGTGGCCAGACTGTTAATGGGGACAGCACAAACCTCTGGTTCTCAAAAGCTTGCTCTGGCCAACTGACTTCTAACAACTCTGGTCCAGGATACTTCAGGGACCTCCTGATCCCTTAGATCCCTACTAGATCCCTGCAGTCTTCAGAGGAGTCACTCTGAGTGGTCCCCCGCGGCTTGGATACATGGCTCGGATCCACCTGGAGCCCTGCTGTGTTCAGTATGCTGGGCCCAGTTTTGTGCCAGCACCACAAGAGATCGGGCAGGGCTCCTCCCTGTGGAACTTCTGTCACTAACTTATTATTCCAGCAGGCTTTTTAAGATGTCGGAATTTAAAGGTGCTGTTTTTGAATTTTGAGGAGATTGGTAACAATGTTTTTTTTCGCCCACCTATTACGTCAATCGCTCTGCTCAACCTCAATCCCCAGATCAAATTCTCACATTTGCTTTAAAGAATCATGGCATCCTGTTTGAATCTCGCTAATGAGTTTGTAAAGAATAGAAGATATCTTGTTTGTTTTCAGGGTCAAATTCAAAACCAGATTTTCAAATGGGGCAAGTGACCTGGTGGATTGGTAGTTGGGCTGGAGATGAAATGAACCAGTTTTGGCCACCAGTTGATCACCGGTTAGGAATATGTTATTACCATATGAATCCTTCCTTCCTTCCTTCATTGCTTTTTTAAAAATGCCATGCACACATTTTTTTATTGACCATAAGGAACTAAGACTGAAAACATACTGCACTAATCATGCCCATTAAATGCTAGATGCTCCAAGGGGATGAAGATAGGCAGAACTTGGAACAAAAAAGTTGAATCTCTGCAACAGCATTATTTTTACAGCCAACACTCTGCCCAACCATGAAATATTTGTCTTTGACCAGGTCTTAAAATCTATCCTGATATCTCTTAATAGGGAACTGAAATTTAATTGTTGCACTTTGGTCCAAGACTTTGAAATGTATACATCCAAGATTTTAATGCGCCTGTATTCTCAGCTGTACATCAATGGGTGTGTTCAGGTGCACTGCTTCAGATTTTGTGTTGCTGGTAGTCAGTCTTGCTACCCTTCCATAGTCTTCAATTACTCTGATGGCCTCCAAGAATGAGACCTCCATTCAGAAAAGCTTCCTAAACCCCTGAAAGCTCTGAGGAGTGAACAAGACACAGGTGACTTTGTAGAATTACGGTACCTCCTCAATTGATAATCTTGCAGTGTGACACACCAACTTTGCAACAGAATCTTTCATGAAAAATGTGACCATATTCCCACTTCAGGGGGAGGGAGGGAGGGTGAGAGGAAGGGAGGAATTATTGGGATATATTATTATAATTTGTTAATGTGCCTTTTTAGCTGCATAATTTTGAAAACTAACAAACTATGTGTATTAAAAGGTAGGGATTGGACTCAATGATCTGAATGGGTTGCTTGCTGACTTCTATGATTCTGTGGTTTCTAGGCATTTGTTTGCAAGAAGAATACCCTGGCTCAGCTTCTTTGGCAGACAAGCTGAGGTGGATTAAGTTTATGCATGGCAAGTGCTTCTTTTCTTGAAGATCCTCTTCAGGCTAGAAAGAGCTGGGGAACAAAACAGGCAGGGAGCTGGCAGTCATTCAGAAAACGTATTGGCGCAGAACGAAAGCCTGACAAGCAAGGCCTGTGTGTGTGTCTCATTAAGTGGGTGCTTCAAGTTTATGGCAAGCCGAGTAGATGAGGATCTTGATAAGGCATTAAAAAACAGTGACAGGGGTGTGCAGTGTTCTGCTTTGCCACAATGCCCTGCATTTCTTAGGCATCCTGAGCAGGGATACTAATAACTCATTCCTCCTCCCAAGAAACAAATTTGCCCAAGGTGTGTGGAATCGACTTCTTTCCCAAAGAGCTTTCAAAAAATGGTTGATTCCCCACCCCAAATAAAGTGGCAAGTTAACCTGGGTTCAAATTTTCAACCGCAGTGGGCAAAGCTGATATAAGCACAAAGCACCACAAACTCAAGATTATACGTGAAATTTAATGGATTCTTTTTTGCCCCATGAAGGACAAAACAGTCACAATGAAAGGGAACCCTTTTATTCTCTTTTGCAACACATCCTTTTATTAGGAGAAATGTCTTTTTGAGCCTGATACAGTTTGTTTTAACATTTGTGTGTGTGTGTTCCATTCTTCCATCATGACCAGTGGGGAAACCAACCTGAGCCTGTCCATTGGCCGAAGCGGAAACAAGTGCACAAAGTTCATTCCCCTCCTGCGCTGGGCTGGAAAGGCCGGCAGGCACACTTTGCAACAGGATTCCTGCACGCCAAAGCACTTTCCTCACTCACGCCCCCGCCAGAAACCCCGAGAACTGTAGTTTACTCCTCATAGGCCTACAAGGCCTTTTAGATTGTGTACCCGAGGGCAAGGATGGTATTATTGCTGAGTGTTGTTGTCATTTTTGTTTATAATGATGCAATTTGTATACCACCCACAGGGCAGTTCTCAACATAAATCCAACATGTAAGCCAACAAAGGTCCATATAGTTAAAGCCATGGTTTTCCCAATAGTGATGTATGGAGGGGAGAGCTGGACCATAAAGAAGGCTGATCGCCGAAGAATTGATGCTTTTGAATTATGGTGCTGGAGGAGACTCTTGAGAGTCCCGTGGACTGCAAGAAGATCAAACCTCTCCATTCTGAAGGAAATCAGCCCTGAGTGCTCACTGGGAGGACAGATTGTGAAGTTGAAGCTCCAGTATTTTGGCCACCTCATGAGAAGAGAAGACTCCCTGGAAAAGACCCTGATGTTGGGAGAGATGGAGGGCACAAGGAGAAGGAGACGACAGAGGACGAGATGGTGGGACAGTGTTCTCGAAGCTACCAGCATGAGTTTGACCAAACTGCGGGAGGCAGTGGAAGACAGGAGGGCCTGGCTTGCTCTGGTCCAGGGGGTCACGAAGAGTCGGACACGACTAAACAACTAAACAACAACACCTGAGGGCAAGGATGGTATTATTGCTGAGTGTTGTTTTGTTTTGTTTATAATGATGCAATTTGTATACCACCCACAGGGCAGTTCACAACATAAATCCAACATGTAAACCGCTCTGGGAGCTTTCCCACCCCCAAACTGAAGACTAACACCCATCACCCTCCCAACCTTCAAATAGATAGACAAAAGCAACTCCGCGCCCCCCCCCAAGGGCAGCGTGTCTCTGGTTGGCCATCTCTACCGCGCAGGGTTGATTGGATATTGAAATCCAAGGCAATGTTTGGCATCTAATCTCCCGCTTAACAAACTCTTCTTATTGCAGCCTCCTAAATGAGGACGACGAGGTGCAATCATGTTAAACAGTTTCCGCCTCGCTGAAGCAGATTGGTAGGGAGCTCGCCCACCCCCAGGCTAGCAATGGGCGCGGGGGGGGGGGCGCTGCTTGCTGCTAATGACACAGAGCCTTGGCTTCCCAGGCTGCTCCCCCTATCTCTCCGCGGTGCTTAAAATGTAAATGAATTTCATTATTAGCAACTCCATCCACTAATTGCCATCCAAAGCCATTCATTACCCTGTCAGCTTATTGGTTGGAGGACAACAGAGTGGCTCATTTATCGCAGGCTAAGGAAAAGCTGAAATTAGCTCGTGCATATATAGAGGGGGGAGGAATGGGGGAGGCAGGTGGGGGGGGAAGCAGGGGGGGTGCAGGGGAGGGCAGAAGGGGGAAAGGGGACTGCTTAATTGTTTTAAAAGAGGAGAGACTAAAGAAAAGGAGATGATGAAGGGTGATTAAAATGGAGGCGAGAGAGTGATTAAAAGCTATTATCTATCCCCCACTCCTCCGCCAGCCGTTTGCATCTGATGGAGTGGAGTCCGCGGAAGCTCATGGCAGAATAAATAAAGGAGTATTTAAGGCTCTGCAATACTCGTTTGTTGACTTTGCTGCAACAAACACGGCCACCCCTAGAGAAAGCACAGCAGCCTATTCAAATACTGTATTCTGTCTCAAGATTTTTCACTTAACAAAAAAAATATTTCCCATCAGCTCTAGTTACATAATACATGTTTGGTTTTTTATATGAATAATTCTGAAATCCTTACTAGGGCAATGAATTCATTAGGGCCAACCATATGGTCACAAAACAGCAAGCAAACTTTTGAGGGTTTTTTATTTCGAATTCTTGGTCAGGCAGCAGTTCTTCTGTTAGGCCAGTGTTTCCCAAACCGGGGTGTGTGTGTGTGTGTGTCATATGGACCCCTAGGGCACCCCAGGATATTCCAAGGGGGCCACAGGTGAAAAATGTGTAAATGGGGGGCCACAGCAAGAGGCTAGGGGGCCACAGGGGAAAGTGAAGAAAGAAAATCATTTTTTTTAAAATCGTGATTGGCTGGCTATCCACTTGGTCAATTACAAGCGGGTAAGGGGGTGGCCCCAGGGACACGGATGGTGCAGTGGGTTAAACCACAGAGCCTAGGACTTGCCGATCAGAAGGTCGGCGGTTCGAATCCCTGCGACGGGGTGAGCTCCCGTTGCTCAGTCCCCGCTCCTGCCAACCTAGCAGTTTGAAAGCACGTCAAAGTGCAAGTAGATAAATAGGTACCGCTCTGGTGGGAAGGTAAACAGTGTTTCTGTGCGCTGCTCTGGTTTGCCAGAAGCGGCTTAGTCATGCTGGCCACATGACCCGGAAGCTGTACGCCGGCTCCCTCGGCCAATAAAGCAAGATGAGCACCACAACCCCAGAGTCGGTCACAACTGGACCTAATGGTCAGGGGTCCCTTTACCTTTTAAGGGGTGGCCCACCAGGTGGGAGAGCTGAGGCTCCCATTTTGACCAGTCAAGCCCATAATCCAGAACCCCCAGGTCAGGAAAGTGGTGGGGTGGCAATGGTTAGGGCTGGGCCAGCTGGGCCCCGTGGCAGCCTGGGCCTGACTTTGCAAGGTGTAGGGTGCAATTCACCCAGTGCCTAGTAGTGGATCAGGGCCTTTGGATGTTATTGAGGGGCACAAGCTAGCCAAGCAGAGTCTTCTGGTGCTGCTGACTTGCATCTAGTAGATAATGAAGTGTCTACTCAGAAGAAAGTCTCATTGAGTTCAGTGGGCCTTACTCCCCGGTAAGGGTTTGTGGGACTCTAGGGCAGGAATCCCCAGCCTGCGGCCCTCCAGATGATTTGGCCTACAACTCCCATGATCCCTAGCTAACAGGACCAGTGGTCAGGGATGATGGGAATTGTAGTCCAAAACATCTGGAGGGCCGAAGGTTGGGCATGCCTGCTCTAGGACTTTATCTAGGCAGTCAGGTCTCCTCCGGATAATAATAATAATAATAATAATAATAATAATAATAATAATAATTTCTTTATACCCCACCCATTTGGCTGGGTTTCCCCAGCCATTCTGGGTGGCTTCCAACAAAATATTAAATTGCAATAGTCCATCAAACATTAAAAGCTTCCCTAAACAGGGCTGCCTTTTTGCACTATTTTTGCACAAAATCTTTTTGCACCAGGTCAGTGAGGACCACTTGCATTTTAAAATTCCCCCATATATACAGAACTCCCTGTGCACCTTTTGGACTGTATCTGTAGGTTTCCCCCCCTGTCTCAAAGAATTGGGGTCAAATAAGTGTTTACATTTTATAATACATGGAAGATGGATCTCTCTCAGGAGGTTGTGGACTCTCCTTCCTTGGAGGTTTCTAAGCAGAGTTTGGATGGCCATCGGTCATGGATGCTTGAGCTGAGTTTCCTACATTGCAGGGAGCGGGGTGTGTGTGTGTTGCACTACAAAGATGGCCCTTGGGGTCCCTTCCAGCTCCATGAACCTATCATTATATGTAATTGTATTTTGTATCAATTATAAAAATTATAAATAAAACATGTTCTATTTACAATCAAAAATTTAAATGGCTACCTTTCCGCTGATAGGATGGGAGGGACAAGGGCATAGCCAGGATTTTTGTTAGGGCAGCAGGCTTTTGTTGGGGGGGGGCAGAACCTCAGATATGTATTTATTTTTACTTATTGGGGGAAGCTGCCCCCCTTGGCTATGCCCTTGGGGAGCCCACCAGAAAGAAACAAGGTTGAAAGGGGGCCACAGTTGGAAAAATGTTGGGAAACACTGTGTTAGACAAAGTGAAGAGACCACCTCAGGCGACAGGTGTGGGCGGGGGGAGAACAGTGCTTCAGAAATTAAGTATTGCTAACCAGTGTAGAATGTGAAACACAGAGCAGTCAAATGCAACATTCCTAGAGTGGACATAAAAAGGGGGTGTCTGGACCAGCCAGTTAGGACTTCCTGTTTCCTCTACATGTGACCAGAGGTGGGCGTGACCTCACCTGGACAGGTAAGAAAACAGTACAGGGGAGGCCGCCATCTCCCTCTCTGATTCCATTCCTCGAAGAAGCAACATCTTCTTAGCCTGAGAGGACAAAGGAACTATCTCCTTCTCTCTTTGAAGTCCATGTCCGGTTTCAATATCCAGGGGAAGGGCTGCTGCTCAGGGGCAGAGCATCTGCTGTATCCCTGGCTTCTCCAGGTAGAGCTGAGAATGGGAATGTTCAGGGATGCAGGAGAGGATATATTGCTTGATTATATCCTTTCCAACTTGTGTTAACAAGTTCTACAATTTAGCAGAGCAACATCCCCCTTTTTAAACTTGCACAGCAGATGCGTTTGCTCAGGCTTGCTAAAGCCACTAAAATAAGTTACTTGGTAATTTCCCCTTTAGTCCCTCATAAAAGAAATAGACACGACACAGTCTTCTATAAAAGTATAAAAGAGTTTACTCACTAACGTTCTGTTCACAGATGGATCCCAGAAGGAGATTTAACTTACAAAAGTAATATACCTGGAATCTATCCCATAAAGAGATAGACCCTTTGTCCTCTCTTGGTTGGAAGCCAAGAGAGCATCTTAGGCTAAGCAGATGTTGCTTCTTTGATGAATGTAGTCAGAGAGAGAGAGAGATGGTGGCCAGTCCTATGCTTTTGTTACCTGCACAGGTGAGGCCACGACCATCCCTGGTCACGTGTAGAGTAAGTCTGTCCCAGTCTAGGCCTTCCTTCCAGCCTTCCTCCCTTCCTCTTAACCCTAAATTTGTAGGTACTGCTGCGACACACCTGTGAGACACTAATCAGTGTGTTGCACTACAGTGATGCTTATGCAGAACCAAATATGATGTTTCACATCCTCAAGATACCACCTGCCCTCTGGGATGCTGTGGACCATTTGCATGCTCTCCAGAAACAATACTGAGAGTGAGTGACCTCCTCATTTATCCCTCCCTCCGCCTTCCCCTGCACTGCATCCTGAAGCTTTTGTCTCTTTGGGACAATCTGTGTGCAAAGACTGGTGGGAAAGACTGGTTTGGTGGTCCTCAGCCAGAGGTCTTCTCCAAACTTTGCATGCAGGAAGAGGTTTCCCTTCTGAATCTTCGCAGTCTTATTTCCCAGCCCTAGTCACAAAACAAGCAACCTTCCTCTTTTGTTTTCACTCTCTATTATTTTGCACCATATTAGTGCCCTCTGATTACTTGGTTGATCTAGCAAAGTGCTGTGACTTCCAGAAGGAAGCAAGCTGAGGAAGGGAGTGGGTTAGGATAGACACGTGTTTGTTTTCGTTTAAGAAATGTTTAATTTGCACCATGATGAGTCATTTGGCTCTGAGCCCAGACAGCCTGCAATCCTTGCAAGGGAGCAGACTGTGGCGCTGTTGGTTCAGCTTGGGAAATCTCACTCTGCAGGAAGCTGGGAGACAGTTTGGTGGCAATGCTCTATTTCTGGATTTCCTGCATCAAGCAGTGTGTTGGACAAGACGTGATTTTTGTCCCCTATTAGTTAAAAAATAAATTCTCCAAAAAAAATTTGGCTCAGGGATAGAGAAACTCACACATTCCATATTTAAATATCTATTTTATTGCAATGTACACATTGTTTCTAAAGTAAGGTAAAGGTAAAGGGGTCCCTGACCATTAGGTCCAGTCGTGACCGACTCTGGGATTGGGACGCTCATCTCGCTTTACTGGCCGAGGGAGCCAGCGTACAGCTTCTCGGTCATGTGGCCAGCATGACTAAGCCGCTTCTGGCGAACCAGAGCAGCACACAGAAAAATCGTTTACCTTCCCGCCTGAGCGGTACCTATTTATCTACTTGCAGTTTGGCGTGCTTTCGAACTGCTAGGTTGGCAGGAGCAGGGACTGAGCAACAGGAGCTCACCCCGTCACGGGGATTCGAACCACCAACCTTCTGATCGGCAAGTCCTAGGCTCTGTGGTTTAAACCACAGCGCCACCCGTGTCCCTTTTTGTTTCTAAAGTACTTCATTCTAAAATATATATATTGTAATGCTCTTTGTTACATCTTCCAACCTGAGACCTAAGCTGAGACCTCAGTCACAAAAAAGCACAATATTCAAAGGGAAAAAATGAATTTTGATTTACACAGCAGCTACTGGAGTTGCAAAACCAGGCCATTTTGCATTGGAACTCACAGAAGTCAACTTTTCTCACTCCCAAGTTAGTGCACATCGGATTGCTGCTTATAATTGCTGTGTTGGACAGACAATATATCTGTTTGTTCAGTACAATGGGAAGTTATGATCTACGCCAGGGGTAGGGATGGGTAGACCTGTCCATTTAAGTTTCTCTGCATTTCTTAATTTCCAACCTGAATTTCCATTCTTCCTATTTCAACATTATATTGTGAACCGCCCTGTGATCATCAGGTGAAGGGTAGTATATAAATTTAATAAATAAAATAAGTAAATCAGTTTGTGATTAGATATACATTTAATTCCTTGTGAAAACTCATCAACATTCTTGTGTGAATTTCTCCTGAAATGAACATTTCAGTGCATTTCCCCTAGCATAATTAATACTTGCTTGCTTTTTTTGTTTTAGTAATAGATGCAAGACGCCTCTGCACAGGCATGAACACTAGGGCGGTTCATAAAAAACTTTTTTTTTAATGCCTGCTCCAAAGGTCTTATCTTACTACACTAGGGAATATATAGCTACAGTATATCTGAAATTTCATGCATATCAGTTTGTCTTGACCCTGCTCTGCTGAATTGAAATTTCAGCCTTCACGACACAGGAAAACGGCCAAGTAAACAGCTATTTTCGTGGAGGAGAGTCAATACATTGACTGATAGGCATAAAATTTCAGATATCCCTAGTGTAGTACGATAAGACCTTTGGAGCAGGGATTAAAAAAAAAAAGTTTGTTATGAACCGCCCTAATGCACACCTAGACAGATGTGTTCCTCCCCACCCCTTACAGGGAGTTGTGTCTTTGCCGCTCACTCATGGCTCCTCTGTGGGAAGCGCCGTTTTACTTGGAAGTGCTCACATCGCTTGTACTTCATGGAGAGGCCATAGCGAGGGGTCATGTCCACCGTCACCCCATCCGGGATACTGAACTGCAGTTGCTGGAGCAAAGTGGCCAAGAAGAGGAAGACCTGCCACCGGGCCAGAGGCTCTCCAATGCATCTCCTCTTCCCCAGGCCAAATGCCAGGACCTTCTCGCTCTCATCCCGGTTGATGCCCTTCCCGTTGGCAGTCAGGAATCGCTCTGGCTTAAAGGAGGAAGGAGATTCCCAAAGGGTTCTGGAAAAGGAACATTTTTTTGAATGAATGAATGAGCATGCAAACTCCTTGCCTCGAGCAGAGATGAGAGAAAAATATCGATTCAGTTTGCATAAGGACACTCTGAAGCAACACACTAGCTGAAACTCAGCCATCCTTTAAACTCACACTTTCCGGAATTTTGTAACACAGTTCTCTGGCCAAGTAGAAAAATGCTTAAACGGGTAAAACGTGCCTGGGAATGCATATATTGGTGAGAATGATATATGCATGCATTATATCGGGAGGGACTTTTTAGCAAAAATGTGTAGATCAGGCAAGATTTCATACAGATATGTGTCTACAAGGAGAAATTTGTTGAATCATTATCATGAGGACATTTTTTAAAAGAAGATTTTTTAAAGACGGTAACTGAAAGAAACTAAAATTGGCCAATTCATCAATCCCTAATCTCATGTGCATCTATTTAATATTTCTCTGAACTGGGGTGTAGCGTGGCAGGGCAGGGTGATATGGCCCCGGGGCCCCCCAAGGATCCTCATCCTGCCCTGCCTACCACTGGGGGGTCTCTGGGCCCCAGAGCCCAGCCTGGCCAGGCCGCCAAGTCCCTGGGCCCCTTGCTCAGATGGCAAGCAGGTACAGATGGAAAGAGGCAGGCAAGGAATGACTCCAGTGTAGCCTGGCGCTCCTCTCCGCAGGCACTGGGGGGATTCACCTGCCAGGTGTCGACTGGCTGGGCCCCGCTGTACGTAGGCAGGCAGGCAGCACGGCTCAGCCCCACTTCTATCTGGTGGTGAGGGCTGGGCTGGTACAGCAGACTTTGTTCAACTTCCGCACCCGGGTGCCAGCAAACGCCACTACACCACTGATCTGATGTGGCCAATGTGGTGCCCTGACCTCATCCTTGACCATTAGCTATGTTGGTTGGGACTAAATGGACATTGAATTCAGTAATACCTGGAGTACAGCACAAGCCTCATTTTTTGTTTTAAAAAGCTACTTGTGGTGGTTGTTGTTGTTTTTGTTGTTGTTAATAATGATAAATAACATTCCTTGGGCCAGGGAGTAGCTTCACGATTGCCAGAGGGAGCAGCCAACCAGGACTCTCTCTTCTAGACTGGAAACAGGGAGAAGCCCTTGAACTCAGCATTTTGAGGAAGGTTGTGATGTCTGTTCAAAAAGGCATAATGGTGAATCCAAAGCTGGTTCGCTGTTCAAGATACATTCTCTTACACACTGCCTCATCTCCACAGCAGTGTGAGATTTCAGGGGTCCAGGCTTACCCAGGGTCTGAGAATCCTTTGGAAATGAGGCACAGAGGAGTCTGTGGCGTCTTTAGGGTATATGGTTTCATTTACACATATATACAACCTGCCCCTGGGTGGTGAGGCTGCAGAGCAGTCACATCCCAAGAGGGTCTTGTTTCGCCCACGGCTGCAGCCTCAGATTCCAAGAGACCCCAAACATCATGTGTGACCCTCTCTGAAGGATAAAACAGACAGACCGCCTTGTGCTTTGCCCCCCCCCCCAGCTTGCAAAATGGACCCCTTTTTCTTTTTCGCTTAGCTCATCTCCCACTTCAATCCTGGATGTGTCCTCTTCCATCTCTGGTATGGTCTCAGCAGAGAGTATTTTGCCTTGTTGATAGCTTTCCTTGAGGGTTACCATATTTTTCACTCCACAGGACGCACTTTTCCCCCTCCAAAAATGAAGGGGAAATGTGTGTGCATCCTATGGAGCGAATGCAGGCTTTCGCTGAAGCCTGGAGAGCGAGAGGGGTCGGTGCACACTCTCCAGGCTTCAGGCAGCTATCCGCAAGCCTTCAGAGCATGGCAGGAGTTCCCGCCGGGCTCTGAAGGCTTGCGGATAGCAGCCTGCAGCCTGAAGCCCGGGGAACACAGCGACAACTCCTTCTGCGTTCCCCGGGTTTCCCCTGCCCCAGCCCTGTGGCTAAAAATGAAGCCAAGACAGCGAGTGGAATCCATCCCGCTCACTGTCTTGGCTTCTGCCAAAGCCTTGCGCAGCCTCTCCCGGCTGGAGAGGTTGCGCGTGGCTAAAGAGGAAGCCAAGACAACCAGCGGGATGGATCCCGCTCGCTGTCTTGGCTTCTTTGCTCTTTGGGGCTGGGGGGGGGAATAATTATTATTTTATTTATTTCCCCCCCTAAAAACTAGGTGTGCCCTATGATCCGGTGCGCCCTATGGAGCGAAAAATACGGTAATAACTGGCCACCATCTTCTTCTGTCTTCCTAATGACCCTCCCTCAGGGAGCTGGTCTGACTTGTAAACATAAACTAAGCCCAGGGATTTCCATCTTTGGCACAGTTTAGTCAAACTTTGATCAATTCTAACTTTTACTGAATCCAAGAATTTTGGGTGACTTGCACTCACAAACTCTGGCACCCAGAACCTATACCAGTATGTCTGTAACATATTCACACTTAAAATCAGGGGTGGGGAACCTGCAGCCCTCCAGATGTCGTTGGACTCCAACTCACATCATCTCTACCACTGGTTACACATGCTGGGACTTACGGGAGCTGGAGCACAACAATATCTAGCACCCAATTTCCCACCCCTGCTTAAATGAGTTCTAAGGAATATGACTGATCAGTACAGTGAGCATGCACAAGGTGTGGGGAACATGTCTTCCCAAGGGCTGAGATACACTTACTCATCATGGTTGACTTGCCACTGGTTGACAAAGACACAGATGTCCCTTGGGATGTAGTAGCCATTCAAAACGGTGTCTTTGGTTGTACTGAAATGGGAAATAAATGTATTCATTTGGAAAACCCCACAAAGCACCTGAAGGGATGGAAGAGTGGAAGGAATAGCAAATGGAATTTGGGAGGCTGTAGGAAGGAAATGAATGCCATGCAATGGGGAAAAGGATAGAGATTAATAAGGCGGTTTCAGTTTTGGTCTTCTCCGACTCTGCCCATTTCCCCTCTGACCCCATCCGCTTGGTCCCCATAAGGCACAAATCTGCCCCCACAGGCTGAAAAAAACCCTGCCCCCTGCTGCAGTGGCCAAGGTCAAGTCATATTAGCCACCAGTAAAGACAAAACAAGAAGGAAGCCACTTCAATCATCCTAGGTTGCCATGCATTGCCCTTAAACATTGATTGGTCTCACACTAAGGTTACCAGATTTTTTTCAATGAATTCGGGGACACTTTAAATGAATGAATGTTCGGGACATTGATGCTGCAGCGATAGCGGTGGCAGAGGGGCAGCCATCGCCTTGACCTCAACCACCATGTTTCCCCTTCCTCCGAGGCTCCTTTCTCCTTTCTCCATGAGCCTGGGCAGCCCCTGAGTTGTTGGTTCTTCGGTGGTGGTGGTGGGGAAGCGGTGCACGGTGGGTCAGACATGGAAGGTGGGCAGGGGGCAGGGATCTCTCAGGCAGTGCGATGCCTCCTTTCCCCAATCCCATTCCTACTTCCGTGCAAGCAGGAGGGGTGGGGATCCCTCAGCTGGGAATGGAGGCTTCCCGTTGCCTAACTGAGAGATCCCTGCCCCCTCCTGCTTGCACACAAGCTCTGATAGGCAGCGTGAAGCCTCCCTTCACAGCTTGGTTGCTGGGGTCAAGGAAGGTGGAGGCAGCCCGGAAGCTGCATCTTTGAGCCCCTGCATCACCATCATATGGGGACTTCTGAGCAGCTCCTGAAGCCAGCCAGAGCCAACTGCTCCGGGCTGCTGAGACTGCCGCTGCTGCGTTTCCTGGGGACATTAGATGAAATCCAGGGACATTCCAGGGATGGAATTTGTCCGGGGACATATTCGCAAATCCGGGGACTGTCCCCGGGAAATGGGGACGTCTGGTAACCCTATCTCAGACATTTCTCTCCCTCATCATGAAGACCTGGAGTTTTCTTCATTTTTGAAAGGTGGAAACCGTGAAAATGCTGATAATTCCATACCAGATGACCCACCCAATGTAGACGCAAGGAAGGTGCAGGCTGAGGGCAAGGCCCTTCGTGGACATGAGCTGGGGAATCGGGATGGGTTTGTGTTGCGATCACACAGGGTCCCCGGACGTTTAACGGTCTATTGGTCCCTGTGCCACCACTGTGCTTGCTTCCCCGCTGCCATCAACCCGTTACTCTCTGGTAAAACACTGAGTCTAGTCAGTTGTTAAAAGTGAACCAAAAAAAAACACAAGTTTATTTTACAAACATTAACAAGTTTATGGTTTCTCAGATAATATTCCTGTCAGTATCTTAACTTTAGTTTCTTTACCGGCCTATACCTTCCTAATACCTTCTGACTGATTATCTCAACTGTTTGACTGACTCCTCTTAACAAATTCTCTCCTTCTCTCACATCAGACTAGCCCAACCCACAGACTTATCTTCCCTCTCTCCCATAGGCGCCGACTCCATGGGGCCTGAGGGGGCCCGAGCCCCCTCAAAAATTCATTTGGGGGGCTCTGCCCCCCCAATAATTTAAGAAAATTATTAGTTATATTATGCTTTGTAAAATGACAAAATTATGTTGGTATTTTTTATTTTCCTTGTTTGACGATAGTTACCTTTTAAAATACATTCAGTAATGAGTTAAAACAAAGCCACTCCCGATCTAGAGAGGGGGTGGGGTTGCGGGCTCTCGACCCATCAACAATCTCGCGGGGCTGGCGTCAGCCCCGCGAGAAGCGGGGATTCCCCCTAGCTCATTAATATTCACCGCCCACGGCGGCAGCCAATCGGCTGCCGCAAAGGGCGGGCCCTCACAGGTTCACTTAAGGTTGGGGAAGCCCAGGGCTCGCCCCTTTCGTTCCCCCAGCAGCAGCGATTTGGAGGTCTTGGGCCCCCCCAATATTTTTTATAAGTCGGTATGGGCCCCCGCCCCCCCCCAATATTTTTTATAAGTCGGTATGGGCCCCCGCCCCCCAATATTTTTTATAAATTGGCGCCCCTGCTCTCTCCTCTAACTCCAGACTGTCTTCTCAACCACCCTAACTCGCTAAAAAACCTCTGTGCTTAAACCTTATACACAGTTAACTCCGCCCCCTGGGTTCCCATTGGTTAGTCATTTTACAATTAGTTACCCCTTTCCCTATGAACCCAGTAAGATGTCACACACCTAGGAGGGCAAACGCCACGGTTTGCCTGTCTCTTTGGAAGGCTCAGGACTTACCAGTGAGGGATTGTGAAGGGCAGAAAGGAGGAGTGCCTGAACACCTCCAGGATGAAGGCTTCGGTGTAAGGCATCAGGGGACGGTCCGACAGCCGGGGCTTGCGCTCTTGGCCAATGCTCTCATCTACAGGTTAAGCATAAGAACATCAGAAGACTCCACTGGATCCGGCCAGTGGCCCGTCTAGTCCAGCCTCCTGTTCTCACAGGGCCCAACCAGATGCCCATTCTGCGAAACCAGCAAGCCTTTGTGGCTAGCAGCCCTTTCCTCCATGAATTTGTCTTTTAAAACCACCCAGGTTAAAGAGGAGAGAAAGAAAATTGGGATCCAGTCTGCCAAAGAGACGTGTGAATTATTATAGACAGAGTTTTACCTATTTCTTCCTGAATCTTCTTTTGGATTTCTGGATAGACAACAAGATACATGAGGCACCAGGACAAGGCTGTGGTCACTGTGTCAAACCCTGGGGGGGGGGGAACAGAGCAGTGTTTTTTAAAAACAAAACAAAACACAAAAGCCTTTTTTTTTTTAAAAAAAGTGAACCTCCTTTTTAAAAGGTGAATATAATTTTAGTCTGCATCAATTAAATAGTATCCAAGTCTCAATAGTTCCCATCTGAGTGAGTGTGTATATAATTAGACATGCTGTTGAGAATGGGGACACATATCTGTACGTCTCCCAGATGTTCATAATACCAGAGCTCAGGTTCATTCAAAGCAGCGGACTGTGGGCAGATTCAAGACAGACCAAAGAGAATTGGGGAGCTACCTTACAATTACAGTGGTACCTCAGGTTAAGAACTTAATTCCTTCTGGAGGTCCGTTCTTAACCTGAAACTGTTCTTAACCTGAGGTACCACTTTAGCTAATAGAGCCTCCTGCTGCTGGCACGCAATTTCTGTTCTCATCCTGAAGCAAAGTTCTTAACCCGAGGTACTATTTCTGGGTTAGCGGAGTCTGTAACCTGAAGCGTCTGTAACCCAAGGTACCACTGTACTTGGTACTGGGAAACCAATTCATCACAGCTCAAGAATCCCTGACAGATGGTCATGCAACCTTCAAAGGAAACCTGTTCAATGAGTCTTATCATCAGAAAGATCTTCTGAATGTTTAGTTGGAACCTCCTTTCATGTCATTAGAATCCACTGGTTCTGAACCTCCCTCTGGAGCACAAGAAACGAGCTTGCTCCATCTTCCATGGGGAAGCCCTTCAGATATTTTCTCGAAACCTCCTTACCTGCCCCAAATAGGTCATTGACGAGGTTCACTACTTTTTCAGATGAGAGTTGAAGCTTTGCGTTTTCTTGGCTTTGGTCGATGAGGGAGTCTGTGATGTCCCGGATGCTGTCCTGGGAAGGAATAGAGACTCAGTTCACAATTATGGTGGGTAGAAGCCACTTCTTGACTTCCCAGCTTTTTTCCCCCTGGTGCTGCTCTTGTGATTTGACATCAAGGACAGCCTGTATTTGTTAAAGCATGCATTTTCATTGGATTTTAATGGGTACACACTCTTAAAATGAAACTTCATCAAGGTTTTTCTAGTGTTGACTCTGGTTTTGTTTTGTTTTTTAACAACAACCAACCATGTGGTGACCATCACGTACAAGATGAAATGCAATCAGAAGGTGGAAGAGAAGTAACATGGAGAGCATAACGTTTCATGGCCTATCTGGGAAGTCCTTATTTCAGGCATAGGCAAACTCGGCCCTCCAGATGTTTTGGGACTACAACTCCCATCATCCCTAGCTAGCAGGACCAGTCTGTCAGGGATGATGGGAGTTGTAGTCCCAAAACATCTGGAGGGCCGAGTTTGCCTATGCCTGCCTGAGTCCATTATATAGGGAAGAGTCATAGCTCAGTGGTAGAAGATCTCTGGTTCAGTCCCCACTGGCATTGCAGGGAAGGGCTGGAAATATTTCCTGCCTGGAACCATGGAGAACCACTGCTGCCAGTCAGAATGGACAATGGTGAGCCTGAAGGACTTATAGCCCAACCTGGCATGAAGCAGTTCCCTGCATCCCTTACCTTGCTGAAGCTCTCATAGTGCTCTTGGACGATCTTCTGCAGGAAGGTAGCGAAGCGTTGGTTGATGGCCTTAAACTTCTGCATGTTGTTGCTTGGGAGGTACTGGAGGGCAGGGATGTAGTCAGCCGGGTTGCCGGAGGATGCAAACTCCACAAAGTCCTCACTCACATTCACTATGCTGAGCAGCTCCTCATCTTCATGGCTGTAGCGCTTGCCAAAGCAAATGGCACTGATGACATTGGCCACAGAGACCACCAGGTACCGGTAAGGGTCGAGGCTCTTCTTCTCCAGCATCACCTGCTGCAGTTTCATCACCAGGTAGGTGGCCTCTTTGGAGACGTGCTCTTCCAATAGGCAGGTGGAGGAGGAGTCAGGGCTGGGGGAAGCAGCGAAGCTTTTGAGGGCACTCTGGACCAGTTTCCGGCGCATCTGCCACACCTCCCCAGAGTCTCTGCTGAAAACCAGGCTGTTGCCTCCTGACACGAAGCGAGAGCTGAACAGGTCAGGACGGCCCATGAAGTCTCCTCCTTGCCTCACCAAGGCCTGCTTGATGGTCTCAAGGCCACTTAGCACTACCACCGGCCTCATGCCAATATGGATCTTCATCACATCTCCGTACTTCTGGCTCATTTGCGTCAGACTCAAGTGGGGGTTCTGCCCCAGATCCAACATGTTGCCAATGAATGGGTAGCCCCATGGCCCTGGGAGACTCTTTAGGCCCTGTGGCACCGGTGTCCGGAGGGATTTGATAGCGATGAAGATCAGGCAGAAAACAGCAATGGCGATGAGGGCTTCTGCAGCCGAGATGGTGCCCAGGATTCCCATCAGCGACATGGCAAATGGGGACAGGGTGGACGGGTAAGAAACCCTCCTGAAATGAGCCAAAGGACAGCCCAGGAGGCAGGGTTAGCGGGCGAAAGTCTGTGTTTGGCTTTGCTGAACTCAGAGAGTTGCAAGCAAAGAACCAAATACTTGCAGATTAAGTTACATTGTGCAAGAGAGTGTGTTCAGAAAGGACTCATTCAGGTGTCGTACATGCCAGGAAACGAAATTCCTGCAGATCTGTTGTCTAAGGTTGTTAACAGAGAACAACTTAAGGTTTATGTACAGCAGTTGCAATTGGGTTGAACCACAGGTGAAACAGGTTACACGGAAAGGGGGAGGATGTTAGAACATTCCGTTCCACCTTAAAAGGAACAGACATGATTGTTGTGTGTCACATGCATGTTTACCTTCCAGCACAGCTTGCTGGGAACTTCCGTTGTGTATAGCTTTTGTTTATGCTTCTTGCTCGGACATGAAAGGGGGAAGACATGTTTTTTCCTTTGTCCTGATGTATGCTGAATAAACTGCTTGCAAATACGCTTTACATATGCCTCTATCTGCCTTTCTGTTGCGAAGTTTGTTTACTCTGCTGGCTTGTGTGCTCAGCTTCTGAAAGGCTTCTGAAGCTCTGAGTCACAGTTTTGATGCAGAACCAAGGACTGGAGTTCGGCCGGCAACTGGCCGGTGGGCTGGAGACAGCTGGGGGCCTGACCATTGACCAGTCTGGCTGAGGCTGATAGGACATGGAGTCCAAACACTCTTGGAGGGCCACAGTTTCCCCAGCTCTAGTCTATAGGGATGCTACTATGAGTAATACCAGTTTTCATGGTTGTTAAATCAAACTACCACTCCCTCGGAAGGTGGTGAACTCTCCCTCCTTAGAGGTTTTTAAAGCAGAGATTGGGTGGCCATCTGCCAGTGATGCTTTAGTTGAGATTCCTGCATTGCAGGGGCTGGTCTAGATGACCATCGGGGTCCCTTCTAACTCTACAGTTCTATTATTCTAAAACAGCTAGATACCATGTATATGGAGGCAATGCATGACCTTCCTTAGTTGGGGCTGATTCATACGACCATTAAAAATGCATTTGCTATTATTTTTAATTTAACCACTGCTCCTTTCACAACGTCCTCCATCTGCTTCCTGCTTGTCTTGCCATTTTCAGTGTCTTTCTGCTTCTCTCTGTTCTCAGAGCTGATTGCCAATGACCTTTCATTACTGGTTGTCAATGAACTTGCAATAGTCAATAAAAACACATTCTCCATCTGCTATATATTTTGGAAAGTTCGAGGAAGTTGTTTGTTTGTTCTGCATCTGGACACTTCTTAAAGTATCATAATTGAATTTTGCATATTGGCTATTGAGATCAAGGAGCAGGTTTTTGCCTCTGTTTGGAGACAAGGAGATACCAATTTGACTCAATACCGTGGGCTGAACCTTTCACAACAGAGGTGGGTTTTTTTATTTTGGGTTTGTTTGTTTTCTTGGTGTCTCAGAATTGCTGAGCAATGCCAGGTATGAGGCTGCTAGCCTATAATAAATGTTCTACATCATAGGAATAGAAATCTATTCTTTGACATTTTCATGGAGAAGCAGCAGAGACTGTATCACAGTCGCTAACATTAACCAGTGGTAGAAACTTTTCAAATGCCTGTCATAATCTTCCAATCGTCCAAACTGCTTCCTTCTTTCCCTTTGTGGAGAGAGGGGAAACCTTCCCAGATCGCCCCCACCAGCAAAAGTGTGCTATAACTTATGGACAATCTTCTTAAACTTATTTTTTGGGGGGTAGGCAGGGGAGTTCTTCTCCAGATTTATTTATTTTCTTACATGTATATCTCTACCTTCAGGTAGCCCTGAAGTTTTTAATGTTTGATGTTTTACTGTGTTTTTATATACACTGTAAGCTGCCCAGAGCGGCTAGGGAAACCCAGCCAGATGGGCAGGATATAAATAATAATAATGATGATGATGATGATGATGATAACAATAATTCCGCCATACGACACGACTCTGTGGTAAACTTCCAGGCCCTGGCCAGATCCAGTCTCAGCCCACCAATGGCCCCAGGCGCCTTCAGATAACAGGTAACATTTGGGACAGATAACAGAGTCCACCCAGGCCCCATCTCTGCTTCTGCAGGTTTCCCCATATCCCATCCTACTTATGGTCAAAATCCCCTTCCCTACCTGGGAAGGGTGCACTTTCCCAGCTGGGACCATCTCTATCCTATATCCCCTATACAACAACTAGCACACAGCAGACTTATAGTAAACAGGTAAAATGATACATTGCTATGCTACCTTATAATAGGATGATGCAGAAAAAGGCCTGCAGTGGAAATCTAGGCATGTTGACTTGGAGGTAAATCCCACCATGTTTTCTGGGGCTTGCCAGCAGGCAATCATGCAAACATTTACAGCTTAGCACAATACAGACCTGTGTAGCTCAGATGGGCGAAGGAACTGGAGTCTTGACCAGTACCGTAGCTAATCCAGTCAGGATTTTCTGTCTAGATCTCTCTCTTCCCCCTGTGGACATGCTGTGCTGAGCAGTTCCAGAGGTCATTTTATGCAATGCCCTCAGATTGGCCAATCCACGCCCTCTTCCGCTGGCCAAATCCACATCTTCCCAGCCAAGGCTGGACTAACAAACAGCTAGTATTGGAGGAAGCCCAACCCACTCCACTCCAGATTGTGGTGGAAGCAAAGAACATGTCCCATATCAGCCTGCCACAGCCTTGTTGATTGCCACAAGCACATTCCAAGTGTTCTTGAGCTGTTGCGGTTTTTGCCTTGTCTTGAGTTGTAATGCTGCATTGAATAAAATTGGATTTCATTTTTTTTATCAAAGCAAACTCTTGGTCATTGCAAGAGAAATTCACCAAACTAAAAAGACTTCTGCTTGTTGAAATGTATAGCTTGCACCAACTCAGCTCAGCAAATTGGAACAAATCAATGAGTGGTATTAAACCAGGTTTTACTCAGAGTAAACCCATCAAAATCAATGGGCCGAAATTAGTCATGTTCATTGATTTCTGTGGGTCTACACTTAGTTGAATATCACCCAAATGCAACTGATTGACGTTTCTCCAGTCTTCCTGCCTGAGCCCCAATGTCCAACTACAAAGGGCAGAGGTGTCCCAGGAGTAAAGCTGTCCAGCTTGAAGACGAAAAATCATACGAAGGAAGGTTAGGGGCCTTGAAGTTGCCCACCATCCCCAATTAGCACTTCGACAGCAGACTGAGCAGACATGCAGGGGACTTGGCCAAAGCCCACCCCACCAGGAGAAAGAAGAGGTCTTGTGTTTCTGTTTGAATGGGGGTGATTATTTCTATGCATTTAACTCAGCATATGCACATGTTATGCAAGGCGAAAAGAGACAGGAGAGCAATCCAAACACCGGAAGGTCTGTTGCCTGGAAGATGGAGCAAGCTTGTTTTCTACTGCTCCGGCAGGGCGGACCCAAACCAGCTGATTCAAATGGCAAGAAAGGTGATTCCTGCTAAAGGTTAGGAAGAACATTTGAGGGTAAGAGTGATGGCTCTGACCTATAAAACCTTAAATGGCTCAGGAGCACAGTACCTCAAGGACTGCCTCTCTCTTTATGAACCTACCTGGACCCTGAAATCATCTTCTGAGTCCCTTCTTCATGTGCCTCCTCCATGAGAGGTCCAGAGGGTGGCAACACAAGAACAGACCTTTTCTGCAGTGGCTCCCTGTTTGTGGAATGCTCTCCCCAGGAAGGCTGATCTGGAATCTTTGTTACACCAGGTGAAAATGTTCCTCTTTAACCAGGCCTTTGGCTCGACATCTGATGCCCTTTGAAAATGTCTTATGGAAGGGGGGGATAATTGGATTGTTTTCGGTTTTACAGTGGTACCTCGGGTTAAGAAGTTAATTTGTTCCAGAGGTCCGTTCTTAACCTGAAAGGGTTCTTAACCTGAGGCACACTTTCGTTAATGGGGCCTCCTGCTGCCGCTGCGCCGCTGGCACACGATTTCTGTTCTTATCCTGGGGCAAAGTTCTTAACCTGGAGACTTCCGGAGGCGGCGCGAAGGGTAATGGCTGCCCGTTCCTAACTGGGAAGGGGAGCTCCGTCCGAAAACGGGTCGTCCGCTACGGCGAAGCGGAGATCCACACCGGAAAACTGCAGGCGGCAGAAGCCTGCAGCCTTGGGACCCGGCGGGCGCCTGAAGCTGCTTCCGAAACGCTGAAGGGACCCCGTAAGGGGCTCCGGATCGCGGAGGAGGCAGCGGCGCTGAGGGTCGTTCCGCAATCGGCGGAGAGAAGCCGCGAAGCCGTTGCCAGTGAGCGCCGACCTTTCTTCCTGGATTTGGCTTTCAAAACACAACAACCCGTGAGTAATTGAGACTTTTAATCGATTGGAGACCAATTCGAGACCAAAGTGTTGTATTTGGCTGAAAGCGGAGGACGAAAAAGAAAAAGGAAGTCCGTCTTCCGCCGCCATTGAACTTGAACGCAAAGAGCTGGAGGAGTGAAGGCTGTGAGTAACCCTGTTTTTTATGATTGGATCTGGGCATTTATTGAGGTGTATTTAAGACAGAAAAGGAGTTTAAGCACTGGACTTACATGCTAGCTTGGACTTTGAAACCCCTTTCTGCTAAAGTTATAATTTTAAAGAGAGAAACCAGGGCTGGAACTGCCTGATAACAGTAACAATCAGCTTGCAGACCCAAGCAGTTGGATACAATAACTGGGAAAATCTGAGAGGTACGAACTTTGCTACTTTTTAACATCAACTGAAGTACCAGCAAGCACTGTTTTGAGACATTGTGACTATATATTACCAACTCTGCTAAAAACTAAATTAGGAAGGTTTTTGGACTTTAACTTTTACTTTTGAGTAATCCTTCCGAGAAGACATTTTAGGCTCCCCCTAGAGGTTTTTGGACTGAACGGCAGTGACTTTATTTTACTTTCTATTTCTTGGCCTGCTGGCTGAGTGCTGCACCTGGCTTGTCTCTTTCTCATGGGAACAGTCAGTTTGACCTTGACTATTAGATAAGTTTGGAATGAGTGGCGCAAAGAAAAAGGAGATTAAGGAGACTAAGGAAAAAGAACAAAGACCAAGAACGAGACAAACAACTTTAGCCTCAACTTTACAGCAACGTAGATCATCTGTGCCTATTTTACTCTCTGAAGAAGAAGCGGCCTCCTTGCCACAGGCAGGGGGAGGAGAGACAGAGGATTTGCAATTGGAGGATATGGCCTCAGGATCAGCTTCTTCTATTTTAGAAAAAATCTATGAAAAATTGGAATCTTTGGACAAGAGAGTGGAATCTTTGGACAAGAAGGCCGACGAGCAAACTGCGAAAATAGATCAGAACACAGAATGCCTAAATAGAATAACTGGGCAGGTGGCACAGAACACTCAATTGATTGCAAAATTGGAGGAGGCTTCAGGGGAAAATAGGAAATTGGTTGAAGACACAAGCCAAAGACTTGGACAATTGGAAAAAGAAGTAAGACCACTCAACAAACAAGTGGGTGAACATCAGACCTATCTTTCGATGATTGAATTGAAGAATAGGGAGACTAATTTAAGGATAAGATCTGTATCTGAAGTAGAGGAAGACAAACTGGCTGAGTTCCTGACCAAAATAATCTCGGTGCAGTGGAAACTTGAGGAAAAAGACTTTAAAATTATATCAGCTTTCAGGCTGGGAAGATTGATAAGAAAAGACAAACCCAGAGACTGCTTGATAACACTGAGATCAAAGGAGGAAAGGGACAAGATCCTGGGCTTACATTACAAAAATCCACTGGACATTCTGGGTAAAAGAATTGAAATTTATAAGGATATTCCTAGACAGCTGTTGGACCTGAGATCTGAATACTCGGAACTAGCAAAACTACTGAGGAGCAACTCAATTATCTTTAGGTGGGACTTTCCTCAAGGACTATCATTTACTTTTAGAGGAAGGAAGATTAAAATCAGAACATTGGAAGACAGAGATAAATTTTTGAGCCGATACGGAGAAGACCTTCACAAAGGACTTGGATCACTGCCGGAGCCTGGAGCACCAAAGGAACCGGCACCCTTGGATGACAAAGTACCACCTCCTGAAAAATAACCAGATTTATACAGGATGTCTCTGCAACTTCTGAGCTGGAACATAAATGGCTGCAACATTCCCGAGAAAAGGAAGAAAATTTTCCACATATTAAAAAAGGAACAATTGGACATTATTTGCTTGCAAGAAACACATGTGACTAGGCTCCACAGAAAAATACTTGTAAACAAAAGACTTGGCCAGGAATTTATATCTTCGGATAGAGTAAAGAAGAGAGGAGTAGTGATATATGCAAAGGAGAGCCTTTCACCTAAATTATTATTTAAAGATGAACAAGGCAGAATCTTGGCAGTTGAAATACAGCACCAAGGAGAAAAAATTTTGTTATTAGGAATTTATGCACCAAATGAAGGGAAATCGGAATTTTACAAGAAGTTGCATGAGAGCATGCTGGAATATCTGGACTTTGACAACATCATTATGATGGGAGATATGAACGGAATTGTATCAACCAACATGGATAAGTCGCAAAGTCAAAAAGTTACCAAAGATGGCAGACTACCAAAGACCTTTTTTGAAATGACAGACAATATGGACTGGATTGACATTTGGAGAACGAAGAACCCCTTGGAAAAGGAAGGAACATTCTTCTCTGAAGCCCATCTGACCTGGACAAGAATTGACCAAATATGGATTTCTAGATGTCTGGCACCTAAGGTCAGAAAAGTGGAAATCTGCCCAAAGACCTGCTCCGACCATAACGCTTTGAGAATGGACCTGACACTAATACCATCCGGCTCCTTTCGATGGAAGATGAATGACAATCTATTTAGAGATCAGGAGATTATTAAGAAGGCCCAAAAAGTTTTGAAGGACTATTTTGAAATAAATTTGAACACAACGGTGGAAAAAAGAACAATTTGGGACGCGAGTAAAGCCGTGATGAGAGGGTTCTTAATACAACAGAATGCTATTAAGAAAAGGAAACAAAATGAAAAGAAAGATAAGATCTTGGAAAAGATAAAAGAGCTAGAAAAGAAGCTAAGAGGAAACCCGAAGTCGCAGCCGACTCTGAGAGAAATTAAACTTCACCAGGCACAATATGCTAGACTGATCAACCAGGAAATAGAATGGAAGATTAAGTCAATGAAACAAAAAACGTTTGAATCGGCTAATAAATGTGGGAAACTGCTGGCCTGGCAGTTGAAGAAGAGACAAAAGCTGAACACAGTTACAAATCTGGAAATTGAAGGAAAAAACATCCAGAACCCTGTGGAAATCAGGAAATCCTTTCAGAAATATTTCAAGAAACTATATACTCAAGGGCCGCAAAATGAGGTTGAGATTGAACAATTTTTGGAAAAGAACAGTCTTAAAAAACTCACACAAGAAAATAGATTACTCCTGAACAGTCAAATAACACGACAAGAAATTGAACATGCCATTCAGAATACGAAGCTGGGCAAATCTCCAGGACCAGATGGTCTTACCTCCAAGTATTATAAGATAATGAGTGACTATTTGATTCAACCCTTAATGGAGGTCAGCAATGAAATTTTGGAGGGAAAGAAGGCGCCGGAATCGTGGAAGGAAGCTTTTATCACGCTGATACCAAAATCAGAAACTGAAAAGACACAACTTAAGAACTATCGCCCCATCTCCCTTTTAAATGTGGATTATAAAATATTTGCTGATGTTTTGGCAGGAAGACTTAAAAAAGTTTTGAATGAAGTAATTCACAAGGACCAGGCTGGCTTTCTCCCAGGTAGACATATGTTTGCAAACACAAGGAACATTATTGACATTTTGGAACTTTTGCAAACAGACATAAACACTAGAGCAGTGCTGATATTCATAGACGCGGAGAAGGCCTTTGACAACATTTCTTGGAAATTCATGAAGGGAAACTTAAAAGAAATGGGAGTGGGGCGGGGCTTCGAAAATGGGATTGATGCGATATATTCAGAACAAAAAGCTAAACTGATAGTTAATAATGTGGTAACGGAAGAATTCAAAATTGAAAAAGGAACACGACAAGGCTGCCCGATTTCCCCTCTGTTATTTATCTCAGTTCTGGAGGTGCTCTTGAATATGATTAGAGGTGACCGGTTGGTGAAGGGGATTCAGGTCGGAGCGAAACAATATAAACTGAAAGCTTTCGCAGATGACCTAGTTTTGACATTGCAGGAGCCAGAATCTAGCACGAAAAGAGTTTTACAACTGATACATGACTTTGGTCAGGTTGCAGGATTTAAGCTAAATAAACAAAAAACGAAGGTGTTAGGAAAAAATATGACAGAAATAGAGTCAGAACGGTTTCAGAGAGAAACAGAATTATCACTGGTGAAAAGGGTAAAATACCTAGGGGTTAATATAACAACCAAAAATCTGAGTCTATTCAAAGATAATTATGAAAAATGTTGGTCTGAAATTAAGAGAGACTTGGAAAGCTGGGCAAAGCTGAAGCTTTCTTTGCTAGGCCGAATTGCTGCAATTAAGATGAATGTGCTGCCAAAGATGTTGTTTTTGTTTCAAACATTGCAAATTGTGGACAAAACGGAGTGTTTCCGGAAGTGGCAGAGAGATATTTCCAAATTTGTCTGGCAGGGCAAAAAGCCCAGAATCAAGTTTAAGATATTAACAGATGCAAAGGAAAGAGGGGGCTTTGCCCTGCCAGACTTAAGGTTGTACTATGAAGCCGCAGCTTTCTGCTGGCTAAAAGACTGGCTACTTCTTGAGGACACTGATGTTTTAGACCTGGAAGGTTATAACAATGCGTTTGGTTGGCATGCATATTTATGGTATGATAAAGTTAAGATCAACAAGGCCTTTAAGAACCATATTGTCAGGAAAGCAGTGTTTAATGTCTGGACAAAATATAAAGACTTATTGGAAAATAAAACACCAAGGTGGCTTTCACCTTTGGAAGCTAAGGCCCGAAAAGGAACCAATATGGAAGCCTATTGGCCAAAATATTGGGAATTGCTAGAAAAAGACGGAGACAATTGGAAATTGCAGAGTATGGAGAAAATGAAGGATAAAGTGCGAGACTGGTTACATTACGCTCAGATTAAGGAAGTTTTTAAAAGTGACAAAAAGTTAGGATTCCAGGTGGAGAAATCGAAGTTGGAAACAGAGCTGCTAGAACCTAAGACTAAGGTACTTTCAAGAATGTATAACTTGCTGTTGAAATGGAATACACAAGACGAAATGGTTAAGTCGGCTATGATAAAATGGGCACAGGACATTGGGCATAACATTATGTTTGAGGACTGGGAAAGGTTGTGGACCACTGGGTTGAATTTTACTGCATGTAATGCTTTGAAAGAAAATGTAATGAAAATGATATACAGATGGTACATGACCCCAGTTAAACTTGCCAAAATATACCATTCGTCAGATAACAAATGCTGGAAATGTAAGGAAAATGAAGGAACATTTTACCACCTCTGGTGGACCTGCCCTAGGGTGAAGGCCTTCTGGGAAATGATATATAATGAGCTGAAAAAGGTATTTAAGTATACCTTCACTAAGAAACCAGAGGCCTTCCTCCTGGGCATTGTCGACCAGAAGGTGTTAAAGAAAGACAGAACATTTTTCATGTATGCGACAACAGCAGCAAGGATATTACTCGCCAAGAACTGGAAAACTCAAGATCTACCCACACTGGAAGAATGGCAGATGCAACTGATGGACTACATGCAGCTGGCGGAGATGACCGGCAGAATCCGAGACCTGGGAGAAGAAAGGATGGAAGAGGACTGGAAGAAATTTAAGACTTATTTACAAAAATATTGTGATTTAATGGAATGTTAAGAAAGATGCTTGGTTATAAACAATTGGCCATCACTAAAATAGATTAGGAAATGATGACAAGAGAGATTAAGAGAAACAAAGTTGAAGGACAATCATTTTAATGTATTTTATTGGTATACAAGTTGGAAATAAGATGATAATTTGCTTGACAAAAATTTATTAATGACGTAAATGGGAGCGGGAGGCGTGAGGAAGTTCAAAGATGACAGGAAACTTTGTTAAAGCAAAATAATACTGTTTATTATTAATGTACTTTTTTCTTTTTTCTTTAAAAATCTTAATAAATATTTATATATATATAAAAAAAGTTCTTAACCTGGAACAACCACTTCCTGGTTAGCGGAGTTTGTAACGCAAAGCATCTGTAACTTGAAGCGTCTGTAACCCGAGGTACCGCTATATTATGTATTTTCTGTTTTTTATGTTGTGATTTTATGTTGTGAACTGCCCTGAGATCTACAGGTAGGTATATGGCAGAATAATAATAATAATAATAATAATAATAATAATAATAATAATAATAATGTGTTATTCCTGCATTGCAGGGGATTAAACTAGATGGTCCTTTGGGATCCCTTCCAAATGTACATTTCTATGATATTTCTATGATATCTCTGTCCTTAATTTCCTCTTGAGGACTGATCTTTGAAAGGTGCTGAGGATTGGATTTTGATGAACCTGCATTGGAAAGGGGTCCACAGCTGGTCCCTAAGGTGTGTTGGGCAAGAGGAATGGTGCTGAGCACCTTGGACAGGAAGTCTTCTTCCTACAAAAGAACAAGAATACTGATATTGCCTGTGTGCACATAGGATTTCTTAGTCACCTTTAACCATAAGGTCCCAGGACAGGTTGCCATAAATTAATGACACAATTTAGAATTAAATAAAACTAACAATATCTACAACACCAAATAAATACAGTGGTACCTAGGGTTAAGAACTTAATTCGTTCTGGAGGTCTGTTCTTAACCTGAAGCACCACTTTAGCTAATAGGGCCTCCTGCTGCCGTCGCACAATTTCTGTTCTCATCCTGAAGCAAAGTACTTAACCCGAGGTACTATTTCTGGGTTAGCGGAGTCTGTAACCTGAAACATATGTAACCTGAAGCGTCTGTAACCCGAGGTACCACTGTAGCCTAAAACAGAGAGTAAAGGTGGGTTGAAACACGTGTTCTGAGTGGCTTGTCCCCATTCATGGGGCAGAAGATGCTCATTTTGAATAATAGAATTGTAGAATTGGAAGGGAGGCTAACAGCCATCTAGTCTAACCCGCTGCAATGCAGGAATTTTGGTACCCTAGAAAGGTAGAAACTGTTCTTATAGTGAGCCAGACCATTGGTCCATCTAGTTTATATTGCCAACTCTGGCTGGCAGCAGACAAGACAGGAGTCTTTCCCAGACCTAACTGGAGGTGTCAGGGCTGAAACTGGAATGCTCTGTATGCAAAGCAGATGCTCTATTGCTGAGCTGCAGTCCCACCCGGGTCTCCGGACCTAGCTGACTATGTCGCTCTGTGTGACGCCAAACATGTGATGCGTTGGGTCACCTGGCAGGGCACCCACAGTGGAAATTTTGTGGGTGAGGCACCCAGCCCACCCACCCCAAGATGCTGGCTATGTTAAGGTTACCAGATTTCCCCCCCAATGAATCCAGGGACACTTTTCAACTTAAATGGATTTTGTATGGGAACTGGTTTGTAAATCCGGGGACTGTCCCCGGGAAATGGGGACGTCTGGTAACCTTATGTGGTTGGGTAACCATGAAGGTGGGGATGCAGGTGGCGCTGTGGGTTAAACCACAGAGCCTAGAACTAGCTGACCAGAAGGTTGGCGGTTCGAATCCCCGCGACGGGGTGAGCTCCCGTTGCTCGGTCCCTGCTCTTGCCAACCTTGCAGTTCGAAAGCACGTCAAAGTGCAAGTAGATAAATCGGTACTGCTCCGGTGGGAAGGAAAACAGCGTTTCCGTGCGCTGCTCTGGTTCGCCAGAAGCGGCTTAGTCCTGCTGGCCACATGACCCGGAAGCTGTAAGCCGGCTCCCTTGGCCAATAAGGTGAGTTGAGCGCCGCAACCCCAGAGTCGGCCATGAGTGGACCTAATGGTCAGGGGTTCCTTTACCTTTTAACCATGAAGGCCTGACCTGAGGCAAGGAGGAAGAAAGGGAAAGGAAGGCCAGTGTTGGTTCAATCAGGTGATCAAACTCCAAAGTCCCTGGTCAGGAGCAGCACTGCAGCTTGCGACAGGTCAGGTCAAACTCTGGTTAAAGATTGTCCAGCTTTGCGTGAGAAGCCTTTTGGCTGAGCTTCCCATTGTTCCCTGGAGTCCAGCAGGCAAGAGGAATGTGGTCAAAGAAGAGGTCAAGGCAGAGGAGGCTGGGCTGGAAAGAGGGAGCAGCCTTTGGGGTGAATCATAGAATCATGGAACCGTAGAGGTGGAAGGGATCCCAAGGGATCAACTAGCCCAACCCTCTGCAATGCAGGAATCACAAGTGAAAGAACCCCTGACAGACAGTGGCGTCACATGGGGAGGGCCAGAGGGGCAGAGGCCCAGGGAGCATTTTTGTGTGGGGGGGTGCATTTTACTTCTTGATGCCCTGCCAGCCCCACCCCCCTGCATCCCTGCCCACCCGTGGCCCTTGGCGGGCACAGCAGCCACACACCTGAGGAGTGCACTCATGCTGTTTTGACAGCCTGTGTGAGAAGGATGAAACAGACATGGACCCTTCCTTTTCAGGGCGCATGCCTGTTGCATTTTTTCATCTCCGCCAAGCTAAGCAGTTGGCTCCTTACCTCTCTCGCCCTGACCTAGCCACTGTGATCCACGCGACGGTCACCTCCAGACTGGATTATTGTAACTCGCTCTACATGGGGCTGCCCTTGAGACTGACCCAGAAACTCCAGCGGGTGCAGAATGCCGCAGCAAGACTCCTTACGGGGTCCTCGCTGTGGGATCACATTCACCCGGTGCTATACCAGCTGCACTGGCTCCCGGTGGAGTACAGAATCAGGTTTAAGGTGCTGGTTTTAACCTTCAAAGCCCTATACGGCCTAGGACCCTTGTACGTACGGGATCGCCTCTCCTGGTATGTCCCACGGAGGACCTTACGGTCTTCAAATAAAAACATCTTGGAGATCCCGGGCCACAGGGAGGTTAGGCTGGCCTCAACCAGAGCCAGGGCTTTTTCAGCTGCGGCTCCAATCTGGTGCAACGCTCTGTCACAAGAGACTAGGGCCCTGCGAGACTTGACATCTTTCTGCAGGGCCTGCAAGACAGAGCTGTTCCACCAGGCCTTTGGCCAGGGCACAACCTGACCCCCTCCTTTGGCAATCCTCACAGAGCCCAATGGTTGCCATTAATCTGATTTGAACTGATTTTAGAATGAACTGATTTTAGAATGAACTGATTTTAGAATGTTGTATCATTTTACTGTTGTTAGCCGCTCGGAGCCCAGCTTCGGCTGGGGAGGGCGGGATATAAATATATTATTATTATTATTATTATTATTATTATTATTATTATTATTCCTCCTCATGCAGCCTTGCAGCATCACAAAGTGGCACAGGACTGGAAGGCAGTTTGAGTGCGCCATTTGGGCTCATGCTTGTTGCATTTATCAAGGGCCACAGGCAGGCAGGGACACAGCGCAGTCTTACTTAGCGGCGGCAGCAGGGGCTGGGCGTGGGCTCCATTCACCTTCTGAGCCTCTGTGCCCACACCATCCCAGGGGCACATCCACCCCCAGGCACCTGCCACGTGCGGTATGCAGCTGCTTACAGTGTGTGGTGTGGTGCAGCACGGCGTGCCTTGGCGGGCCGTTGTCCTGGCGAAAAATTTTTCAAGGGCACAAGTTGGGTGAGGGATGCTTCCTCACCTCTGAATGTGTTTATTACATTGACGACCCAAACTACAACCCCTGTTTACCTAAATGGCCATTTGTGTATGCGCAAGGAGGACGACCCAGATGCAAGAGCTCTGTGGGAAGGTGAGGTGAGGCACTTTCTTTGGGGGCCACCCCCTTGCCAGGCTGTTACCACCTCTGCCTCCTCCTTTGCCCCAGTGTCCTGTACTGCCCAGTCCTGGAGCCCCACAAGCTCCGCCCAGGCTCCAGAGCGCAAGGCAACGACCAAGGCAACTCTCAAGGGGCATGCCAGCCTAGGCTCAGCGGGGCAGCCCTTGCTGCATGCAGGCGAGCAGGGTCTTCTCCTAAGACAGGCCTGTGTGTGTATGTGGGTGTGGGTGTGCGTGCAAGCGCGCATGTGCATGTGTGTGTGTGTGTGTGTGTGTGAGAGAGAGAGCAGCCTGCAGCTGCCAACCCATGATACACCACTGCTGACACATATTTGTCTAACTTCTGCTTAAAAACCTCCTCTTTTTGGTAAACAAAAGAAGAATAAATAAATAATAGTGGCAATTGCATGCAAAAATGTGGATATTAGGAGACATGCATGCAAAAAGGCATACGAATTTACAAACAATTTTTAAAAATGAATTGGGGTGAACTGAACTAAAGATTTGAAAAATGAGAAACAAGTTTGAGAGATGCATTGATTCATTCCTCTTTCCCCCGGTGCTCTTCCCATCGCCTTCCAATCATAGCTGTCAAGTGTCCCTTATTCCAGTGCCATGTCCCGCTGCTGTCCCTTATTGATGGATGTCCCTGAAATGTCCCTGAAATGATGTCCCTTAAATTTCAAAGGAAGCAGCTCCTCTCCCTCCCTCCCTGCCGGCCAGGGAGGAGGGAGGCTCCAACTGTGTTGCTTGGCTGTGTTGCTCACCCAATAAGAAGTCTAAGAACGACTGGGGGGTGGAGCTTGCATGCCTTGTGTGTGGCTAGTTAATGCAAGCTGAGGGGGGTTTTGAATGCTGGGTGCCATTTTGTTGCACGTGCTGCTGCAAACTTTGCAGTGCAAAGCCAGGCCGGGGAGCCATCTTAAGTTGAGGCTGCATAGGCCTTGTGGTGCATGTGATTCAGATTCTATTCAGTTGAACCTCTGGTTACAAAGTTGGTTGGACAGTGTTCTCGAAGCTACCAGCATGAGTTTGACCAGACTGCAGGAGGACAGGAAGACTGGAGTGCCTGGAACAGGTCCCTTATTTTGGCTCCTGGTCCCTTATTTTCAAATCTGTAAGTTGACAGCTATGCTTCCAATTAAGAACGTAAGAAGAGCCTCCTGTATCAGGCCATCAGTCTAGCTAGTCCCACACTAACAAATTCTATAGTTTGACTCTGTGATGCATGAAGAACTTCATTTTATATGTTCTGAATCTTCCAGTACTGATTCTTCCACTGAATTCATGGAAAAGGCAACTGTTTGAAGCAGGCTTGTTTAGTACCCAGAATTCCGCCATTCCCTGCTTGCTTGTTTAGTACCCAGAATTCCACCATGATTTCGTGCCAGACTCTCCTCTGCTTTCCTCCCGGCACACGGGATGTTGACACTCCTCAGATGACAAGGCAGAATCTGCCCTCTCCAGCCCAGGTTAACCATTGGCCAGGTTTGTTTGAGGAGCTTGTTGGATCACTTTCAACCTCCTCTGCCATCACAAGCAGGGAGAGGGGAAACACAGGCAGATTTGGGGCACCACAACTAGTTTGGCTACACTGGGCGCTGAACCTTGGGCAGAGGTCAGCAAACCTTTACAGCAGGGGGCCGGCCCACTGTCCCTCAGACCTTTTGGGGGGGCAGACTATATTTTTTTGGGGGGGGGATGAACGACTTCCTATGCCCCACAAATAACCCAGAGATGCATTTTACATAAAAGGACACATTCTACTCATGTAAAAACACACTGATTCCCGGACCGTCCGCAAACCGGATTGAGAAGGCGATTGGGCTGCATCCGGCCCCCGGGCCTTAGGTTGTATACCCCTGACCTAGCGGGTGCTGCAGAGAGTCACAACTATGACATAGTGAATTGAGCAGAACGGAAGGTGAGAAGGCAGGTGGAGCCAAATTCTGCATCTTGCACATGACGCTGCTGAAATTTGAAAGAGCAAAGTCTGCCCCTGAGGGCACTGGTGGAGGAAGAGGAGTGCGGGGGGAGCGCACCGCCCCCAGAAGTGCGATCCTGGTAGGGTGCCATCGCGGCTGCCCCCCCCCCCGCCCATGCTGGGCGCCATGCCCCTGCAGGCGGTGTGCCCTGCCCCCAGGATGCACGCCAGCCCCACCCCCACCTGCTCTCCACCCCCCAGTGCTGGAGCATGAAGCTCCGCCACTGCCTGATGGAAGGAGCTGAGAAGGCATTGAGGTCCCACTTTCTGGAACCATGTGCAGTGTTGGCACCAGGGTTTGGGAGGCCTTTGTTTAATTATTTAATAAATTTATATACTGCCCCTTCATCCAAAGCTCTCAGGGTGGTCCTGCTTCACTGAGCCCACCTCCCTCAGTGGGTCCACCACCACACTGCCGTTGCCAGCTGCCAAACTCCTTATTCTATTCCACCTTCCTCATCTCTTGCTTGCTTGGCAGGAAGCCCACAAGCCACTGGGCGTCACCGTCTCTTCCTCCTCCTCCTCCTCCTCCTCCTCCTCCTCTGCACCCTTGTCTTGGATTGAGTCTGAAGTGGGGAAACGATTATGTCCATGATGATACACACAATCTAAATCCACATCCAGTATTGGACAGAATAGGGTTAGTATACAGAATCCTAAAATTGTAGACTTGGGAGGCACGCCCAAGGATCATCTAAAGCAGGCACACCCAACCTTCGGCCCTCCAGATGTTTTGGACTACAATTCCCATCATGCCTGACCACTGGTCCTGTTAGCTAGGGATCATGGGAGTTGTAGGCCAAAACATCTGGAGGGCCACAGGTTGGGAATGCCTGAACTAAAACATCCCTGACAGATGGCCACCTGGTCTCTGCTTAAAACCTCCACCATCTTCCGAGGGAGCCTGTTCCACACTCAAACAGCTTTTACAACCTGCAGGTTCTTCCTAATGTTTTACCAGAATCTCCATTCTTGTAACTTGAAGCCATTGGTTTGGGGTCTCCCCTTCAGAGCAGGAGAAAAGAAGCTTGCTTCGTCTTCCACGTGGTAGCCCTTAACATATCTGAAGATGGCTATCAGTCTCCTCTTTCCCAGGTTAAACATACCTAACTCCCTCAACCATTCCACATAGGGCTTAGTTTCCAGACCCTCAATCATCTTGGTTGCCCTTCTCTGCACATGTTCCTTCTTAAATTGTGGTGCCCAGAACTGAACACAGGACTCCAGCTGTGGTCTGACCAAGGCAGAATAGAGTAGTATCATTACCTCCCTTGATCTGGACACTATACTTCTGTGGATGCAGCCTGAAATAACATAGCTTTTTTGCTGCTGCATCACCGTGTTGACTCACACTCAGCTTATGGTCTACTAAGACCCGTAGACCCTTTTCACATGTATTCCTGGCAAGCCAAGTTTTCCCCATTCTATACTGGTGCATCTGGTTCTTCCTGCCTAAGTGTAGAGCCTTACATTTGTCCCTAATGAAATTCATTTTGTTGGTTTGGGCACGGTTCTCCCATCTTTTAATGTCATTTTGAGTCCTGATTCTGTCTTCTGTGGCGTTTACTACCCTTCCCAGTTTGGTGTCCTCTGCAAATTGGCTGAGCATCCTCTCAATTCCTTCATCCAAGTCATTTATAAAGATGTTGAGGAGCAACAGGCCCCAGACAGAACCATGTGGCAGCGACAGTGGCGTAGCGTGGGGTGTGCAGGGGGGCCCAGCCGCACCGGGCGCAACATCTGGGGGCGCGCTCGCACTCGCAACTCTCTGTCCCTACTAAAATCCATAGGTTAGGGGGCGCAAATTACTTGCCTTGCCCCGGGTGCTGACAACCCACGCTACGCCACTGGGCAGCGACTTGTCATCTTTCTCCAGGATGATGAGACACCATTAGTGAGCCCTCCTTGTAGCTGGTCAGTCAACCAGTTACAAATCCACCTCACAGTTACCTCACCAGTGAGGAAGTGCTCTGGCATGAATGAAGAAGGGTCCTTCCAGAGCTTCCTGGAAGAGGAAAGAGAGACAGACTGTGATGGAAGGAACCTAGCTGGGGTTGAATTATTCATGGTTGATCCAATAGAATCACAGAAATTTAGAGTTGGAAGGGAACCCAGGGGTCATCTAGTCCAACCCCCTGCAATGCAAAAATCTCAACTAGACCATACATGACAGATGGTCAGTACAATCAATGACCCTTGGGCTGGAGAGCTAAAGGGCAGCACACTCCGGCTTGTGCCATTAGCCATTAAAATATATCTCAGTGGCTTACAACAGTATAAAAACCAAACAATAAATCACAAAAAGTTAAAAACAAGTTAACCATCAAAATTAAAATTAAAAAACAAGCATCAATAGACCATTGCAGAAGGCTTTCAGCAGGCATTTAAACGTTGGTGCAGAAGGTGCCCACTGAATCTCTAGTGGCAGAGGGTTCCACAGGACTGAGCCAGGGGCACTAAAGTCTCCATTTCTTGTTGTTGTCAAATGAGCCTCGCCAACTCAGGGAACGACCAAAGATATCAAGCAGGCACCTTTGTGGTGCTCCTTTTGGTGCCTGCTAAAAACATTCTTCTCACGCAGAGAGGTCTGTCCAGATGCTTAGAGAGTCGGTGTGAGTTTTCTTCTTAGCATTTTAACTTTTTGTATGTTTTAAACAGTTACTGTAATTTTTTCTTCATAATTTTGTTGTCTTATCCTTTTTGTTAACTGCTTTGAGTGGTTGTAAATTTTATTTAAATATCTATATAATAGCAAGAATAATAATGAAGAATTGATGCTTTTGAATTATGGTGCTGGAGGAGACTCTTGAGAGTCCCATGGACTGCAAGAAGATCAAACCTCTCCATTCTGAAGGAAATCAGCCCTGAGTGCTCACTGGAAGGACAGATCCTGAAGCTGAGGCTCCAAGACTTTGGCCACCTCATGAGAAGGGAAGACTCCCTGGAAAAGACCCTGATGTTGGGAAAGATGGAGGGCACAAGGAGAAGGGGACGACAGAGGACGAGATGGTTGGACAGTGTTCTCGAAGCTACCAGCATGAGTTTGACCAAACTGCGGGAGGCAGTGGAAGACAGGAGTGCCTAGCGTGCTCTGGTCCAGGGGGGTCACGAAGAGCCAGACACGACTAAACGACTAAACAACAACAACAATGCTTGGAGGAGCATCAATCTGGATGATACCTGTGGGCTCCTTCTAAATCTGGGATCCTGTGCACGTGAGGAAACTTGCAGAAACAGACCAGGTCCTTTGAAGAAGAAGAAGAAGAAGAAGAAGAGTTTGGATTTGATATCCCGCTTTATCACTACCCTAAGGAGTCTCAAAGCGGCTGACATTCTCCTTTCCCTTCCTGCCCCACAATAAACACTCTGTGAGGTGAGTGGGGCTGAGAGACTTCAGAGAAGTGTGACTGGCCCAAGGTCACCCAGCAGCTGCAGGTGGAGGAGCGGGGAAGCGAACCCGGTTCACCAGATTACGAGTCTACCTCTCTTAACCACTACACCACACTGGCTCTCAAAGTAATGGCCCAGCAAAGTAAAGAGTGAGCCCTGTTGCCCTTCTCCACCTTACCTGGCCAGGTCCTGTGTCACGCCAGGATGGGGGATGAGAAGAAGCCAAGACAGCAGGCTGTGTGGGTTTTGGCTGTTGCTGGAAGCTGGAGACACAGAGACCTGCCTGCTCTGTGCTGGACCCAGAGCTGTGCCTCAGGGTTTTCCCCTGGTACTATGAGCCCTTCCATCTTCTGCTCAGGAGGTCCATATGTGAAAAATAAGTGCATATACCCCAAAGACACCACAGTCTAGGAAACTGAACCCTGGCTAAGCACCTGGAACATCTTTCACTGCTCAGAACAATCATAGTCATCACCATCTCCAGCGCCAATCATCTTGCAACTCTCTCATAAGGTTCGCTTGAGATGCCCACTAGGGGGCAATACTGTCAGCAGGACTCACCAGTGAGGAATTCTGAAAGGCAGGTAAGAGGAACGATAAAGGCTTTCCTATCTGACAGAATGGGCTTCCTCTCTCTGCCAATGGCCTGATCTGTGGGGCAGAGAGGAGGAAGAAGGTGGGGTTGGAATCAAGTCTTGTAAGAATGGCTTTTCAAACAGTGAAGGGCGATCTCCTCAAGAGCCACAAGGACTCTCCAGCTTCTCCCGCCATTTGCAGGTGTGAATTGAATTATTTAATTATTTCACAGTGCAGCACGTAAACGTGGTCACATTTGAGTAGAATGCGTGTAAGGGTGTGTGTGCTTGTAATGCGTGCAAAAATGCAGGTGCTGGGGGGGGTGTAAAGTTTGCATAGAAGTTTATATATAAGTGCAAAACGACGGACAAAAAAAATGCCCACATTCTTTTACATTGCATTGCAAAAAAAAATGTATTCACACTAAAATGCCAGTGAATTCTCATAAGGACTCTAATGTAAAGGTAAAGGGTAAAGGGACCCTGACCATTAGGTCCAGTTGTGACTGACTCTGGGGTTGCAGCGCTCATCTCGTTTTATTGGCCAAGGGAGCCGGCGTACAGCTTCCAGGTCATGTGGCCAGCATGATGAAGTCGCTTATGGCGAACCAGAGCAGTGCATGGAAACACCGTTTACCTTCCCACTGGAGCGGTACCTATATATCTACTTGCACTTTGACGTGCTTTTGAACTGCTAGGTGGGCAGGAGCTGGGACCGAACAACGGGAGATCACCCCGTCACGGGGATTTGAACTGCCAACCTTCTGATCGGCAAGTCCTAGGCTCTGTGAATTTAAGGCCGTGAAACTGGAAGAAGCTGAAATGGACACATTGGCCCATCCCTGGTAGGGAGGCCATTGCTTTCCCTGAAGCTGGTCTGGTTCCAGGCAGGCCCTCCCCTGGCCATAAGGTCCTTCCTAGTAGGCAGAAGGGTCCCCTTCGCAGGGGCACATGGGCCTCTGGACAACGGATGGGGGCCGGAGTGTGCTTTCCTTCAGCCCAGCTCTTTAAAAAAAGTGTCACAATTGCACCCATCCTGGTATTGTACTGTTATTCAAATAAATAAATAAATAAAAACACACATTTGTCTTAACATATTGTGTTAAGGGCTTCCACGTTCACTAAGTCTCCAACATGCCAGGGAACTGTAGCTGTTTATCCTCCTGAATTCAGAGCCCGGAAGCTCCAGTCAAGCTTAGTAAAGTAAAGGTAAGGTAAAGGGTAAAGGGACCCCTGACTGTTAGGTCCAGTCGCAGACGACTCTGGGGTTGCGGTGCTCATCTCACTTTATTGGCCAGGGGAGCCAGCATACAGCTTCCAGGTCATGTGGCCAGCATGACTAAGCTGCTTCTGGCGAACCAGAGCAGCGCACGGAAACACTGTTTACCTTCCCGCCGGAGTGGTACCTATTTATCTACTCGCACTTTGACCCCGTCACGGGGATTCGAACCACTGACCTTCTGATTGGCAAGCCCTAGGCTCTGTGGTTTAACCCACAGCGCCACCCGCGTCCCTAAGGTAAGGTAAAGGGCAACTCACAGTCTGGAGGGCCACATGGCTCTCCATCTCATTAAGTGTGCCCACCAAAACCCAGAGAGAGAGAGAGAGAGAGAGAGAGAGAATGGGTGATGTGTGAATGAAGAGAAAAATGTTTTTGTGTTTTGTGAATGGGTATGTGATTGAAAGAGAGGAGAAGGCTGGCTAAATGGATGGCAGATAAATTAAAGGGAGACAGAGGGGAAAAGAAAGCACCTCATCCACTCTTTTGGTTTGGTGCTACCTGCTCATACTAAAATGAAGGGAGAAAGGTTGTTTTCTGCTGCTCCAGAGAAGCGGACACGGAGCAATGGATCCAAACTACAAGAAAGAAGATTCCACCTAAACATTAGGAAGAACTTCCTGACAGTAAGAGCTGTTTGACAGTGGAATTTGCTGCCAAGGAGTGTGGTGGAGTCTCCTTCTTTGGAGGTCTTTAAGCAGAGGCTTGACAACCATATGTCAGGAGTGCTCTGATGGTGTTTCCTGCTTGGCAGGGGGTTGGACTCGATGGCCCTTGTGGTCTCTTCCAACTCTATGATTCTATGAAGCCAAACCTGGGTCTCTGTGGCTCGCTACTTAGAGAAGGGGCCTGAATGCGACATGCTGTTACAGTCTGGGAAGCTGAGGCTGCAGAAGAGGTGCCTCCAACACCCAGAGTCCAGAGAATGAAGGCATGCAGCTGAGAAGTCATGCCCAAGCAATTGCAGGAATGCTTCCTCACACACAAGTCCAGAATGTGCGTGACAACAAGAATTTGGAACAAAGCGCCTTGCCTATGCCAGGCAGGGCTGGGTACCTGCCGTGCCTCCTCCTGCCTGCTGGGTATCAGGTACCATCCTTGCGTGCCAGGCAGCTGTAGCTCTGCCTTACCCACTTGAACACACCCTGCTGATCTCCACCTGGGACTCTGGGCTCTTGAAGATAATTCTCTGCCACGCAAAACGTGCGCCACACTTCTCTCACAGCAAGAGCTAGTACTGTAAACAACATTGAGGGCTCCACTTGGAGTTGACTTGTTTTCTCATGAGTAGTCGCTGCAGTCCAGCTGGAACAAACAATCCCTTTCATGTTCAGTCTAGTAAATCAGGACCAAAACAGGCATGACAGATTTGTGATTGTATCTCTCTATTCATTAACATGATAAAGTTTCCAAGCTATGGTGAATATTGGATGGCATGCAATGATGTTTTACTCAGAGTGGGCCCGATGAAATTCATAAGCATGGCTAAGCTGTCCCTTTAATTTCAATAGGTCTACTCTGAGTAAAACTTTGTTAAACCACCACCATCTTTTTTTTTTTTTTTTTGCATGTGCAATCATGTGTTAATTGTTTTCTTATCTGCTGCAAGCTATGACTGAAACATTCAAGGCTGACTGTTCCTGAATGTAACTAAGCCCACAAAAGTGACTGGCCTCTGGCAACTTCCAGAGAAGGGCTGCGGAGAGGATTCCACTTGCAAGAACCTGTGGCATCTTCACTGGGGCAGAGAAGCCCTCTGCCACTCCCCTGCCGGTCCAGCTCTATGGGGGGCTCTGCTCGCGCCTGACCCAGAAGCTGCAGTGAGTGCAGAATGCTGCAGCACGATTGCTGACAGGAGTGAGGCCTCTCCAGCATATCAGACCTGTGTCATCTCCACTGGCTGCCAGTTTGCTACTGGGCCAAGATCAAGGTGCTACTATTAGTATATAAAACCCTTAACAACTTAGGACCAGTTTACCTACAAGGTCACCCTACCCCACCTGTGGCCACTGGAATTGGCAGAGTTTCAGGTCCCGCACAATACCCTCTCTGCACTTGTAAGAATTCGGCTGGCCATTTAGTGCAGCGGCACCTACACTTTGGAACTCCCCGCCTCTTGATACGAGGCACTGGCATCTTTGTGACATTCTTTGGATTGGACAACCCTACCCAGACATGTAGAAGGGATGCGAGTTCCAATCTGGTTTTTTTAGTTTATTGCTGATGTTATCCTTTGAATGTTTGAGAAGGGTTGTTTTTTTCCTGGCAGTTTTATTCTCTTGTCAAACCGCTTTTGTAGCTGTCAAGCGGTTTATAAATTTTAGGATTTTTATTTTTTTTAGGGCATTTTCAGAAAAAGCTGCTGGTGGCTCTCAGCTGTTCCCTCTCAGCTGCTCGCTCCTAGTTTGTGGGAGGGTGTATTTAAGGCGTGACGGGGAAGGGGTTTGCGTGCGAAGAAGGGCAACCTCTCCCCACTCCGCTCCACCCTGGCAGGCAGGCTGGCAACACGCGACGCGCTCCGAGAGGGCCTCCGGATCGTCCCCCGGGCTGGGCAAGGGCTCCTTCTCACGCAGCGGCTGTTGCGCAGCCTCGCCGCCGCCGCCGCCCTTGCTCCTTCGCGTGCGGGGAAAGGCCGCCGGCAGCCCTGGGAGCGCCTCCCTCCGCGCCTTCACACGCAGCTGTGCCAGCCCAGCAGGCGGCTCCCATCCTCCCCGAGGCCCGGCCGGGCTAGCGGGGGTTGTGAGCCACCTGCAGGGAGCCGGGGGTCCTAGCGGGCTCCCTCGGAAGGTGGAGCGGGGCCCTCCTTCGCTGGATGGCCAACTGCAAGGAATTCTTCAACTGCGATTCCTGCCTTGTGGCGGGTTGGACTAGATGACCCTTGGAGTCCCTTCCAAATCTAGGGTCCTCTGGTAATCCGTGCTCTGGATGATGATCATCATCTGTTTGCCAGTTTTCTTAGCCTCCTTTCTTTAGAGGATTCCAGCATATATGAACAACAGCAATACGACAAAATGCAATCCTTCATAAAACTATAAGAATAAATTTTTAAGCATTTTTGTAAAAAAATATATATAGAGAGAAATAATATAGCCTCTTTCAAATTAATCTGAAAAGTGAGAAGTCTTCATCTGGTGCAGAGAAAGATTGGCATGTCGACCCCAGTGGCACACCTCTTCCAAAGTTATTGGTTGGTTTGGCTTCACTCCAAAAGTAACAGGAGGGTAATAAAAACCTTTATCAGGACCTATTAAAAATGGGATGGGCAACCTCAGGCCCTTTGCGGCCCTCCCGGCTTCTATGTCTGGCCCTCAGGACTCTCCTTAGCCACACACCATCTCACCTGTTGATCAGTTTATTCTGCAAGAGAGATCATTGGTCCTCTTGATGCATTGCAATTCCAAAGTCTCAAGTTGCAGTTTCCCTTGGAAGTCCCCCCCCCCTTTGCTGACTTTTGAACCATGATGTCAGATTTGTGTCCTTTGGTGTAGAGACTGGCCTGTTTGTCCTACAGAGAATGCCGAAGAACACCCATTGGCAGTTGATGCCACCTTGAAGAATGGGCAGCTGGATGACATTGTGGGTGGCATTATTAAGTCCCGTAAAAGTGGGAACAAACGTAGAAACAGAGTTGACTCCTTGCAGGGGCCAGCTCCTGCACCCACACCTCTTAGGCGTTCTGTTGTTGCTGGTGAGCAATAACTCCAATGAAAGCAAGCAAATAACTCCAATGAAATAAACAGTGCAGGCCTATAACATTCCTACAGGCCTGCGAGAGAGAAGGTTCATGGTGTAGGACACACAGTGGCGAGCAGTGGCGTAGCGTGGGGGTGCAGGGGGGGCCAGCCGCACCAGGCGCAACATCTGGGGGTTAGGGTTAGGGAGCGCAAATCCACAGGTTAGGGGGCGCAAATGCACGGGTTAGGGGGCACAAATTACTTGCCTTGCCCCGGGTGCTGACAACCCACGCTACGCCACTGGTGGGGAGCCTTTTTCAGGCAGAGGTCCGCATTCGCCTCTGGGACAACCTTCGAAGGGCCACATGCCAGTCACACCCTCCTCTCTGTACTCCCAATCCAGGCATCAAAGATCAAGGACACATTTCCAGACAGGCAAAAGTACTCAAGGAGGGGGCCAAGCAGGGCCAGTGGGAGGTTTGGCTTGGAGAGAAGCCTTTGCCCCCTCCCCTGAAACCTAGGTCCACCACTCCTGGTCTAGGATGGCCCATGAATCACTGGTGATACATTTGAGGAGCTGCAGCTGGGTCTGGGAACCTTATGATTCCTTTTGAGGAACGGCTAAGGGAGCTGGGCATGTTTAGCCTGGAGAAGAGGAGGTTAAGGGGTGATATGATAGCCATGTTCAAATATATTAAAGGATGTCACATAGAGGAGGGAGAAAGGTTGTTTTCTGCTGCTCCAGAGAAGCGGACACGGAGCAATGGATCCAAACTACAAGAAAGAAGATTCCACCTAAACATTAGGAAGAACTTCCTGACAGTAAGAGCTGTTTGACAGTGGAATTTGCTGCCAAGGAGTGTGGTGGAGTCTCCTTCTTTGGAGGTCTTTAAACAGAGGCTTGACAACCATATGTCAGGAGTGCTCTGATGGTGTTTCCTGCTTGGCAGGGGGTTGGACTCGATGGCCCTTGTGGTCTCTTCCAACTCTATGATTCTATGATTCTAAGTGACAACGAGTGATGGTCAGTCATATTCTCTTCCAGGTGTGCTCTGTAATAGATCACTCCTGAGAATCAGTCTAGCCTTGTTCATCTGCTCTTGTTGCTTTTACTTTGTTGGGTAGTTTATTTACTTGCTTATTTCATAAAATTAGGATATATGGTACCTCAGATTAAGTACTTAACCAGCCCCCTGCTGAAAAAGTTTGCTGAGCCCTACTCTATTCCATTTAACCTTGGCGAAGGATACAATCCTGAACGAAACATGTTCTTTGAACTGGTCATGTTGTTCCTCGACTGATACCTCTCCTCCCACCCTGACTCTGACACCAGTGTGAGAAAGAAAAACACATCCTAGCACAATCCAGTGTGATTCAGTCTCTTCAGGTTCCTCTGAGAAAGAACTATTGGGTATACAACATTAGTTCTATTCAAGATAGACTGGCTCATTAATTTCATTTTTATTTTATTTTTTAATTTTCTATATAAATATTACATACATGCCAAAAAAAGAGTACAGTTATACAAATAATACAAGTTACTGAATACCAAAAAGCTACTAATAAGAAGAAAAAATTAAAAAGTGATACATATTGAAAAGAAAAGGAAAATAAATAAAGAGAGGAACACAATTAAAAAGGAAAAGGAAAATAGAAAAAGTTGACTTCCTTTGACCACTATCCAGTTTCTATGATCTCATATCTTTAGTTGTCTGTAATCATTTTGCATTAATGGAGAGACTTGTTTGTTTTTGTTGTTTAGTCATTTAGTCGTGTCCGACTCTTCATGACCCCATGGACCAGAGCAGATCAGGCACTCCTGTCTTCCACTGCCTCTCGCAGTTTGGTCAAACTCATGCTGGTAGCTTCGAGAACACTGTCCAACCATCTCGTCCTCTGTCGTCCCCTTCTCCTTGTGCCCTCCATCTTTCCCAACATCAGGGTTTTTTCCAGGGAGTCTTCTCTTCTCATGAGGTGGCCAAAGTATTGGAGCCTCAGCTTCACGATCTGTCCTTCCAGTGAGCACTCAGGGCTGATTTCCTTCAGAATGGATAGGTTTGATCTTCTTGCAGTCCACGGGACTCTCAAAAGTCTCCTCCAACACCATAAACTATTTGTTTAGCTGTGGAATTTTTAGTCTAGACCATGCCGATTATAATTTTGGGAACCGACTTTCTTCATATAATTTGTAAAGACATCCCATTCTCTCCTGATTTTTTCACTTGGATGATTTCTATTTCCGTTAATTTCCCGAGTTCAAGGTATTCGCTTAATTTTAATAACCATTCTTCTTTGTTGGGATTATGTTGCTTTTCCAATATTTTGCAGTCACTATCCTGGTGGCCATTATTGCGTACAGAAAAAAAATCTTTTATTATCTTTTGGGATGTCTGTTGTGAATAAACGTAAGAAGAACAGTTCTGGGTTTTTGTTTTTTGTAAAGGTGTATCTTAACATCTTTTTTAATTCTTCATATAGCATGTCCCAAAATACTTTTATTCTGGGACATGTCCATCACATGTGGAATATATTCCTATCCTTGTGATTGCACCTCCAGCACTTACTACTGTGTTTTTTATTCATTTTCGCCATTTCATTTCATTTTCGCCATTTCATTTCATTTTTATTTCATTTTCGCCATTCATTTTTTGATGGAGTGAGGTACCACCTATACATCCTTTAAAAAATAATAATAATTAAATAGCAGGCTGTGAACTTGATGTCATATTTCCAAAGATTTTCCCATTTCTCTAAATCTATTGTATATCCAAAGTCCCGGGCCCATTTTACCATTACATCTTTTAAATGCCAATTTAATAATAACTTGTACATTTTGGATAAGTTTTGGATAAGTATTGTTTGAGAGCAACTCCCTATCTAAATCTAATATTTCATTGTCCAATCCTTTTGTTGCTTTTTTATCATCCTCAAAGATGCCATTTAATTGATGATACTGTAGCCAACTTAGCCCGGTATGTTTGACTATACAGTGGTACCTCTGGTTAAGTACTTAATTTGTTCCGGAGGTCCGTTCTTAACCTGAAACTGTTCTTAACCTGAAGCACCACTTTAGCTAATGGGGCCTCCTGCTGCTGCTGCGCCGCCGGAGCACAATTTCTGTTCTCATCCTGAAGCAAAGTTCTTAACCCGAGGTACTATTTCTGGGTAAGCGGAGTCTGTAACCTGAAGCATATGTAACCTGAAGTGTATGTAACCCAAGGTACCACTGTATCATATTTTTTCAATTTTAATTGGTTATTTTCTTTTATTAATAAGTCTTTACATCTGTCAGTTGGTATCTATATTCTTCCTTTTCACCGCCACCTCCTCCACTGGTGATAACAAATAGGGGGTTTTCGGTTCCAGCAGCAATCTATTTCTGTCCTAAACTTTGTATAGTGCTTTTCTGATGATATGGTTGAGAAATCCTTTGTGTATTTTGATTTTATTGTATCCCAAATATCCATGCCATCCTACTCTATTATTGCACCCCTCTATATCAAGTATCTTAGCATTTTTTAGGATCATCCATTCTTTCAACCAAACCAGGCAGGCAGCTTCATAGTACAATTTTAGATCAGGGAGTGCAAAACCACCTCTATGCTTAGAATCTGTCAATAATTTAAATTTTATTCTGGGTTTTTTGCCTTGCCAAATATATCTTGCTAAGTACCTATGCCATTCTTTGAAACAGTTGAGTCCATTAATTATTGGAATAGATTGATAAAGAAACAACATTTTCGGACGACAACGATTTTAATTGTTGAAATTCTTCCCCATAGTGATAGTTTAAATCTGTTCCAAGATTCCAACTCTTTTTTTTTAATCTCACCCCAGACCCTTACATAGTTGTTTTTGTAAAGATTAATATTTTTCATGGTGATCCAGCTACCCAGATACTTGGCCTTATTTGTCACTTTTAACCCTGTTGCTTTTTCTAGCTCTGCTTTTTCTTCTGTGTCCAGATATTTTACCATTAGTTTAGTCTTCTCTATATTAATTTTGAAACCAGATATGTGACCATATTCGTTCATTTTCTCCAATGTTCCTAAAATATGGGTTTTCGGTTTTTATTATTAAGTAATCTGCAAAGGCTTTAACTTTGTAGGCTCTTTGTCCCAGTTTTATTCCTTCTATATAGGCTCATTAATTTCAATGGGACTACTCCAAGTAGAACTTAGTTGGCTACAGCCCTTCATTTTGGCAGCTACCTTGATGATGCAGATCAGTCCACTGCTGCATCAGGGAAGCCTCCAGGCTGTCAGTGTTTTTAGGGCAGGATTAAAGCGCTTTCCAGAACTCTCACTTTGTGTGCCGAAAGAGGATTAAAGCACTTTGTCACCCTAGCACAACATTGCCACTTCTTGTGGTTTGGAAAATGACAGAGAAATTCTCTGGAAAGTGTGGGGTGAACGAATGGCATGCAAGCAGCTACGTACAGGATAAAAGAAATCTGAATGAATGGTCACCAGAACGATTGAGGGGATGGAGCAACTCCCCCATGAGGAAGGTTGCAACTTTGGGTGGCTTTTCAGTTCTGAGGAAAGGCGAGTAAGATGGAAGTGTGTAAAAGAAGTACTGTATTTTTTGCTCTATAAGACTCACCTTTTCCCCTCCTAAAAAGTAAGGGTAAGTGTGTGTGCATCTTATGGAGCAAATGCAGGCTGCGCAGCTATCCCAGAAGCCAGAACAGTGAGAGGGATTGCTGCTTTCACTGCACAGCGATCCCTCTTGCTGTTCCGGCTTCTGAGATTCAGAATATTTATTTTTCTTGTTTTCCTCCTCCAAAAACTAGGTGCGTCTTGTGGTCTGGTGCGTCTTATAGAGCGAAAAATACGGTATATAAAATCATGCATGACATTGAGAAGGTCCATAGAGAACAGTTTCTCTCCCTCTTGCATAACAACCAGAGCTCAGACATCCAATGGCTGAAGATTTAGGGGACACACACACCCCTGAACTCTGGAACCCCCTCCCACAGGAGGCAGCAATGACCACCAATTTGGAGGGCTTTAAAAGAGGATCAGACCAAAGATGGTGGAAGGCTGTTAGCCATGATGGCTAAGAAATGCTTGTGAAAAAGACATTCGGTGGAAACTAAAGACGCTATGCCTGTGGCTGAGGATAATTGTTTGAACCCTTCCAATGGATTTGGGGGGGGGAGGAAAAATTGTACGGGAAATTTTAAAAAATTGGAAAGAGGTAATATAATGTATGTAAAAATCCCGAAATAAAAATTTAAAAAGGAAAAAAGAAAAATGTTTGTGAATAGCATCTGCTGGAATGAAGGAAGAACACCATGGGCGTAGTCAGGATTTGTGTTTGGGGGCAGGCCTTATGTTAGGGGAGGGGCAGAACTGAGCTGTTAGTTAAGTATTTCTATTTATTTATTTGATTTAGGGCGGGCAGCTGCCCTCCCCCGCCTATCCTTGGCTATGCTTGTGCTTGAATCCTGCTTGTGAGTTTCCCACTGAGGCATATGGTTGTCCACTGTGAGAACAGAATGCTGGACTAGATGGGCCATTGGCCTGATCCAGCAGGGCTCTCCTTATGCTCTTATGGTCCAATCAGTACAGTCCTGGGCGCCACAATTTAAGAAGGATATTGACAAGCTGGAATGTATGCAGACAAGGGCAACCAAGATGATCAAGGGCATAGAAACCAAGCCTTATGAGGAATGGTTCAGAAAGTTGGGTATGTTTAGCCTGGAAAGGAGGAGAGTGAGAGGAGATATGATAACCATCTTCAAATATCTGAAGGGCTATCACTTGGAAGAGGGAGCAAGATTGTTTTCCGCTGCTCCAGAGGAGAGGAACTCAACCAATGGCTTCAAGTTACAAGAAAGGGATCGCTGACCATTAGGTCCAGTCGTGACCGACTCTGGGGTTGTGGTGCTCATCTTGCTTTACTGGCCGAGGGAGCCGGCGTACAGCTTCCGGATCATGTGGCCAGCATGACTAAGCCGCTTCTGGCAAACCAGAGCAGTGCACGGAAATGCTGTTTACCTTCTTGCCGGAGCAGTACCTATTTATCTACTTGCATTTTGATGTGCTTTCGAACTGCTAGGTTGGCAGGAGCAGGGACCGAGCGACGGGAGCTCACCCCGTCATGGGTATTCAAACCACCGACCTTCTGATCAGCAAGTCCAGGCTCTGTGGTTTAACCCACAGCACCACCCATGTCCCTTTACAAGAAAGGAGATTCCAACTAAACATTGGGAAGAACTTTCTGACAGTAAGAGCTGTTCGACAGTGGAACAGACTCCATCAGAAGGTTGGATGGCCATCTGTCATGGATGCTTTAGTCGAGATTCCTACATTGCAGTGGGTTGGACTAGAGTAACCTCAGGGTACCTTCCAACTATGATTCTATGAACGCATGTTGTGATATAACCACCCTGTAAATAAACAGGACAAATGCTCAATAAAACCAAGATACAGTTTAATCTCCTTGTAAGCTTGGGACGTGGGTGGCACTGTGGGTTAAACCACAGAGCCTAGGGCTTGCTGATCAGAAGGTCAGCGGTTCGAAGCCCCACAACAGGGTGAGCTCCCATTGCTCAGTCCTAGTTCCTGCCAACCTAGCAGTTCGAAAGCACGTCAGTAGATAAATAGGTACCGCTCCGGCGGCAAGGTAAACGCCGTTTCCATGCGCTGCTCTGGTTCGCCAGAAGCAGCTTAGTCATGTTGGCCACATGACCCGGAAGCTGTACACTGGCTCCCTTGGCCAGTAAAGCGAAATGAGCGCTACAACCCCAGAGTTGTCCGCGACTGGACCTAATGGTCAGAGGTCCCTTTACCTTTACGCTTTGTGGAAGCACATCAGGGTGGATGTTCCATAAACAGGTCATCCGCAGAAGCCCTGAGACTGCTAGGCATTGAATACCCAAGGCTGAGCCATTAGTCCATCTAGTATTGTCAAGTCCAACTGGCAATGGCTCCTTGTGATCTCAAAGCAGGAGGCTTTCTCCCACCCACTACCTGATCTTTGAACTGGACTGGAGGTGCCACAGGGGATGGAAGCTGGGGCATTCTGCCTGCAAAGCACTTGTTCTGCCAGTGAGCTACCAGCACCCTTGATATTCCTGGTGGCGTTATAGAAGCCTCCTTTCATAGAATACGAGAGCAGGAAAGCACACAAGGAATCGTGCTGGTGACACATTCATTGCAAAGAAAAGAAAAGAAATTGTTTTACAAGACACAACTCAATTGTGGAGGAACACTACAAACCAATGGATTCCCTAAAAAGAACCAATGTGTTTGCTGGAGTAGCCACCAGGGCCATGATTTATGATGACGCTGCTTGGGGCTAATGGGAACGCAGCAAACTCTGGAGCAGGGGTAAGGAATTTGCAGCCCTCTAGATGTTGTCAGGCTTCAGCTCTAGTCAGCCTCAACCAGCATGGACAACAGCCGGTGGGGGTAAAAACTGTAGTCCAGAATCACAGAAGCCCCAATCCCAATCTCCTCCATTGGCCAGCACCCTTCCTGAAGAATTTAGGCCTGGGTGTTTGTAATGGGCCTCTTGTTTCAGCCTTGCTTGACAGTTCTTCTGTCCCTTTCATCTGGTGCTAACTTGAACAGGTTCTGGAAGCAGGGTGTGTTCAGGTGTGTGAGACTCAGCCGCTGCCTGGCACGCAAGGCTGATATCTTGACCTCATTAACCCTGGGAACAGGCAGCCTCTCTCGCTTTGGCAGAGATCATGAGATAGACACAAGGGAGCCACTTACAGACAGCTGGCATGTTTGCTCAGAAAGGAATCCCCACTCTTCAACGAGGCCTACTCCGAACCAGTTAAGTGTGTGCAGGATTGTAGCCACTGAGGCTAAAAAATTACAAAATGAAGCTGAATGGAGAAAGAGTCCAAAGAGACAAAGTCCTTAACACAGCACACCATGGAATGATGGAACTCACTTCTGCAAGATGTCCTGGTGCCTGCCAATAATGACTTTGAAGAGGGGTTAGCTCTAGCTAACATCCCTAGCTAACATATAGCTAGCTCTAGCTATCATCCCTAGCTAACAGGACCAGTGGGAAGGGATGATGGGAATTGTAGTCCCAAACATCTGGAGGGCTGGAGTTTGCCTATGCCTGTGTTAGATAAATTCATGGCAGACAAGGCTATTCATTGCTACCTGACATCATATTAACTGTGTGCTATTTGCAGTGTCAGAGGCAGTATGCTGGAGAACACAAGCAGCAGAATGTTGCTGCACTCCTGTCTCACTTGTGGGTTTCCCCAGAGGCAGCTGAGCCAGTGTGGTGTAGGGGTCTGAATGTTGAACTGGGACCTGGGAGACCAGGGTTCAAATCTGCACTCAGCCATGGAACCAGACAACTGATTCTCAACCTAACCTACCTGTAGGGATTAAACGAGGAAAGGGGAAACCATGGAGAAAAATGCAATGAAATAATAAATTTTAAAACCTGGCTGGCCACTGTGAGAACAGGATCCTGGACCTGGTGGGCCATGGCCTGATCCAGCATGGCTCTGCTTATGCACTTCTGCTTTAGAAGCATGTGAGGACTGAGTTCACAGGAATGGCTACTGGCCACAATGGATGGCTGTATTTGACCTCCACTGTTGGAGGCAGTATGTTCCTGAGTACCAGCTGGTGGAGGCCACAAGTGGGCAGAGTGCTCTTGCGCTAGGTGCAACTGGTTGGCCACTGTGAGAAGAGGGGGCTGGACTGCATGGACCTTTAATCCAGCAAAACTCTTCTTCTGTCCTTATTGGCTGTGCTGATGGGGGCTGGAGGCTAGCAACCTGGGGGGGGTGTCACAGGTTCCCTATCCCCATTGTGGTATAATTTAAAGGCATATCAATAATGATAACCAACAGTATATTTAATCAAAACTTTGTTCAAAAAATATTTCCACCCTAGCAGAAAGGCAATGATCTCTGATGGTGCTTTGGGAGCTGTAGAATCAGAAGAATGCAGCCCAAGCAGTTTGGGACCTGGAGGAGAGAGCAGAGCCTCTAGGTCTGCCAGGGCTGGCCCAGGGGTCAAAGTTTATCAGGCAGCATCCCAGTTCTTAGAGGCCACAGTCCGCCCCCCTCACCCTCGGGTTAAAATTTGCCCTGGTTTGCGTGAGAAGGCGTTTGGCTGCCGTTCATCAGGTTTCCCGTGCAAACACAAACAGGGACTGGGGGGAAGGGGGAATGGTCCTTGGGGCCGGGGAGGTCACGTTCGGGACAGGACATCGCGTGAGAGGAGTGGAGCAGGAGGCAGGACCAGGGAGGGGCTGTCGGCCTTAGGGAGAACCAAGGAGGGCAAAGTGCTCCCCGCATCAAGGCCACCCAGCACAACAGCCTTCAGCACCAGGACTGGGCTAGAGGTGACGACTTCATGCTTTCTTAGATACATCCTGTAGGCTGCTGCAGATTCTTATTGCACAGCCAAGCAATATCCTCCAGTTCATTCATTCATTCATTCATTCATTCTCAAATCAATTCCACACCTGTGGAGATCAAATGGGCTTTACAAAACAGCACGTTGATGTCAGTTATCCAAACTACAGACATGGTCTAGTCTGGCTGCAACTCTATGCATACTTTTCTGGAAGCAAGTCCCACTGAATTCAGCCTGACTTACTCCTGAGTATGAATGGGCAGATAGACAGGTGGATAGACAGGGCTGAGGTGTACAGTATAGCACTTAGAAGAACCAACGGTTTGGATGAGAGAGTCCTACATGTGCTTAAATCTCTCCTGTTGAGATTAATATCATTAAAAATATATATATTAACAATTTCAACATAGCAAATTATCAAAACAAATCATCTTCCTTAATTCCCCCACCATTTCCCCCTCCCTCTCTCTGATTTCTCATCCAATGTTAACTTCTGCATATTATAAAACTGTATACAGTGGTATACCTCAGGTTACATACGCTTCAGGTTACATACGCTTCAGGTTACAGACTCTGCTAACCCAGAAATAGTACCTCAGGTTAAGAAATTTGCTTCAGGATGAGAACAGAAATTGTGCCCCGGCGGCGCGGCAGCAGCAGGAGGCCCCATTAGCTAAAGTGGTGCTTCAGGTTAAGAACAGTTTCAGGTTACGAATGGACCTCTGGAACGAATTAAGTGCTTAACCCGAGGTACCACTGTACATCCTTATATTATCTACCTTCTATGTTATCCCTCAGTGAATTTGTGTATGTTTATTCATAAACCTGCCAAGGAGTCCAATTCATTTTGTTGTCTTTTTAAATAATTTGTGAAGGGTTCCCATTCTTCTTTGAAGTCACAGTTGTCCTTGTCTCGTAATTTGCATGTCAGTTTCACCAGTTCTGCATAGTTCATCAACTTCTCTTGCCACTGTTCTTTTGTCGGGGTTTCCTCATTCTTCCATCCTTGTGCAATCAAGACTCTTGCTGCTGTTGTAGCATACATAAATAAATTCTTTCTTTTCCTTGGCAGGTCTTGTCCTACAATCCCTAACAAAAATGCCTCTGGATTTTTTTTAAATAAATTTTATTTTGAACATCTTCTTCAACTCATTATATATCATTTCCCAGAATTTTTTAATTTCTCTGCATTCCCACCACATATGGTAAAATGTCCCTTCCTTTTCTTTACATTTCCAACATATGTTTGACCCCTGTTGAGATTAATATCAAGCAATTACAGGTGCTCTCACACAGAAGCCAGTTCCATTAAGTTTACTGGCGCTTACCAACAAGTAAGCAGGTTTAGGACAGCAATCCTGTGTAGTCTTCCCTGCCAGCAAATGCATCCGAACTCAGGGCACCCCTGGAAAGACATGTGCTTTTAAGATGGGCAGAATTACTCAAAAAATGTTCGATTTCGTGACCCACTCCCCAAAAAATGCTTTTATTTTTCTCGTGCTTCTTTTTCTTTCATTTTGGAAGGACAATTTCCAAAAGGCGATATTATTATTTCCATTTTTCTCTATTGTTAGAGGTATGCAAACGGTGGCATGGTGTTGTGGGTTTTTAAAATAATGTTCCACATTTTGAACTACTAAAACAAAATGCATCTAATCTAAGTAATTATTTGAAAGGGTGTGTGTGTTAAAATAATAAAAAAGCCATAAAACTGTTGGAAGGAACTCCTAGTGTCAAACCCCCTGCGATGTAGAAATCTTTCACCCAAGATGGGGTTTGAACCCACAACCCTGAAATTAAGACAAAAATCACCTAATTGATGGAAGCTGCTTTTGGGAAGTGGGAGGGGAACGTAATGTGATGCTTTCAGAAATTTATGCCTTCGGTTCATAGTAAAGGCAGGACTGAAATCTATGCTCAGAGCGGTTCTTTGGAACTCCCTGCCACTTGACACCAGGCAGGCAGGCGCCATTACTGTCCTCTTTTTGGTACCTGCCTGAAACATTTGTGTTTAGGGAAGCCAATTCAGACATGTAGGGCGTTGACAGGCGTTTTTAATATGGCCATTCGCTTTACTGCTGCTTTGAAACTAATTTTTTACTATTTCAAACCAGGGGTTCCCAAAGTGGCAGGTAGCTCCCGCTGGGACGGGGTGACTCCAGGGTGGGCGCCAAGAGGCCATAGCTGTCAACGTTTCCCTTTTTAAATGGGACATTTCCTTATTCCGAATAGGATTCCTCGCACGAAAAGGGAAAAGTTGACAGCTGTGCAAGAGGCAGGGGGCGGGTAGGGGCGCTGGAGGTGGACGTTGCGCAGCTGATTACCGTGGGTCAAGTTCATCACTGTGGTTGAATTAATTCACGTGAATAGTTTTAATTGGGCTTGGAAGAAATGTGCAATTAATTGCCACTCTCTTGAATTTCATCGAGCTATTGCCTTCGTTCAAGCCGCTATGCTGAGTGCTTCTTATGCGGGCGGGGGCTGGATTTATGGGGACTAAGGGGTTGCTTATCTCCGCGCGCGATCTGCCTGCCGTGCCACTTGCGCGCCCCTTGTCACGCCAGCCGGGCCCGCCGCCCGCCTTCTCGGAAGGGGTCGGAGCCGCCCCTTTCCCGGATCGCTTCCCGAGTTTGTTTCCAAGGAAAGGGAGCCAGGCCGAGGCGCGCCCGCCTGCCGCGCCGCCTTCTCACGCGAGGCCGGGCGCGCTCCCGGGGCACTTCCGCGCTCGCCGCCGCGTCCCCGATCCGCCAGGCTCGCCTAGCGCGCACGTGGCTCTCTGCCGCACCGCCAGCCCGCGATCTTCTCCAAGGAGCTCAGGGGGGGGGGCGCGTGGTTCTTCTCCTCCCCCTTTCATCCTCGCAACAACAACCCCGCGAAGTAGGCGAGGCCAGGTGCCCGGCAACCTTTTCAGACCCAGGATCCACTTGACCCTTTCTCAAGATCTCCCTGTGCTTTCGCATGGCGGTGTGGCCCTGCTGCGTCCCGTCTTGGATCGGGCCGCCGTCCACGAGTGGGTCCCGACCCACCAGTTGAAGACCCCTGAGTTAGGCTCAGTGGCTGGTCCAAGGCCACAGGCAGCAAGCCATCAGAGATTTGAACCCAGGTCTCTCCCAGGTCTTAGCCCTACGCTCTAACCACTGTACCACACTGCCTTTCCCACGGCTTAGGTTCCCATTGCAGGGTTGTGGCAGGCATAGCTCTGCTCTCCAACAGTAGGAAATGACCAAATGTTTTGAAGGCCAAACTGTTCCACAGCCTGGGTGTAGTCACCAAGAAGGCTCTGTCTCTTGTCCCACTCAGCCATGCCCCCCAGCCATGCCCCCACCCTCCTACTACCAGCCTGTGTGCTTGTGAAACATGGACCACTTATAAACGCCATCTCCAACTCCTCGAAAGATTCCATCAACAGTGTCTCCGAAAAAATTTACACATCACTTGGGAAGAGAGGTGAACTAATGCCAGTGTACTAGAAGAAGCAAAGGTCACCAGTGTCAAAGAAATGATTCTTCAACATCAACATGATTGGACTGGTCATGTTGTTTGGATGCCTGATTATCGTCTTCTAAAGCAACTTCTCTATTCTGAACATAAAAATGGGAAGCGTATTGCTGGTGGTCAACAAAAGAGGTTTAAAGACTCTCTCTAGGAAAATCTTTTTAAAAATGTAGTATAGACAATGACAACTGGGAAACACTGGCCTGCGAGTGCTCCAGTTGGAGAGCAGCCTTTACCAAAGGTGTCGTGGACTTTGAAGACGCTCAAACTCAGGATGAAAGGGGAAAACATGCTAAGAGGAAGACACGTTTGGCAAACCCTCACCGTGATCAACTCCTGCCCGGAAACCTATATCCCCACTGTGGAAGGACGTGTGGATCCAGAATTGGCCTCCACAGTCACTTACAGACTCACTGTTAAAACCGTATTCATGGAAGACCATCTTACTCGGCTATGAGTGATTGCCAAAGAAGAAGAAGAATGCAGAGAAGGGCCTTCTGATGAGTGGAGAAGGTGGTATGGGAAGAAGCAGTCCCTGAAGTGTTGTGGGCCCTAAGCCAGGTAGGTCTTTCGTAGCTAATCACCTATGCTTTGACTTCTGCCTGGAAGCAAAGTGGCCACCAGTGCAGCGCTTGAAGGATCCTTGGGACATCCATGTGATTTATCAGCTCTAGGCCATTGGTCACTAGAGGAGGGGCAGCTGAATGCATGAACTTTATTGACACCACAGACAAACAAGACAATATGGATACAGGTAGGTAGCAGTGTTGGTCTGCCGTAGTGGAAACAAAATAAAATTAATTTTTTTAAAAAAAAATTCCTTCCAGTAGCACCTTAGAGACCAACTAAGTTAGTTATTGGTATGAGATTTCATGTGCATGCACACTTCATCGTGAAAGCTCATACCAATAACTAGCTTAGTTGGTCTCTAAGGTGCTACTGGAAGTAATTTTTTAAAAAAATAATAATTTTATTTTGTTAAGACAATATGGAAGTTCTGCCCATGCCTTTATATCAGGGACAGGAGCTCAATCACGCACATAAAAAGTCTTGTCCACAGATAAAAGAACTGCATCGGATGTGCAGAAGTGTGGTGTTGCGGTGTGTGTGTCAAAGACCCATTACTATTTCTGCAGTGGGGTCTCTGTCTCCAGCATTCTAGAGCAGCCCGATCCGCATGAAAAGGGAGCTTTTTACCCTCTGTATGCTCGGAGACCTGTGCAGAAAGGCCCGTTCCAGCTGGAACTCTGCATTCTGGCTTCCATCCAGGAGAAACCGGAGCTGCTCCTCAGATGGGGAGCAGTGGCGTAGCGTGGGTTGTCAGCACCCGGGGCAAGGCAAGTAATTTGCGCCCCCTAACCCGTGGATTTGCGCCCCCTAACCCGTGGATTTGCGCCCCCTAAGCCTAACCCCCAGATGTTGCGCCCGGTGCGGCCGGCCCCCCTGCACCCCCCACGCTATGCCACTGATGGGGAGTCCAGTTTGGGGAGTGTGGGGGACTCCTTTGGAGGGGAGGCATAGAATACTTAGTTGGGCATCTTCCAGTCATCCAGCAGCGCCCCCTCCCCGCTTCTTTCTTTCCCCACAATAAACGAATAAAAGGTTCTTGGAATCCTGCCTTATTGCCTCGTTTGCACAAGTTTCTTTTAATATTTCCCTTTATCCCTTTCGTCTCCCTACTTTCCACTTGACCATATCTCCTCAATTGCTTCCTTCCTTTGGCTGGAATACTTGGTTAGTCTTTTTTTAAAAAATATACATTTAATAATGGATGCGTGAAACTGAGCGCGTGGAATGCTCTAAGGGACATTCCGACGACCGGCATTCGTTGAGCGCGCGAACAAGGCTAGGACAGGATTTGATAAACTGGGAGGCGAATGGGGGAATTTCTTTGCCGTGTTCCCAATACGTTGAAAAGCAATAAAATCAACCAATCAATGGTTCCTTTTAGTTTGTTCACATTGCCAGGGGGCTCAGGACTTAAGCCCCCGCCGTCGGGGCGCAGCTCCTGCGCAGCGAGTGTCGGAGCGCAGCGACCCGCTTCCCTGGCTCGAGCGCGCAAAGGGTTGCGAGGAACCGGGCAAAACAAACTTTTTCGCTGCGTCCACGTGACCCGAGGGCTGCCGGCCAATCAGAGCCCGAGGAGGCGCTTATAAAGCGAGCCGAAAGCGGTGCTCCGGGGAGCGTGTTGGGAGAGGAGGAGGCGAGCGAAGGCATCCCATCCGGAGCCAAAGTGGGCATCGCGGGCAAAGCTGGTCTGGACGCAGCGGTGGAGACAGGCTGAAACTTCTGATCGGTGAGCTGAGCACTCCAAGGGGGCTTCTCCTCCTCTTCCAGCCCCAGTGCTTGACCCGGCAAACGGGCCAGATCTTCCTTGCACGTCTGAATGTGTGCATGCACGCTTGCCTGCTGATGGGAAGGACCTTTTCTTTTTCTTTTTTTTTAAAACCTGTGGCCAATTTACCTTTTCTCCGAGTCGTCTTTCTAGGCAAAACAATTGCTATGAGAACTTTTTGTTTAAGAGGGAGCTGGCTATTCCTAACCCGCAATGATTATATGTTGCACTCACCTTTTTTTTTTGCTGCAGAACTGAAATCATAGAATTATAGCATTGTAGAGTTGGAAGGGATCTCAAAGGGTCATGTAGTCTAACACCCTGGCTGTGTGCGTGTGTAAGGCCTTATTGATTTAGAGGTGGTTTGACAAAAAATGCCCCTGAGCATGCACAGAGTGCCTTCTAGATGCCACTCAGAACAAACCTGGTGGATGCTTCAGATCAGCTGAGAAATACAGGGAAAGGGTGGGTTGCAGTGTGAGCCTGTGGGTGCTGCACCCCTATTTTAAAAAAGACCCACCACATGCTATGTAATCATTTTTTATGAGAGTTTTTTTTTTTTTTTTTAGATGGTGCCTCTCTTCAGGGAATGTGTGAATGGTTTTCCATGTATGCATGATCTGGATGTTCTGTCCTTGCTACAGCCTGGAAGCCTGGTCTTGGGGTAATTCACATTTCCCCAGCACAAAATGAATTGCTGGTGGGAAGATGTGGCTGTTGAAGTTATGAAATTTTGTGCTCTTTTTGTGTGTGTGTGTGTCACGGGCACATGTTGGATGGTGACACAACACAGTCTTCAGGTGAGCACCGAATCCCTCCTTCCCCCTCCCTGGGTCATTTTGAATCCTGGGACATTTTGTTATTCTATGTGTGCCTCCTCCCAGTGCCTTATGGTTTCCTAGTACTTGTCAGTGCTGAAACAAATAACCTTGCTTGTACACGCACAAGATTATTTCTCACCACCGTAAGGCAAGGAGAGATGTGGGGATATAAAAAATGTGGATCAGGGCCTATAGTACTCTTGTAAAAGAGATTAAACATATAGAGACATATAGAAAAGCCATCACAGGCTGCTCCCATTTTAAATACAGAATCCTAGAACTGTAGGGTTGGAAGAGGCCCCAAAAGTCATCTCCAATCCCTTGCAATGCAGGAATCACAGCTAAATAAGCCATGACAGATGGCCATCTGACCTCCCTTTAGAAACCTCCAAGGAAGGAGAGTCCACTACCTTCCAGTTTGTTCTGACATCCAACAGCTCTTACCTTCAGCAGGTTCTTCCTAAGGTTTAGCTGAAATCTCCTTCCTTGTAATTTAGATCCGTCAGTTCAGGTCCTACCCTCTGGGGCAGCTGAGAATGAGCTTCTCCACCTTCCCATCAGATATATGTAGAACAGAAGCAGATCATGCGTGCCTCCTCTGAGTTTACTTTATTTCATTGCGTTTCTAGCCCACCCTTTCCTCCAAGGAGCTCAAGATGGCACACATGTCCCGCCCCCATTTAATCCCTACAACCCCCCTGCGAGGTAGCAGTGACTGATCCCCACGGTCACGTTCAGTGAGCTTCAGGGCCAAGTGAGGATTTGAACCCAGATTTCTCAGGTCCTAATCCAGCGGTTCCCTCATTGCGAGAAGTGAGGCTACAGGGAACCAGACAGAGGGCCTTCTCGGTAGTGGCGCCCGCCCTGTGGAACGCCCTCCCATCAGATGTCAAAGAGATAAAAGAATTACCTGACATTCAGAAAACATCTTAAGGCAGCCCTGTTCAGGGAAGTTTTTAATATGTAATGCTGTACTGTTTTTAACACTTATTGGGAGCCGCCCAGAGTGGCTGGGGAAACTCAGCCAGATGGGCGGGGTATAAATAATAAATTATTATTATTATTATTATTATTATTATTACTACTACTAACCACTGTACCATGCTGGCTCTCAGAGCACAAGTTTAGCTTGAACTTGGCTCTGGCAATGGGTATGGGCAGTTTAAGGAGGGGCAGGGTCTGCATAACTTCCTGAGGTTGGTTTCACACCAGTGGGGAATATAGTGCCCTTGAGATGTTGTTGGGACTCCAGCTGGCTTTGGCCCTAGCCAGCTTGGCCAATGGTCAAGGGTGATGGCAGCCATCTTTCAGCAATGTCTGGAGGGACGCAGGTTCCCTACCCTGCAAAAGAGCCCAAGGCTGCAGTCCTAATGATGCCCCAGGAGAGGAATTATCCTCTGGCCCTCCAGGTGCTCAGAGAATTGCAGCATCGGAAGGTACCCTGAGGGCCATCTAGTCCAGCCCCCTGCAGTGCAGGCATCACAACTGAAGCATCCATGACAGATGGCCATCCGTTATTCAGCTTGAAAGTTGAGTTTGGAGGAATTTCAGTCCTGGAAACACTCCTGATGTCGAAAAGCAAGTGCAGTTCAACTTAAGATGGTGCTATAACCATTGGCTATTTGGTCCCTGAAGTTACTCACAATACTGTTTCTCCCGCTCTTCTCTTTCTCTCTGCTTGTATTAGGACACTCAAATCTAGGAAGATGAAGGCAGTGTTGTTGGGTAGCCAAAGCATTATGTCTCCTTCAGAAATCGTCCTGGCCATTGCACTTTTCTGCCTGCTCCTGGTTATCATCAAATCCTTCCGGCAGCAGATCCCTCAGGGGCTGAAGCAGCTCCCAGGACCAAGGGCATACCCTCTGATTGGCAACGTTCTGGAGCTCCAGAAGAACCCTCACCTGGCCTTGACTCGGATGAGCCAGAGATACGGGGATGTGATGCAGATCCATATCGGCACAAGGCCAGTGCTGGTCCTGAGTGGGCTTGAAACTATCAAGCAAGCCCTGGTGAAGCAAGGAGAAGACTTCTCGGGGCGCCCTGACCTCTACAGCTTCCAGTACATTGGGGATGGCCAGAGCTTGACCTTCGGCAGGGATTCAGGGGAAATGTGGCGAGCGCGCAGGAAGCTGGCCCAGAATGCCCTGAAGGCCTTCTCGGCTTCTGCTAACCCAACCTCCTCCACTTGTCTGTTGGAGGAGCATGTCTCCAAAGAGGCAGACTACCTTGTCATGAAGTTCCAGGAGCTGATGGATGAGAAAAAGAGCTTTGACCCCTACCGGTACCTGGTGGTCTCTGTGGCCAACGTAATCTGTGCCATGTGCTTCGGGAAGCGTTATAACCATGAAGACCAGGAACTGCTCAGTCTGGTGAACCTGAACAATGAGTTTGGGGCGGCTGCTGCTTCCGGGAACCCGGCAGACTTCATCCCTGTCCTCCAGTATCTTCCCAGCCGTGCCATGAAGGCCTTCAAGGACCTCAACCAGCGCTTTACTGCATTTGTGCTGAAGATAGTTAAGGACCATTACATGAGCTTTGACAAGGTATGTTTGTGAACCATTCAGTTTGGAAAGTTTCATCCTTGATTTCTGGCATGTATTCCTGGACCGTCACCAACATGGTAGAAGTCCGACCAGGGCATTGCAATGACTTGCTTGCCCTTCACCTGCTGCAGGGATAGGCAACAGGGTGCCCTTCACCTGCCATGGTCCAACAACATCTGAACAAGTACCATGCTGCCCACCCAGACTTTAAAAGATTGTACGTATTTGTTGATGGAGCCATAGATCTCCACACAGTAGATACACCAGATTGCATGTCAATGTGTGGCTTAACACTTGCAAGGGAAGCTATGTGGTGCCTGGGTAGCTGGCCCATGCAGACTAGAAACCACAACATGAAATTTAACCCATATTCTGACATCTGAATTACATCCCATATATCAGCTATGGAACAGGGTGGTGTCTACAGGGTTGCAGATGGTCTCCCATGCAGGCAGTGTCCTCGACCTCGACCTGCTTAGCTTTAGGAAGATTGGTATGCCTTGAAGCATCCTGCAGCCAGGAGAGCTACAAAGAGCTCTTGTACTTGTAGCTTATTCTGTAACAGCTCATGGTAGACCATACACTTTGCTTGCAGAAGGGTCAATCGCTGGCGATCCTAGCAAGAGGATCAGGAAGTAGGTGATGGGAGAGACATCTGTCAGACACCCTGGAAAAGTGCTGGCAGTCAACAGTGGGCTAATTTGTTTATTTTATTTATTAAATTTATATACCAGCCTTCATCCAAGGACCACAGGGCACTTTACAGTAAAAAAACACACAAAAATACACAGCATAATAACAATCCAAACAACATCCCCCATAGTTCAAAAGACCACAGATTGTTTAATTAGCTAAAGGCCTGTGAGAAGAGGAATGTTTTTGCCTAGTGCCTGGGAAGATACCAGGTGAGTCTCAATAGACAGGTAGCCTGACCTGATATAAGGGAGTTTTATATGTCTGTCTTCTAACTGACCGGGATTGGCTCTGCAGGAAGAGACGTGAGGACTGGCACGGCATTTATCCTCTGGATTTGTATTTCAGGAGAACATCCGGGACATTACTGACTCCCTGATCAACCACTGTGAAGATAAAAAACTGGATGAGAATGCAAACATCCTGCTTTCGGATCAGAAGATTGTCAATATCGTCAGCGATCTTTTTGGAGCTGGTAAGAATCTGCTACTCTAGAGAGAACCTTTCAACTGTCTCCTCCCTCCTCCACCTCCCATTGAAGTTATTGTGCACGCCGCTTAGCATAAGAGGAGATTTGCTGGATCAGCCTATCTAGTTACAACCATTGGTCATTATCATTTGATATGATGTTCACACCAATTCACCAAATACAAGAACAGTAAACTGTAGCTTCAGATCTCCGATCCATTTTGTGAAGTAACGCATTGGCTCTCCTATCTCTGTATCTTAACAACTAATTCAGAGTCTGCATGGTTTTGATACTTCAGTACAGAGAATGGAATCTTGGAATTGGGCTGCTAGACAATGTGTTGCATTAATGTTCAATAGTTTGCACCTGATGCTGAATATTTCCCCACTTGATCCCTGTCTAGGTTTTGACACAGTCACCACTGCTCTCTCCTGGTCCCTCATGTATCTGGTGACGTTTCCAGAAATCCAGAAGAAAATGCAGGAAGAAATAGGTAAACCCAGGCACTCCTAATTCAAGTGCTTCAAAACTATGTTTGCCCCAGGCTAAATTTGAATCCATCTTACTTTCTGCCTCTTTCTGGAAACTGCAGACCAAACCATTGGCAGAGAAAGGAAGCCCAGGCTGTCAGATCGTTCCACGTTGCCCTACACGGAAGCTTTCATCCTGGAAATGTTTAGGCATTCCTCCTTCTTGCCTTTCACCATCCCTCACTGGTAAGGCTCACACAATGCAGGATTGGCAAGGGAACAGTTTTGGCCTGGTATCTTTTATTTTTATTATTATCATTCTTTCCCATCTTTCCTCCAAGGAGATCAAGGTGGTGTACATAGTACTCCCTGCTCCATTTTATCCTTGCAATCCTGTACCCACTTACCTGGGACTGGGAATGAAGTTGATAGGATATACTTCCAGGCAGGCATGTGTAGGATTGTACCATTAGCAGCTGAAAAGATGATCCATCAATTGTGTCAACTTGTAAATCTGCCCTGTCTCCTAACTTACTGCTTGACTTCCGTCTGAACTCTGCTTTCCTGAACTCATCTTACTTTGAATTAAGTTTAATTATACTTTATTCCAGAGAGATACATGCTTTAGGATTGCAGTCATTTTAACATTCAGCCCATGCCACCTTTATCACATAAGAACTAAACACCTGCAGCTTCTTGTGTATGTATAAATTGTGTTCTGGTTCCTCTCCTTGTAGCACAACCAGGGACACAGCACTGAATGGATTCTACATCCCGAAGGATCTCTGCGTCTTCGTCAACCAGTGGCAAGTCAACCATGATCCGTAAGCATCTCTGGAACCCGCTTTGTCATGCATGGAGTAGAGCTACCGTATTCCAGTTTGCCCCAAATAAACGGTTTTGATTCTCAGTGCAAATCCTGCATCCCTGAGATACTTGGCTCTGGATGCAAAGGCTGAGGCTGTAACCCAATGGGTGTCGAACCTCAGCCCTCCCAGCCTGGCCCTCTGCACCCCCCATCTGAGTTCTCCCTGGCTGGATCGTGTCATTGTGTGCAGAAACTAGCCTACTTATAAATGTTACATTAATTATTCTTCCCACTTTTGTCCTAGCCATCAGTGGCATGAAGCCCCTGATGTATTTCCACGAGGAAATACAGCGCACAGGCCAAACAGAGAGGCTTCCATTCCTTCCCAGTTTCAAGCAGCTGGATTTACTATTGGAGACATCAAAATGGGTGCTTTCTCCAAACCTCATATGAAATGAGAGTCTAACCCAGGGATGTCCAAAGTCCATTTTGGGAGCCTAATCCGGCCTACTGGCCTGGCCAGTTTAAACTGGCCCCTGTGGCAGTTTATTTCTTGGGGTAAACTCTTAAAAAAACCTCAACAACTTCAGCCCTTTGGTTGGCTCTCACGGCCCTTCACTTCATCAATTCTGGCCCTCTTTGAAAAAAGTTTGGACATCAATGGTTCCCAAAATGGGGGCAGTGGGACTCTAACCCAGTGGTTCCTTGGGGAATTACCTGGGGGGCACCAAGAGGCAAATGGGGGCACCGGAGGTGTAAATGCAGAATTGGAAAAACTGGCGTCACTGGATCAAGTTCATTTTTGTTGAATTAATTAAACTGAACAGTTTTAATTGTATTTTGAATAAATGTGCAGTTAATTGTTACTGTTCTGAATTTTATTGTGTGGCTTGTGCAAACCACTATTCTGAATAATGCTGTTTGGAGGGTAGGGCAGGGGCCACTGGGGAAGTATTTCTGGAACCAAGGGGGTGGGGCCCCACCAAAAGTTTGGAAACCACTGGACTAAAACACCTGCTCTTTGCTTCTTCAGGAACCTTTGGCGAGATCCTTCTGCCTTCAACCCAGAACGGTTTCTCACAGCTGACGGGACGGGAGTAAACCGAGCAGAGAGCGAAAAGGTTCTGACTTTTGGTCTGGGCAAGAGGAGGTGCATTGGAGAGAACGTTGGCAAGGGCGAAGTCTTCCTTTTCTTGACCACCATCGTTCAGAAGCTGGAGCTGAGTGTGTGCAGCGGGAAGACAGTGGACTTAACCCCTCAGTATGGACTCACAATGAAACACAAGGAGTGTGAGCATTTCCAGATTAGACAGCGTTTCTAAGGACCAGTGGTGGCATCTGGGAACAAAGAAAGATTGGGACGACCCGGGAGGAGGGATTCCTACCCTGCCGTATCTGTAGCGGGTTGGTCACCCAGGCTGAACTGTGGAGTGAGGCTGTATCAAAATAATAAAAGTGGGCAAATTATATGGGTTGGGTAATGGCATGAGGCACTGTAATCATTTTCATTTAAGTGACTTGAAACAAACTGTGCCCTAGGTGGGCTTGTATGGCATGGGATAACTTCTCCGATTTGACCATAATACTGTGGTGGCTTTGGTCATACACTAAGACTTCACTGGAAGAGCCTTTCTAGGATGCAGACAAGTAACTGAAAGGTTATCACGCTTGTTGTACAAACATACATTTAAGAGGAAGTGGATAGGCATGTATGTACCCATCAAATGCTGCTTCCTGAAGGCCTTGTTAAAAAGGGGCAGTGGACTCACACTTTTATAAACCTTTACTACTAACAGAATATTGTAGCCAGATAATCACACTTATATATACATACTAATAGCAAACTCAGCTTCCTACTGTGGGTCCTTGCATAGCAAAATGGCACCAGCCATGCCTAAGATGAGAAGAACTAGCAAGCTTGGGTTTGGGATCAAGAGTTTGCAGAAATAACACAAACTTCAGGAAAATCCCTGATGAATCCACAGACAGACAAACGAGAACAGTGTCTGATCAGTAGTCACAGAACTTTGACAGCACGTTGAAAAACTAGGAAGGAAGAACAAAGGGAATATCCTTGACAACTTCAGGAATATACTTTAAACTGCAACATTTTGTTGTGGGTCTCACTTGTGTTTACTAAATGCAAGTTGTGCTTCATGAATTATTCTCATATTGTTAAGTATTATGATGCTGTACACTGAGAAACTGAATAGTAAAGAAATTAAACGTAATGGTGGTATATACAGGAAATCTGTTTATGGGGCTATCTATAGAGACATAAGGGAGAGAAAGGGGACTTGGTCCCAGAACATCTCTACATCTCTTATCTTCCTTGAAATCCCTTTTCCTCTGCAGGCACTTTTGATGTGAAAACAGTAGTCTGATCTGACTTTCCTTCAGTTGGAGGGGAGGACTAAGTATGTGTGGCTGCCAAACTCTAGGCAGGAACTATATGTGTACAGTGCTGTGTATATTGATGATGATGTATAAATAAAAGCAGCTTTCTACAAGAATTTCAGGCTTGCAGTTATCTTTGCTTGTTCAGCTTAAATGAAAATCTGCTTAAATAATTTTAAAGGAATTAAAAAGCAACTAGAAAACTCTCAAAAATATTTTATTAAATGTATATCTCACACCAAGAAATCTTCCAGTTTATCTAAAACTGTTTTACAAACAGATATTAAAAAAACACGCCGATAGAATACATTTAATCCATAAATGAATGTTTTGCTCAACACTGAAATTCAGGGATCAATGGCACAAACCCCTCTATATAGATTGAAGACGTGCCTCATCTGGTGAGCAGTCCTTTTAAACGTGCTAACAAGGTATTGCACAGGCCAAGACCCACCTTGATCTAAACTATTTGTAATCCTAAAGGTATGATTCTATACACAAGAAGCTGGTGTAAAACAGGCTGGCATAAATTTACACCAGATCCAAATTCTGTGTTCAGCAGCAGGGCTACTGCTGGCTCAGCCGGCCAAAGCCTGGCAGAGGAAAACAAGCTTTTAAAATAGTGTTTTGAGTTACACCATCCTTTCCGCAGGTAGAACTTCTGCCAGGTCTCAAGACTAGGTTGAACAGACATAAATCCAGCCCAAGTAAAACTCTGCTTTTTCAGGGTTTAGGCCACTTTACCATCATTATCACCTGCATGAATATGAGTTATGTTTACACGAAGCAGCTCTTAATTAATTAATTAATTAATTAACTAATTAATTAACTAATTAATTAACTAATTAATTAACTAATTAAACAGTGTATGAAGATTATGGAATAATTGAGTGTAAAAAGCTTCAAAGCAGTTTATAAAACAGTAAAATCAAGAAAAAGTCACAACCCTACTTTAAAACATACAAAAGTCAAAAATACCCAAAACAGATTAGAATTACCTCGGTGTACAACGCTGGCCTTTTACTTAGAATTGTCCGGATGGATTTCTAATTCCGCTTCTAGTTCCGCGCGAGAACTTTCACGTGATGAAGCGAGGGAACCCCGCCTCCCGCGCTCGCAGGGACCGTGGCGCCGCGGTTAGAGCGCCCGACGGCGACCCGGGAGTCCCGGGGTTCGGATCCCGGGCTGGACGAGGCTCACCCGGCGGTGCCCTCGGGGCCAGTGGCCGCCTCGCTCAGCCTAGCCTGCCTCGCAGCGAGGGCTCCTCGGCGGCGAGGGAGAAATGAACGAGCGAGAGAGAAGAGCCAGCAGATGCGACACGCTCTGCGCATGCTCTGAAGGAAAAGCCCCGCGTGCGCAGCGGCGCAGGCGCATTCCCCACGGACGCTACCTCAGAAGTGCAGCAGCAGCGGACGGAAGTGACGTCGGGACGCCTGGCGCTTCCGCTGTGAAGAAGAAGAAGCTCTGAGGGGGAAAAGAAGCGAGTGAGTGAGTGGCCGACCGACCCGTCGAGTGGCCTCCCTACCTTCTCGCTTCTCGCCTCTCGCCTCGTTGCCGGGAAAGGCCGAGGGAGGGAAGCCGGGGGGGGGGCGTGACTCGGGCTCTGCGAGTGGGGGGAGAGGAGCGCCGGGGCCTCTTTCGGGGCCCTTCGGGAGCAACTGACGGGGGGCGCGTGAAAGGGGCTCCCCCCCGCGCGAGCGGCCCCTGCAAGCCAGCACAGGGGGTTAAAGGGAGTAGGTGACGTCACTTCCCCTCCCCCCTCAGCCCCTGGAGGGATTCATCCTGTCAGTTCTTTCATTTCCTTCCTTGTTTGCCTTCAATCTAACGTGGGCTCCGTGGGCGTCCCTGAAGCCTGGCAGCAGTTAGGGAGGCGCGCGAGAAAGCGGAGGGAGGGAGTTCCCTGCCCCGAGGAGCTTACAAAACGAGCGAACTTGGTGACGTTCCCTTTCTTCAGATTGAGGTTCCCTTTCTTCAGATTGACGTTCCCTTTCTTCAGCATCTCATCACAGCTATCTGCCAATCACCCATTCCCACCACCCTTCTGAGTAATACCCCTCCCCACCTTCTCACTATATAGAAGGGTCTGGAAACTTCTGTTTCAGTGTATCTGAAGAAGTGTGCATGCACACGAAAGCTCATACCAAGAACTAACTTAGTTGGTTTTTAAGGTGCTACTGGAAGGAATTTTTTTTGTTTTGACTATGGCAGACCAACACGGCTACCTATCTGTAATTCAGATTGAGGGTTAGCTGTTTTTTGTTGTCGTTTTTGACCATGTTCATGGTGTTTCAGACGGAGAGTGATGTAGGCGAAGCGTACAGGTAAGCTCATCTTGCTGTGGAGCTCTGCCCCAAGGAGCTAACATTGAAACAAAAAGTGGTTGGTCCTTTGGCTGCTCCTGGGCGAGAGGGCTATCGCCACAGTGGCCCTGCTCTGACTGCACGTTCAGAGGCAGTAATGCTTCTCAATCCCAGTTGGGGTGAGGGCTCTTGTGCATGAATGCAGCTTGTGGGTTTCCCACAAGAAGGATCTGGTTGGCCACTCGGAGAACAGGTTGCTGAACTAGATGTGTGCGCCCCCCCCCAATTGGCCTGATCCAGCAGGGCTCTACTTATGTTCTTATAGAAACTGGGAGGGGAAGGTTACCTTGTGCTCAGGTCCTGCCTGTGGGCCTCCCATGGACGAGATGGGCCTTTGGACTGATCCAGCAAGGCTCTTCAGTTCATTCAAGTCAAAGGATTCGTAACAATAGTAATCATTATTGATAGCAGGGTATGATGTTAAAACAGCTTAATAATAATTATTATTTCCCCAGCTACTCTAGGCAGCTTGCAGCACATAAAAAATTGTAAAACATCAGACATAAAAAAAATCCTGATACAGGGCTTAAAAGTGTTTCAGAGCAGGAATGACTTGACCAGAAGGCAAAAAAAGGAGCCCCTTGAGTTTTCAGCCACAAGCCTTCTGCAGCCTGGCCTCTGCAACTGAAAAACCCTTGTCCTCTGTCCCAGCCAGCCACACTTCTGAAGGTAACAGGACAAAGAGCAAGACCTCTGATCATTAATGGCCAGCAAACTCATGTGGGAGAAGATGATTCTGCTAATAACCTGACTCCAAACCACTTACAGGTTTACAGATAGTCACCAGAGTCTGGAAACTAGCTGGAACCAGCATAGATCACATAAGATGCCTGACGAACTGAATAAAATGTGAAGGAGGAAAAAAATAATTCTAACTTTTATTTTTAACCTGACTAGTTGGTATTGTATCCATTCTGGTTGCTCAATTTACATATATTGTATTCATTCATTATAGTGATATTTAATGTTCTAAAGTACTGAGAAAGTACAAAGGAGTGATAGCCAAGCCTTGGAGTGGTGGTCGGTGTTATGATGCAAGGGAAAAAAATCAGACTACAACAGCAAACTTTATCCCATCTTTTTCACTTTCATTTTGCAGTGATCAGGGAAAATATGGCTGCAGATTGGCTTGGAAGCATTGTCTCAATCAACTGTGGAGAGAGCCTGGGAGTCTATCAGGGAAGAGTGTCTGCTGTGGATCAGGTCAGCCAGACCATCTCCTTAAAGCGGCCTTTCCATAATGGTGTTAAATGTTTGGTACCAGAGGTCACCTTCAGGTAAATGGCCCATCTGTCTGCTTTTTCTAGACTCTGACCATTTAAGTGTTTGAGACCAACCATGAAAAACTGCCATGAGCTGGTGGGGGAGGGGGGCAATGCTGATATGTTGTTCACAACCAAATTTTCTTATTCCCATGATTCTGGCTGAGGAGCTGAGGTGCTCTCAACCTCCAGGCCAGATTAGGCTCATCGCTGCCATGATGCAGTTTCTCCACTGTATCTGCAATACCTCTGCCTTGCTGTGTTTTCTGTCTGTCTGCCTGCCTTTCATATTCTCCACATTGCAATCCAGCTGTCACAAGAAGAAAATGAGAGGGAGAGAGACCTGGAGCCTGGCAGGTGGGTCACACGCATGTAGGTCAGAAACCCAACCATTGCACACAGTATCCTTGGAAAAACCCTTTTAAGTGTTGTTGTCCATGCTCTGGCCCCAAATCCACATATTTTCTGCCTGGCTATCAGTCTCTCTCATTCTCTTTGCAACAGCTGGATTGTAAGTTGGATGGGGGAAGAAACAACAACTTCTGACGCCTTTATAAATAGTGAAGACTTGCAGGGATTGTAGGGAATGATATGGGACCAGGAGGATTGTTACCAGCCCCTTTCATATGAATGGATGTAAGAGAGAATGAATGGATGGGTGAAGTAAGTAACAGGGAAGGATTGTCTAAGACGCTGCCCACTTTGGCTTCAGCCCTGCCCACCTCCTGGCAGCCCCCTGTGCTTGCTAGAGGTCTTAAATGAATTTTATCTCTCTTTCGTAACACTATGAATGTCACCCAATGCAGCTGAATGTTGGAAGATTCCAACTCTACAATTTTATAAGTCTTTTCTTAAATTGTGGCATCCAGAGCTGGACACAGGACTCCAGGTGTGGTCTGACCAACGCGGAACAGAGCGGGACTGTTACAGTGGTACCTCTAGATACGAACAGGATCCGTTCCGGAGCCCCGTTTGCATCTAGAATTAAACGTAACTAGCGATGGCGCTTCTGTGAACACGCACGTCGCTTTTCACCGCTTCTGCGCATGTGCGTTACATCATTTTGAGCGTCTGCGCATGTGCAAGCAGCAAAACCCAGAAATAACGCACTCTGTTACTTCCGGGTTGCCGAGGAGCGCAACTTGAACGCGCTCAACTCGAAGCATATTCAACCCGAGGTATGGCTGTACTTCCCTTTTTTGCTGCTGCATCACACTGTTGACTCATGTTTAGCTTCTGATCTACGAAGGCCCCTAGATGTTTTTCACATGTACTACCAGCAAGCCAAATGTCATCCTATCTTATATTTCTGCAGCGGGTTCTGCCTGCTTAAGTGTAGAGACTGACATTTGTCCCTATTGAAATTCATTTTGTTAGTTTTGGCCCAGTTCTCCCATCTTTTAAGGTCATATTGAATCCGGATCCTGTCTTCTCCGGCATTAGCAACCCCTTCCAGTTTGGTGTCATCTGCAAATTGGTTGAGCATCCTCCTCCTTCCTTCATCTAAGTTATTTATAAAGACATTTAACAACATTGGGCCCAGAACAGAATTTGTATTTGTATACAGTGGTACCTCGGGTTACAGACGCTTCAGGTTACAGACTCTGCCAACTCAGAAATAGTACCTCGGGTTAATGACTTTGCTTCAAGATGAGAACAGAAATCGCACAATGGTGGCACATCTAATACATGTTAAATTTACAAAAGGCCACAATAACAAGTGTTCCGTGGTGAAATGAAATTTTTGTACCAAGAAGCAAAATTCTGTGGCAAGGTTTCTAAACTATTGTCATTAGAATGCTACAACTTGCTTAGCGTTTAGACAGTTATGTCTGCATTGCCTGCATCTTGATTTTTTTTACCCCTATCTTTGCACTCCTAAGGACTGCAAACTTAGTAATATTAGAGAAAAGGAAAAAAGAAAGCTAATATACTGTGAATGATGAATTGGTTTCCCAGTACCAAGTACCTGTGCTGAGTGCCATCATGAAATTCACACAACCCTTGTAATGCTCCACCATCAATAATACCGAGCTGAAGATACCAGTGTGATAGTCTGAAAGCTGAATTTTTAGACTGAAATGAAAGAAGTTGTTATACTTTTCGTTATTTTCCTCCACCCACTTGGATTTCTTACCTAATGTTTCATTTTTTACTTTAAATCTAATGAATGCGTCTAAAATTTCAGCTATGAAACTTCTATGATGATAGGCAATGTCCCACTGAATGCCAGTCACTGGGTGGAAACAACCAGCTCAGTTATTGCCTTCACACCTTGTTTCTGAGCTTCTCATGAGCCTCCTGTTCATCTCTGTGGGAAATGCGTGCTAGGCTGGATGGGCCTTTGGCTAGCAGGCTCTTGTATCCTTTTTCTCCTTCCCTTCCTTCTTGTCCCCAAATATTAGAGTAGTTCTACCAGGGGATATTGACTGTATGGTATGATGTATTGATGTGCATAAAAAAATTGCTAATAATTTTTCAGCATTTATAATATAACTGATGGCTTGATGAAGCCTGCTTATGTTTCATGATGTGATCAATTTGAAAAACTGGCTCTTTTCTCATATCTGCTTAGCATATGCCAATTCCTGAAAATTTGATGGTACTTAGTTTTTTGCGGTTATTGCCTCTTGTGTAACTGAAGTATCTGTTCTTACTGGCACAGCTTCTAACACATTTTTACAACGGCTAAACTTGTCAGCTAGCTGGTTTTGTGGTGCAATAGATCAGGGCTGGAGAAGCTGTCCAAGATGTTGTTGGACCCTTATCTCCCATCAGTGTTGGTTAACATGGCCGTAGGTCTGGAATGATGGGAATTGGAGTATCCTGGTATCTGGAGGATCACAGCTTCCCTATGCCTGATGTAGAGGTAAGCACTATTGCAAAATCACACCTTGTTTGGGCCTCTTCCTTTCGTTTAGGGCAGGTGACATTACTGAACTGAAGATCCTGGAGATTCCAGGCCCTGGTGATAATGGGCAATGTGGAGACTTCCAGCACACTGACCTTTGTATTCCTGGCATTGGATGTCCAGGAGGTACCAGCCAGAATGGCCCCGGCAAATTGCTGAAGAAACCTGGTACTTCTAGTAGTGCCCCACAGAATATTCCCAGGCGAACAGACGTTAAAAACCAGGAGGTTGCCATTTCTCCCCAGCAGCAGCAATGCTCCAAGAGCTATATGGACCGGCACATGGAGTCCTTGAACCAATCCAAAGGCTTTCGCCGGAGGCACAACTCATGTGAGTACATTGGCCACATAATACTCTTCTTTCTCTTTGTCCTGAGCATGCATTGTTATTGCCATTCTTGTACCCATTTCCCTATCTGGGAGCTGAAATGGGGCCTGTAAGCTGGAAGTACATTTAGAAATCAGGGTATGAAGCTTTGTTGCTTAAACTGTTTTTAATTCTGAATCTTAAATTGTTTATTTATTTTATTTTATTTTTTAGGTTTATATACCACCCTTCATCAAAAGTTCTCAGGGCGATTCGCAAGATAAAAATGCAAGATAAAAGCACAAATATTTAAACTGGAAGCAACAAGACAATGATCCTCCAAGCACATTTAAAATGTGTTGTAATCTGCCTGGGGGTCTTCTGAAGAGCATATACTAAATTTAAAACAGTATAGAAATATATACAAGCATTGGCTTACGGGTAATCTACTTTTACCAGCCAATGTTTGGGGAGGGTTACAGAGCTTCCTTTCAGAGTAGCGTACCGACAGCTTCCAAAATTAGTGGTAACTCTTGTGCTCCCATTTCCCCTTCCTGGAATGGCATGAGTTTGATATATGGTAATGGAGCATGCCAGCAAGGGAAGGGAGCCTCTTGCTGGCAAGACATGTTTTGACTTACCTGCCAGATTCCAAAGATGTGTGCAGCTGTCCTGAGGCTGGGCATATTAGCAAGGAAACAGGACCACATCATTCTCATTCCCCCTAGTCCCTCTTTTTTGTCTAGCCTTCCATCAAGAGAAGACTTGGGATTGCAGTACTCAGATAAGAAAAGGGAGCCTTCCCTTTGCTAGTGCCCACCTGTCTTCCAAAGGTGACTGAGCAGCTGTACCAAGACTCATTTAAAACATAATGTCTGTCATTCTCTTTTGTGTCATGCCCCCCCAACATAAAACCCCCCCACCCTGTTTCAAGTGCAGAGAGAAGGATTTAACAGCTGTGGGTTGGGATAAGAGAAGGCAGTTCTGTGATAGGTTTGCTCATTCTGTCTGTAATGAAATGCCATTTGTGAAGCTAGGCCTGTTTTCTTTGCAGATGTCCTAGGACTCGTCCTGACATACTTGATGAGGCTTTTATGATGTCATCAACTTGACCATAAAGGCTCATTAACATTTGCCTTGTGGGCAAATAGTCATGCTCATAGTATTCCTGCTTGCAGGAGTGTTTGGTCTGCAGTGGCTTAAGTGAGAAATGCCAGGTATCAGCTATTCATGTTTCATGCTCCTGTAAATGGCCATGTAATAGGTGACCGTAATGACTTCAGAGCAATGGCTTTCAGTACTTTAGTAACTGTCTTTTTGTTAATCCTTCACTTTGAAACTGCTCTTTAACTTGAATCTTACTTCTAGTCAATGCTTGAATGTTCCTTAACTGCAGCCAGACACTGCAGATTATAACCACCAATGTGTGTCTGTACCTACCTCTGCAAATGCGCGGAGCTGTGAAAACCAAATCTTGCTTCTTTAGTTTAAACTTGTTTGTCTCAGTCTTTCTAACTTGAAACACTTGCTTACTCTAGTTTCCTAATAAGTTCTATAAAACCGAGTTTGAAGGGAAGAAAATCTGGATCCCTTTATATGTTCTCTAAAAACCTCCCATCCATAGTTACTGTCAGTCAAATCAGAAAGGAAAGTTTAACTTAACATTAAGTTTAGTTTAGCAAGATTATCTAGTGAGTGGGAGTGCAAATGCTTCACTGACAGTTTCCTTGTGTTCTGCCATTGCTGCAACTTAACCACTTGTGGTAAAAAAACCTTTTGATCAAAGAGAACTCAGGAATGACTCTCATATTGAGCACCAAAGAAATGTGTTTATTCATGTTAGGGCTGTAACATGACTGCCTTGAGGTGGTGCAAACATTAAGCCTAAACCATAACCTTGTAAATTACCGTATTTTTCGCTCTATAACACGCACCCGACCATAACACGCACGTAGTTTTTAGAGGAGGAAAATCCGTAGGCATGCCACCCGTAGGCATTTCCTCCATAACACGCACAGACATTTCCCCTTACTTTCTAGGAGGAAGAAAGTGAGTGTTATGGTGCATAAAAATACGGTAGTTTGCTCTAAGGACAGGTGAGAGGCAGTTAGGACAATGCAGGAAGGGACATAATTCACAGGGAGAAAGTGTGCCTTAACCGCAAAGAATAAACAGATTTATTCCTTGGCATCTTTAGATAAAAGGATCTTTGGTAATAAGACAGCTATCTAAGACCCCATAAAGCTGTTGCCAGTTAGAACAGCAGACACTGACCTGGCTAATCTATGACAGCTTCTTATACTTATTCACTTCTCTTTGGTCCTGTGGTGAAAATAAGCAGTGTTTCTAGATCATCTCCTTTTCGAATCAAATCTTGCTTCTTTAGTTTAAACTTGTTTGTCCCAGTCTTTCTAACTTGAAACACTTGCTTACTCTAGTTTCCTAATAAGCTCTATAAAACTGAGTTTGAAGGGAAGAAAATCTGGATCCCTTTATATGTTCTCTAAAAACCTCCCAGTCAGTGTTGGATGGATGGATCCTGTCTACTTTCCCGACTATATTGCCCCGTCAGGGTTGCCTAGCTTTCAAGGGAGAAAAACATTTAACAGGTTGGGGAGAGCACAGGCTATGCAAATATCCAAAGACTGGTTCAGCTGTTTTATTTGCCCCCTGTACCTGCACTGTGCATCCTCATTCTAGGTTAGAATCTTGGGCATGAGGTTAAATAGACCAGAAGATGCTGGCTGTGAAAACCCAAGGAAGGTGATGGTGCAGTGTGGCTGAGTGTTATTATAGTTGGAGGTGGTGCCCTGCACTGAGTGAGCAGCTGTTGACCTTTAGATGCCCTGTAGCGTGCATGCTGAAGGCAGGGGCAAAGTTACCTCTTTATAATGCTTGTGCAAAAGGAATCAATAAATAATAGCATTGGGGTTACACAACAATGAGTTGCGTGCAGGGCTGGTACTGCCTGCTTCAGACTGGGGTTGGCAGGGCAGCCTTGGAAAGGGTTTTGCAGGAAGGCAGACGGCTTGCCAGAGACTTCATGTGCTCGGCTTGTTGGCTGTAATGACTGAATCTGTCTGGGAGCCCTTGTTTACCTTTTCCAAGGGAGGGACTCCTTGGCTGCTGGCAGGTGGCCAAACTGAATTCTCAGCTGTGCAACATCTGACATTACAACCAACTGTTCTAGAGGTAAGCTAGTCCATAGAGGAAATGCAAATGGCCCACTGAAGGCCAAGCCCCTGTGAAGTCTGCTTATCCGCCCATCTACTGTTTTGACTGTGTTTAGCTTGGCTTAGAGGTTTTTTGTTGTCCCAGCATTTTGGCTGACTGCATTGTGCTGTGTGGAAGAGGCCCAGCTTTACCCACTCTGAGCATGTGCACTTGGAGTAGTGTGACATAGCCTTGGTTGGAACACCACATCACACACCTCTTGAAGTCCTGAGTGGTGTAGGAAGGTTGTAAGTGCTTGCTTCAGAGCAGCCATTCCTTTTTTGCCCACTGGATATAATAGTATTGGTAGCGCAGTTAATTGGTAGCTACTCACAGTGGATCCCTTGGTTTTGTGGCATAGCTTCCAGTTGTGAAAAGAGCATGCATCCTGTTTGTTAGATTACTCACTCCAATTGCTTTTCCTCATGTAGACCCAAAAGCTTCATGCAACCACCATCCCTGTTCACCTGTGTCAAAAATATAAGCCCTTTCAGAGCTTGACTTGTCCTTCGGGGACATAACAACATATTTATGATGGCCAAGTTATGCAAGTGATGTCACTTTTGGTTGCAGCTGTCAGCAAGTTTTCAGAACTGGTTGTCAGGAGGGTAGATGACATGGCTGACCTCCACAATCACTGTGTATTTAACTCTGGTGGAGGTGGAGCTTGGCCTTCATTCAGGATGTCTCATGGGAGCCCATAGAGAGTGTTCTGACTATTGTTTTTCCTGCTTTTGTGGCTTGTTTTGTTCTGTCAGCATTTAGACTCCTGGCAGGCTGTCCACCCATCCCCTTTGGAATTAGCCACTGTGAGTGTTTTATGTCCTTGTTTTTTGAGGGGGTGACGGAGCTGTGAAGTAGAACACAGTTTATTTGCAGATGAGTCTGGAAATATCTAAACACTCAGTTTGGAGCTGTCAGCAGCAGAGTATACAGGCAGCTCCCCATTTACACAGGTGTTAAGTTCCGAGGCACCGCATGCGTCTGAAATCATGTATTGAAACCCATTGAAGACGCCTGCAAACATCTCACCCTGCTCTTTTAGTGATGTTTTAGTGTCGTCTTTATGATGTTTCTGGGTCACCTCTGGGTTCAGTGCGATGCATGTATACAGGCCTAGGCAAACTCAGCCCTCCAGATGTTTTGGGACTACAACTCCCATCATCCCTAGCTAACAGGACCAGTGGTCAGAGATGATGGGAGTTGTAGTCCCAAAACATCTGGAGGGCCGAGTTTGCCTATGCCTGCACGTATACATAGTTGCTCACATTTTGAATGCACATAAACAGGGGGGCTGCATGATTGAGCTGACCTCTTCCTATCAGGTGCCTCCATGGGTGACTGTGCTTTGCTTTTCTGAACTCATGCTGTTGGATGAGGTAAGGGTGGAAATTTAGGGGTTGGAGAGACCAGGCAAGGTCTTCCTGGAAAACAAGTGTCAAACTGTTTCCTAGATGTCCATAACTTTTGGTTGGCCTTGGTAGCCAAGCCAAAACTTGAGTTTGCTAAGATCTTTCCCTGTCCCATTCCCCCATGTGATAATCCTCTGCTCTTTTCCCATTTGAAAGTTGGTACTAGAAAGAGTGGCAGTGGGCTTCTTGGTTTAGCTGTGTGCCATCCATATGCTCTAAATGTCTCTGGCAGTGACTCCCAGAGAGCCACTGGAAGAGCAAGACAATACAGAGCAACTGGGCAAGATCAACAGTTTTTCATTGATAATGCTTGAGTCAATGAGGCATAGTGAACTATGTTCTGAAAGAAACAAGAATAGGCTGGTCAGACAGACAAGTCTCATGCAGTGTTAGAAACTCGGATGTATAAGCTAGGCGTCAAATAACATCCTAAACCTAGGTTACAGTCCCCAGGAAGTTAGACTAGATGACCCTCAAGGCCCTTCCAACGCTACAATTCTATGATTTTGTGATGCCAACTACATTGCCTGACTGTAGTTTGCTCTTACAACAATTCACATGTCCCTGTATGCAAGGAGAAACACACATCGTGGAAATGGAAATGGTGTAAGCTATAGACTAAGGCAGAGGTTTGTAAAGTGTTGTCTGAGTTCCATTTGGGTGTCCTTTGGAAAGGTTGCAGAACAGTCAAATATCTCTGCACTCAGCCCTGCACTTACTTTCCTTGATGTGATGATAGAGGACTGAATTGTCAAAAGCTTAACAAGGCTCTAGCCCAGGCCTCATAATGCAGTGCTGGTTTTGATTATGATAGAAAAAAATGGGAAGGGGCAGCTCTTCTCCAAGGAAGAAGGGTAGGGGGATGCAGGGTGGCACCCACATGAAAAGGTGGCACTCACACTATAGTTAAGTGGACCTGGGGAAGCCGAGCCAAACCTGTGGCAGAGGTGTCTGTCCTCCAGTGCACCTTGAAAGAATGTGCCACCACTTCCCTGGTCTACTGCCAGAGCCCAGCCTGGCCCTGCAATGGAGACACGCTTCTCAGGGCAGCCTGGGTGGCCCAGCGTGGTTGTTTTGAGGCACCAACTGCCTCATGAGAGATGGGTGCGCAGGGCTTATCAAGCTCGGCAATGTAGGCCCAAGGACAAACACGCTTTGCCCTCTTTCCTCCTAGGCATGTTTGCTTGGAAGTAATCCCCTCCATGTCCAGAAGAGCTTTCTTACCCTCAAGAAAGTGTGCCTAGGATTGCAGCTTGTGCAGTAGCACAGAAGCAAAGTTTGCTACCGTGCGAGCCAGTTAATTCTTGTGGGAGTACAGAAGAACAATACACGCATCTTTTGCTGCACATGAATCAGCTGGCTTGTTGAAGATGTCAGTTGCCAACCTGGTGCTCAGAAATCTACACCTGGTTACAGTTGGACCCACACCAGTAGAAAAATGCACCTGACGCTTGGGAAATTTCAAACACTAGCCTTATGGGCAGTTTGAAACACAATGTGGTGGGTGGCTTTGCATCACTTGGCAAAATAGTCTAGAATCCATCTTGTGCAGTCAACAGTTTGTGTTCTTTGTTTTCATAAACATCTGCTTTCCTTGTTGACTAATCCTTGAATTGCCGTGTCCTTTACTTCAGGGTCCTCCAGTAGCCGCCATCCAAACCAGGTGACTCCAAAGAAGAGTGGTGTGAAGAATGGGCAGATGAAGAACAAAGACGATGAGTGTTTTGGGGATGACATTGAAGAAATCCCAGATACAGATTTTGATTTTGAAGGGAACCTGGCCCTCTTTGACAAGGCAGCTGTGTTTGAGGAGATTGACACTTACGAGAGGAAGAGTGGGACTCGCTCAAGAGGCACTCCAAACGAGAGATCTGCACGCTATCGCCATGATGAGAATATCTTGGAATCTGAGCCTATCGTGTATCGCAGAATCACTGTGCCCCAGGCAAGCAAAGAATTCTGCACTGGTATGCTGGCTTTTTAAAATTGAACACAGCGGCTTCTTTGAGGGATGATTTGAAAGGGAATGTCTGTTTAATACAAATGTGGCTGTTCTGGTTTTTATCTGTGCTGGGCCACTTGCTCTGTGCTGCACGGCCCTTTTTCTTTCATGGATTGGATCAAAAACACTCCGTCTCCCACATAGGTAGGTAAGCATGCAAAGATGTGACTGTTTATGAGTGTTTGGCTTTAATATAGAACTTTCAGGGCTTCACATATATTCACGTAATCTTTACAGCAGCTCTTCAGAGCAGGCCAGTAGCACCCCACATTGCAGGGGCTGAAGGGGCGTTGGCTGATGAAGAGGGATAGTGGGTTTGGATCAGGCCATGCCGTGACTTTCATGGCTGAGGTGAGACTTGAAGGACTGGCCTCTTGGTTCACAGGTCATGCCTTTAGCCACTGTGCTGCCCTAGCTTTTCCTTTTCTGGGCGTCCGTCCTTAAAATACTTGCATTCATTGCAACTTTACTGCCATAGTTGCTGCTCATATTTGGATTGGATTCAGCTGTTTTTGCCACCTTCTCTGAGCGAGGTTTGAATCTAGGTCTCCCTGGTTCTAGCCTGACTACTTTAGCTCACACTTTCCATATGTTGTGGGACTCCAACTCCCATCATCCCCAGCCAGCATGGCCAGTGGTCAGAAGGGATGGAAAATGTACTCCAGCAACTTCTGGAGGGCACCAGGTATGCAGTGTGAGGGCAGGGTGCAATTGCTACACCATGCTGGCTGTCAGTGCTGGACCCAGACGCATCCCCAAACCCTGAACCTCGGTGACCCCCCCAAACAGTTAGACAATGGTGACACTGACCTCCTTTGCAAGCTACTGGAAGGATTATTGCAGCTAATAATAATAATAATAATAATAATAATAATAATTTTATTATTTATACCCCGGCCATCTGGCTGGGTTTCCCCAGCCACTCAGGGCAGCTCCCAACAGAATATTAAAAGCACAATAAAACATCAAACATTAAAAACTTCCCTGAACATGGCTGCCTTCAGATGTCTTCTAAAGGTCAGATAATTGTTTATTTCCTTGACATCTGATGGGAGGACATTCCACAGGGCGGGTGCCACTACCAACAAGGCTCTCTGCTTGGTTCCCTTTCACCTCACTTCTTGCAGTGAGGGAACTGCTAGAAGACCCTTGGAGCTGAACCTCAGTGTCCAGGTTGAACAGTGCAAGAAAGTGTTTCTTATAAAGGAATAATGATGCTTCTGCTTTGTTACTGTTGCTTGTAACTATTAGGTGGCATTGATGGGGACAAGGCAAACCCCAAACAGCACAGCACTTCACAAGAGGAAAAGGAAATGAGCAGCCATGAGGGTGGGAGGCAGGGAAGGAGCAGAACAAGGAAGGAGTGGGCAATGTCCCTTCCAGTGTTCTACACCAGGCTGTGTGAGCTCGATCTGCTTTTATTACCTTAATTATGGAATAATACAATCCACCTTCTAACACAAGTGTAATTTGAGTCTGGCTTTGATCCAGCCCTCATTTGCGGCACTATTGTTGTTTTCCAGAGTTACACGCTACCTCTTAGATTGCCTTCCACCCTGAGTTTATTTAGCACGGTCTGGTCTGGTTTTGATAAGCCGGTCTGACAAGTTGTCCTTTGCGTGAGTGAGGAGAAAGGAAGTCCTCTTGGTACTTGCACGCTCCTGCCAAAGATCAATTAGGGCAAAGTGTAATAGAGCTCTTGCTTTGCTGGGATTGCATGCAACAATGCTGTGTAATCTCACACCTTATCTCTCCCTCCACTTCAAACAACATCCTCTTGAATGGGGGAATGCTGAGTATGGAGAGTTCCCAAAGGCAAACAGACAGTAGCAGAGTGGGCACGTGGTGACATCCATGTGGGTCCTCTTTTCTTACAGGTTGTGGTGCCCACCCAGCGAAAACAAAATGCATCCTTTAAATGTGTGCAATCCTGCAAAGAAGTTCTATACACAGAACAGTCCCCTTATGCAGCTCCTATTTATTTCAGCAGATCTTGCTCAGGAGAACATCTCAATGTGATGGTACTTCTGTCATCCCTGTTCGGATGTTTCCTTGAAATAAGTTGATCCAATAGTGCATAGAACTGGTCTGTAGATTTCTTAGAACTATTTGAAACTCTCTCTTGAAAACCTTCTCTCTTATCTGCTTTCATGCCTTCATTCAGCCTTTCTGGAACTTGCTACTACAATATGTGATGGCTACTAGCTTACAGAAAGCTTTGAAAGGGAATTGGGCAAAATTTAGGATAGATCTGAGCAGCTACTGGCTGTGATGGGGCCATGAAACTTCCATGTTTGGAAGCAGCACTGAATGCCAGTTGCTGGGCAGGGCTGTTGCATTCTTGCCTTGCTTGTGGGGCTTCCTGGAGACATGTGGCTGATCACTGGAGGAAACAACACTCTGGTCTAGATGTTCTGTTCAGATCAAGCAGGGCAGGGCTACTCATTGTTTTATTTCTAAAAATACTTATATGCCATCACCATTTCTAAAATGTTCAGAACGCAGCTTCTTTATCAGCTTTGTTGCAAAGTAACTGAGCCGGGGGTGGGTTGATTACTGTTACTAGGAAGGAAGGAATATTCCACATGGTATAAGACGCAGAAGTTGAAAGGATCTGACTGGAGTTAGCCAAGGCCTGGTTAAAAAACTGTGTTGCAAAACTTGAAAATCACCTCTGTGCATCACAGATCAGGTGGTGTGAGTTCAAACCTGGGAATATGTTGCCCACCCCCAAGACATAGCTGTCCCTTAAGCTATTGCTATGAGAGTCTTTGCTTACAAGCAAAACGCTGCTGCTGAACCTTGTTTGAAAAGGAAGGAGGCTGGTGGATGCCGTGAGACTAGATTGACTTTGAATGTTCTGGGTTTTTTCTCCAGACTATGGACCACCCTGAAGCTGGTTAAAATAACACACTAGCATTAACATGGGTGCTGCATGCAATAAAACTGATTAAGGCAACACAATTATCTTAATTGGTTCTTAACATGCAAGGTCAAGTTGTGTAAATCAGTTTGCCTCTCCCATGTCGGTCACAGGGGCTGTTGAAAAAACAAACCAAAACCTTGACATTTCAACTTCAGTTGGCCCTTCGTGGAGTGGGACTCCGCAGAGCTCTTGGTTTATGTAGAGCAGGTGTAGCCACCATGGGTGGACTGCCAATCCCATCAGCCCCAGCCAACTTGAACAATGGTAAAGGATGATGGGATTTGCAGTCCAAGAACACCTGGAGGGAACCCTGTTTTTGAGTGACTAGCCGCTTTTCTCGCAGGACTGATACAGCCTCATTTAAGGATTCTGTGTTGCTATGATGACCTAACCATCCTTGACTGGAAGAATGTTCCACTGATTTCAGTAGAATGCATAGCCAAAGAAGGGTAGATAAAGAGGATGTGTGCCGTGTGGCCACTGCCTGTCAGAGCAGACAGCTCTGCGCTAGATGCAGCAGTACTCTTTCCCTATAATAACTGCATACACTGGGGTCATCCACGTGGCTGTGAGAAAACACACTCCTGTCTACTTAGATTTGGGACTCCTGATTGTACTTCCAGGTGAGTGTTTCTAAAAACATGTGCATGCGTGTGTCATTGCTGAATATCTGTTTCGCTAAGTACAGCTATACTGAATCTTTATGGTGAGAAAAGCTAGAGGAAAGCACAACAAAACACATCCTTATGGAGAGCCATGTCTCGGTGGTAAGAACTTAAGAGCCTACTGGATCAGGCCAATGGCCCTTCTAGTCCAGCACCCTCTTCTCGCAGTGGCTGAACAGTTGCCTGTGGGAAACCTGCAAGCAGGATTCGAGTGCAGGGGCTCCCCTCCCCTCGTGGTTCACAGCAACTAGTATTCAGAAGCATTGCTGCAACAAACTGGAGGCTGAGCACAGCCGTCATGGCTAGTAGCCATCAATAGCCTTATCCCCCGTGAGCTTGTCTAATTTTTTTAAGCCATATGAGTTCTGTGGCCATCACTGCCTCCTGTGGGAGCAAGTTCCATCGCTTTAACTCTGCAGTGCACGAAGGATGACTTTCTTGTATCCCTTCTGAACCTTCCATCACTCAGCTTCATTGGATGCCTACACGTTCTAGCGTTAGAGGTAGAGGGCTTGCTTTATGTGCTGAAGGTCCCAGATTAAGTCCCAGGCATCTCCAGTGAAGTAAAATGTATAGAATATATTTGCTTTCTTGTATTGCACTCTATTACATCCTGCCTTTTTTTCCATCATTGAACCCAAGGCAGTGTGCCTGTGGCGCCTGATGAAGTGCCGGATCAGATCCCCCGTTCAGGCACTTGATCAGACCTAGACATGCTTTGTTCCAGTGAGGTGGTGACCCCGGATAGCCAAGCTGGGAAAGGCTGCCTGAGACATTGGAGTGCCCAGTGCCTTTCTAGAGTAGATAGTGGGCTTAGATAGGTTTGGATATATGGCAGGGAAGGATCATTACTCAGTGGCACAGCAAAGGTTTATTCCTTGCAGCTCATGCATCCTGCCCTGGGGATGGTTCACTGTCTGAGACCAGGCAGTACTGATCAAGGTGGGTCAACAGCTGGGCTTTATATAAAGCAGCTTCTTCGTACTTCAGAAGCTTCCGTTTACATCTGCATGAAGTTACAAAGGACTGATGAGCACAGATTACCATAAAGCATATAATGCTTCATTTCATTTCTATAGAATTTTGGATCTTGAAGGTTTCATCAGCATTTTTTAAAAAGACAATTCTAGGCACACTTCAAGGGGTGTGTGTGTGTGTGTGTGTGTGTGTGTGTGTGTGTGATCTCACTAGAAACTTTGCATTTTGAATGTTACTAGATGTTACCCTTCTGTCTTCCTCAGTTTTCTGCACTAGCCTTTGGTATCCTATAATCTCAAGACGTGACATGCACACTTACGATGCAAACCTCTCTCCTGTAGACTTGTTTCCATGCTGGTGTATAGAAATGGGATCGCTGACAGGTTAACTGAAATTTATGTGAGTTATACAGCTGTTGGTTGTGTCTATTTGTCCCGAAGCCTCTGGGCAGTTGGGTGACCATGTTTAGAATGGTCCAGTTCTTAATGCAAAAACTGAGCATGTGAGTGCTGGCTCAGGCTCAGGCTCTGGACCTGAAGAGCAATGCTGTTTTTGCCAAGCATCTCCTAACACATGGCTCCCTCCCTTTGCATTTCAGACTCTGGGCTGGTCGTTCCAAGTATTTCCTATGAGCTTCACAAAAAACTTCTTTCGGTGGCAGAGAAATATGGGCTCACCCTTGAACGGAGACTGGAAATGACGGGTGTATGTGCCAGCCAGATGGCTCTGAGTCTGCTCGGAGGGCCCAACAGGTAAAACACCTTTCCTAGAAAGTAGCAAGCCTCAGTGGATTTTGCAGGCTTCCTGTGAAAATCACGGAATTCTAAATGACATGACCTGCCATGCTGCAAGCCAGTCTAGCCATATGGCTATTATTGTGGATTGGAAGCCTGGGTCTTGGCTTTCAGCTGTTCTTGGTTCCCTGCCAATCAGACACAGGAACTGTGTTCAGGGTGTAATTCCTTGTAGTGCCTGGGATGGTTTTCTTTGTGAGGCACCTGGAGCTGATTTGTTAACTCATCCAGTGTCATCTGCCTTGTTAGCTCATGACAGGCCTTGGCTTTGTGGATGAATTTCTACAAGGGCTTGAACTTACATAGTCTTTGGGGTCCTTACACCTCTGGCATTCTGTGCTGGGTGTTTGGCTCTGAAAGAAACTAGCCGAGTTAGGGCTTTGTCCCTAAGAACTGACTCTTGGTCTACTTCGTCTGGAGAGCAGTTGTTCCAGTCCTTCCATGCAAGATTACCTCAGAGCGACCTGACCCAGGAACTTGTTTGGCAGTGATGCAGCCTGGCTGATTGCAAAGCAGAAGAGAAAACTGGAAGTTACACGGGGATTGTGAGATTTAAACATTAGATTTTATCTCCCTTGATCATCATGAAAACATTGTTATTCCAGTATTTTAAAAACCACTAAGCAGTTTCATTATTTTAAAACCTAGCTTCCTAATCAGCAATGCTGCATTTTGCTAACACATGCCCTTGTGACACTGCAAACCTTTGCATGCTTAGTTGGAAGAAAGCTGCATTTGAATTCAGTGGTGTTTCTTTCTGAATAAAGAGAGAATTGTTTGGGAAATTATGGAGTGACTGAAGAGTTATTGTGACTATTGTATGTCTTAGCTTCTGAGCCTTGGTTGCATGAATCTTAAATATTTTGAAAGTATCTCCTCTCCCATTAAGAAGGCAAGTTTTTGTTTGAGGAAACTGCTTTTGATGTTTAAGACCCTTTGTACATCTAACTTTCAGGTTGAACCCAAAGAACATTCACCAGCGACCCACGGTTGCCTTGCTGTGTGGCCCTCACGTGAAGGGGGCCCAGGGAATCAGTTGTGGCCGGCATCTTTCCAATCATGATGTGCAGGTCATTCTCTTCCTCCCCAACTTTGTCAAGATGTTGGAATCGATCACCAACGAGCTGACACTTTTTAGCAAGACCCAAGGCCAACAGGTGTCCAGTGTCAAAGGTGAGCCGGGTACAGCCATGGATAGTTTTTCTAAATATATAGAAATAACAATTATTTGCTATATTGCCAAAGCCTCAAGTCAGCTGAATAAAGAAAGACAAAAGTGTGCACTGGCCCAGTCCAAGCTAAATCATGGCTGCTTAACACAAGCACACAGCTTCCAAGAAAGGAAATAGCAGTTGCTTTTCTGTTAGCAGAAGAATCTAGTACTGCCATCTCCCCTCCCGACAGACTGAAGTGGTGCACTTTTGCTACTGCATCCTGGCTTTGTATAGGTTCTGGGGGTCAAGTGATGGAGTGGGACAGGTTGTAGATGCTAATGTGATCTTTGTGGGGCTGTGGAGGCAACCTCTAATGCAGCAGCGCCATCTACTGGCAAGGAGCTAAGCTATTTTTATATACCCACTGGACTTGTAGGGAACACTTTAGTTGGAAAGAGGCGAGTTGGGTCAGTTGCACGAGCTGCTAACCAAATCCTGGGGCTTTGAAATACATGCCTATTTTAGACTTTATTCAAAAGGAGTTTTGAAAAAGTTGTAGAGGACAGATCTATGGGTGGGTGTTAGTCCTGCTGTCTGTAAGGGACATTCCTGTTCAGAGGCTGCCTACCTTTGGGGCCCAGTTGCTATAAGCAGGAGAGGAGCATTGCCTGCATGTCGTCTTCTGTGAGCCTCCTAGAAGCATCCTGCAGGGCTCTGTTGACAGCTGGGCAGCCTGCTAGAAGAGTCTTGGGGAGGCTTTCCTAAAGTCCCTTATAGGTTTCTACTTGACAAACATGTAAAGTGCTCTCTTGTTCCTCCCGCTCCCCAGATCTTCCAGACTCACCAGTTGACTTGGTGATAAACTGCTTGGATTGCCATGAAAATGCCTTCCTGAGGGACCAGCCTTGGTACAAGGCTGCTGTGGACTGGGCCAACCAAAACAGAGCCCCCGTCCTCAGCCTGGACCCCCCGGTGAATGACATGGAGCAAGGGATCGACGCCAAGTGGTCTCTGTCCCTGGGGCTGCCACTGCCCCTAGGTGAGAGGGCTGGGCGCGTGTACCTGTGTGACATCGGCATTCCACAGAAAGTCTTCCAGGAGGTGGGGATAAACTACCACTCGCCTTTCGGCTGCAAGTTTGTCATCCCTTTGCACTCTACCTAAAGTGGGGGGTGGGGGGGTGGGCTTTGGCCCCGAAGAGGAAAGTGGGGCAGAACCGCCTCGAACCGCACGACTGATCCTGACCGTATTAAAACTCTTTGAAGCCTTAAGGATGTTGGAAGTTCTCAGCTGTGTTTCTTTCAAGAGAAATAGCAGTATTGCGGAGAACCAAGAGGGCGCGCGCTCCTCTGAGCCTTTGATGCCCTCCTGATGCCATGAAGGAACGCAGAGGCAGCTGGTGTCTTCAACCAGCTCGGCAAGTTGGTGGTGGGAGGGCAGGGTGCGTGCTTGCTTACACATGCAGGTGCCCCTGCCCGTTTAGATATGCAGCTGACAGTATGGTTTCATTTTTCCTTTCCCCCCCAGGACTGGCAGGGGACATGTGTCCCCCTTGCTGATCATGTGGGAATGAGGGCTGTGTCCTGCTGCCACCAGGGCATCCCTCTCTTGTGCAGCTACAGTCCCGTCTCTCAAGCTATATGGTACCTTGGCTTGCTCAGCCTAGGCAGGTGGTGGGAGACACCCGCTTCTCCTGCTGGCAGCTTGAGAGTTTGTAGAGCAGCAATTGTGTCTCTGAGCCACTGCCAGCACACACTTGTTTCCTTTTTGCTTATTTGAGTGAATGATAATGTGGTTGCAATACTTGCGGCTTAAAAGAAGACTGAGGAAGCAGACTCATTGGTGCTGTTACTTGTGCTTCTCCACAAGTCGTGTTCTGCCATCTTACTGTAGAATTCACGTTGCTGGCGTCTGCTCCTTTTTAAAAAAAATACCTACTTCCCAGGGCCCGTGTTTGTGTGTGTGTATGAGAGAGTGTATGAGAATATTGAGACTGTCTAGCTGCCACTGGATTTGAAACCCATAGAAAAATTTCATGTTCTTGATGGTGGCACTGTCCTGTTCCCTCTCGATATGTCCAGAACAAGCACATGGCTACACTTTTAAGTGAAGCAATGAAATGTGATGGGGCTTTGTCTAGCGGTGCAGACCAGTTGCAAAGTGGCATTGGAACAGAAGCGGCTTAAGATTTAAAGGCCTGTGGAATGAGACAAATGGCCAAGCAAAGCCGCCTCTTCCTGCATGTTGCTTTTACACCGATGTCTGGTCCTCTTGTGCTTCAGGCATGAGCTTGTATAATGACCCACTGGTGAATTGTGCATCTCAGCTACTGCCTCCCTCTCCCGATGTGCCGTTCTTCAGTGGGAAGGGCACAACGTTGTGTTGCTCTCTGGGGACCAACTCATTGCTGTCACTGGCTTGTTCTTATTCCGAATGCTGCCAGCAGAACATTTTGGTTTGTAGCCAGGCTTTTTCTGGAGTTCAGGGGTGCAACGCACTGTTAAGTAGCTGAATACCTGTTAGCTCTGAGAAATCAGCCATGCTTGACCTTCTTGTCTCTAAAGGTGCCATACAGAACTCTCTCACAAATCACAATGATTAAAATGTGCAGCAAAGCAGTTGTTCTTCTGTGTTTTCATTTCTAGAGTGCAGAAACTGGTTTTCTTGGTTTGCAAGTGACCATAGTTCATTCACACTTTCCTGCAGCCATCTTGGGTCCAAGAGAGACAATCACAAGAAGACTTAATCACTTTGACTTAAAGGCATAATTATTATCTCAGTGTACTTGAGAAAAAATAGAATTCACTTCAATATTTAAATGATTTCGCTAATTTTATTTCCTAAAAACTCCCAACTACAGTTATACTGGAAAATGCAGATTCACTCTTCCAAGAACCTTCCATTCATGCTAAAACATTTTAAAGAAGAATTCTGTACCTCTAGGAGAAAAACAGATGTTTATTACAACCACTGAGAACCTACACTGACCAAAGCTTTACTATTAGAATTGATCAAGCCACTTATCTGCCCTATATCCATCTCTGATTTACCAAAATGGCAGGACAGCCTGCTAGATGGCCTGAGGTGCATTTTTGCAGGCATAAATCAGGTCATAAAGCCTTCCAAACAACTGCCCGATTTAAGCTCCTCCAAAACTTTGAAGTGAACTGAACAAGCACATACCTGTGACAAAATGCAGGCAATAGCTAAGATTGCATTACCCACACAATATGAAGGAAGCAATTGGGGGCGGAGGGAACAAACCTCCATCCTCTTTCCCTCCTCCATGCAGGTTTCTTGTAAAGAAAAGATGTCTGATAGCACAGCAAGGAAGAAACTACTTTGGAAACGCCCAGCAGAGATTGGTGGCAAGCTATAAAACCACTATTTTATTGTTAACAGAAAAATTCAGTAGGGCAGGGAGCAAAAATAGCTGGACACAGTCATACAAGTAAATTATCAAACAATATGAAACACTTTATTTGAACTTTACAACATATAAATATATGAGACAAATCTGTGCTTTTGGGTTGCTGTCTCCCACCCACCCAGGCCCAGGGTCCACCTGACATTGCACCAACACTGCTACAGAAGGGTCTCTGGAGTCTCCACAATAAATGTCAGGCCAGTCTTGGAGTATGTACACATCCTGCAGGAATCTCCATGATCCCCATCTGTCATCTGCTCAGGTCCCGGTTTGAATCTCGGCAACTAAGCCGCCTTTCCTCTGCAGATAAGCCAGCGAAGAACGGGTGGAGCAGAGCTTCGCCAAACGTGATCCGCTGGGCAGGATCAAACGCTAACATTTGCCTCATCAGACTGAACAGCTGCATGTGCTCTGCAGAATCGTGCAGCATGTACGTCTAGAAAAAGGAATAAGCAGGGGAGGAATTAGACCTGATATGGAGAGAACCAGAGCACAGGGTCATGAAGTCGGACACAACTAAAAAACAACAAATGGAGAGAACCTGTTTAGTATTGCCCTGGAGTATTAAAGGAAATCAAGTTATGTGATTACAATAGTGCCAAGCTCTATTATTTTGGTGTAAGGTCTAAATAATAGGGAGTTTAGTAAGTCTTTCTCCCAGGACTTTTACTGTAAAACTAGTAGTGGCAGAGTAGCAGGCAACACAGAAGTGTCCCAAGTAGTCCTAAGACTACCCAGTGTAGTCCTGTACCAGCAGGGCTGCACCTGCATGATGGCTGACTGAAGCACACAATGCCAGAGGAGCTCAGCTTTCATTGTTAATGCAGTTCCAAGGGCTCTGGCTATGGCGACATACCTTGGCTCTCCATCTTGGCTAAGAGAAACAGGTGTGCAAAGAAGCACCTGCCAATCGATCAATACACACAATTTAGGAAAGTCAAAGCATTTGGGGTTTCTCAAAAAAGGGACAAACAGTTTATCATCAGTCACCACTAGTAGCTCCTTTTAGGGATGGGTTGACTAATTTCTCCATGCAAGGACACCTTCACAAAATCTGCCCAGCATTATCAGCCAACAGGGTGCTGTGGTAGACTTGTGAAGAGCTATCCTGCAACCCCCCAGAAGACAAAACTCTTCTTTAGCGTGGGACAACTGCTTACGGACAGCATGGGCTGGCTTGCATGTTTTTTGCTTCACTTATCAATACAAGCAGAATTACACAGGCTATATAACTGCATCAAAAAGTGGTAAGGCTTAAGAGTTTTGGGGGAAAGTAAATAAAGCTCTTTCCACAAAATATGAGACCAGGAGCTCAGTTGACAGAGCAGCCACAAAAGTGGAGTGTCGTCCCCATGAAAAGCTCCTACCTGGTATGTGGAAAGGTGTGGTGCAGAAAAAATGGGATGGGGAGAGTGGAACATAATTATTCCAACTCTGCATCCCCACAAGCAGAAAAGATGGAAGCAGATAAAAGAAAGGTCCAGTATATTCAGAAGATGGTGTTTCTAATGGGCTTGGCTTCCTGTTTCAAAGGCCTTGCTGAGAAGCAAGCAATTTAGCTTTCAGGTGCTCAGTTACAAACAAGTATTTTCATAAAGAACTGCTTAATGCATTCTGACCAGAGCAGATCAAGTGGTTCTTACCTGCAATGGTTTGCAGTTTTCCTGGACGTACCTCCCATCAGAGGTGTTCTCATCCCATACCAGACTTCCCTTGTGAAAATACTTTTGTTTCCTGGGTGAGGAGAGAGAGCTCAAATTGAACACATGTACTGGGCTGAGTTGGGCAAAAGAAATGGCATCTTCCCCCCTAGCAGTTGAATAAATCCATACACTGCCTCTAAAAATGTACAGAGCACTTGAGTTGCACATCTAAACATGCCATCTACAGGCTTTGCTGCCTCGTGTAATTTTTTTGAGAGCATAAAACATAGGAGAGTCAATATTAAATTGCCAAATCTCACTGACCTGGTTTATTTGCCCAAAGTGCCTCTCTCTAATTTGGGGACCACCTATTTACCAGTCAAAACCAAGCATTCCTACCGTGTTTTGCGGATCATATGCTGTGGGATTGGGCCAAGGATCTTCTCCATCATCACAAGATGCTCTCTATTCTCATGAGTCTGTAGAGAGAAAAATATATGCTGAACTTAGCAGGGCAGGTATGGGGCTTCAAGCAGGAATCTTTTCAATCCCTATCTGGAGATGCTGGGGATGAAACCTGGGACTTTTCACATGCAACTCAAGAGCTACAGCCCTTCCAGGCATCTGGCTGGCTGGTGTGGGAGACAGGATACTGGACTAGGCATGCCTTCGGTCTGGTTCAGCAGGGCTCATCTTATATACCTCTTGGGAAATGGTCACTCCATAAGGAGTGAAATGTATGGCAGCATTTCCAGGAAACTGGGAGAGGTGATCGGGCCCACTGGTCTCTCCAACAACCCCAGCCTTGGGGTTTTGAAGTAACTAGCATGCTAATGCCTAAAATCAGGGACGCAGGTGGCGCTGTGGGTAAAACCTCAGCGCCTAGGACTTGCCAATCGTATGGTCGGCGGTTCGAATCCCCGCGGCGGGGTGAGCTCCCGTCGTTCGGTCCCAGCGCCTGCCCACCAAGCAGTTCGAAAGCACTCTTAAGTGCAAGTAGATAAATAGGTACCGCTTTATAGCGGGAAGGTAAACGGCGTTTCTGTGTGCTGCTCTGGTGCCGGTTCGCCGGAGCAGCTTCGTCACGCTGGCCACGTGACCCGGAAGTGTCTGCGGACAGCGCTGGCCTCTAGAGTGAGATGAGCGCACAACCCTAGAGTCTGTCAAGACTGGCCCGTACGGGCAGGGGTACCTTTACCTTTTTAATGCCTAAAATGCCCATTTGTGATAGTGATTTCTCCAGGAAAAGAACAAACAAAGGCCCCTTAAACAGAAGGGGAAAACATGCTGGTTAATGTCTTCAAGAGCACAACTAGATCTCTAGGTTGCAAAGCAGGAGCCGAACTGCAGGAAAACCTGGCAGGCGGAGCAAGGAACTGTAGCCATTCAAGTAAAACCTCTTGGCTGTTATAAAAAACACCATAGGGCCTGCATCCTGGTGGGGTCCTCCCTTTCAACAAATACTGGACACTGTGGTGCCATCTCTATCCCTTGGTGTAGCCAGGCCAGCTTTTTGGGAAGATTCAATGATTTTATTCTGCTCTCCGCAAAGCTCTTTCCACTGAGCAAAAACCAATAAACAATATTGTACTGGGAAGTACGCAGCAGGTTATTCAGCAGAAAGCAAACCACTATGCTGAATTGGTCCAAAAAGGAGTACAGCAATTCCTGTACCTGAAAGAGTGTGAATCCACGGTAGTACTCAAAGAGGATGCAGCCGATGCTCCAGACGTCACACGGCTGTGACCAACCCAGCTCTGCAAAGGAGAATACAGAATGAAGACTGCCATTCTACTCTGTACCCAAATGCCGCCATTTTGTTCTTCAGTTGCTAAGTAGGGCTTTTCTGCTCAGCAGCCAAGGAAAACCTTTCAGTGGTTTGCCCTTTAAAAGGGGGCTGAGGGAAACTACCAAAGGAAAAAACCACCAGGAAAAAAGCCACTGCAATTGGGATATCTGCTGAGCTCAGTGAAAGTAGATGGTAGCACATTCCTCCTTATGCAATCTCCCCCTTCCTGCCCATTAGCGGAAAAGGGTTGGACGAGTAATGATGCCATCCTTCAGCTCCATAAAAGAAAGGAGCTGCTGCTCTGCCTTACACAAGGTGAGCCACAACAGAGTTTGGAAAGAACTGCAAATTGACAGTGGGTGGGAATTCACATGCTGATGTGCATGTTCAGCGGAAGAGGGCAATGCGGGTCAGCCTGCATGTTCAGGATGTGGCAGGCGGTCTCTGCGCATACTCCTGCATTGTATGCAGACTGTGTAGATATGCTCTGGCTACTATGCCCTCTGCACATCTTGGGGACTGTGACCCCTACTGTTCAGTAACAGCAAGTGTGACTAAAGGGTGAATGCAATTGTAGGGGGGGAGAAAGACCCCCCCCAAATATTTATTCTTTGGCCACTTTGTGAGAATGTCAGTGGGTTTAAAAAGGACTGAGGAGGACTACGTTCCCTCCACCCATCAAATGTCATCATGGTTAAATCAAAATGATCTTAAAGTTGCCATTTTTGTTGTTAAGTGCCCTCCCATTTCTGTAGAGTTGATAAAGGGAATGCTTTTGTGCAAAATCACTTAGGGGTGAAAGTGATGCAAGCCCTTACCAAGAGGTCACGGGTTAATCTATAGTGATATTGAAGTGGGGATTAGCAACATCTAAATTAGCACTTGCCTCTTAACCCCTTCAAGTTTACTCCCCACTCATCAAGATTATTTAAATGTGATGAAGTCACACTTGCCCTCTTGAATGGGTCACATGGAGAGACCCTCATTTGGGGGAATAAACAGAGACTGAGTTCCTTAATCAGAGGCAGCAGTCTAGAATCTCCAGTTCATCTGCAGGCCACAAAGTGTGTGCAAACTGATGTAGTGAAGGTACAGACACCCCCCTTACAGGGCTAGCTCACCCAAGCAAGCTAAAACGCAACTATTTGCTCTGAAATATGTTGCCCCCTTTTGAACCTTGATGCCCAGTTGCTTCCCTCCTTTTCATTTCAGGCATACTCCTCCCCACAAGCCCCTCTGACACGTAGATTCCTCCTCTTGCTTATGCAAAGCAACCCATTTTGCAAACTGAGCACTCACCCATCGTTTTTTGAACTGCTACACTTGACTCCCAAGTGCCATAGCAGTTAATGCCAACTCACCCAAGATCACTTCTGGTGGGCGATAATGCCGAGTGGCCACAATAGTGGTGTGATGCTCATGATCAAACGTGGCACTCCCAAAGTCCGCTACACGGATGCACGTGTTTCTGACAGACTTTTCCTCGCAGCTCTGTAATGCAGAAGACACACCCATGGTTACTGAGCTGCCTTTGAAAAGGTGGAGAGTTCCAGACAGAAGGCCCTACAGCCTTCAGTGGGCCTTTCCTTTCAAAAACGAAGGAATTGTAAGTCTACAGACTTGGTGGTGTACGTTCAAAAAAGCCAACGCACCGTGTGCCAAGGAGCCCAGATTTCAGAAGCTGGAGGGTGTAACCCATCCCATTCTCCAATTTCTGGGTGATCTGAGATGCTGAATGTGATCCTTGCCACCCGTTCCTCAGCCACTTCCCAATACTCCTCCCCTATCTTTCATTCAAAAAGGGCAGACTATTCTGCAACTTCTATGCTCTTAGGTGTAACCCACCTTTTTCTCGTTGTACAAGGTATCAAATTCTGAGTTTACAAACAGTATGTTTTCAGGTTTGAGGTCAGTGTGAGTTAGCTGGTTGTCATGAAGAACTACAGAAAAATGGGAGAGAGAAAAAGAGGTTTTAAGAGGCCTTACATTCCTGCTATACACTTTGGCTCTCAAGCAAAGCCTATCTCAACAGATGTTAAATAGGACTAAATAGAAGTATAGAATCAAGATTCTGCAGACCCGAATGTTCCAGTGATTTATATGGGTATATAAATGATTTAAATAAATGCTCATAAAAGGTTGCGGGAAGGCAATATAAACTTTGCCTTCAAGTTTATATTGCCCTCCCAACTTCAAGATATTGAAACAGCATTAAGGTGGAAGCGAAGAAACTTTCGAACAGGCTCCCCCCCCCCTTTCCCAAGCAAGCAGAGCACATGCCATACTTACACTTCAAGGCATGGCACAGCTGGTAGGCCATGTGTCGGATGTGGGAGAGAGGGTATGGCTGGAAGTTATTCTCCTTCAAGAATTCAAATGTGTTCTTGCCCAGGAGTTCAAAAGCAATGCACATGTGACCATGGAAGTTGAACCAATCCGACATCAGGACACACAGGCTGGGCCAGTGGAGAGAAAAAACACACCGTAGCTGTAATTGTGGCTCTTGAGGTCACACTGCCCGTTCCCTTCCCTCGCTGAGGCTAGACTTGGGGGCCACATAGATGATTGCCTGTCCCATCCTGTTCTAGAATCATTTGGAGTTGCCTTTAAAATTCCATCCTCAGGCCACCCTTCACCCAGCAGGGCCCAACACACAACAGCACAGCCAGCGGCCCCCTCAGTGTGAGTGGCAGGCCTGGGGGAAATGGGGGTGCAGGGAACACAGGTATCGGGGGATTCTTCCTTCTCTTAAAGGAGGGTAAAGATGTACATAACAGATGTATAACAGAGAATGTTAATGTTTGCACCTGCTTGAAAATCCATGAGTCTGAGAGTGGAAGCCCTGTTGAAAGCATCTGGGTAAGGATAGAGAGAGAAACAAAAATGACATTGTTGTGGCAGTATACTACAGACCTCTCAGCTGAGCAGAAGATATGGGTGATGGCTTCTTTAAACACATTACAAAATGGTCACATAAGTGAACAATAGCAATAATGGGGGATTCCAACTATTCTGGCACCCCCTGGAAGTCTAACTCTGCTAATAATGGAATGTCCAATATATCCTTGCCATGCCCTGCCAACAATAGCCTCTTTCAGAAGGCAAGGAAAGGAACAAGGGTATTATAATTCTGGACTTTATCGTAACCCACAAGGGAGAACTGGTTGATGGAGTGAAAGCAGCAGGAACCTTGAGGAGAAGATGACCATAGCATCTTGGAATTTGTGATGGCAAAGGATGTAAAAATTGAGCGTAGCAGATTTCAAAAACCAAAGAAAGAAATTGGGTGGGAATTCTAAAATCCATGGCTAGAAATTCTAAAGGAGGGAGGAGCTCCAAGAGGCATGGGGCATTTAAAAAACTGAAATACTGACGGTACAACAGCAAACGATTCCAATGAGAAAGAAAAATGGGAGACATCTAGAGAAGCCCGTGTGGCTGCACAAGGAGCCTTCTCATTATCTGAGATTATAAAAGGACACGCTTCGCTTGACAATTGGAAATATAAGCAATGACGAAAGTGATACAGTAGCATGTAGTAGCATGGTTTCAGAAAGGCTAAAGCCCAGCATCGCCTGAGATCTACAATGGATGCTAATAACATTTTTAAAAGGGCTTTTTGGCTACATTCAGAGCAAGAAGAAAAAGAAAATTTGCTGCTTGAGAGCAGACAGTGAGATGTTAATTGGTGACAGAGTTAAGGCAGAGCCACTCAGCTTCTGTTCCGCCTCGGTCTTCTCCTGCAGTGGGAATGTTAGAACAAATGATACGAGGAGGCACAAGCAGCTCAGGATAAGTAAGGAGATAAGAGAACATTTAGCTACTTCAAATGAATTCAAGTCTCCAGGGTCACATCCCGAAGGTGCTTGCCGATAATTCTTTTGAGAATTCTTAAAGAGCAGGCCAGTTTCTGAAGACTGGAAATGGGCAAATGTTGTTGCCATCTTCAAAAGAGGTGGCCAGCCTAATGCTGAAACTAGGCAAAATCCCAAAAGCTGGTCTGTGAGGGTCTAAAAAAATATGCACTGATTACAAGAAGCCAGCATGGGATCCATCCTGTTCAAAAATTTTAAATATGACTTGAAGATGTAGAGGGAATGCTGATTAAATTTGCAATGGCATGAAGCTGGGAGGGTCAGCTATCATCACCAGCAAACAGGCTTGAGATTCAAAAGTATCTTGCCAGGCTGGAACACTGGGCTGAAACCAGTAAGATGAAATATGAGGTCAGTCCTCAAGTTTCACTTAACACGTGTTCAGATGAATGCCTGCCCCGTGGCTACAGTTCCAATATATTCTGCACTGGTCAGGCCACACACCTGGAAGACAGTCTCCAGTTCCAGGCATATTTTAATGAGAAATTAGAGCCTGTCCAGAGGAGGGCAGTCAGGATGTTGAGGGAGTCTTGAATCCAAGCCCTATGAGAGTGTGGGGGGAAGCTGTGGCCCTCTGGCTAACATTGAAGTACAACCCTTACCATCCCTGACCACTGGCCATGCAGGGGGCGGGGCGCTGATGGGACTGAACAACATGGGGAGGACTGAAGGCTTCCCCAGCCCTGTCCTACGAAGAATGGTGGAAGAAGCTGGGGAGGTTTAAGGGGAGACAGGATAGCTATTTTCAAATATATAAAGGGCTGCCATGCAGAAGATAGAGCAAGCAAGGGGACAAAACTAGAACTAGTGGGTGGAAACTGCAGGGAAGGAGGTTTGGCTGAACATGAGAAGAAACCACTTAAGAGCGACAGCTCATAGACAGTGGAACAGGCTGCCCTGAGAGGTGGAGGGCTCTCCTTTGTGGGAGATGCTAATCAGACGCTTGGGTGGGCATGTGTCAGGCATGAGCTGGTTGCATCCTGTACTACAGATCTTGCATTGAGCAGGAGTTGGACTAGACAATGACTACGTACGTTCCTCCAAAACTGAATGTTCATCCTGTGACTTCCCCCCCCCCCCGCCCCCCGGATGCATAAGCACCAAGCCCTAACCCAGGCAGTTAAATATCTATGTTTCAAAGCAATTCACAGAACTGCACTAACCAGTTCTAGTTGCCAACTATTCCTGAGGGGAGAGGGAAGGTGGTGATCCTCTGCTTCCACTGCAGTTCACCCCTTGACCCTTCCTTTAGAAAAGCAGTAGCCAACCTCAACCCAATCCCAATGGCAAAACTTACTGTTTATTTTCTTTGTCTTTTTCTTTAATTTTCTTTAGGACGTTAATTTCTAGTCTGGCCGCTTCACGGTATTTGCCAACATTTCGAATAATTTTCAGAGCTACCAGAGACTTGCCTCTACAGAAGGGGAGGCAGGCAGGGGAAAAAAATGGAGTAATGAGACGCAAGGAACGACAGCAGAGATCTCTGCAACGGAATTCAAGCCTAACTCTTTGTCACAGAACAAAATCCTGAAGGGAGAGGAATCAACCCCAACCCCTTCTTTGTAATTGCTCCCCATAGAGCCAAAGATTAAAGAAGTAAAGCATTCATCATTGTATTCTCTAGTAAAGGTCCTGGATGTGACTACAGTTTGAAAGAAGGACCCAGGCTTTAACTTTCTCTCCTGCTCATTACTCATGGTTTGGATCCAGACTAAGTGAGCTGAACTCAGTTCCCACTAAAATCAATGAAACAGGTTAGCCATCAGTCCTACTGATTTCATTGGGCATTCAGTTCAATTAACTCAGTCTGGATCCAATCCAATAGGGTCACATCTGGTACAGCCAAGCCTATAGAGCTTAATTGAGCCAGGGAACATATTTCATACCAACCTAGGCACACTCTTTTCATGGCAGGGAAGCACTTGCAGATGGAATGAGAATGGATTATTGTCCAGGTCCTCATGCCACTTGCAGCCACTGACCTGCCACAAGACAGGTCAAGGGAAAAAACTTTTTTGCTCGGAACTTTTACATACTGTTTGTGTTATTGTCTTGCTTGTCTAGGGTTGGTTATAACATATTCTGCTGATCCGCTGTTTTAATGTTACTCTTTGGCTCTGTTTGTTGTTTTAATTAGGATAACCATTAGGCAGGAATTAAAAGCAGTGCAGAAACAATGCACAAAGGGAGTGGGAACCAACCCAGATATTCTCTACCCCCACCAGGTGGTAATTCAACTAAGTTTTATTCACAGTAGAGCCACTGAAATTTATGAACCTAATTTTGTCATGTTCATTAATTTAAATAGGTTCACTACCCACAATTCTTATCTGGAAAGATAGTAATCTACCCCACACCTACTTCTCTCAAGTTCTGGAGCTCAGGACCACAATCCTCTTTTAGCCTCAAACCAAACCAATAAGCCCCAATATTCCTTGACACAAGAGCCCCAGCTACCGGATAGCTTACCTGGCATGGTCCACACACTCCACAACTTTGCCAAATGTGCCTTCGCCCAGGCTCCCCACAATTTCATCTAGGAGAGAAAACAAAAGCAGATGTGAGCCCTGGAGACTTAATAAGTGTGTGAGGTCCTGCAATTTCACAGCATTCAAGTCTCAAGAAAGGCTCTCACTGCTACACTCTTTAACACACAATTGTCTACTTCCTGTTTCAAGTATTTACTGTTCAGTCCATTTATAAGCAATAAACACTAGAGACCCCTCCCGTACACTGAGAGCGATCTCGTCTAACATGGGGATAGAAAGTAGAGAGGTAAAGTTTTACGAAAGGTGGCTGTACATCGCTCATGGAGCCAATCGCCGATCCTGCACACCAGGTGACCTTCTTTGTCATCTTCCACGCTCCTGCTGCGCTTATTGCTCTGTTGGCTTCTCTGCACACACCGCCCCCCGAAACGCCATCCGACCAATCGCACACAGCGGGCAGTTCCGATTGGCAGATTGAGTTGTCATTCAGAGGTGGAGAGACGACGATGCGTCGGTGGTTGGATTTTCCAGATCCCAGCATTTCATAAGGCACACAGCATATATAACGATAGGGATATTGCAAGGGACACGTCAAGACACAAACCGACTTCAAAACAAAAGTTTAAAAAACAGCTACAGGTATGTAAAGAAACTCTGATTAGCTATGGAAGGCAGGCAGGCAGGCGCAGGAGCCTCGCAGCAGCAGCAGAACCACGCGGTCCTCGTGTGGGGAGCAGCGGCTGGGATGCTCCAGCCCCTGGGCACCCTCCTCCCACAGAGAATTACCATCCCTTCTTAACCACCAGGGAAAGACACAGCAAGCAGCGCAGAGAGGAGGACTCAAGGACAGTAGCTTCTCCACCAGCATCTGGGACGACAGGCAGCCCAAAGGCAGTTGGGTCAGCAGAAGTCTAAGCAGCTCCCTTCCCCACCCCAGGCCGCCTCCTCCTCTTCCTCCCATGAAGCCTCTCTCCCTGCCTGCCAGTTTCTGTAAAGTCCCTCTGATTCCAGCATGATCGGATTTGGATGTCGCTGCCTGAAAGAAACCACTACAGATCTGACCCTTCTTTGTGCTTGCAAGCCTGACCTGTGCCAGATCGGTTTGCTTTCACTTCTGAGCTGGAATCAAGGCTAGAAGAACTCTAGAAGCAGTGGCTGTGTCCTGATTCAGAATCAAGTATGTCTTGTGCTGCTGACAAGCATTGTGCGAAGCATCAAAATCCAACTAGGACCACCCCCCAACCCCCAGGAAAACACCTCGTTTCTCAAAGAGAAGGAGGGGGTGCAAAATCAACCCGGCATTGCTACTCACTTCTACTGAAGTGGGGAAGGTGGGGGAGAACAAGTCAAGTAACCTGAAGGGATCCACTACCGTGAAGAATTATTCCAATCCCTGATCCCCCCCCCCACACTCCACTTTTAACCTTTCAAAATGCAATGAATTGCAGTCTCCCAAGGCTGAGTTGCAAAAATAGGTTACAGACTCCAGGCCTGCACTTCTTTTCCTCTCCCATTCCCTTCCACTGTAGAACAAACCACATACAAATCCTAAAAGAGACTGTCTGAAATGGAGAGAAGTTGAGACAAGACCCTAAAAGAAGGTGTACAATATTGAAACAGTTTAAGCCACGCCAACCAAAATCCATACCCTTAGCACTGTACAAACATAACTTAGGGATAAATTCCAAGAGCAGGAATGAGGGGGAAAGAGTGGGGTTAAATCAGATTAACCTCAGCTTTACAACATAAGCAAGCTTAACTGAAAAACAGAGGAATAGAAGAGATTGTAGTGTGTTCCAGACCAACAACAGAACTCATATTACATCAATGTGCATAAAATTACACATTGATTAGAGCACTGACAGGTCTGTGTGTGCAAAACTGGGTGTGTGCTTCAAGGCTCATTCCTCTCGGGTTTCTTTCAACTTTTTTCTTTGGGGTTGGGGTGAGTGAATGGGCAAGGTCTGTGAGCTGCTTGGGAATTCTAACAAAAAAATTACCGTATTTTTCGCCCTATAGGACGCACTTTTCCCCCTCCAAAAATGAAGGGGAAATGTGTGTGCGTCCTATGGGGCGAATGCAGGCTTTCGCTGAAGCCTGGAGAGCGAGAGGGGTCGGTGCGCACTGACCCCTCTCGCTCTCCAGACTTTGCGCAGCTCTCCGCAAAGCGTGGGAGCCCAATGCGGGGCTCCCACGGCTTGCGGAGAATTGCCTGTTCTGGGGGCTGGGGAAGCTCGGGCTTCCCCTGCCCCACCCCCGTGCCTGGGGGGGAAATAATTTTTTCCCCTTTATTCCCCCCCCCAAAAAACCCCTAGGTGCGCCTTATGGGACAGTGCGTCCTATAGGGCGAAAAATACAGTATATTAACAAAGGAAGATGATATGCGTATGTGCTGCAACCCAAAAATCTCCCCCCCCCCACCCAGTCAATACAATCTGCCACCCAACAAGTCAGATGCAGTCCACCAGCCATATATGGAGACCTGCCTGGTACTCTTCATGTCCCCTCTCTTGGGGGTGCATTCAACCTCTCTTGGGCTGCCATATACAACTTGTGGGCTGCAGTGACACAAGTTGTGCAGACTCGCTACCGTGTGAGGAAGGCACCATCTTATACCAGAACTGTTCACCCATGAAGGATCTTAGGAGAGGAAGGTCTGTGAACTTAAAAGTCCTGAGAAATTAGTCTAACACAGCTTGACCTGGCCCTAGGAAGGAGAGGGTGCTGGCAGAAATGGCCTCTCCAAAGCAGCTGCAAAGGCAAGACTGCTGTGTGCCCCTGAACCCAACCGCTGAGCAACACAGGATGTGAAAGTCGAGAGCAGAGGGTCATGTGTGCAAAACAAAGGGTGTGGCACAGCCATTCTGAGCCATGTGCACAAACGTCCCCCCTCACCCCCACATTGTCACTGATGCCATGTTTGGCTTCCCTCCCTCCCAATGCATCCTGAGAAACACACATGAGTCTCAGACGCTAAAATTATTCACAGCTGCATCATCAAGACTAAGAACAGCTAATATAACCAGTTATCACACAAGCAGAAGAAAAACATAACTCTGCATTGAGGAGAAAGACAGGGGATTAGAAGTACTCACCCAGTATGATTCAAAGCTGGAAAAAAGCTACAAGTTAGTTAGGCCCTGACCAATCCTGATCTCATTTTGGATGATACTCACCGAGGAGGTACTGCTACAAGACCTGGTCCTGCGTTTCCGGCAGCGATGCTGGTGCTTCCTTGTCCGGTGGCGCTCTCTGTCTCGAGATCTCCGGTGGTGCCGTGAATGGCGCGCAGCGTAATAGTCTTCTCCAAAAGATGAGCTCCGCTCTTCAAACCTGTAGACATCGCTGTCATCTCTCTCTCTGTATCTTCTCTGGTAGGGCATTCTGTCATGGCTGTGTGGCAAATAAAAACCTGTGATTAGGAAATGGGAAAGGTGCCCTGGGAGGGGGGGCAGGAATCTGTGCAGCAACCCCAGTGCAGTGCTGTGTGTAACCTGTGTGGATGGATTTCCCCCCTAAATTGATTTTTGAATACTGAATTTATTGTTATTCATGTTTTATGCTGTTTTTTGTTGCATCAATTAAGTGTTTTAAATTTGTTGTTAGCCACCCTGAGCCTGGTTTTTTGAACCGGGAAGGGCGGGGTATAAATAAAAATTTATTATTATTATTATTATTATTATTATTATTATTATTAACCTGCACTAGACACTGTTTTCTGTCATTTCACTGCAGGGCACAAAGAGAGTCTTGTGGTAGCTGCAGGGGTAGCTACACAGGACTAGAAGGGATCTGGACATCTACAATTCCAATTTAGAAGGACCATTTAGTACCAAAGCAAGCATTCACCATGTGGGTATGACTGCTTGTTCCAAGATAATCTCTTGCTCACCTTCTAGACCGTGACCTCCTTGACAGATCCCGGCGAACTGGGTATCGTGTTCTTCCATCATGTTGCTCCCTGCTGCAAGACCGCCTCCTCTTCCACCTGTGGCTCATGTAGGGCTCCTGCTCTGGGGAGCGGTAGCGCTTACAGTGATGCATCTAGACATACAAGGAAGGCACCTGTATGAACACCAGAACAACCTCTCCGGCAAAACAAGCTCATCCCGGCAATCTCCAGCAATCTTGGCCCACAACATTTCACCACCTTTTACAAGCCTCCCAAATCTTGCTGTATCTTAAACACCATGTTTTAAAAATACCTCTAAGAGAACCAGGCCGGTGTGCTATGAAACACAGGAACGGTCATTTCAGTGGCACTAAAAGGGCCTTTGTGACGTAATCAACAGCTTCACCAAGAGCTGTCTAGTTAAAGGAATACTACCTATTTATCCCCAACCCATTTAGAAAAGTCATAAACAAAGTATACATGGGAAAGGTCAGTAAGAGAGGCATACTTTCAATCTGATTGCCGTAAGATGAGCAGTGCAAAGGGGCTGCCACTTTGGAATTCGTTTCTCACCAGCAATCCTATTTTAGAAGTTATGCTTATGCAAAGAGCTTTTAGGACTGCAGGTTAGATCAGTTTCGTGACTGCCTCTACCAGCTTCTGAGAGCATTTCTTACAAACCCTGCAATTACAGACTGATACTGCCAAGCCTCATGAAATAAAATAAACTGGATTTAAAGTATTTTTATCCCAGCTATTTTCTCAATACTATTTACAGCATATTGACAGATTGAACAAATGTATATCCCACCTTTCCCAACAGTTCAAGAGGTACAAAATGATTGTTCATTTACAGCCCTGCAGTCCATGCACATTTCTCAACATGGGAGGTTACACCATAATGGTATACGTTGCTAGAGATGGGAAGGCCTGGGGGAAAAAACAGAAAAATTTGGGGGGGGTCTGTTTTTCCCCCCATTTTCCCAAAGCTGTTTTCCTCCGGAAAAATGGGGGGGGGGAGTTTGATATAGTTTGAATATTCCACACTCCCCCCCCCCCCAATTTTTCTGGGGTTTTTTCCAGGCCTTCTCATCTCTACTTTTGACACCTGTACATTACTGAGTTTGAAATTCTTCCTAACCTGCAATTTCGTGTTTTGCTAAACAAGATGAAATGCAAGTGTAAATTGTAGTACTTTGTAGATCGATTCTACTTATTAAAGGGTGTGAAATAAGTTGTCTCTTTTAAACACAGCACTTGTTTCGCTTTCCACACTATCTAGTATTATGTCATCTCTATGAAGTTACCAGAAAATAAACGCTTGAGCAAATATTAAATGGATGCCTGAATTGGAACACATGGCAAAAAAATGTTCATTTCCCACTCAACGAGGATATGCTGGTCACAAAGGGCGGTTCTTTAGTTATCAATATAACTTAGAAATCTAATGTCTGCCCAAGTACATACAATTGGAGTTCCTATGTATGTGCATTGGCAGCCCAAGAGAACAGAGTGTTAGCTATAGAATTTAGTAAAATTTTGAATGTTTCCTTGGGCAACTTCACTGAATGCTTTGAGCCTTCCCATCAACTTGTGTCCTTTCCCTCTACTGGCCATTTCTGTTTAATAAAGGTGAACCTTTAATAATGAGTTGAAAATCAATCTGCTTTAATTTAAATGATTGCCATGGCTATTTTATAGAGGTTTCTACATTCAAAAAATAAAATGTTTCTCAGTAATATTATTTATAAAAAAATTATATACTGCTAATTTACAAAACATATCAAAGCAGTTTACAACATTGAAGCCATACAATGAAAGCACAAAAAATAAAAACAAGTTAAAAGCAAAAAAGGTTAAAAGCAAGTATCAACAAACCATTGTGGGAGATGTACTCTTAATTGCCTGCATAGGCCTGGCGGAATAATAAAGTTTTCAGCAGACATTTAAAAGTTGGCATAGAAGACGCCCACTAAATCTCTATTGGTAGGGTGTTCCACAAGATGGGGCAGGTGACACTAAAAGCTTGGTTTCTCACTCTTGTCAAACAAGCTTTGCCAACTTGGGGAAAGACCAAGGAAAGATGATCCTGCAAATTGAGCTGGGCTATAATCAGACCTGAGGTACCCTGGACCTAAGCTGTTCAGGGCTTTGTAAATTAATACAAGAACCTTGAACCTGGCTCAGTAGTAAATTGTCAGCTAGTGCAGCTGTTTAAACAATTGTGTCTCATGTTCTCGGCCAGAGGCTCTCCATCAGCAATCAGGCCACAGCATTCTGATGAATCTAGCTCAAAATTAAGAAAATGGATGCAAGAGGTATTTAAGAAAGCTTGCCGCGCTTTTAGAATATTTCCTTTGTGATCTTTTACTTCTATCACCTATGATTTAAACTTTTTATTAAACAAGGGCTGGAAAAAACACCTTCCTATTTCCCTTTCTTGGTGATCTTGCTTCTCAAAAGTGAAATGGGTCTAGCAGTACGGTATAGCAATGCTTCTTTTCTTGCTTTGCCTTTCATTTCTTCTCATAATAATATTTTTGTGGCTTGACCCCTTTTTTGGATTCTGCTGCATTTTTTTTTCTAGGAATGCAGGTTGAGCATGAGGATGGGAGGAAATTATGACAAAAAGGAGCATTTTTGCAGGAGGGGTTCCTTCCTGTGTACCTGCCCATTCTGAAGTTTGATTGTGCTTATCTGTTGGCATGTTTAGTATGAAGGGAGGAGTGTAAGTAGAATAAATATTCTTCTATTTTGAAATATACAATAAAACCATTCTGGTCTAGTTCTTGGTGTCTTTCTAGCCTTTCCTTTCTTCACTAGCCGCCTCAAGCATTCCTGTTTCACATGTTTTCATGTGCAGGAATAAACTCTTACTTGGGTGAGATGGGTTCAAAATTGAAGCATTTGGGGTGGAAGGGGATTCACAAATTAAAACTTATCTCCTACATGCATTTCTAAAGTGACTAGCAATATTTGCAATGGCAATAACACTGTTCTCTACATAGTTCAGAGGTGATCATTTTCCATTCCATTTACAGAAGTGCTTTGTGAAACCCAAGTATATGTATCCCTTCATACCGAAGTATGCATGTGCTTGAATTTCACAGAACACCTCAGTGGATGGAGTGCCCCAATAACAGACAGTTCTGTGAGCCAACTCTTTTTTATCTTTTAAAGGAAAACGGCCTTGCCAGGTAAGATTGACATATCAACATTCTATCAGCTGCAGCAGCCCCCAAAAAGTTCATCAGGAGGGCATGAGGATGGCCATTCACTGCTCGGCTCCTGCATCTAGTCATCAGGTATGCTGCATCTAAACACACAGGCTGGTTTTTAGCCAGGAGAAGCAACAGGCAACCTCTCTCCCATGAACTTGCCTTTTAAATGTCACCAGAGCTGGTGGCAATGATTCACAAGAAGAAAACAACAGCACTACATCCACACACACAAAAATACTTCCATTCTTTCCCCAAACTCTACCATCAACTTCATTAGATACTTGCAATTTCTAGCACTTAGAAATGAATTCTCCCTCTTTATCTATATGTACTTTATCAAATTTTTAAAAAATTATAAACTATTTTCCTGGTTGCCGTTGACTAAAAAGTTACTGACTGTAGTTCACATTAATATGCTGGCCTTGAAGAACCGATCCCCCTCCCTCTACTCCCTTTCTCTTGCGTGGCCAGTCTTTCTAGTTTTAAGTCTGATGGGAAGAATGGCCTGCCTCTTTCTCAGCTTCTCTCTTAATTGATGTGAGTCACCATAGAAGGCAATAGTTGTCTGAGGTGGGATAAAAATCTAGCAAAAGTACAGTGGTACCTCTGAATGCGAATGGGATCCGTTCTGGAGCCCCGTTCGCATCCTGAAGCGAACGCAATCTGCGTCTGCACGTGCCGCGATTCACTGCTTCTGCGCAGGACGTCATTTTGAGCGTCTGCGCATGCGGCGAAACCCGGAAGTAACGCGTTCCGTTACTTCTGGGTTGCCACAGAGCGCAACCCGAAAACGCTCAACCCGAAGCTATTTCAGCCCAAGATATGACTGTAATAGAATTTTAAAACACCCCTAAAATTACATTTATCAAAGGGCAATGGATATGCCCTACCACCAATGACCACAACTCGCAGACTATTTAATCACCAACTTTTTATAGGACTATATTTAAAGGGTTGTATTTTTATTTTTAAAAACCCACTCTTGTTTTTAAGCTTTTGTATTGAAACTTAAGAATTTTTTGTGCTAAGCTGGTGCTCAAATTAAGGGCTGGGGGAGGGCTCCAGTGACAGCCAGACCATGGAAAAACCCTCTTCTCCCTTCGCCGCTCTCACAATTTTGATTACTGGGTTATTACTAAAAGCACACCAGATTTAATACACCCCATCCCACAGTAACAAGTAGATCAAGTTTCTGAGGCAGGTAGGAGCAGGGTAAGGCACCTGGCTGTCCTCCAGATATTCCTGGTCTACAACGCCCATCACAGTCATACTCCTCCTCCTTCTCCTTGTCCATTGGCCATGCTAGCCAAGGAATGAAGGGAGATGGGAATAAACCCCGGAGGAAGGAGAGGAAGGCTGTAACAGGCAGTGAAAGAGCATCCGCTTTGCGTGCACAAGGCCCCAAGTTCAAACACCTTGTGGGGCTGGGGGAGTTCCTTGTCTGAAACCCTGGAGAGTTGCTGATACCAGATGATGCAGACAATACTCATAGCTCTCAACCTTTCCTTTTTTGCCGGAAAACCCCCTTATTCCAGCGCCGTTTCCCACCGCTATCCCGGATTGTTAGATATCCCGTAGACTGTCCCCGGGACAGGTGAGGCTGCTGATCCCTATTTTCGAGGCCGCTGATCCCTTATTTTCAAATCTGAAAGTTGACAGCTATGACAATACTGAGCCAGATAGATCCAACAGTCTGACTCGGAATAAAGCCTCTCGTTTAAATCGGCCCCTTCCTCAGAATCTTGAGGACTAGAGCCTTATTTTAAAAGGAAGGGCCACCGCAAAAGAGGCTGCCCCTGTTCCTACTTGGGAAGGGCCGCAGCTCAGCAGCCGAACATCTGCTTCGAATGACGAAGGTCCCGGGTTCGATCCCTGGCAGCATCTCCAGGTGGGGCTGGCCATCTCCCTGCCCCAAACCCTCGACAGCCGCCAGCCAGTCAGGGAAGGGCCAGGGGGCCGGAGTCTTGTTTCCAGGGAACTCAGGGCACGGCGGCGGCCTGGGCTTCCTGCGTTCCAGCCGCTTCCCGAAGCGGAGCCGCAGAGCCACGCCCAAGTCCCGCGAGACTTCCCCCTGGCATCGCGAGACCGCGCGGCCTAGAGCCAAGATCGCCGCTTGCCCACCGCCCAGGGGTGGTCGCGACGAGGGGCGAATAATGGCGAGGCCCGAGGGGCGGGGCTTACTCGAGGCCCCTCCCCTCCCGCACAGACCGCCAAGGCTCGGCCCGACCCGACAAGGCCCGACGCAGCGGGGCCTGAGGCCTTCCTCTCCCGTCGCTTCTGGGGCTCCTTTCACCACCACCACCACCCGCCCCTCCGTCCCTCACCGCTGTCCCGCGGCTCCTCCGACTCTCCTGGTCCCGCTCGTTCTCCCCTTAGCAGCGGCGGCGGCTGCAGCGACAGAGCGGAGGCAGCGGCGACGCAAACGGCACCCTGCGCATGCGCACTCTGCCGTCCTATGCGCAGAAGGGAGCCGCCGCCGCGCGGGCTAGAGCGGCCGACGCTTCTTTTTCCTCCTTTCCTTGACGCGACGAGTCTGAGGAGCGTGGGCCGCTCTACCCGCGCGACTTCATGGTGGAGGAGGAATGCGGCAAAGAGAGAGAGAGATTGACCGGAATTACGTGGCGGCGGCTATAGGCAGTCCAAGGGGATGCGGGCTAAAGAGGTTACTGCGGAGACTTCCGGTTCGCAATTATGTATTAAAACCAGCATTTAAAAATACCCTAACAGACAATTATGTTTAAAAAGGCAAACAAACTTACATTAAAACCACAGTTCCCCAAGCTGCCTGTGTCGTGTGCCTTTTACCTGGCCCCTCCTCCCACCCCATAGCGCCCCTGACCCAGAGCAGGAGGGACCAGTTGGACCAAGACCATCCCTAGAGAAGCGGGTTACGGGGGGACGGACCAAAGCAGCGGGATAACTTATTGCTGCCCCAGATTGGACTCTAGCACTTTCAGAAAAACTGACCAATGAAGGGAGTCAAAGCTATAGCTGGAAAGTGATTCTTTTTTTAAAAAAAAAATATTTATTAAAGTTTCAAAGATTATATAAAAGCAAAACAAAACAACAATACAAACAAACAAAAACAAGTATAATTTCAATCCCTTATTTTCTTGTAACTTACTTCCCCGACTTCCTCATACCTCCCCTTTCTGTATTCCAATTTCTAATTATTAATTCAGCAAATCCTCTCCCTTATTTTTCATTTAATTTTTAGCCTTTCTTTTCTTTTTACTTAACCATTACAGCTGGAAACCACATAATTTCGAAACCAACATCCTTCTAACATTCATTAATTTTGCAATGTTTCCTAAGATAGTCCTTAAATTTTTTCCAATCTTCTTCCGCCGTCTCTCTTCCCTGGTCTCAGATTCTGCCAGTCATTTCTGCCAGTCCCATATAGTCTATTACCTTCATCTGCCATTCTTCCAAGGTGGGTAGATCTTGCGTCATCCAATACTTTGCGATGAGTATTCTTGCTGCTGTTGTAGCATACTATAGCTGGAAAGTGATTCTATAGAGACACAGCATCCCTTCATGTGCAAGGGAACATCAGCTACAGTGGCATCCACAGAGCTCGCTTGTGCAACTTTGGAACAACATTTCGCCATAAGACTGCAATTATTGTTGTTGCTGTTGTTATTTTATTTATACCCCAGCCACTCTTGGCGGCTTACAACATATGTTGTATGCTTGTACATACATTGGGTTAACAGACCTCTGATCATCCCAGTCGCCCTCCAGTGTCCAAATTCCAGTACACAAGAGTATGTTTTTAATTTAATTTGTATACCACCCTTCAACATAAGATTGAATTCACAGAATAAAATACAAGATAAAAACACAAGTAAATCATCAAAACAAAACAGTGAAACAATAACACTCCCCCTTTCCATAGGCACATATTAAAAGGCTGTAAAATATTAATCAGTCGAAGGCCTGATCAGTCAATAGCTGAAGAGGAACAGTTTTGCCTGGCGCCTTAAGATATATAATGAAGGTGCCAGATGAACCTCCCTGGGGAGAGCATTCCACAAACAGGGAGCCACTGCAGAAAAGGCCTGTCCTTGTGTTGTCACCCCCACCCCCCTGTTGTGACGTGGGGTTTGTGATTTCAGCTCTCTTGACATAATATGCTGGAGACAGTTCTCTAGTAACACTTATTTATTCAAGCAAACAAGACTGAGACTGAGGAGGGGAGAGCTACATTTATAGGGACAGGGAACTAGCTAGAAAGGGTACATTTTGGAGGGAACAATATCAGGCAATCACAGTCCTGCTTTTTGGGGGAAACCAATAAGACAGAGGATCCAAATACAGCAGCTTAAATGAACCAATAGTAGCTGTACCCTCTGGAACCAAAAGGCAGTTACTTTATCCTAATGCAAATACAGACAATAATAATACAGATATAAAATCCTTTGACTCAATACACAACACCCCCAACCTCACATGGAGGAGGCCCATGAAGAAGGGCTTCACCTGACACCTGAAAAGTCTGGGTCAGTTTGTATGGCCAGAGATGATCCTTGAGGTATTGTGCTTCTGAGCCATTTAAGGCTTTATAGGTCAGATCCATCACTTTGACTTGGGCCCAGAAGTTAATTGGCAGCCAGTACGGTCAGGTCAGGATCAGTGTAATATGCTCAAACCATATTGTCCCAGTGAGCAACCTGGCCACTGACTTCTGTGCCAACTGAAGCTTCAGAGGCAGCCCTATGTATAATGCGTTGCAGTAATCTAGCCTATTGGTTACCAGAGCGTAGACAACAGTAGTTAGACTATCCCTGTCCAGATAGGGGCATAGCTGGGGCGCCAGCCAAAGCTGACTGAAAGCACTCTGTCCCGCTGGGGCCCCTGAGCCTTGAGTGACAAACCTGCTCCTTCAGAGGAAGTGTAACCCCATCAAGGGCAGGTGACCTCCCAGCCATCTAGTCCAGGGAACCACCCACTAACAGTGCCTCAGACTTATCTGGATTGAGCTTCAGTTTGTTGGCTCTCACCCAGTCCATTACCAAGGCAAGACACTGGTCCAGCACTTCCACTACTTCACCTGCAGATGTAAAGGAGAAATAGAGCTGAGTGTCATCAGCATATTGCTGACAACATACTCCAAACCTCCGGCTAACCCCACCCAGTGGTTTCATATAGATGTTATGTTGTTGTTTAATCGTTTAGTTGTGTCCGACTCTTCGTGACCCCACGGACCAGAGCACGCCAGGCACTCCTTTTGTCTATGGAGTTTTCTTAGCAGGGATACTGGAGTGGCTTGCCAGTTCCTGCTCCAGGTGGATCACGTTTGGTCAAAATTCTCCACTATGACCTGTCCATCCTTGGTAGCCCTGCACGGCATAGCTCATAGCTTCTCTGAGTTATTCAAGCCCCTTCGCCACGACAAGACAGTGATCCATGAAGGGGAGATGTTATGTAGAAGGGAATAAAATTGAGCCCTGAGGAACTCCACATTGAATGCTCCATGGGGTTGAAAAGCACTCCCCAAGCATCGCCCTTTGGGAGCGACCATCCAAGTAGGACCAGAACCACCACAAAGCAGTTCCGTCCCCCCCACAACTCGGACAGCTGCTCCAGAAGGATACCATGGTCAATGGTATCGAAGGCCGCTGAGAGAGCAAGAAGAATTAACAGGGACAAGTTTCCCTTGTCTCTCTCTCTCTTGACAGAGGTCATCATACAGGGCGACCAAAGCAGTTTCTGTGCCAAAACCAGGCCTAAACCCCAATTGAAATTGATTTTTTAAAAAATCAGTTTCCTCGAAGAGCATCTGGATCATAGCTGTCAACTTTTCCCTTTTCTTGCGAGGAATCCTATTCAGAATAAGAGAATTCCCCTTATAAAAAGGGAAACGTTGACAGCTATGATCTGGATCTGAAGCACAACCAATTACAGTGGTACCTTGGGTTACATACGCTTCAGGTTACATACGCTTCAGGTTACAGACTCTGCTAACCCAGAAATATTGCTTCAGGTTAAGAACTTTGCTTCAGGATGAGAACAGAAATCGGGCTCCGGTGGCACGGCAGTAGCAGGAGGCCCCATTAGCTAAAGTGGTGCTTCAGGTTAAGAACAGTTTCAGGTTAAGTACGGACCTCCAGAACGAATTAAGTACTTAACCCGAGGTACCACTGTATCTTTGTTTTCACCTACAGAATGTTCAAGGGTGTGTCATTTCTATTGACACACACACACACACACACACACACACACACACACACACAAACACCCTTTTCTGTGTTCTTCCTTTCTCCTCCCTGCAATGAGAGGTGACCCACGTTTCACAATGGCCACGTTTCACACTGCCTTGTTGCCACCACAGTTTCCATAGCAGCAGCTGCCCTGCTTTTTGTCTTGGCATGGGATATGTATTTCCCCACAGAAAGCTGGTGCATACAGAAGAGAAAAGAACGTATTTGCAGGCCTCTCTCTCAGCACTGGGAATTCAGAGACACACCAGCATGCTTTGTCAGGAGGTACGGTAAGCCTAGAAAAGTCCCAGAGTTCTGGACGCTTCATTGCTGCAAGCGATTTCTCCCTTTAGAATGCTACTTGGGCTCACTTCCTCAGAGCAGCTGACCTCTGGAGCAGCTTACCCGTGAGAATCTCTAGATGGGTCTCAGAAGGGGTTGGCACAAGGATCCTGTCTTTGCAAAGGGAGTTGAACGGCCAGTATTTCGAGTGGGGTTCAGTCACATACCAATAGATTCAAGTGGCACAGTTCTGGTTCCTTGGGAGATCTTGTGCAACAAACCTGGTTCCCTGACCTTTTGCAGTCAGGAAAGTGACAGGAAAATACACTGGGAAGTGTGGGATAGCAGGAATTGTAGTTTAGCCTTCCCAGAGCTACAATGCCCAGCAGCCTTCACAAACTACAGTTCCTAAAATTTTGGGGAGGAGGGGAGGGATATAAAGGCATGGTATTTAACCGCCCCGCAAACAAATCAGAATGACTGCTCAATAGGCAGGCAATCTGCAAGTGGCCTCACTTTCACAAGCTGATTATGGCACACCATTATTCAGCTGTTTGTGATATCCCTTGGATCGCATGCTGTTTGAATCCCAGCAGGATTTGATTTCAGGATGTCAGTAATGGATAAGCCCATGCACAGTCCTCTGGGAGGTTTCAGAAAAACAGCACTCACTCATTATACTTTAAAGTGTTTTGCAATGACTTTGAAACCCACAATTGTAACCATTGTGCAACTGTGCAATTCCAAAGAAAAAACAAACACAAACATTTTAAATTGTCTTTAAACAGTTTTTAATTTAAGTTTTTCATGCAAATTCTAGAAATATGCTTTTGAAAGAGTCACTGAATCTGACATTTTCAGTTCCGCATAGGTAAGTGTTCCAGCAATGTGGATTCTGCAAATGCCCTGATGCTCGGCGTCTCTCAGTGTTGAACAGCTCAGGCATAAGGATTCCCCAAATTCCAGGATTGTGGAAGAATCTCTATAGGCTGGGAAAGACACAGGTTCGTGAGATCTCTCATTATTACCTTTTTTTTTTTTTTGGCTATGTTTGGTAACGTGTCTTTTAGATCCCATGATCTTCTTGGATCTTCTGTCTTTAACTTGGATCCATAGATCCCAATTCTGGATCTGTGTCTAAATCAACACAACTGGAGACAGACAAAAAGACTCGGCTGTGACCATTCAACTCTTCACATGTTGCTCCAGAATTGGAGAGGATTTGCAGGCTTGCCCTCCCAGCCCTGTCCTAGCAATTTCCCATATGGCTTCGCAGAAATTGAGTCCTTGGTATTGCCCAGCAAAGTTGCAGAAAGTTCTAGAAGAAACCACCAGCTCTCTCAACCATTTTCTGCAGGAGAACTGAAGAGGATCAACATGGACAGGGCTCTTTCACCAAAGGTTCTCTTTCCATCAAAGGTAAGAGAGCACCTTTTCTGCCTGTCAGGTTTATCCAATGTGCTCCTAGATCTCAGTCAGCAACCTTCCACTCTTTCTTTCTTTTTCCTCTTGATCAGATAGCTGTCAATGGGGCATCAGGACCGCTGGAGCTCAGCAGCTCAAGAGGCCGAGTAGGAGAATACAGCAGGGAACCCCTTCATCCCAAGCATCCCCAGAGAGCCAAGTCTATGAGTCCACCACAAGTGCTCCGCACGATAGACAGCAGAATGTATGTGCGTCAGGCAAGGTGAAATATACTCAAGAGTCCTGTAGTGATTTCATGCTCTTCATTGCAGCTTGTAAAACAGTGATTGAATTGCCCCCCCAAACCTCAGGCTTTTATATACATTATTTACACAAGGAGTCCCATCTGATTGGCTGATTCTGCTTCCCTCCTGGAGCCTGATTGGTCTTTCCCTGCAGGACCAATCAGTTGTTGCATTCTACGATCCTACCAACCTAATAGGCTGATTAAGTTCTTCCTGGAGCCTGATTGGTCTTCTCCTGCAAGCCAATCAGTTGTCGCATTCTAGGATCCTACTTGCCTATTGTTCTAGGATCCAAGCTTAGTACATAACACAAGGTTCTGCTTTCAAAATCCTTCTTAGGAAAGGAAGCATGAGGTACAAGATGTCGTGATGGCCAGCAATTGAAATGGCTTTAAAAGAGGATTAAACACATTCATGGGGGAGAGGTCTATCAGTAGCTCCTGGTTATGATGGCTCTGATCTGCCTCCTCATAACTTGTGAATTCAGATCCTGTATGCAGGCTTCCCGTATGATCCTCTGTCTCCACAGTCAGAGGCAGGAAGCTTCTAAATACAGTTCCTGGAAGCTGCAGGAGGGGAGGTTGCTATTGTGATCAGGTCCTGCTTGCGTGCTTCCTACAGGCATAAAATTGGAGGAGACCCAAACAGTCATAATAATAATAAATAATAATAGATGCTATTTATACCCTGCCCTCCCCGGCCAGAGCTGGGATCAGAGCAGCTAACACCAATAAAAATCACAGTAAAAACATAATAGGGGGGAAAGATGGGGGGGGGGGAGAAAAGAAAAAAAACCAATTTAAAATACAGGTTAAAATGCAGCCTCATTTTAAAGTAGCTGATAAATCAAGACCATAAGGGGAGGGAAAAATAAGGGTCAGACTGAGTCCAAACCAAAGGCCAGGCGGAACAGCTCTGTCTTGCAGGCCCTGTGGAAAGTTGTCAAGTCCAACCCCCTGAAATGAAGGAATGACTCTGGCTGGCCACTTGTTGGACTAGATAGGCCTTTGGGCCTGATCCAGCAGAGCTCTCCTTATGTTCTTCCTTGTTCTTGCCAGAGATATACCAGATGGTACAGAACACAATAGCTCAACCATCAGAAGAAGGCATTATTTCTGTCGCCTCCCAAACTGGAATACAAGGGAGGATAGTCCCACACAGCTGCTAGCTAGAAGGAGACAGAGCTGCTCAGAGTTGGACCTGCGAGCATCTTTACCAGAAGAGCTGCCAAGGAACATTGAGGCAGGAGAAACCTGCTCCGTGAGGAACCTTGAGCTGGAACTCAACATGATGCACTTTGAGCTGCTTTCCCTGAAGCAGAAGGTAATGTGGGGTGTTGTGCACAGTTTTGGATTCTGTGCCTCAGAAACGAGAGAGATTCAGAAAAGGGCAACCAACGTGGGTAGAGCAACTCCTCTCTGGAGAAAATTTGGGCTTTTCAGTTTCGGGGAAAAGCCTAATGTGTAAGATCATGTGAGGTTTGGAGAAAGAGGCTAGAGAGACATTTTTGGAGGCCATCTGTAATGGATGCCTTAGTTGAGATTCCGGCTTTGCAGGGGGTTGGACTAGATGACCCTTGGGGTCCCTTCCAACTCTACAATTCGATGTTTCTATGGTCCTTTGAATGTTGGGATATTCAGAACAGGTAGAAGAAAATACTTCTCCACGCAGCACGTAGTTAAACTATGGAATTTGCTCCCAGGAAACGTAGTGATGGCCACTAACTGTGGTGGCTTTCAGTGAGGATTAGACAAGTTCATGAGGTTAAGGCTCTCAGTGGCTAGTCATGATGATTCCAGAGTGCCTCCAGGATCAGAGACAGCGTGCCTCTTGAATAGTTGCTGGAAGAGTGCTGCTCTTGCACTCAAATCCCCTTTGTGGGCTTCCCACTGGCATCTGTTTGGCCCCTGTGAGAAGAGGATGCTGGACTAGATGGGCCATTGGCCTGATCCAGAAGGGCACTCTACCTCTCTTTCAAATCAGAACCAGTGAAGGTCCTGTGTGAGTGTCTGGAGGCGGTTGGAGGATGGATGGTGGCTAACAGATTGAGGTTGAATCCTGACAAGACAGAAGTACTGTTTTGGGGGGACAGGGGGTGGGCTAGTGTGGAGGACTCTCTGGTCCTGAATGGGGTAACTGTGCCTCTGAAGGATCAGGTGCACAGCCTGGGAGTCATTTTGGACTCACAGCTGCCCATGGAGGTGCAGGTTAATTCTGTATCCAGGGCAGCTGTCTACCAGCTCCATCTGGTACGCAGGCTGAGACCCTCCCTGCCCACGGACTACCTCGCCAGAGTGGTGCATGCTCTGGTTATCTCCCGCTTGGACTACTGCAAGGCGCTCTACGTGGGTCTACCTTTGAAGGTGACCTGGAAACCACAACTAATCCAGAATGCGGCAGCTAGATTGGTGACTGGGAGCGGCTGCCAATACCATATAACACTGGTCTTGAAAGACCTACATTGGCTCTCACTACGTTTCTGAGCACAATTCAAAGTGTTGGTGCTGACCTTTAAAGCCCTAAATGGCCTCGGTCCAGTATATCTACCCCCTTCGTTCTACCCGGACACTGTTGTTGTTATAATCTATGACCTGTAGAATCTGGTTTGCTGCCAGAGCGCCACTCTCAAGTGTCTGGAACAATTTGCGCTCTGGTCCTTGGTGGGCTAAATGCCTTCTCACCTGGGAACACAGTCTGGGACCTCCTTCGTTTCATGCAAATGGGTCTTAATGCACAGTTTGCCTCTGAAATCTCCTCTGATCCCTTGCCTTTTCCACGGCAGATGGAGAGCTCTTTCGCTCACATAGAAAAGGAAAAGCAGTGGTTGGAAATGACTTGCTCAGAAGACAGGAAGCACAAAGGAGACCTGGATGTTAAGTGAGTAGGGTCTTCCCGGGGCGTAACCTCAAGAAAACTGGTGCACAACAAACTTGATGAAGCTAAGCAGTCTGGAGGGGAGTCCCACACATGTGTTCCATGGAAGAAAAGCAGGATATAAATACATTTGAGTTGGAAAGAAACAAAAACAAGGGAATATAAAATCATAGATTAGTCTGAATTATTATAGAATCACAGAATTGTAGAGTTGAAAGAAACCCCAAGGGTCATCTAAGTCCAACCCTCTGCAATACAGGAATCTCAGCTAAAGAACCTCTGACAGATGGCCATCTATCCTCTGTTTGAAAGCCTCCAACGAAGGAGAGCTTTCCGAGGGTTCCATTCTACTCTTGAACAGCTCTTGGCACCAGAAAGTTCTTCCTAATGTTTATTGTTAATGGCTGATTCCCTTCCAGGAAAGAAGGTTCATATGACCAGTTGAGGCTGGTCCATTAGAGCAAGTGGGGCCCTTGCTGCTCCGCTAAACTTGGTCCTCAGCAAGCTCCTGTCTCCCAACTTACTATTATTATTGCATTCATTCACATCCTGTCTTTTTTTCTGACAGGGACTCAAAGCGGCTTATAGAGAAAACAGAAACAGCTGAAAGCATAGGAAAAAAGAAATTGTTAAAAAACAATTAAATATTAACATATCTAAGATCTATTAAAACGTACAGTGGTACCTCGGGTTATAGATGCTTCAGGTTACAGACTCCGCTAACCCAGAAATAGTACCTCAGGTTAAGAACTTTGCTTCAGGATGAGAACAGAAATTGCACACTGGTGGTGCAGCGGCAGCGGGAGGCCCCATTAGCTAAAGTGGCACCTCAGGTTAAGAACAGTTTCAGGTTAAGAACGGACCTCCAGAACGAATAAAGTTCTTAACCCGAGGTACCACTATACAGATAATTACAATAAAAACATCACAGCACCAGCCCTTTCCTTAAAAACAGTCAGTTCCCAAAGGCCCTGTTGGAATATAACAGTCTGTGCCTGCCAGCAGAAGCTGGGCGTAGCATGGGGAGGGCCGGGGGGGGGGAGGGACGTAGTCCCGGGCACGTGGTTTTGAGGGGGCTTGAGTCAGGCACTTCCACACAGGATTCCCTGCCCTGCTTGCCGTCAGGGGTCTCTGGGATCGGATCCCCCTGAATGGGTGGGCAGGCAGGCAGCGCAGCTTCGTGAACCCTTTGTGCTCAGCACCTGCCCAGTACTTCGTGCCCGTCCCTATTTTTATCGGAGAAATGTTGGAGGGAATGATTTCTGCAGAGCATGTAAATGGTATGTTCTGGGTATTGTTACTCTTTTGATGTGTAAGCAAACTTAGGAAACAGGAATGAACTATTCTTAGCACGGCAGACAGGAGCCTCATATTTGTCTGGATGTGCCTGCCTTTTAGGCTCTTCAGTTTGGAAACAGAACTGGTAAAGGCTAGATCTTCTCCAGGCATAAGGAACCACGGATCACTCTCATCCCTGGGCTCCAATCAGAACGCCACTGTGGTAAGCATGGCTCCCTAAAATTGACCTCAGCCGGGGTGTGTGGGTATGTCTGGACCTAGCATAGGATCGGACATAGATAGGTTATCATGTTTAAAATCGCAAGAATTCACAAAAGGTGGTGTATGGGCACAGAATTTAGTGTCCTAGGAATCACAGCCTTCAGTTAAAAAACAAAGTTGCTAGTCTTCATGAAAGCACCGATATATTTGAAAGCATCTGAGTGATGCCTCTTGAAATCTAAGAAGGCCAATTCCCAGTTGTTGGAGGGGCGATGGCTTTGGTGCCTGCATAACTTCCTACCCCCTCCGCACAACAATCAAAACCAGAGTGAATGATGAAAATAAGAAAGATTGCTTACTGAATTCAGATCACAGAATTCATCCCTGTTAGGATATAGTTCCGTTCCACCTTAAAAGGGAACAGGCATGACTGTTGTGTGTCACATGCCTGTTTACATTCCAGCACAGTCTGCTGGGAACTTCCGTTTTGTATATTGCTTTTGCTCTGCTGTTTGCTGGACACGAAGGGAAGCACACATGTTTTTTCCTTTGTTCCTGAACTAAGCTGAATAAATGCTGTAAACATGCTTACACATGGCTCTTTCCGCCACTTCTGTTGCGAGATTTATTCACTCTGCTGATAGAGCATGCCGAGTCTCTAAATGTATCTGAGGCTTGTGTCGCTGTTTGATGCTGTTCCAAGGGAGACCGGTGATCGCCCGGCTGCCAGGCGGTGGCTGGAGCCAGCTGGGGGCCTGCCTGATGCCCCCATCTCCCCAGCAGTATCCCAACAATCCCTACTCCCATGCAGAATTTGGGTTGCTTGGCAGCATAATTTTCATTTTCCTTAGCACAAAATCCATGCAGCCCTGCTCATCAAGGTCAGAAGCCCCACTGCCACAAATATAATGTCCTTATCGATGATGGGTTAAGGTGTTAAGGGTTAATGTGTGATGTCCTATTGTGTTGTTGCGGTTGTTGTGTTTGTGTATATTCAGCTGGAAGCCCTGACTGGGCAACCCAGTCAGATGGTCAGGATACAACTCATTATCATCATTATAATGTTTCAAATGTATTTTAAAACCACAGAAGTCATTCAAATGCACTCCTGATTTCCAGGAAGAACTGGTCAGCCTTCAAAGCAGCCTGTTGGCTCACGAAAACCACATCAAGGCCCTAGAAGAAAAACAGGAGGAGATGGGGCAGAAGCTGGAAACTGCAAAAGAGGTTTGCCAAGGAGACTGCAGAGCAGCTAAAATAGAGAGTTGCAGAGGGACCCACACTGTACATTTCAAGCACACAACTTCCCCCAAACATTCCTGGGTCCTATATTCTATTACGGGGGCTGGGAATTTGCAGTTCTGTGAGGTGGGGAACTATAGTTCTCAGGGGCCAGAAACCACAGTTCCCAGGATATAAAGCCACATGCTTTATACACGTGTTAAATGTGATTTAAATGTGTGGTGTGAATGTGACCTATGCTTGCGGAAGGGCATGTTGCCTCCTTAGTCCCCTGCAAAAGTACTTTCCCCTAATTCTGCAAACATTGGGGTTCCCCCAAGTCTGCTGATATCTCCCTCTTGTTTCTCAGTAGCCCCGTTTTGGCTACATAGCTGTTGGCACTAAGTGGTGGTATATAGTTTTACACACCACCCCAATTTCTGAGTGGCAAGAGATTCTGGGGTATCCAGGCTTCCGTTTCCTTGGAATGAAGACCAGTGGTGTCTTTATGATATATGCTTTATTTACACAGAGGTACAACCTGAGCTTAAGATGGAAGGGCTCACAGAATTAACACCCCAATAGATCTTGCTTCTCCGTTAGTCTAATCTTTGGATCCATCACGAAACAAAAAGTTCTCTATGTCCCCAGCTTCCAGCTCTGCTCACACTGGCTATTGTCTCCCTACCTAGCAGTTAGTTGTGGGGGGCGGAGGAGAGGGCCAGCCTTTGGCTAGAAGGGCCCCATCACTTAGTTGCAGATCTTGAAACCTAGCTCATTGTTTGGGGACACTGATAAGAACAAAAGAAGATCCTGCTGGATCAGGCCAAGGGCCCATTGAGTCCGGCATCCTCTTCTCACAGGGGCCAGCCACATGCCCACTTTGGGAATCTTGTTATTAAATATACCAAGAAAAAAACAAACCAAGAACTCAGGCCAATGTAAGTTTCAATAGTAGGAGTAGTCCCTACTCACAAATAAATAATCAATTTTAACAAAAACTGATCCATTCAAAAATATGTATTCTGATAAGGATTACAAACTCAAATAGAGATTACAAACTCTAACAGAGATTACAAACTCCAACTCATAAAGATATGTATAACACAATAATTTGTTACAGAATTAGAAATAAGAGTTTATGCTTAGTGACAAGTTCATGTTAGTCCATAGTCGGAGTCGACGTGAAGGTCTTAGTTTCAATCACTGAGCAGAAGTCAGAAGTTAATTATGGATCAGAAACCAGGACAGGGCCCTGTTTCAATGTATTCACCTTCATCAGCTAGAAGTATCAAATATTACATGAAAACACATTTAAATTCTAAATTACCATAGATTATAAAGCAGTCATAAATTATAAAACAGTATTATATAACATTTGGTTCCTTACCTTACCCTTTTTAAAGGGTCATGTAAGTTTGAAGCCTTTCGGATAAATATATCCTGTTATTTTCTACATTTCTCAGAGATAGCAACTGAAAATAATATTAATAATAATGACATGTGTTGAATCAAATTAAAAACTCTAAGGCAGCAAATAATCATATGATTCCTCATCTACGTGTGGGTAGATCAACGTGTATCTTGTGCTTTTCTGTGTGTTTTCAATTTGGAAGTGAGCCTGTTACCTTTTATATGCACTTAAAGGGGTAGATGAGATTCCCTAGATCTTAAAGGCATAGAGTTCTAAAGTTCAGAGGACAGCTACAGTTTAATTTAAAGGTCTTAAAGAAATGATGAATAATCCTGATAGCTATTCAGACCCATAGGGGTCATGGTCTTAAGTAAATGGATGTACTGGACTTGCTGTTGTAATAACAGTCTATTGATATCTCTCCGATTGAATGGGTCTAACTCTAGGTTTCCAGATAATGGAAATTACAAAAGCATCTTCCTGGTGTTTCTGTTGTATGTAGTGTTCTACTAGTGGGGTGTGTCCATGCAAGAAGTTGTACATTGGCAAGAGTACCAGACCGATAAAACTACGCATAAATGAACATCGCTCACGAATCTGTGGATAAATGCCGGCTCCCTCGGCCTGAAAGCGAGATGAGCACCGTACCCCATAGTCACCTTTGACTGGACTTAACCGTCCAGGGGTCCTTTACCTTTACTGCCCACTCTGGGAAGCTCTGCATTAAGCCAGAGGGTAGGGCAGAGGGGCGCTGGGAATGAGTTTATGGAACCAAGGTGGGCCCTGAAAGTGTGGGAACTGCTGGTCCATGCACTCTTCACTCTGACAAAATATGTTTGAATGACATTTTGAGGGGGAAATGTGCTGGTTTGCCTGACAGGAGAAGGATCGGTTGGAGGAGAAAGTGAGGGAGCTCAGCCTGAAGTTGGAATCTGCCCTTTCTGACTGGGAGAGACTCCTCCAGGTATGGGGTCTGGGCAGGACATTAGCTAGGGGGTGTTGAGGTGGGCCCCGCCAGGGGTGCAGGCAATGGGGGGGGGAAGCACAAAATTGGCTAAAAATATGCCCATAAATATAAATAATTGATTATTGCCTCATAAGAAATGGTTTTAAATAGAGGGTGAATTGAATGGGTGGAAGGGAGCGGGTTGGAGGAGAGGCGGAAAGAAGAGTTGCCATCTGATGGGCAGCATAGTTACCTGTGCTGCTTTGAGTACTACAGTCGTGTGTTGAGCTATAGCGTTTCGATCCTGCCAGCTGCTTTGTTTTCATTTTGATGAAGAAGAGCGAGCAGTAAATTATTACCATAACGACCATAGCGACTGTCTTGCAGGAGAAGGTGGCTCTCCACCAGGAGGTCCAACATCTCACCTTGGAGCTGGAGCGTGCACGGAAACAGCAGGAAGGCTCCAACGACCAAGTCTCAGCCCTCCATTCGGAGCTCGTCTGTGCCAAGACCCAAGTCAACCACCAGGACAAGGAGAAGGTTCTCTTGGAGGAGGAGCTGGAGTCCACCAGACAGGTGAGTTCCCCCATTCTGGCCTATTCTCCAGCTGTGGGTGGGATCCATGAAACACCTACATCACTCTCAGTTCCTTGGAGAAAAAGGTGGAGGGGAAATGCAATACATTATATTAAATTGCTTCACCCACTTCTGTAACCCACTATAATGCAATACATTACATTAATATGCTTGACCCACTTCACCCACTTCTGGCATGCAACCCCTCCCCTGGAAAGGAATGTGGGCCTCACACGGAAAAATGTTCTCCATCCCTGAAAGATTACTATTATTAACTACAATTTATCACCCGCCCTTCGTCCTAAAGTCCCAGGACAGGTTATAAGAGTTAAAACACAGCAGTAATATTAATGCACAATATCACACAACTTCAAAAACAGCTTAAAACATCATAAAAAATATACATATGAATCAGCTCTGTATAGGTATGCTCAGTGGAGACACAGGAGAGGGCCCTCTCAGCAGCTGCTCCCAAGCAACTTTGGAACTCCCTGCCAAGGGAAGCCAGACTGGCTCCCTCCTTGCTGCCAGCAAGTGAAAACTTTCTTGTTCCAAAAAGGTCTTTGGGGAATGACTGTTTTTAAGGAAAGGGCAGGTGCTGTGCTGTTTTTATTGTAATGATCATGTTTTAATAGATATCACACACACACACAAATTTTTTTTTAATTCTAATAAGTGTTTAATTGTTTTTTAATGATTGTGTTTTTCTGTTTTTAGCTATTTCTATTTTATCTGGCATCTTAAGTCCCTGTCTGGGAAAAAGCTAGGCTATATATTATATTATAATTATATTATATTGTATTATATTATATTATATTATATTATATTATATTATATTATATTATTACCATTTTATATTCTAATAATAATATTTTCATAGGTGGACAGTTGTGGTTAGGTAGCGATCTGGCACTGTGCCCAACTGTTCACTAGATCAGCAGTTCTACCCAGAAGGTCTTGAGTTTACCAAGTGGCCGTGCGCACTGGCCTGGAAGGGTGTCTGGGCCAAGTGAATAGAGCAAAGGCTTTGCAATCTCCCTTGCAGGCGTGCAAAACACTCTCTTCTGAAGCAGCCGAGAGCCGCCAGAGGCTGGAAGCCTCTCTGGAGAAGCTCCATCGCTCCGAAGCAGAGAAGAAGATCCTCGAGAGCCGCATCCAGGCGCTGGAGAATGAGCAGAGCCAGATGCTGAAAGAGGCGGAAGGAGCCTCTCTGAGTCAAGAGGACAGGAGGAAGCTGAAGGAAGAGGTGAAGGCTCTCCAGGAAACCTGTGCAAATCTCAGGTACTTGGCAGGAAACACTGGGAGATAGCCTTTTTCCTGAGCTGCTGCTTTTCTCCAATTAACCACTCCAGTCACAATGTTTAATATGGCTTTTATTTGGTCAAAGCAACAGCTGCTGTTGGGAACCCTCCAGGAGTAGAGTCCAAAGGACTGTTAGCCACACAGACTTCCAGAGAGGCATTCCCTCCCCTTAGCTTTGCATGTGCACAGGAATTAAGTCACGTTCCAGAGGAAAAGTGTGCCTGTATTATCAGAGCTGGATGCCTGAATTAGCAAGAAGAATTTGGTCTCTACTTTCCATCAGTTTGGCTCAAGGCTGAGTTTTCCCTGCACAAATGTCCTTGACACATCCTTAATACAGTCTATGGAAGCATATTCTCTTAGCTGTAGTTCCCCTATCAGTATATATAGCAGAGCTTTCTAAACCTTTCCTGTTGGGGGCACACTTTTTAGACATGCATGATTTCGTGATGCGGTAATTCAGTTTTATTAGCAAACTGAAGGTTAAACTACCCCTTTCCAGCTCTGGGAGGAGTGCGGGGAGCAGTCATGCCACACACTTGCACACTGCAGCCAATACAATGACATATCGTGACACACAGTTTGGAAAGCTCTGGTATACAGTAATTTGTTGACCTGCTACAGTAGTAAATATTAGGAGATGGCAGAGATCCTGCAGCCTGATATGCTGCTTTTCAGGGAGTGTGTTTTTTTTGTACATTCCTCTGTCACAAGAGGGCAAAGTCTTGTTCTCTGCTGCCCAGAGGCAGGGATGGGGCAGAAATTGAGTTCAGTTCAAAATTAGCTTAGACTGAGAGAATGATTCAAGGTCATGAAGTGAGCTTAACAACCAAGTGGAGGTTTGTAGCTGCTATTTAGTTATTAGTTGTTTATTTATTAAAGTGTAATACACAGCACAATTGTGAAAATAAAACCTCAAAGCGGTTTACAAAGAGAATAAAATGATAAAATTACCTGTGAAAAACAACTCTTAAAAAGATAAACTCAGCAATTGACTAAAAATGGATCGAAACTTTCATCAACTTTTAAACATCTTCCTAAGCAACAATATTTTTAGCAGGTACTGGAAAGAGTACAGTGATATCAGTAGGCAGGGAGTTCCAAAGATAGTGTTCTTACAATTGTAGAATGGGTATTATGTGGTAGGTGTAAAAATGCCAGCTCCAGCAATTGGAGTAGTCAGATGCAGGGGGGCTATGTTTGGGGATATGGTAAAATGAGATCTCAAGTTGTTCAGGATTTATATACTAATTGTAACACCTTGAACTTGGTCTGGTGGCAAATTGGCAGGCAGTGCAGATCTCTGAGCACAGGGGCAATATGCTGACCAGACCTCCCCTCTGTCAGCCATAACCCTTCAGCATCCTGCACTGACTGCAGCTTCTGGACCAAGAGCAAAGGACCCTGACATGGGGCTTGAAGTAACCCCTGTCACCATGAGGTCAGAAAGCGAGCGAGCGGCTGCCTTGTCCCCTCTGTTTCTTGCAGGGAATCCTGGAGGCTCGTACAGAGAGAGAAGGACATGCTGCAGGCTCGTACCCTGGAGCTAGAAGCAGCTCTGCAAGCCAAGCAGGAGGAGGTGGGCAGCCGGCTGGACAGCCAGGAGCACATGCCCCAGGATGAGAGAGGTCGGCAGGGGCAGAGGACGGCAGCAACGAAGACCAGGGAGGAGGAGCTGCAGAACATGAGAGCCCCAGGCCTCTCTGCCAAGGTGTGGGGCCGCTGGGGAGATGACACCCCATCTCTTGCCTTTTTCTTCCCTTTTGCTACTGCAGGGATGGGGAACTCCAGGGCAGTGGCGGAACTTGGGGGTCAGCAGTGCCCTGTGCAACTCCAAAATTTGGCACCCTCCCATTTCTTGTGCTCCGTGCAAAATCACGGTTGTGGTGCCCCCGAGGCTTGGCACCCAGTGCAATAAAACATGTAGTGCTCTCCTGAATCTGTGCAGGCTTGTCATCTAGCCACCAGGACTCTCTGCAAGCCAGGCCTCTCCCTGGCCCTACTTCACAGCCTCTTGGAGCAGGGAGGTCCAGCTTTTCATACCAAGTGGGCCTCAAGAAGGCTTTGACACGGAACCCTTGAAATGTACTTAGAGTCGCAAAGTGATTTCATGCTCTTTATTCAGCTCTTGGTGAGGAGGAATGAATGAAAGTCCCCTCAAAGTATCTGCTTTATATACGTTATTTACACAACGGGCTGCACATGATTGGCTAATTCCGGAATTCTACTGTAAGCCAATCAGGTTGTGGATTCACTTCTATCTGGAGCATGATTGGGTGGTTCCTGCCAACCAATCATACTGCTGCATTGTTCTAGGACCAATCAGACTGCTGCATTCTGAATCCTATTGTTCTAGGACCAATCAGACTGCTGCCTTTTGGATCCTATTGTTCTAGGACCAATCAGACTGCTGCAGTTTGGATCCTATTCAACTCAGTACATAACAACCCTGCAGGCTCTTTCTCTGCCAGAGACATCACACCTCTTTCCCAAAGCCCAGCGCCTCCTTACTAGGCTTTGGGAAGGTAGCATTGGGGCTGGGGGAGGCGTCAAATGTTGCCAAGGGCCATCCCAAAAGGTCTAGAAGCCTGCATGCTGCCCCCAGGCCGCGTATTGGACCGCCCTGTCCTGAAGTGTTTTTGTCTAGCTGAAAATATGTCCTGGAGCTCTGACCCTGCCTTGTGCTTGAGTGTGCCAGCTGGGCAAAGGAATAATTTGCATCTGTTGCTCCGTCCACTTTTGCTTCAGGCCCCGCCCACCACTGGCATGTGGTCCCCAGAAGGTTGCTCTGATGGGAAGGCAGCCCTCCGGCCCTAAAGGCTTTGCTGTCCCTTTGTGAGCGCCTTTAGCCGCAGCCTGTCTTGTTGAAATCTGAACGGGTGAAGCTTTTCCGTTCTCTCTGGCCCCAGCCAGGCCATGCCTTGAAGCAGGCAGCTTCCCCCACAGAGCCCTTGGAGCTGTAGTTTCCCCACCACAGTGCTATAGTTTCCAGCACCCTCAACAAATACCATTCCCAGGATTCTTTGAGGAGCCGTGTGCTTTCTGTGTATGGCATGGATGCGACCAAGGAAAAGCTTCCCTTGCTTTTAAGTCATAGAACTGCAGAAATCCTTTAGGCCAGCCTGCAGCAAACTGTTAAGGGGGCAAGGAGCGCCATGTTTTGCTAGGAGTTGTCAGTAGCCCTCTCCTCCATTAATTTCTCCAGTCCTCCTTTACAGCCAAGCTGGCGGCCACCAATGCCTCATGTGGCCGGGAGTTCCATAGTTTAACTGTGTGCCATGTGAAGAAATGCTGCTCCCCTAATCCATCTTGAATCTTCCAACATTCAGCTTCATTGGATGCTCATGAGTTCCAGTATTATGAGAGAGGGAGTGAAACTGTCCTCTGTCCACTCTCCCCATGCCATGTATTATTATTATTATTAATAATAATAATAATAATAATAATAATAATAATAATAATTTGTACCCCGCCCATCTGGCTGGGTTTCCCCAGCTACTCTGGGCGGCTTCCAACAAATACATTAAAATGTCACACATTAAAAACTTCCCTGAACAGGGCTGCCTTCAGATGTCTTCTGAATGTCAGGTAGTTGTTTATCTTTTTGACATCTGATGGGAGGGCATTCCACAGGGTGGGCGCCACTACCGAGAAGGCCCTCTGCCTGGTTCCCTGTAGCTTGGCTACTCGCAGTGAGGGAACTGCCAGAAGGCCCTTGGCGCTGGACCTCAGTGTCCGGGCAGAACGATGGAGGTGGAGACACTCCTTCAGGTATACTGGGCCAAGGCTGTTTAGGGCTTTCACCAACACTTTGAATTGTGCTTGGAAATGTACAGTGGTGCCTCGCTAGACGAAAAGAGTTCGTTCCGCGATTCTCTTCGTCTAGCGGTTTTTTCGTCTTGCGAAGCAAGCCCATTGACAGCTTAGCGGATTAGCGCTACAGCTGTCTAGCGGCTTCTAGCGATCAGCTGTTAAGCAGCTTATTAGCGGAACAGCTGATAAGCGGCTTAGGAAAAGGGCGGAAAAAGCGGGAAAAAACCGCGGGGGGACGCAAGATTTTTTCGTCTTGCGAAGCAACCCCATAGGGAAATTCGTTTTGCGAAGCGCCTCCAAAACGGAAAACCCTTTCGTCTAGCGGGTTTTCCGTCTTGCGAGGCGTTCGTCTTGCGGGGCACCACTGTACTGGGAGCCAATGTAGGTATTTCAAGACCAGTGTTATGTGGTCTCGGCGGCCGCTCCCAGTCACTAGTCTAGCTGCCGCATTCTGGATTAGTTGTAGTTTCCGGGTCACCTTCAAAGGTAGCCCCATGTAGAGCGCATTGCAGTAGTCCCTAGGAACCTCTGCCATGTGGCGTCTTCCTCGCCTTCAGGAAGGGGTCTCTCGCAGTCCCACCAGGAGATACCTGCGGGAACAGAAACTGGGACCTTCTGCTTGCAAGACAGACACCCTGCCACTGAGATGTGTCTTTTCCCTCACCTTTAGCCTCCCTGCTAAGCCTGTGGGGGGGGGCCCAGGTTGTCCTTGAGGGCGTTGGGAAGGCAGGTACAGGGCATGGCTGGGCAGGCTTGGGAGGGTTTCTGCGGCTGGCACAGCACCCAGCTGGGTTGCCGAAAACCCCGAGGCTTCACCTCCCACTTCCAGAAGCCGAGATTTGTGAAAGAGACGGGAACCAGAACAGGGCCCTGCCATCCTCCTGCCTCTCTGCCCACACAGGTCCGTTTCCTCCCCCAGGAACAGAGTCAGGACTCGGAAGCGAAAGTCACCAGGAGCCCCCAGGGAGAGCGGGAGAGTCTGAGGCGGCAGCATCAGCTGGTGACCGAGCAGGTAGGCATCACCTCTGTCATCATCCCTCCTCACCTTTGCCTCTTCCTCCCTGACTCACCGTGTTCTTCACGGCTCTTTGGAGACAGCAGGCCGCAGCCATGGAGGAAGGAAATGTCATCCTGGGAGCGTTCACAAGGTGTGTGTTTGTGGGTGTACACACAAGAGCCTCTGTTGACTCATCTGCCCACCACTTCCTGCTTTGAAGTATGAGCATGAGTCCACTTGGTGCTATATTCATTGTTTTGTTTAGTCGTTTAGTCGTGTCCGACTCTTCGTGACCCCCTGGACCAGAGCACGCCAGGCACTCCTGTCTTCCACTGCCACCCGCAGTTTGGTCAAACTCATGCTGGTAGCTTTGAGAACACTGCCCAACCATCTTGTCCTCTGTCGTCCCCTTCTCCCCTTTGCCAACATCAGGGTCTTTTCCAGGGAGTCTTCTCTTCTCATGAGGTGGCCAAAGTACTGGAGCCTCAGCTTCAGGATCTGTCCTTCCCGTGAGCACTCAGGGCTGATTTCCTTAAGAATGGAAAGGTTTGATCTTCTTGCAGTCCATGGGACTCTCCAGAGTCTCCTCCAGCACCAGAATTCCAAAGCATCAATTCTTCGGCCATCAGCCTTCTTTATGGTCCAGCTCTCACTTCCATACATCATATATTCATAGGGTCGTAGAATTGTAGAGTTGCAAGGGACCCCAAGGGTCATCTAGCCCAGCCCTCAGCTAAATATATGGTTTTGAACGACACTTGCTTTCATTTTGGAACCCTTTGCCTGCCTGACATCCTCTAACTGATGGGCATCGTAGTTCAAAGTGTGTTGAAGTAACCAGGTTGGGAAAGCTTGCTAGAAAGCTGCCCTGATATCGAATCACACTTTTGGTTCATCTGGCCCAGGACTGGCCATGCTGAGCGACAGCGGCTGTCTTGACTTTAAGGTGGCGGGAGGCACTTCCTAGCCCTGTGTGGGGATATCAAGGATCAAATCCAGGACCTCCTGCATGCTCTGCAACCTCTGGTCTCCATCTGGAGCAGGGCTGTTATCTATTTAGAGCAGTGAAGTTGGGTCATCGTCCCCTGTCCCCCCGTGCATTTCACAGCTCTTCCTCAACCCCCCGCTTCAATTCATTTATGTTTATGTACACTATGCAACACATTATTGGACTGCGGAACTCCCTCCCACAGGAGGTAGCAATGGCCACCAACTTGGATGGCTTTAACAGCGGTTTAGAAAAATTTATGGAGGAGGAGAGAGCTACCAATGGCTATTAGCCACAATGGCCACACTCTGCCTCTGCGGTCAGAGGCAGAGATGCTTCTGAATACCAGTTGCTGAAAGCCTCAGGAGGGGAGAGGGCTCTTGTGCTGGACTAGGTGGGCCACTGGTCTGATAAAAGAAACCCAGGACTGGAAACGCAGTGAGTGCACAGGAAACCAGGGTGGGAACACAAGGCCAGCATCCCTGGCCCCGTGGTAGGTACTGTGGAGCACTCTTCTGACAAATTCAACAGGAACCCTCCCTTTTGACTTCCAGGTGTCTCTTGAAGCCTTCCTTCTGCTGACAAGCCTGTGTCTTTGTTTAAAATGTCCCTGAGTAGCCAGACATTTCTATTATTGTGTTCCACTGCTTTTAGTGTGTGTGTGTGTGTGTGTGTGTGTGTGTGTGTGTGTTTATACAGTATTGCTGGCATTTTATGAGAAGGCACCAAATCAGTGCTTCCAACAAATGCTTAAAAATACATTAAAATACTGAGCTAGATGGACCCGTGGTCTGACTCAAGCAGCTTCCAGTGTTGCTCAGCCAAGCACAGCAGCGCAATCGAGGCACAGGAACAGATTTAAAAGGGGCATCAGGCCTCAAAATTACCCAGCTTGCAGCACAGCACCATAAAGGTTAGACATCCAGCTGTCAAGCTGGTGTGAAATTCTGCCCTCCGCTGCATTGGATTAAGTGCATGCAGCAAAATGAATGTTTGAGCTGGCATGGGGCCGAGTGACGTGACATTGCACAGGCGCCAGGAATGCCCCTGGCAGGTTAAACATCCCCCCAGAGGAAACTTTGTTCCTGCACCAACAGAAGGAATTCCCTCCGTGTGACTGACTTGGGGGCTCCTCCAGAAATACAGATTATGTAGCACCAATCCTGATTTGTTTGCAAAAGGGTACAAGGCAGCTAGACTACTACTACTACTAATTTTTTATTTATACCCCGCCCTTCCCGGTTCAAAAACCGGGCTCAGGGTGGCTAACAACAAATTAAAAGTACTTTAAAACACTTAATTATAAAAGCAGCATTCATTCGGATTTCTTTGTGTGGCAGTTACGTGAAAATGAGCCTGTGTCCTGAGCTGCTTGTGGAACACGTTCCTGTTCATAATCCGTCCACCCCACACTTTTCAATGTGTTTCCACTGTCACTTTTCCAAACCACAAAGAAGTCTGTGTTGTTGCTGCTGTTTTTTCTTCTTCACAAAGTGGATTTGTTGTACTAGGGGCAGCAGAACACTTTTAATCAGCTTTAAAATTGCATACATAAACTTGATTCATTTATTATGTTTATATTCATCTTTCTTCCAAGGAGCTCAGGGTGGTGTATGTGGCTGTGCCCACCTCCTCATTTAAGCCCCACTGCAGCCCTGTGAGGCTGGTTAGGCTGAGAGTGGGTGGCTGGCTCAAGGTCACACCCAGTGAGCCTCATGGCTGAGACAGGATTTGAACCCTGGCCCTAGCCTGACACACCACTATGCCACATGGGCTCTCAGTTTTAGCATGAACGTAATTCCTCTCCTGCAAAACACCGACAGCCCAGAGGCACCCAAAATATGTAATCCAAATTAGCAGTGTTACTGTTTATGGGGCTCTCCTGTCTTTGGGTGGGTGGGAGTATTATGCAACATGTTATTGATGGTGCATCAGAAGTGGGTTTATACCGCACCGCCCACACAGCATTCTGCTTTATGTGTTGCTCTGTGATGCTTTTCCAGCTGCTGCCAGGAAACTTGGAATACACCATGGCACAGCTCAAATATTGCATCTAACCCAGGTTACCAAATTTTTCATAGCTGCTTTTGGGAATCCCTGCTGGCTAAGCTCAACCTTGCATCTGTTTTCTGCCCTTCTGACAGCTGAAGGAGCTTTTCAGGCAGCAGCAGGCAGGGTACAAGAAGCATCCCGGAGGACCGAAGGAAGAAAGTTCAGTTTCGCCTCTGAAGTCGCAAGGGATGCTGGTAAGAAGTTTTCCCTCCCTCCCTCCCTGATGGGTTTCTTGTGGAGTAACACTGCACTCGGGTGTTGGGAGTGACAGGAGTCCCAAAATCCACCACATTTGTCAGAGGAAGGGTGGGGAGAAAGAAAGAGATGAGGCTGGGGGCAGCCCTATATGGTGTCCTCCAGACATTACATAAGAACCTAAGGAGAGGCCTGCTGGAAGATAGGAAGATTCAGAACAGAGAAAAGCAAGTCCATCTTCACGCAGTGCAGAGTTACAGTATTTTTTGCCCTATAGGATGCACCGTCCCATAAGGCGCACCTAGTTTTTTGGGGGGGAAATAAAGGGGAAAAATTATTTTCCCCCCAGGCGCGGGGCTGGGGCGGGGGAGGCCCGAGCTTCCCCCGACCCCAGCCCCCCAAAAGGCAGCTCTCTGCAAGCCGTGGGAGCCCAGCGCTGGCTCCCGCTGCTTGCGGAGAGGTCCGCGAAGCCTGGAGAGAGGGGTCGGTGCACACCGACCCCTCTCGCTCTCCAGGCTTCAGCGAAAGCCTGCATTCGCCCCATAGGATGCACACACATTTCCCCTTCATTTTTGGAAGGGAAAAGTGCGTCCTATAGGGCGAAAAATACGGTAAACTGTGGAACTCGCTCCTGCAGAAGGCAGGGATGGCTTTAGAAAAGGTTTGGACAAATTCATGGAGGAGGAGAAGGCTCCTGGTTCCTGGCCAGGATGTCTCTACTCTGCCTTCACAATCAGAGGGAGCAATGCTTCTGAATGCCAGTTGCTGGAAACTGCAGGAGGAGAGAGGACTGCTCTTGTCCTTGTGTGCTCCCCACTGGGGTATCTGGTTGGACACCATGAGAACAGGATGCTGGACTGAATGAGCCCTTGGCCTAATCCAGCAGGCCGCTTCTGATGTTCCCATCCGAGCTGTAACACAACGAGCATCAGAAAAGGAATTGGCTTTCTCTGCTTCAACAACGTGCCCAAACCCTTCAAACCCTTTTCTTTTGAGGGGAAGGTGTTAGAATTCCTGCTCCATGGTTGCAGTCGTGGGATTTTTGTCTATCACATGACGGTGTATGTTTTGACTCCACAGAGTGGGAAGTGATGGAGACAGGATATTACTGTGTTCAGTGAAGTGGGACTATTGTCCTTTGTTCTTTCTCTCTTTGCTGTCTGATGCTAGAGAGAGAGGGGCCATGTTGCAGTGCTCCGTGTGTGTTTATATGTAAATAAAGTAGATTAGCCAAAATGCTGAGTTGCTGAGATCTGTTACGCGACTGCAAAGACTCTGCTGATCCCTAAGTGTGCCGGTGCCAGTTGCCACTGGTCACTGTGATGTTCGGGCTGAAGAAAGCTTTTGAAGCTCCCGAACGAAAGACCAGGAGGGAGAGAACATGCCAGTCGGGCATGTGTCTCTGCCAGGGTCCTACTTGAGTGTAGGCTGAACTCCTGACAGAAATTACTTGCCCCTGCACTGTATGGGGGCACTTATTCTTTAAGGACAATGGAAGCATCATTCCATCACTCCCTCTGCCCCACTATTTTTAGAGCAGTGGAGAAGATACAGAAGGACCCTCCATCCAAATGTGCCTTTCCAGGGGAAACCCTGAAGTGTTGAAGGCAAGTGTGGACAACCCAAGCCTCACGGACAGCTTGTAACCCTCGGGTGCCCTCTGTGTGCCCAACCCACAAACCTTCATGCTCCTGCCACCATTGTCGTGGGAAACAGAGTAGCTGGCTGGAAGGGGGAACTGAACCCCAGAGCACAGAGCCTAGTGTGTGGTTCCTACACCTCTCCGGGTGCATGATGTCCGTGGTCGGGTTTCAGGGCATGGTGCCCTCTGGAATTTCAAGGATTTCTATAGCCTCTTCTTTGTGCTTCCTGCAGACTGTCGCCAAACCCATCAGGCTTCCTGAGGAAGGTCAGGGTGTTCCCGGCACCAGTGGAGAAGCCCAGAGTCTACAGCAGCAGCTGAGAGAGAAAACGGAAATAGTAAGGAAGACTGCTGATGGGGGTGGCAGGAAAATGCCAGGGGTTCCTCCTGCTCACTCAGGGGCAGACCAGCCTGCCTTGCCGCCTGAGGCAAAACAGGAAGGTGTTGCCCTGGGTGCACACCTTGTGCTGTGCACCGCCTGCCCGCCACTGCTGCCTGCGCTAAAGACTTGCTTCCCAGGGTCCCGAGGCTGTGGCCTCCAGTTTCCGGTGAGATCTCTCAAGGCCTCTGTGTGATCCCATAGGGCTCTCGAGAGATTTCTCCTTCCCTCTGCTCACTGCAGAGCAGCTGCCTCAGTCCGCCAAGTGGGCGGGCCGGCCCTGCTCCTGCCACCCATTCAGAGAGGCCACTTGACAAGTCCACCTTCCCGATCTGATGAAGCCGGCGTTTGGAAGGTTCAGGTCACATAATAATAATAATTAATAATAATTTTTATTTATACCCCACTCTCCCCAGCCAAGGCCGGGCTCAGAGCGGCTTACAAGCAATAATAAAAACAAGTTGAATGACTACAACTTAAAAACAAAATTAAAATACAACATTAAAATATTGAAAAATATTTAAATGTAGCCTCATCGCAGGAGGAGAAGGAAAAGAAAAAAGAAAGAGGGGGAGGGAATCAAATTGGCTCCAAGCCAAAGGCCAGGCGGAACAACTCTGTCTTACAGGCCCTGCGGAAAGAAATCAGATCCTGCAGGGCCCTGGTCTCATGAGACAGAGCGTTCCACCAGGCCGGGGCCAGTGTTGAAAAGGCCCTGGCTCTGGTTGAGGCTAATTTGACTTCCTTGGGGCCCGGGACCACTAGGGTGTTGCTATTTATGGACCTTGAGGCTCTCTGTGGGGCATACTGGGAGAGGCGGTCCTGTAGGTACGAGGGTCCTAGGCCGTGAAGGACTTTAAAGGTCAAAAGCAGCACCTTAAATCTGACCCTGTAAAAGAAAAGTTCCCCAGGAATTCTTTGGTGGATGCCATGACTGCTAAACATGATGTATGGTGCAGATGTGGCACCCCCCCCCCTTATAATTCATTTCTCCCTTCCAGATCACCTCCATGGCCTCTGAGATCCAAGCTCTGAAGCAGAAGAATGAAGCCTTAATGAAAGGTAGGAAGGATGATAAGGATGATGGTGATGATGATAGGCACCTGGTTGTCCACCGTGAGAAGAGGATGCTGCTGGACTCGGTAGGCCTTTGGCCTGCTGTAAGGTGTTAGAGCACCTGCTTGGCATGCAGAAGGTGCCAGGTTCAGCCCCCGGCATCTCCAGGTAGGACTGGGAAAGATTACCTGGGTAGTGTTGACAAAACACACTTTGACAGAATCCTCTTTTTTCCTTCCACATTATTTAAGAAGTATTAATCACTTTTTTGCCACAGCAACTCAAGTGACTTACAGTATGCTAAGCAAAAAACACATACAGTGGTACCTCGGGTTACATACGCTTCAGGTTACATATGCTTCAGGTTACAGACTCCGCTAACCCAGAAATAGTACCTAAGAACTTTGCTTCAGGATGAGAACAGAAATCTCGCATCAACGGTGCGGCCGCAGCAGGAGGCCCCATTAGCTAAAGTGGTGCTTCAGGTTAAGAACAGTTTTGGGTTAAGAACGGACCTCCGGAACAAATTAAGTACTTAACCCAAGATACCACTGTACATCCATTGAAAGCAGCACATATATTTTTGAAACACCTACATTAAAACACACATGCAAGAAGGCCATAGATAGATAAAAGCTAAAGGCCTGGCCAAAAAGGAATGTTTTCTGAAGATGTATAAGGAAGGGGCAAGATGAGCCTCCCTGGGGAGAGTTTCCCATTCTTGGGAGGCCAACTCAGAAAAGGCCCTGTTCTTGTGTTGCTGCCCGTGAAGGGTGGCTCATGCAGAGAAAAAGGCTTCAGATGACAATTGCAGGACCCAGGTCGGTTCCTGTGGAGGGAGGCGGTTCTTGAGGTATTGTGGTCCTGAGCTGCCAAAGGCTCTGTGGGTGAAAACCAGCTCTCTGAACTGAGCCCAGAAAAGAATTGACAGGAGAGTCAGGCAGAATTAGTGCAATGCGCTCAGACCTTCTGCTCCCAGTCAATAATCTAGTTGCTGAATTTTTGCACCAGCTGTAGCTCCTGAACTGTTTTCAAAAAGAGGTCTGTACAGCGCATTGCAGTAATCTAATCTGCAGTGGCATAGCTAATTTATTATATTTGAGACTATAAGCATTGTTTTGTGTTACTGGTTCTTCTGCTTGTTTGCTAAAAGCAAGGGTCACCAACCCTTTTTGGAACGGTGGGCATTCTTAGGCGCCAGGTTCTGCCCAACTTTTGGGGGGGGGCAGTGCATGTGTGTGGTGTCACACAGCAGGAGGAGGCAGTGAGGTCGGATGGGGCCCATTGCGGCCGAAGGGAGGCCCAATGGTGTCTGTTGCAGCCATGAGAAGGCCCAGTGATGCCCACAGGAAGGCCTGGTGGGGCCCAGCCCCCTCCTTGAATTTTTGGGGGGCCCTTGGCCCTTGGCCCGTCACAAAATGGCTACTGTGAGGGCATGGTGCAACACAAAATGGCTACCACATCTGAAAGAGCGGAAGAAGAGAGGCAGGGCAGGAGTGGCCCAGTCAATGGAAACGAGAACAGAGGAAGAAGAGGAAACAGTCCCACATCTGTTGCGGATCTTTGAGGGGAGCTTTACTGAGGACTTTACCAAGCACCTTCGGACATACTGCAGGGAGTGGGGCTGTGTTGGAGACCCCTGGCATAAGCTTTAATGGAGGGAGAGAGAGTTTATGCTGAAATAAATCTATTAGTCTTTAAGGGGCCACCGCACACCATGGTTGCATTTTCTTGCAAGGACTTCTTAGATAGCTTAACTTTGGAGCAGCTGAGGTTGAACCGTTGGTAGTTTTCTACCGATGCTTAAATGTTATCGAAGAACTTAAAAACCTAAGAAGAACTTAGCTGCTGGATCAGACCAAAGGGGACCCATCTGGACCAGCATCTTGTTCTCTTTGTGGCCAACCAGATGTGCCTTACAGTTTTATATAGGTATTAAAAAACCCCAACTGTATTATTTGCTGCCCTGGAATCTTTTGGAGCTGAAAGTGGGGGAGATAATATTTCTTTACTAAATCTCTGCTCCTGTTTCTTCACTCCCCAAACAGCCAAACTGAGGTTCCAGCAACAGATCCAAGAGATCTGCAGACTTTCGAAGCAAGGACCAGAAAGGAGCAGGGCTGAGTGTTTGGTTCCCCAGCTCTCCGCTAACCCGGACCAGGATGTGCAAAGCGTTCATGGGTGCAACAGCCCAGTGCCTTCGCCACAAAGGAACGAACTCACATCCTCCATTTGTGGCAGAGAGAACTGGCCTGCAGGTGCACAGGAGGCTCAGCTCCACTCTGGTGCTGAAGAAGAGCAAAGCCGTGTATCTTCTGACACAAGTGTCGCACATTTGTCAGCCACTAGCTCTGCTACCCATGGAAACTGCCTCTCTGCGTGGCCTCTCCCCTCACCCCCGGGGTCCTCCGGTCCCACTGTGCCTTCTGTAATGCTGTCGTTGCCCCCCACGACTTCCCACCAAGAAGTCCAGGGCCACCTGGAGGGCGAAGGGACCTTGCTCAGCCCCCGGAGCTCAGCTCTTTTGTCCCCGAGGCCATTTGGGTCCCCAAGACCATGGTCCCCCTTTAAATTCAGAGGGAGCCCTGAACCTTCAGAGGACTGAAATTGAAGGAGAGCTGGACAAACTCTGCCATATTTGAACATTAGGAATTTCAATGGGAAGATCACTTAGATCAGGGGTAGACAACCTAAGGCCCGTGGGCCGGATGAGGCCCAATCACCTTCTCAATCTGGCCCCCAGCAGTGTGTTTTTACATGACTAGAATGTGTCCTTTTGTTTAAAATGCATCTCTGGGTTATTTGTGGGGTCTGCCTGGTGTTTTTACATGAGTAGAGTGTGTGCTTTTATTTAATATAGAATAGAAATAGAAATACTTTATTGTCACTGTACCACTTGTTTACAGTGAGCTTAAACGAGCCCCTCCACAATATCTCAGTCCTTGTTACACACTGTGTGTTGTCGTACCACCACCAACTCTGAACATCACTTGCGATGTTGCTGTTTTCCATTCAGCAGCCTCACGGACCATGGGTAGAAACTGTTCTTTAACCTGTTGGTGCAGCTTATAATGCTTCTATATCTCCTGCCCGAGAGCAGGAGATTGAAAAGGTGCTGGCCAGGGTGTGAGTTGTCCCTGAGAATGTTCCTTGCTCTTCTGAGGCAATGGTCTCCTGCGATGACATCTAGCAGACTCAGGTGACAGCCCATGATATCGTGTGCTGTCTTCACCACCCTCTGTAGGGACTTTATAGCTGTCAAACCAGCATACCACATCGTAATACAGTATGAGAGAACTGTATTACGGTGCATCTCTGGGTTATTTGTGGGGCATGGGGATTCTTTCATTATTATTTTTTCAAAATATAGTCCAGCCCACCACATGGTCTGAGGGACGGTGGAGCAGTCCACGGCTGAAAAAAGTTGCTGACCCCTGACTTAGATCATCTGGGGAGAATCTTCTTGCAGTATTATGCCCTGCAGGGTGTCACAGGGCAGTGACTCCCAAAATGGGCTTTTCTGCTATTGTCCTTCCACCATGAAGCAGAACCCATCTTGCTGAGACACCCCTTCTTCTCCCCCCAGGCTCTCCTGGAGCATAAGGCCAGTTTTTATCTGTAGAAATTCCCTGAATTCTTGTTTCTGCATGCTTTCATACTACATTTTTACTGGTTTTGTGTGGTATTTTTGTAGGACTCGTCTTATTTTCATGGTTAAATTGTTTTTCATATTGTGTTATAATCTTGCAACCTGCCCCGGAATCATCCCAAATTGTGGGCCTCCAAAGGTCATTTTATGCAGGGCGGAGGAGAAGTTTGAACCCTCCCTATCTGCCCTTTCCACTTGGCTTTGCTGGAGAGCAAATTTTTGCAAAATTTGAGGAATAATAATTATTATTAAATGTAAACCGGGCATTCTCCTGCACATGCTCCTGTTTCTGCCTTTGAGCCATCCGCTTGGATCTTAACTGGCTTTATAGATGATACGCAGACACTGATTATACCCTCCCCCCCTTTGGGTTATCTGACATGATCATGACGTCCCACCTGTCCAAATGGCCCAAGGGGGAAGCTCAGGATCCCTCCCACCTGCCAAAACCTTTCCAGTCACCACCATATAGAGAAGAACACACATCTGGCTCAGCTGCAGCAGGGCGAAAGCTTGTCTCCTGGCGGGGAAAGGGCAAGAGCTTTGTGGCAAAGCAGACTGAGCCAGTGAGCTGCAGGGGTTGAGCTGGGGTGGGGAACCTGTGGCCCCCACAATGACATTGCACTCCAAATCTCATTGAGCCTCAGGGCCAATGGGAGCTGGAGCCCAGTGACCCCTGGGGGTCAAAGGTTGCCTTTCCTAAAAAGGACTGAATTAGGAAGGGAAAAAAGAGGCGGGCAACCAGGATGACCAAGGGCGTAGAAACCAAGCTTCATGAGGGATTGAGGATGTTAAGTCTCCTCTTCTCCAGGCTAAACATGAGGTGACATGAGAGCCACCTTCAAATACCTGAAGGGCTGTCACAAGAAGGTGGAGCAAGCTTGTTTTCTGATGTTCCAGAAGGTAGGACGCAAACCAACAGATTCAAATGACAAGAAGAACTTCTTGATGGTAACAGCTGTGCAGCTGCAGCAAACTCCCTAAGGAGGTTGTGGGCTCTTCTTCCTTGGAGGTTTTTAAGCAGAAGTTGGATGGCCATCTGTCAGGGATGCTTCAGTTGCAATTCCTGCATTGCAGAGGGTTGGACTAGATGACCCTTGGGGTACCTTCCAACTCTACAATTCTATGATTCTCAAAGGACCATAACTCAGTGGTAAGGTAAAGGGACCCCTGACCATTAGGTCCAGTCGCAGACGACTCTGGGGTTGCGGCACTCATCTCGCTTTATTGGCGGAGGGAGCTGTGGCCAGCTGTGGTCATGTGGCCAGCATGACTAAGCCGCTTCTGGCGGACCAGAGCAGCACACGGAAACGGCATTTACCTTCCCACCGGAGTGGTACCTATTTATCTACTTGCACTTTGACGTGCTTTCAAACTGCTAGGTTGGCAGGAGCAGGGACCGAGCAATGGGAGCTCACCTTGTCACAGGGATTCAAATCGCCAACCTTCTGACCGGCAAGCCCTAGGCTCTGTGGTTTAGACCACAGTGCCACCCGCGTCCCTCAGTGTAACTCAGTGGTAGAGCCACCTGATTCAGAAGGTTCAGTCTGCAACAGCATCTCCAGGTGAGAGACCCCTGCATGAATCCCTGGAGAGCCATTGCTGCAGGTCGGTTTGTACAATATTGAGCTGGATGCACCAAGGGATCCGACTAAGTACAAGGCAGCTCCTTGCATCCCTCATAGTACAAGAAACTAGAGTTCAAATATATAAAAGGATGTCACATAGAGGAGGGAGAAAGGTTGTTTTCTGCTGCTCCAGAGAAGCGGACACGGAGCAATGGATCCAAACTACAAGAAAGAAGATTCCACCTCAACATTAGGAAGAACTTCCTGACAGTAAGAGCTGTTCGACAGTGGAATTTGCTGCCAAGGAGTGTGGTGGAGTCTCCTTCTTTGGAGGTCTTTAAGCAGAGGCTTGACAACCATATGTCAGGAGTGCTCTGGTGGTGTTTCCTGCTTGGCAGGGGGTTGGACTCAATGGCCCTTATGGTCTCTTCCAACTCTATGATTCTATGATTCCTTGCTCAGTCATAAAGTTTCTGAGGAGATTTTGAGCTGGTAGGTTGCCCTCCAGTCTAACCTACATCACTCAAAATAAGTTTATTGTACTAACTGAAGGCTATGACAATTCCATACAATCATAAACAGTTTCAAATATGACTCAGACATCTGCAAATAAAAGCAGCAAACATATAATGTGAGATATATGATAACAGGGATGCCCCTGTTTCAGTTTAGTGCTCCAAATTCCCCCTCACTTTTTACGGCTATTTTATCCAGATGCTTCTTCTGGATCCCAGTGCAGTGTGGTCCCTCAACAACTCCTGAACCCTCTCACTCAGGAAGAGCATGCAGTGGCGTAGCGTGGGTTGTCAGCACCCGGGGCAAGGCAAGTAATTTGCACCCCCTAACCTGTGGATTTGCGCCCGCTAACCCGTGGATTTGCGCCCCCTAACCCTAACCCCAGATGTTGCGCCCGGTGCGGCTGGCCCCCCCCCCGCGCCCCCCACGCTACGCCACTGAGAGCATGCTATCCTGCACAAACAGGGCTTTGCAAAAAGTGCCTCTTTGGATTTGCATGTAGGGGATAAGTTAACATATAGTATGAGACATCTTCCACGTGGCATTGCCCAACAATACAACCTCGCAGGGTTGTTGAGAGGATACGAAGGGGTGGTGTTGGGGAGATCCGTGTGTGCTGGCCCTGAACCCCCTGGAGGGAAGGGTGAGATAAGGGAATGAAATAAGCATGTTCTGAGAAGGAAGGCAATAAAGGCTGTTAATGGGCAATGCATGCGCTTTATACAGAGAGACTCTCCTTGCAGAGCTCTGTCCATCGCAGCCTCCAGCATAACAACCCTTCTGTTCTGACATTTCTGTTTGCACCCAACTACCCCAGTTCAAGTTTCTCCTCGTTGCAACAGCAGCAGCAGAGCAGTCAGCACCCCACCTGGAGCAGCGCCATGCCTTTGAGCGCCATCCAAATCCAGCTTTGCTGACGCAGTTTTCAGTTCTCTTTCGTTATGGCTGGCAGCCGAAAGTTATGCAGATAATGCAGTGCCCCAGAAGTTGCTGCTGCTGCAGTGGATCTTAGATCTGAGGTCAGCGTGCCTGATGGACGTGGGGAGCATTATAGAGAAAGAAAGCTTGATCCACCTGCTCTTCTGTCCTGGAGAGCTTGCAGTCGACTTTTCAACCCCGGGGTTTCTGAAGGGCTCCAAGCAGCATCACCTCTCTTTGGGCAAAAAGTCCCTGCCTTGGCAGGACTTGGAACTGGCTTGGATTTCTCCAGCTGGACTTCCTGCAGTCCTGCGTACCTTAAAGGTGTTGCAATGCCAAGTTCCCCTCAAACCTTCCCTAGCCTCCCATAGCAGAGGAAGGCCATTTCTCACAGGGTGACATTGCTTTGGCTGCCATCCTTTGCCATGACAGGCAGACGACTCCCCAGCAGGAAGATCTGGACGGGCATCTCAAGGGCAGAGCTGAAAGCCTTCAGACTGAATGGCATGCCAGCGAGCCGATTCCATGTTCCCCCGGCTGCACATCTCCTTCCAGTGGACCTGCCCCATCTCAGGGGCCAGAGGACCGATCAGCACTCGGCCAACAGCGCAGCTGCGGGTGTAGAGGCGAGCCTGGGACAAGATGGAGGGGCGAACAGAGTCAGGAATAGTTGTGGGGGACCTCAGAGCTGCCCTATAGCAGGGCTACCCCGTCCTGAGGCAGCCACCGTGCGAGGTGGAATCCAAGCCCTGCCACCCCCCACCCCCCGATGCAGGACGAGTGAGGAGAACTGACTGGCTTCCAGCAGGGCTCTCTTGCTGGTGGCCCCCCTCGCATGCACCCTCCCGCTGCTGCCAGAGTAGCAAGAACAAAGCGGCAGCGGCCTCCAGGTTCTGGCAAGATCCCCCAGACCCTGTCAGATCCCACCAGAACCTGGAAGCCACCACAGGACTCTGGCAAGCAAGTTGGGCAGGGGGCCATGGCAGCACTTTTCCATTCACCTCAGGGGTTTTTCCTGCCTATAGGAAATCTCAGCCCAAGCTTTTCTACCTACAAACTCCTTCTTGACGAGGTGCACCCTCTTGTGTAAGTTGGCACAACAACAAGCAGGAATCAATGCATTGTTTTGTTTCCTCTTTAGGCAGAAAGGATTCACCAGGTTCTCCTCTTCCTACTCCTCCTCCTTTTATCCCTACAACAACCCTGTGAAGTAGGTTAGGCTGACAGTAAGTGAGCTTCATGGCAGAGTAGAGATTAGAACCCTGCTCTCTCCTACTCTAATACTCTAACCACTGAACCACACTGTCTTTCTAAAACCTCATTTCTCTTTAGCTCAACTCAATGGCTTAAGACATACCTCTTGACCCCAGCTTTTGACACTCGAAGAGCATATTTTTAGGACCCCATCCCATAATATTTGTGACTGTAAATTGTTTGGAACTGTTTTTAACATTGTGTTTCAATGTTGTGACCTGCCCATGGACCTTAGGGTAAAGGGAGGATTTAAAAAATCACAATAATAGATAAATAGAAAATCTATGCATTTGTACAACTGTTCAGCAAGTCCAGAAGTGTGGATCCATCCTTCCTTTTTGGAAGAAATTTAAAGACTATATACAGAAATATTGCAAAATTAATGAATGTTAGAATGATGTCGGATAGAAATTAAGTGGTTTCCAGCTGTAATGCTTTAAGAGAATATGGGGAAAAAAAGATTTAGAAATAGGTTAAAAATTATTAATAAGGATTTGCTGAACTAATAATTTGAATTGGAATACAAAAAAGGGAGGTATGAGGGGGTCTGGGAAATAAGTTAATGGAAAATAAGTAATGGAAACTTTATGTGTTTTTAAATTTTTTGTATTTTTGTATTTTTGTTATTATTTTTGTTCTTTTTACTTTTTGATTTTTATTGTATTATTATTGAAAACCTTAATAAATATTCTTGGGGAAAAAAACCAGAAGTGTGGATCCAGAGTGGGCTGGGCTCAGCACTCAAGATCGTATGTTGCATTTGGGCCCAGGGAATTACCTGTGTGCCTGCACCTTTCAGGCCAACCCAGGCTGCAAGCTGCTCTACCCTTGCTTGCCTCCCCCGCCCCACAATGGGCTAGGACAGGCTTCCTCAACCTCGGCCCTCCTGATGGTTTTTGAGACTACAATTCCCATCATCCCTAACCACTGGTTCTGCTAGCTAGGGCTCATGGGAGTTGTAGGCCAAAAACATCCAGAGGGCCAAGGTTGAGGAAGCCTGGGCTAGGAGAAGCCCTGCTGCAGGAATGCACTGCAGACCTATGCTAGATAAAGGTAAAGGGACCCCTGACCATTAGGTTCAGTCATGGCCAACTCTGGGGTTGCGGCGCTCATCTCGCTTTACTGGCCGGGAGCTGATGTGCAGCTTCCGGGTCATGTGGCCAGCACGACTAAGCTGCTTCTGGCAAACCAGAGCAGCGCACGGAAACACCGTTTACCTTCCCGCCAGAGCAGTACCTATTTATCTCCTTGCACTTTGACGTGCTTTCAAACTGCTAGGTTGGCAGGAGCAGGGACCGAGCAACGGGAGCTCACCCTGTTGCGGGGATTTGAACCGCCGACCTTCTGATCGGCAAGTCCTAGGCTCTGTGGTTTAACCCACAGCACCACCCGCGTCCCTTTGCTAGGGACCTTTGCTAGGGAGCTGCATATAGAATCCTGGCCATAAAAATTGTTCAGAAGAGCCTGCTGGATCAGGCCCATGGCCTGGAACCAGCAAGCAGTATTCAAGAAAGGATTCCCTTCTGGCTAGGAGGCATTCTTGGCCCCGTCCTCTGTTAATGTATCTAAGCCTCTTTTAAAGCCATCTGCGTTGATGGCCAGTGGCTATCCCTGTCTCCTAAGGAAGCGAGTGCCATAGTTTAACTAGGCATTGCGTGAAGGACTTTTATTTTATCCGCCCCAAATCTTCCAGCACTCAGCTTAGTTATGGCCAGAGTGGAGTCAGAGGTTCAATGGAAACCACAGCTCTTTGCATCTGTCTTCACCCTACTAACTAAATGTGGCAACCGTCACCATCTCCATCACTGGTCATCTGGGAGAGATCAATCCCTTTCCCTAACATACTTTGGCTCAAATCTTCCATCCATTACCTGCATGACTGTGAACTCCAGGGACAACTGCTGTTCCTGGATGTCTCCGGCAGGTAAGCTGAAGAGGAACGGGGCATTCCACACGGGGTTGTAGCCCGCTATGGACTTGGTCTCCTTTGTGTCAATGATCTTTCCGTCGTGGCAGAGGTGGATCAGAACGTAGTGGTCTAGAAAGAGGAAAAGCAGAGGGCAAGGGATGGGAGATGCAGGAATCCTCAAGGCGGACAGGTTTGTGCCTGACGGCTAGAAGAGGCAGAGATGGTGAGCCTTGGAGTCAGTTCCAATTCCACCATTCTATGAAAGAAGGGGAACGAGAGAGATTCCTCTTTCCCAACTTTGATAGGTGGATAGGACTGCCCACCACCTGATATAACCTGTCAAAGTTCAAAGAAAATTGCTGATTGGCATTTACAGCCATCGTCTTTGGAGATGTGCTTTCAGTGCCCATCTGTTGATCAGGAGCAGGGCCTGCAAGAGGCTCCCTATAATGGATCATCACCTGATCATCAGTCCCAGGAAGCCCATTGGTAGCCGCTATGGAGGGAGAAAAGCTCCCCTAAGCCAGCATTTCTCACTCTGCAAAGAAAGCAGTTTCAAGCTGTAATTTCCAGAGTGGTTTAACAGTCCTGACCTCTTCCTGGAGAACTCTGGGAAATGTAGTACTGTAAGTACAGAAAAGGAGTCTCCTAACAACTCTCAACACCCTTAACAAACTGCAGTTCCCAGGATTCTTTGGGGGCAGCCATGTGTGTTTAATGTGGTATCCTAATGCTTTAAATGCATAATGCAAATGGGGTCTGAGAGATCCCCATCTTAATTTGCTCACAGATTTTTTAAAAAATGTGTGTGTGTGCATATAGATTAAAATATGCAAATCTTGTGAAAATTTGTGTCCTGAGTCCTGTACCTACATCTGCTAAGGTACTGAGCAATACCTGCACCAGATCCCAGTTTAAACACAGAATCATTGCATGTGGAGATCACAGAGGAAGGCATATACAGGGAAGGGCCATAGCTCAGTGGCAGAACATCTGCTTTGTATGCAGAAGGTGGCAGGTTCAATCCCCGCTGGCACCTCCAGGTATGTCTGGCAGGGACTCCCTGCGTGAACCTTGGAGAGCTGCTGTCAGTCTGAGTAGACAACACTGAGGGAGCGATGGTCTGGCTCAGCAGAAGGCTGCTTCCTATGTTTGTGTTCCTATACATGCGTTGGTACTTGCATCCTACCTGGTGTTCCCAGCATCCGGCTGACGCGTCCCAGGTTCTCTGCTTTGCGGACCAGAACTTTGATGCGATTGGCCAGAGCTTGATACTGGAGCAGGAGGAAAAGCTGCCCCAGGGACCTGGGCTGAGAGAGCCAAGAGGCGGAGCTCATGTCCTGGGAACTGTGGCACTGAAGGGGGAGAGAATGAACACGTCATGGCATAGATACACACACACACACACACACACACACACACAGGAGTTAGCCAGCTCCAGTTTTATATTTCACATGGATTTAAGAACCTAAGAAGAGACTGCTGGATCAGGCCAGTGGATGCCCATCGAGTCCAACATCCTCTTTGCACAGCGGCCAACCAGAAGCCTCAATGGGAAACCAGGAAGCAGGTTTCCAGAACAAGAGCAACTCTCGCCTCCTGTGGTTGTTGCACATGCCACTTTGCACTGCTTACGGCCTCTTTGTTGGGATGCCTGCGTGTCAAAATCACTTGCCTAAGGCTTTAAAATGCTGTTTAGTTATTTCACTTATATAAAACTGCATGAGCCTGCCCTTCAGGGGCCTACATACCCCCCAGGGCAGCAGCCAATAGGAGCTGGAATCCAATAACATCTGGAGGGCCAGTTTCCTAACCCTGCTCCAAAGGGAACACCCACCCACTATGGGCATAGCCGGGGGGGGGGGGAGCTGCCCCTCCCTAAATCAAGTAAATCATTACAAAATACATAACTAACTGAGGTTCTGCCCTCCCCCGGAAATAAATCCTGGCTATGCTCATGACAAACATACAAACAAATAAAACCAGCCCTTACCCATCCGATGCAGGGTTTCTGCCTGGACACTGAGGTCCAGTGCCGAGGGCCTTCTGGCAGTGCCCTCGCTGCAGCCAAGTTACAGGGAACCAGGCAGAGGGGCCTTCTCGGTAGTGGCACCCGCCCTGTGGAACACCCTCCCATATGTCAGAGAGAAAAATAACTACCAAACTTTTAGATGACATCTGAAGGCAGCCCTGTTTAGGGAGGCTTTTAATGTTTAATAGGTTATTGTATTTTAGTGTTTTGTTGGAAGCCGCCCAGAGTGGCTGGGGAAACCCAGCCAGATGGGCGGGGTATAAATAATAAATTTATTATTATTATTTATTATTATTATTATTAAACTGTGCCCCATGGGTGACCAGCGGGATGTGAGCATTTGTGGTTGCAGGTTACCCACCCATCGCTCGGAATATTGGGGACTGGTTCTCAATTGCCTTTCTGTTGCTCCTTTTATTTCTTATATTACAATTTGAATTTTAGGGAACTACCATTGCTGCCCCAAGACCCTCAAGAGGTCCGCAGGCGGAGCGGGAATTGGGGGTCCCCGCCGGGCGGGAGGCGACGACTCCCTGGCCTCTGGGCGACGCGAGCCTCACCTTGGTGAGCGACAGCTCCTGGGCGTGCGCCGAGGGCGAGGCGCCCTGCTCGCCGGCCACCTGGGCGCAGGGGAACAGCACCTCGCCCACGAAGGCGTCCTTCCGACGGGCGAAAGCCCTGGCGTACACAGCGAGGCGCAGCGTCAGGCCCGGCAGCTCTTGGCGGGCGCAGCCGGGGAAGCGGAGCTGCTGGTGGAACTCGGGGTGGAGGCTCCTCCGGCGCCGGGCGGTGCGCTGCGGCTCCGCGGAGCCCGGCAGCAGGCGCGCCTCGACGTAGCAGCTGCGGCTGGCGCCCAGGCCCCCGGGCAAGTGGGCGACGCCGACGACGTTCACCGTGAGCGTGGCCTCCGGAGCAGAGTAGCCGACGGCGAAGTGCAGGCGAGGTCGCGGCTTGGCCTGGGCGGCGGCGGGCAGGAGCCCCGCGACGGGGCGCACGGCGAGGGGGCTGCTGTCACCCGCGGCAATGGTGCTCCGGCGCTGCGGGCCCCGATGGCTCTTGGCCGGCGGCGCGCTCAGCCCGGGCGGGAGGACGAGGCTGGGCAGGGAGGCGCGGCCGCGCAGGAGGGGCGTCGGGGGGCTGCCGTCGGGCGAGGCCGGCGCACGAGCAGCTGCAGCAGGCAGGCTCTCCAGAAGCTGCCCCGCCAGCTGGGCATACTGTTGCTGGATGGGCACCGCCGTCGTCGGAGAGGGCAGAGCGGGGCCCAGATCCACCAGGGGGCGGCCCGACGCCTGCGCCTCGCCGCAATCCGGGCGCCGCGTCCTCCGCCGGTGCCAGCAAATCGCGCAGCCGAGGAGCAGGCAGAAGCAGAGCAGGCTCAGCCCCACGCCCAGGAATACCTGTAAGTGCACTGAGCAGAGGAGAGGAGGAAAATCATAGAATCTAGAATTGAAAGGGACCCCGAGGGTCATCTAGTCCAACCCCCTGCATTGCAAGAATCAGATCTAAGCTGAAGCATCCCTGACAGATAGCCACCGTGATAGGAATTTTATGGTCTTCGATATATGGCAATGTTCATAACCGCACGTACACAGATCAACACAGGAAGACCAACCTGGAACCATTTTGATTCCTAAACTGACCAAATGGTTTCTCTGCAAGGTCAAACTGGAAAAGTCTCCCCATTGTCTCTTTCCTCACAAATCCTGTCTTAAGGACACATTTAAGATATTAATAAGGTGTGAGCCTGTGACCTGGCCCAGGAAATAAGTATTTTACCACTACAATAGAATGGCCAGGCTCCCCAGGAAATCCAATCAAGTAACCTGCCAGACAGGAGATAAACAAGGACAAGAGAAAAACAACATTTAAATTTCTGTGATGTAGGTGGGATGTATCTGAGGGGTGGTCTTAGGTTACACCCCTTCTGTGATGTATGCATGATGTTTCTAGGGGGTGGTCTTGATCTACAGGATGGGAATTTCAAAAGTCTTTATAAGCCCTTGCACAGCATTTTTGTGGGTCCTCCTCTTTTCCTGCATGTAAGGGGAGCACCCTGTTGCAACAGATCAATAAAGATCAAGCTTAGTAGCTGCTTTGCTTCTCAATATTCTCTGGTTGGCCTCTGTTATTTTCTCCTACCAATAGGGAACCTATGTAAGGACTCTATATGGGCTCTTGGGTACCCCATAAGGGAAAAGGGCAGATTTTTATTTACAACACACCCAACCGCTGCTTAAAAACCTCCAAGGAATGAGTGTGCATTCCTTTCCCAGGGAGTCTTACCACCTGAAAGTTACTCTGAATGTTAAGTCCAAATTTTATTTCTGTTTGCAGAAGAGGGTCATATTGTGGGAAAAGCAACTACAGAACCTCAAGGGGGGGCAGGTCCCAGTTTCAGGGGAGGGCTTATCATGGGCCATCTATTTAATTTATTTACTGCATTTATACACCCACCTTTTTCTGCAAGGAGCTCAAGTTGGCTTATCTGGTTCTCGTGGCTTCCTTTAATCCCTGCAGCAACCCTGTGAGGTAGGTTAGGTTGAGAGGCTGAGACAGGGACTCCCAGTGAGCTTCATGGCCGAGTGGAGATTCGAACCCTGGTCTCCCAGGTCCTAGTCTAACACTGTAATCTCTGCAACACCACCGGATCTCCATCTATGTACTCACTTCTCCTCTCACAAGTAGAGATGGCCAAACATGTCCATTTGGGTTTTGCTTTTTTGTTTTCATTTGTGAGTTCTGCTCACATGTCCTCATAAATCTGCAGGTTTTTGAAGTATAACAAAGTCACCTTGGAAATTATTATGCAGTCTGTATGCAGTTTTGCCTAACATGCACATTCCAAATGGAGCCACACCGTAAAGGTAAAGGTAAAGGGCCCCTGACCGTTAAGTCCAGTTGCGGACGACTCTGGGGTTGTGGCGCTCATCTCGCTTTACTGGCCGAGGGAGCTGGCATTTGTCCACAAACAGTTTTTCCGGGTCATGTGGCCAGCATGGCTAAGCCGCTTCTGGCGAACCAGAGCAGCCCATGGAAATGCTGTTTACCTTTCCGCTGGAGTGGTACCTATTTATCTACTTGCACGGGAGCTCACTCTGTCGCAGGGATTCAAACTGCCGACCTTCCGATCGGCAAGCCCTAGGCTCAGTGGTTTAGACCACAGCGCCACCCACATCCCATAGCCGCACCATAGATCTGTATAATGACATTGCACTATCACTACTGGCAGCTTTGGAATGTGTGGATTAGGTAGTACAATATCTCCTTTAAGTGTGAACTGGATTCCTCCCCCATCTCTGCTCACAACAGCTGGAACAGATTGGCAACAACAACTACCACTAAGGCTCAGAAGGGCAAGAGGGGCAGCTCAAAAGGAGAGTAGAGAAGGCAGGGAAGGGACCCCATCCGGACTTCCACTCTCTCCAAAAGAAGCCTGCAGAGCAGCTCTGGCCTGATGACATCAGTTCGACATGTTTGCTCAGGAGCTAAAATAAAGCCAGACTCTCCTCAGACCAGATAAACCCCAGGGAAAGAAAAGCCCTGCTTATCAGGCCTTCAGTTTTGCTGACGCAGGGCTGTTGTGGAGCTAAGAGGCCCTTGCCTAGTCAAACAGCCCTTTGCAAAGCACTCAATCTGTGCTTGGCTTCCAGGTCAGTTGGCAGCTGACCCCAGAATATGTGTGTGTGAGAGAGAGAGAGAGAGAGAGAATGTTGCATTGTCCCGTGAGATGGGAGGAGGGAGGGCTGCAGCGCAAGGCTAGAGCGCATGCTTCGCATGTAGAAGGCCCTGGGCCAATCCCCTGCACCTCTAACAAAAACGGGGAACTAATTTTAGGGCTGGAAGGGATCCCAAGGGTCATCTAGCCCAACCCCCGGCAGTGCAGAAACTTGTCAATGTTCTTTTCTTCGTCTCACGTCCAGAACAGAAATCAATCCAGAGAACACCGATAAATAGTGGCTGCTGCTGCTCCTGTTTGTAGACTGTGGCCCCCAGGATGTTGCTGGACTGTCTAGCTCCCACCAACCCTGAGCACTGGGCATGCTGGTTGAGGTTAATGGTAGCTGGAAGCCTCGCAACACCTGGAGATCTGTGTTAGAAGGCTGCCTTTGATTTTTAGAGAATACGACCCACAGCTGACTTTTTAATGCTTTTCCGCTCCCTGAAAAGGGATGGGAAATAGAACCAGATACCGTAGAATCATAGAATGGTAGGACAGGAAGGGAACCCAAGGGTCATCTAGTCCAACCCCTTGCAACACGGGAATCAAATATCCTAATGCCAACAATGCAGTGGCGTAGCGTGGGGGGTGCAGGGGGGCCCGGCCGCACCGGGCACAACATCTGGGGGTTAGGGTTAGGGGGCACAAATCCACGGGTTAGGGGGTGCAAATCCACAGGTTAGGGGGCACAAATTACTTGCCTTGCCCCGGGTGCTGACAACCCACGCTACGCCACTGCAACAATGTGATGTAGTAGCGACAGGCCCCATCTGCTCTATACTTCGAAAACAGTATGGTACCATACCGCTTAACAAAGCAAACAAACAGCTATGGTTTCCACCAAGGAATCTGGTAGTTTGTTAAGGGTGCTGAGAGTAGCGGTGAGGCCCCTCCCTCCGCCCCCCTCACAGAGGTGAAAGTCCCAAAGTGGTTTAACAGTCCAGCCCTCTTCCTATGGAACTCTGATATGGACCCATCTGGGGCCTTATCTACATTACACCCTTGGAGCAATATCTTTGAGGAGCCATGGAAACCCAAAAAACCCTGAGGACGGTAGTTGGCTCAGGGTGCTGGGGCTAAAGGTTAGACCATGTCCATTTTTTTACTGAGCATTGATTCTGATTTGTTTACAGGGTGGTTATACGACAATGACTGCTCACCCTGATTTGCTTGCAGGGTTGTCTTGCCATTAGTCCCTTGTTCATCCCACACACTTTGCAGTGCATCTTCCCTTCACTTCCCAAACTGCCCAAGGCCAGGGTGCTTTAGTCCCCTTTCAACACGCAAAGCTAAAACATGAATCCCTCCTCCTGCAAAATGCTCTTGCTCCAGATTCACCCATACAAAGGATAATCATCCGCAGAATGCCCACCCCACAGGCTTAAAAGGCACTTTAGCACCACGTTAACAGCCATGGCTTCTCCCAAAGAATCCTGGGAACTGTAGTTTGTTGAAAGTGCTGAGAGCTGGTAAAGGTAAAGGGACCCCTGACCATTAGGTCCAGTCGTGGCCGACTCTGGGGTTGCGGCGCTCATCTCGCTTTGCTGGCTGAGGGAGCGGCGTACAGCTTCCGGGTCATGTGGCCAGCATGACTAAGCCACTTCTGGTGAACCAGGGCAGCGCACAGAAACGCAGTTTACCTTCCCGCCGGAGCGGTACCTATTTATCTACTTGCACTTGATGTGCTTTCGAACTGCTAGGTTGGCAGGAGCAGGGATCGAGCAACGGGAGCTCACCCCGTCATGGGGATTCGAACCGCCAACCTTCTGACTGGCAAGTCCTAGGCTCTGTGGTTTAACCCACAGGAGACCCCTATTCTCACAGTGCTACAGTTTCCGTGTGCTTCTCTGGTTCGCCAGAAGCGGCTTAGTCATGCTGGCCACATGACCCAGAAGCTGTGCGCCGGCTCCCTTGGCCAATAAAGCGAGATGAGTGCCGCAACCCCAGAGTTGGCCATGACTGGACCTAATGGTCAGGGGTCCCTTTTCCTTTTTTTACAATCTCCTTAGGAAACTATAGTTCCCATGATACTTAGGGGGAGGGGTGGAGGATGGAGGAGGAGGAGGAGGGCATACTCACCATGCTGGTGTTTGTCTAGCAGGACCTGGACCAGCAGCCACAGGAAGAGGAGGATCACCAACCCTTCAATCATTCCCTTGCAGAAGAAAAAGATGATGGACTGGCAGAGGGACAGAGCTGGGAAGATGTGGTCCTTGAAGAGCGCCATCCCCTGCCTTGCCCCAGATGGGAGCGAGAGCCCAAGGAGGGTCCTTGCTCACCTGAACCGGGCACTTGGGGCGGACAGAGGAGGACAGTGAAGATCAGCCATGGAAGAAGAGCAAGGCTGCAGCAGCACCCGGGGAGAGCTCTGCAGCAGGACCTGGCAGGCAGGAGAGGTACCCTAGGTGACCTCCCTGAAGCAAGGTCCCTGGGGGGACGGAGGAAAGGGGCTCGTGGGGCGCAAAGGATCTAGCATCCCCGGAGCCTGCCTGACAGTGTGCAAGTCAATGCGTCTCTCTTTAAATAATCCAGAGCTCTGCAGGCAGATCCTCCGGTTCACACCCCATCTATTCCGGTCCGCTTGAGGCAACCGGCAGTGACCCCCTTTCCTTCCTCCCCCCGCCCCCCACGGGTTGCCATTCCGCATCAGGAGCAACAAGACCAGCCACGCAGAATGTCATCTGCCTTGCAGGGCAGGTACATTATTGGAAGGCCCATGACCTCCCCTAAGGTGGGCTCCTTGCGAAACAGAGAAGGAGGTATAAATAGATCCTGGGCGAGAGATGCTGTCCGCTTCGTAGATCTTGCAGGCAAGAGATGGTGACGTGGTAAGACAGCTGTGAAGATCAACCTCGCCTTTCTGGTAAGGAAGGCAGCTCTTTGATCTCTCACTTTTGTCTTTGGTGTTGAGATGACCATGCGCAGGGGGCGTTTTACTCCACAGAGATTACTCACCCGAGCAGAATTAGAATGGTAGTTGAACATGTAACTTCATGTAGGGATATCTTGTACTGCAGTGCCTGTTCCTACAGTGCTTCCTATAAAGTTCATGCAAAACCCATGCCTGACCAGCGAAGGCCCCTTGCAATGTTAGTTAAAAGCTTCCCATTTGCAGCTTCTGCCCCTTTGTTGGGTGACAACAGCATGAAAGATGAATAGCTTATTGGTCCCTCGCATCACCCATTAGCCCCTGTTTCTGCAGCAGGGGTGAATTACTGCTTTCCGCTATGTTTTGTTTCGTTTATAGTGAAACAGTGTTATTTCTCATCTAAGAATGAAAACCATTTTTTGCTGCACCCAGGAGGAGGCATGGTAGCCCTGAAAGGGCCTCACTGCATGGCCCCAATCCACACTTGAAGTATATACTCATTTAATATTTTTTTTCAATCTGTTAGCTAATATTTTTGCAAACAATTTGTAATCATTGTTCAACAGGGAAATGGGGAAATAGTAGCACCTGAGCAGTGGACAAGGGGTCCGAAGCAAAGCCCATCTATTTTTAGCTTATCTGAAAATCTACAACCATACAAATTAAGTTTGTCAATGATTGTTCCCCTCCGTGCTCAGAGGCCAAGAGAAAATGTTCCGATAAAAAAGATATTTCACTCGCAGTTTCCAAGCTGCTGCGGTGGCAGCGTCCTTGGCTGCGTCTGGAGGGCTGACCTGAGATAACCCTGGGCCAGCTTTCCCTCTATGTCCCGCCCCTCCCTAGGGATGCTCTAGGGGACCATGATGTGGGACATGTCCTGGTGACCCCAAGGATGCGGGTGGCGCTGTGGGTTAAACCGCAGAGCCTAGCACTTGCTGATCAGAAGATCACGGTTCGAATCCCTGCGACGGGGTGAGTTCCCGTTGCTCGGTCCCTGCTTCTGCCAACCTAGCAGTTCAAAAGCACAAAGTGCAAGTAGATAAATAGGTACCACTCCGGCGGGAAGGTAAATGGCGTTTCCGTGCGCTGCTCTGGTTTCGCCAGAAGCAGCTTAGTCATGCTGGCCACATGACCCGGAAGCTGCACGCCAGCTCCCTCGGCCAATAAAGCGAGATGAGCGCCGCAACCCCAGAGTCGGCTACAACTGGACCTAATGGTCAGGGGTCCCTTTACCTTTACCTAATGGAGGTGGAGGAGGAGACTGGAGAGGAAGAGCACTAGTTCCACAGGATCTTCAGTATGCCCAAACCCAAGTACAGCTATTCATCCTGTGAAATAAGCAGACAGGGCCAGCCCGCCCATGAGGCAAGGTGAGGTGACTGCCTCAGGCAAGAGGGGTGGCAGATCCAGCCTCTGTGGTGTGCATTGCTTGCTGCCACTCCTTGGAGGCTGGAACTGACTCCTCAGCAGCCCCACCTCTGCTTCCTCTACAGCGGCCTCTTGGCAAATCGGAGGCACTGCTGGTCTTGTCCCACTCCTAGGGAAGAAATGGCAGGGGCTGCTCTCTGGGGTTCCCTGGCCTCTGCAACCAGCCGGCATGATTCAGAGTGGGCCCCTTTCCCTTCCCACTAACAATGGCCTTTGATTTCCACTTCCGCTATCAGGTAAGGTTGATTTGACCTAGTGGCGCAGCAATAAAATTGCTAGCCCATTTTCAAAGCTAAGCAGGGTCCCTGGTATGTTTTAAAATTGGATGGGTGGCCAAGTGTAATTCTATGGGGAAGAAGAGGAGAAAGGAGGTGGAAAGGAAATTTCCCCACGGTGGCCAAGAAGATCGTTTTGGGAGGCCCACATGCAGTCCAGGAAGCCAGCAAGCCTCTCCTGCCCTGGCCAAGGGTAAAGGTAAAGATACCCCTGCCCATGCGGGCCAGTCTTGACAGACTCTGGGGTTGTGCGCCCATCTCACTTAAGAGGCCAGGGGCCAGCGCTGTCCGGAGACACTTCCGGGTCACGTGGCCAGCGTGACATCGCTGCTCTGGCGAGCCAGAGCCGCACACGGAAACGCCGTTTACCTTCCCGCTGGTAAGCGGTCCCTATTTATCTACTTGCACCTGGAGGTGCTTTCGAACTGCTAGGTTGGCAGGCGCTGGGACCGAGCAGCGGGAGCGCACCCCACCGCAGGGATTCGAACCGCCGACCTTTCGATCGGCAAGTCCTAGGCGCTGAGGCTTTAACCCACAGCGCCACCTGCGTCCCTGCCAAGGGTACCCTGCAGTAAATTGCCTCTGACCCTGGATGTGCTATTTATCTCTCAAGGCTAAGAAGAACACTCACTTTTTTATTCCTGCATTTATATGCAGCTGAATTCTAGATCAGTCCCTAAGCATTTTACAAAAAAAGACAAGATCTGTCTGTCTCTGTCTATGAATGATACACAATGGAGACCCCCAGACTACATTTTTATTGTGCTTTTGTGATTGTGCTCAGGATGGTTTTGAGGCAGTTCAGCATGATCCCGTTTTGAATAGTGGGCTCTTCTTCCTTGGAAGTTGTCAAGCAGAGTTTGGATGGCCGTCTGTCAGGAATTCTTTAGCTGAAATTCCTGCATTGCAGGGGGTTAGACTAGATGATGACAGTAGTCACGAAATTAAAAGACACCTGCTCCTTGGGAGAAAGGCGATGGCAAACCTAGACAGCATCTTAAAAAGCAGAGACATCACCTTACCAACAAAGGTCCGTATAGTTAAAGCCATGGTTTTCCTAGTAGTGATGTATGGAAGTGAGAGCAGGACCATAAAGAAGGCTGATCGCCGAAGAATTGATGCTTTTGAATTATGGTGCTGGAGGATACTTTTGAGAGTCCCATGGACTGCAAGAAGATCAAACGTATCCATTCTGAAGGAAATCAGCCCTGAGTGCTCACTGGAAGGACAGATCGTGAAGCTGAGGCTCCAATACTTTGGCCACCTCATGAGAAGAGAAGACTTCCTGGAAAAGGCCCTGATGTTGGGAAAGATGGAGGGCACAAGGAGAAGGGGACGGCAGAGGACGAGATGGTTGGACAGTGTTCTCGAAGCTACCAGCATGAGTCTGACCAAACTGCGGGAGGCAGTGGAAGACAGGAGTGCCTGGCGTGCTCTGGTCCAGGGGGTCATGAAGAGTCGGACATGACTAAACGACTAAACAACAACAGACTAGATGACCCCTGGAGTCTCTTCCAACTTTACAGTTCCATGATTCCATCAGGATCACAGAACAATTGCTAAAGCGAAAATCATATGTGGGTGGTCTGGAATAAATCCACCAGCCCCAGAGGTCCCCTACCCCTGCTCTATTGTTGGGCCTTTGTGACCTCAACATTCTCTAACCCCCTACAGACCACACAACTGAAACACATTTCCTACCTCCACAGATAATTCTGAAAACTCTAGTTTGTTCAGGATGCTGGGAATTATAGTTCTCTGTGTGGGTGAACTACAGGTCCCTTTTTTGTAGGGGAGGAAATGTGCTTTAAATGTATGGTGAGCGTATTGGAGTAAGAAGGCATGGGAGAGCTGAAACAAATTTGTGTCTCTTGTAAGTTTGTGGTATTAATTTATTACGTTTGGTTTGGGTTTGGAATTCTGCTCCTATATGTTTGGCTGCAGATATGCCTCTGTTTCTGTTTTAGTTAGCATCTGGTATTATATTTTGTTGTGTTTTCTCATAAGTAAATATATCACAAGTAAATAATAAACAAACAAAAACCTGGGGACCCCCCCTCAAATTAATAAATAACTGTAGGGTTCTCCCGCTGCCTGTCAACATGCCTGGGATCCTGCAGCCAGCAGCAACCTCTTAGCTGCAACCCCTCTGCGGCCCCCTCCTCCCCATCCTCTGAACAAAGCTCCTTGCTGTTCTGCTGGGAGAAGGGCCCTCCTCTCCCCACAAGCAAACAAAAGAGGCTCAGAGAGGAAATGGACAGGCCTCCTGCAGCCGCTCCTCAGCATCCCTCCTCCGCTGCCCACCTTTGCTGCGAGGGGAGGGCTAGAGCTCAGCGCTGGAGCACCTGGTCTGCATGCAGGAGGATCAGTCCCCAGGAGCAGCATCTCCAGGTGGGGCTGGGAAGTCAGTCCCCTGCCTCAGACCCTGGAGAGTCGTTGCTGCCAGTAGAGTAGACAGCACTGGTCTGAGTCGGTATCAGGCGTCTTTCAGTGAGCCAAGCACAAGCTACAAGCAGGCTGGCACCACTGTTTTGGGGTCTCTGAATTTTTGCTTCCTTGGTTGCAAGGCAGTTCTCCAACCAAGTACAGTGGTACCTCGGGTTACAGACGCTTTAGGTTACAGACGCTTCAGGTTACAGACGCTTCAGGTTACAGACCCTGCTAACCCAGAAATAGTACCTCGGGTTAAGAACTTTGCCTCAGGATGAGAATCGTGCTCCGGCTGCGCGGCAGCAGCAGGAGGCCCTATTAGCTAAAGTGGTGCTTCAGGTTAAGAACGGACCTCCAGAACGAATTAAGTAATAATAATAATAATAATTAGGTTTCCCTAGCCACTCTGGGCGGCTTCCATAGAAACCAAAAATATACTAAAATATCACAGATTAAAAACTTCCCTGAACAGGGCTGCCTTAAGATGTCTTCTGAATCTCAGGTAGTTATTTATCGCTTTGACATCTGAAGCGAGGGTGTTCCACAGGGCGGGCACCACCACCGAGAAGGCCCTTTGCCTGGTTCCCTGTAGCTTTGCTTCTCGCAATGAGGGAACCGCCAGAAGGCCCTCGGCGCTGTACCTCAGCGTCCTGGCAGAACGATGGGGGTGGAGACGCTCCTTCAGGTATACTGGGCAAAGGCCATTTAGGGCTTTAAAGGTCAACACTTTGAATTGTGCTCGGAAACGTACTGGGAGCCAATGCAGGTCTTTCAAGACCAGTGTTATGTGGTCTCAGCGGCCGCCCCCAGTCACCAGTCTAGCTGCCGCATTCTGGATTAATTGCAGTTTCCGAGTCACCTTCAAAGGTAGCCCCACGTAGAGCGCATTGCAGTAGTCCAAGCAGGAGATAACCAGAGCATGCACCACTCTGGCGAGACAGTCTGCGGGCAGGTAGGGTCTCATCCTGCGAACCAGATGGAGCTGGGAGACAGCTGCCCTGGACACAGATTTGACCTGTGCCTCCATGCACAGCTGTGAGTCCAAAATGACTCCCAGACTGCGCATCTGGTCTTTCAGGGGCACAGTTACCCCATTCAGGACCAAGTACTTAACCCGAGGTACCACTGTAAAATGCTGGTGCCCTTTTCACGTAACTCAAATTCTTCTTTCTTGCAAAGTGATGTGGAAAACAGAACCCAAGAGTGGAAAATGGCCCGAGGCCTCTGCACTTCATTTTAAAAGAACCTTGTGCCCCAATAAGGGTCGCTGGCCTTGCTCTCCCCCATCTGCCCCCCCAAGATGCCCCCCAAACCAGGCCTGTTAGTTTCCACTTACCTGTCTCCACAGCCTTGCTCCCAAACTGAGCTGGGAGGATGGAGGAGTCCTGGAACAGCCCTGGCAGTGCTGGCATGGAGGCGCCTGACAGGAACCAAGGGAAGGTGCCCAAAGCGTCACTGTGGAGAGGTTGAGGAGGAAAAAGAAAGAAGTGCTAGGTCCCCACCTGGGAGCCGCTTAGAACCGGCAGTAAGGTTTGCAGGCGCCAGGTGCCTGTCGCTGGCATCGCTGGAGAGCGGGGTGGCATTGGCAGGGTTGATAAACAGAAGCCAATAAAGCTCTCTAAGCTCACAGAGCTGAGCAAACAGGTGGGGGAAAAAATATTCTGGAGTGTTTACTCCCCTTCCAATCCAGGGAAAGGGCGGGCTCCCAAAGCAGAGGGTGGGAGGGAGGATGCCAGAACAGCGGTGGAGTCAAAGCCATTCTTAAGTGTTTGCTGCCAGGGAATGTGGTGTTTGAGAGGCAGGATGGCAGGAGGGGCAGCCAAGGAGCAGGGTGGAGGGGCAGGCCCGGCGCAAGGGGAATGCAAGAGGGCAGTGGCCAGGGACAAACAGGCCTGTCCACTTGGGTTCTCAGTTTTCCAATCTTCAATTCAGTTTCTCCACATTTCTGCAGCTACCCGGCTCGATGAGCTCTGCTCTGCCTCTGCAGTTGGAGGTTGCAATGCTTCTAAATACCTCGGGTTAGGTACTTAATTCGTTCCGGAGGTCTGTTCTTAACCTGAAACTGTTCTTTACCTGAAGCACCACTTTAGCTAATGGGGCCTTCTGCTGCTGCTGCTGCTGCGCCGCCGGAGCACGATTTCTGTTCTCATCCTGAAGCAAAGTTCTTAACCCGAGGTACTATTTCTGGGTTAGCGGAGTCTGTAACCTGAAGCATCTGTAATCCGAAGTACCACTGCTGGAAACCACGGGAGGGAAAGTGTTGCTCTTGTGCTGTTTTCCTGTTTTAAAGTCCTTGTGAAGATGCACCAGCATCTTAGTGCACCATTCACCTAAAAGGTGAAAAAAAAAAATTGGAAGCAATTTTTCCTAAAGCACATATTTTTGCAAAGCACCCCCCCTCCTGCCACATATAATGAATTTTGGGGTATGTTATTTTCACTCACAGTTTCATTTTTCTGCGCACTTTAACCTAGTGCATATCTTTGTGTACACGCTACTTTGGCTGGAGAACTGCACTGCAAAATTCAGAAAAGGGCAAATCGTGAAGGATGGCTATGCTTCAGTCCGTGGATTGTTTGAGATGGTGCAAATGAGGCAGGTTTGCCTTTCGATGTGAAATGAGTCAAATTTCTCCCTGATTTCCAATAATGGGGCATTACTGGAAGGCGATCTTAGGAGGGCCACAATTGGGGACTGTGCCTTTAACAGACACCTCCCCCCCAACTTTCTGAGTGCATATTGCATGCAGAAAGAAAAGCTGGCAAAAGGGCAGAGTGGGGGTGTTCCATGCTGGTCCCAATTCTCCCTACCCTCATTTTGCAATGCACCCGTTTGCTTCCACAGCAAACTCTCCACCAGGGTACCATTGGCTCATTACTGAAAAAAGGAGGCACTAATTTGCATAAACTTTGCATATGCTGATGTATATGTACCGATGCAAATTTAGAAATGGCTATAATTTATATATCAGCATTTGTCCTGATTTGAGCTCATAAAGCTTACACAGAGGTTAGACCATGGGTAGGCAAACTAAGGCCTGGGGGCCGGATCTGGCCCAATTGCCTTCTAAATCCGGCCTGGGAATGGTCCGGGAATCAGCGTGTTTTTACATGAGTAGAACGTGTCCTTTTATTTAAATTGTATCTCTGGATGATTTGTGGGGCCTGCCTGGTGTTTTTACATGAGTAGAATCTGTGCCTTTATTTAAAATGCATCTCTGGGTTATTTGTGGGGCATAGGAATTTGTTCATCCCCCCAAAAAAATAGTTCGCCCCCCCATAAGGTCTGAGGGACAGTGGACTGGCCTCCTGCTGAAAAGGTTTGCTGACCCCTGGGTAGACTAGCTCTGGTCTTTGAGTTTTGACTTGTTTGCAGGAAGGTCATACGACAATGGGTGCTCATTCGGCACTCACCCCAATTTCCCTTTTGATATTCATTCATCCCAGGTTTCAATTTATTTGCCTGTCACTTTCCAAACTGCAAAAAGAAATGCCAGTTTCTTTTTAAAAGTGGATTTACTGCACAGTTACTGTAGTTTTAGTTGTTGTTAATTCATCGTAAGCTCCCAGGGCAGGATACAACATTAAGACACAGTATTAAATTAATTGTGGGGATTAAATGAGGAGGCAGAGAATTATATACAGCGGTACTCCGGTTGTGGATGGGATCCGTTCTGGAGCTCTAGTCGGATCCCAAGGTTTCTGCAACCGGAGGTGCCTGTTCTGTGCTTATGTGCAATGCAATAGAGCGCTACTGCGCATGAATGCGCGGTGAACCCCGAAAATATACTTCTGGGTTTGCCGCATGCGTATCCCAAAGGATACATAACAAGAGGGGCACGTAAGTAGAGGTACCACTGTACTTGAGCTCCTTGGAGGAAAAAAGGGGGGTTAGAAATGCAACCGATCAATTCATAGAATTATAGAATTGGGACCCCGCGGGTCATCTAGTCCAACCCCCCGCAATTCAGGAATCTCAACTAAAGTGTCCATGATAGATGGCCATCCAACCTCTGCTTAAAAACCTCCAAGGAAGAGTCTTCACTGGTCACCAGCTTTATTGATTCAAGCAACCTTGATTAATTCAATCAGTCAAGGGAAGAAACATGGGTGCAAAAAGGAGTTACACTCCCTGCGGGAGTTCCTTCAAGTTCCTCGCCAGTACTGCCATCTAGTGATAAGCATAGAGAACTGCAAGCCAAGAGGGCTTCTAACATGCTCTGAAATTGATCAGGGAAGAAGGCCTGCAAAGTAGGTCAGGCCCAAAGAGCCGAGGGTCACTGGTTCAAGGTCACTCATCGAGAGCTGGGCAGCCATGTGGGGTTTCTGAACCAAGCCTTCCACATCCTCCTACAAGCCTCTTAACCACAGCACCGCAGGGACTCATATCTGTGTTTCCTTATTGACACTTTTTTTTTTTTTGGTAACTGTGCTCATCTATTTACAGAAATGCAACCAAAACATCAGCAGGCAATAAAGCCTAAGGCATGGGTAGGCAAACTAAGGCCCGGGGGCCGGATCAGGCCCAATCGCCTTCTAAATCCGGCCCGCGGACGGCCTGGGAATCAGTGTGTTTTTACATGAGTAGAATGTGTCCTTTTATTTAAAATGCATCTCTGGGTTATTTGTGGGGCATAGGAATTCGTTCATTTCCCCCCCCCAAAAAAAAAATATAGTCCGGCCCCCCATAAGGTCTGAGGGACAGTGGACCGGCCCCCTGCTGAAAAAGTTTGGTGACCCTTGGCGTAAGAGAAAGCACAACCCTCTATAGCAGTGATTCCCAATTAGGGGTCTGGGTACCCTTGGGGGTCCATGAATCCATCCCTTGCCTCTCCCCAACTAATATTTGTTGTCATTTTTGCATGGTAATATCACAGATTTTATGGCCTGTTTTAGCACATTGGCCAAACTCTGTTTTGAAATCCCACCGCAATAACAATTTTGCCCCGCCAATAAGCAGCACTATATCGCTCCTCTCGTGAGGGAGAGCAGGGCGTCCAATTCCAAGGCATCACCAATATCACACAATGATCTCAGCCAATAACACTGCTGATCTGAGCTGCCTTCCCTCACAGGGCAGCTGGTTGCCCTCACTTCAAGGCACCGTAGCACTACCTTCCCCTGGCACTGAGGCGGAACAGCTTTTCTCAGCCAGCAGGAAAGCAGCCTCTGCCACAGTAGACGCAGCTTGATGCACCCACATCCCCATGTGGGGGCAACTACGCTGGTTCTCCTCTCCCCACCCACCCAATTATCCCCACGCCTGATCTCCCAATTTGACATTGTGATATACAGTGGTACTTCGGGTTACAGACGCTTCAGGTTACAGACGCTTCAGGTTACAGACTCCGCTAACCCAGAAATAGTACCTCGGGTTAAGAACTTTGCTTCAGGATGAGAACAGAAATCGTGCTCTGGCAGCGCGGCGGCAGCAGGAGGCCCCATTAGCTAAAGTTAAGTTCTTCAGGTTAAGAACAGTTTCAGGTTAGGGTTAGGGAAAAGGGTGGGTGGAGTTTGGGAATCCAAAGGGTATATAAATATAGTTTGTTTTATTCTTTACGTTGCTTTGCTATTGGAAAGATGTGGAAGGGAAATTTTGGTTGACTTTAGGAAAAAAGTTTAAAATGTTTAAGAAAAAATAATGAGGTATAAATATTGATGTGTAAATTTGGTTAAGTTAAAATTGATCCCCTTTTTTAAATGGCTAAATTAAATGAAAATAAGGTTTGTAAATATAAATTGAGGAAATGGAAGAAAGAAGAAAAATAAAATAACAATATGTTAGAATCAACTAAATTAAGTTAAAATGGAGAAGTAAATTAAGGATTTGCTGAGCCAATAATCTAAATTGGAATACAAGAAGGGGAGGTGCGAGGAGGTCTGAGAAACAAGTTAAAAGAAAATAAGTATTTGAACTTTCAGGTGTTTTTAAATGTTTTTATTTTTAAGTTTTGGATTTTTGGATTTTTGTATTTTTTCTTTTTGTTTGTTTATTTTTGTTTTTTTTAAATAATTTTTATTGGTTTTTACAACATAAAAAACGAAAACAACAACATACAAACAAACACAAAACGACTTCCCCAAGCCTCCCCTTCCCTGCATCCTTGTTTTAAAATTTTTCTTTTTAGCAATCCTTCATCCATTTTTATATTTAACTTTCTTTAAAAAAAATTTTAAGCTTAAACTTTAACAGCTGTAATTCTCTATTTCATACCCCTTGACATCTTTTAGCATTCCGAAATTTTACAACAGTTCTTAAGATAAACTTTAAATTTTTTCCAGTCCTCTTCCACTGTCTCTCTCCTCTGGTCACGGATTCTGCCGGTCATCTCTGCCAGTCCCATAAATTCAATCACCTTGGTCTGCCATTCTTCCAGAGTAGGTAGTTCTTGAGTCTTCCAATACTTTGCCAGAAGAATTCTTGCTGCTGAGGTTGTGTACATAAAGAATGTTCTATCTTTCTTTGGAATCGTTTGGCCGGCCATGCCCAGGAGAAAGGCCTCCGGTTTCTTTGCGAATGTCCACTTAAGGATTTTCTTAATTTCATTATAGATCATTTCCCAGTAGGCCTTGATCCTTGGGCAGGTCCACCAAAGATGATAAAAGGTTCCTTCACATTCATTACATTTCCAGCAATTATTATTGGGCAAATGATATATCTTTGCAAGCTTGACTGGGGTCATGTACCACCTATAGATCATTTTCATTATGTTCTCTTTTAAGGCACTGCATGCCGTAAATTTAATACCTGTGGTCCATAACTGTTCCCAGTCTGCAAACATAATATCATGACCGATGTCTTGTGCCCACTTAATCATAGCTGATTTCACCGTTTCATCCTGTGTGTTCCATTTCAGCAGCAGGTTATACATTCTAGACAAGTTCTTAGTATTGGGCTCTAACAATTCTGTTTCTAACTTTGACCTCTCCTTCTGAAATCCTAATTTCCTGTCCTGCTTAAAAGTCTCATTAATCTGATGATAATGTAACCAGTCTCGAACTTTAGATTTTAGTTTCTCAAAACTCTGTAATTTAAGCTTTTCACCGTCATATTCTATAATTTCACAATATTTCGGCCAATCTGAGTCCATATTGAGTTTTTTTACCGCCCTGGCTTCCATTGGTGACAACCACCTAGGGGTTTTACTTTCCAGCAAATCTTTGTACCGATTCCATACGTTATACAATGCTTTCCTAACAATATGGTTTTTAAAGCCTCTATGGACCTTAACCTTGTCATACCATAAATATGCGTGCCAGCCAAAATTGTTATCATACCCTTCCAGGTCCAAGATGTCTGTATTCTCAAGAAGTAGCCATTGTTTCAACCAGCAAAAAGCTGCTGCTTCATAATAGAGCCTTAAGTCCGGCAGGGCAAAGCCCCCTCTATCCTTTGCATCAGTCAAAATCTTAAATTTTATTCTGGGCTTTTTGCCCTGCCAGACAAATTTAGATATGTCTTTTTGCCACTTCTTAAAACAGTCCATCTTGTCCAGAATTTGCAGTGTCTGAAACAGAAACAACAATCTTGGCAATACATTCATCTTAATAACAGCAATACTGTTTGTTTATTTTTGTCTTTGTTGTTATATGTGTTGTTCTTTTTTGAAAATGCTAATAAATATTCTTTTTTTTTTTTTAAAAAAAGAACAGTTTCAGGTTAAGAACGGACCTCTGGAACGAATTAAGTACTTAACCAGAGGTACCACTGTACTGGAATATCAGTTTAACTGCTGATATAGCACGATGCTGAAAACCTAGTACCACTCAGCCCTAGTCTGTTTTTTTAGTACAGTGAGGATGAATTTGATGAAGTGAAGGGCCGTGTGAAGACCGACCAAGGGGCCAACCAAAGTTGTTGAGGTTTTTTTTTAGGATTTTACCCCAGGAAATAAACTGCCACAGGGGCCGCCAGATTACACCCCAAAATGGACTTTGTACATGCCTGCTATAAAGGAAGTCCAAGTGATTTCTATGAAATATCTGGGCCTTCTGACAGATTTCAGCTCACCAATCACAAAGGACATATCAGATGTGGTGCTCTCTTTTTCCCAGTATTTTTACTGGGTGTTTTTATTTACTGCCTTTAAAGTTGTCAGCTCATAAGATGTATTTATAGGTCAACAATTTTTGATAGAGATAGCTCTCTGCTTAGTCTACCTCATAGGTTTGGTGTGAAGATAAAATGGATGGGAAGGGGGAACCCTGGGCACCACCTAAATTTCCCAAGTGCAGGGCTAGGGAGCATGTGTCCGTCCAGACCATGGGCAGGCAAACTAAGGCCCAGGGGCCGGTTCCGGCCCAATCGCCTTCTAAATGCAGCCCGTGGACAGTCCAGGAATCGGCATGTTTTTACATGAGTAGAATGTGTCCTTTTATTTAAATGCATTTCTGGGTTATTTGTGGGGCCTGCTTGGTGTTTTTACATGAGTAGAATGTGTGCTTTTGTTTAAAATGCATCTCTGGGTTATTTGTGGAGCATAGGAATTTGTTCATTTCCCCACCCCCAAGGTCTGAGGGACACTGGACTGGCCCCCTGCTGAAAACGTTTGCTGACCCCTGGTCCATATGATGCTGGGCTTCAACTCCCATCCTCACTGGTCACTGGCTATGTTGGCTGGGGTCCAACAACATGTGAAAGCCCCCCCCCCCTTCTTAAGAGATCAGAATGCAAATGCAATAGAGAGCAAATAAAGAGGTGGCAGTTCTGGCCATCTCTCCCTGGATGGGAGACCTCTTTGGGCCTCTATGGCACCTTGAGTTTCCCAAAGAAGAAAGTAGGATGTTCAGCATCTGGGAGCAGAGAAGGGGACTCATTTCTGTCCAAGACCCAGCTGTCAAAGCAAGCCAGGGACAGGGAACCTGTGGACTTTCTAGATGTTGCCACCATGCCGACCATCAGCCATGCAGAGAACGCCAATCCTGGCCCGACTACACTGGCTGCCAGTTAGTTTCTGGGTCCAATTCAAAGTGCTGCTTTTGACCTATAAAGCCTTAAACAGCTCAGGGCCACAAAACCTCAAGGACCACCTATTTCCATAGGAACCTACCCGAAATCATCCTCTGAGGCCTTCCTTTGTGTGCCTACTCGACAAGAGGTCTGGAGGATGGCAACATGAGAACAGGCCTTTTCTGTGGTGTCTCTCCACTTGTGGGATGCTCTCCCCAGGGAGGCTCGCCTAGCACCTCCGTTACATATCTTTAGGTGCCAGGCTTTCCTCTTCAGGCAGGCCTTGGGCTAATAAAACAATTTATGGCCTTTTAAACTGTGTGTATGGGTGTGTTTTGTTTTGCTTGTTATTACATTATGTATTTTAGGTTCTGTGTTGTAAACTGCCCTGTGGTCTCCTGATGGACAGTACATAAATTTAAATAACAACAAGAACAATGTCCGCTTCCTGGAAGGGCTTTTAAAACCTTTTCCACAGCAGGATTCTGCCAAAGTGTTGGAATGGAAGAGCTGCTGTTTGGGCTTTTCCAGGGAGCTACAAAAGGGGGAGCAGCTGTGGGGGGGGGGGAACAAACAAAAAACGGCCCAAAGAGGAAGACATGCATAGCCGTTGTATGAAGAGGTAGAAGTTTATTGGAATATAAACATTCAGATAACATGTAAGATAGAAAAAAAAAAAACCCACCAACAACATATACAGACACTTGCTGGAAGGAAACATCTGAGGTATTTATTTATTCACCATCTAGGCTATCACATTTTATTTCTTCCTTTAAATAGTTAAGAGAGAGAGAGAGAAAAACACCCCTAGCTGTGCAGCTGCTGCAAAAGTGGTGGCAGATCTTAGAACCACCTGCCTCCTTCCCTCCTTTGGATCTGCCTGGAAGAGGCAGCCGCTAAGAAAGGGCTGTGTGTGTGTGCGTGTGTGTGTGTGTGTGTTGTCAAGTCCTATTTGCTTGGGAGGATCCAGAGCGCCTCTCTGGGACAGCAACCCCACTTCCACCTCCACGGCTGAAGGGCCTTGTCCTGGAGTCTTCTGGTGCCACCTGAAAAGCACTGGGCCCTCTTTCCCAGGGCAACAGAAAGGAGGGGGGGTGTTGTTTTCTAAAAGACTTTGTGAGAGAGGGACCGTAGTTCAGTGGCAGAGCACAGGCTGTGTGCAACCCTTTGCACAATCCAGAGCTAAGCCAAGGAGAGCCTAGAGGGTCCTTTCTTGTGGGGATGCAGCTCACCCACAAGCCCAGCATCTCTGCTGTGGGATTTCATGCTGGAGCTGGGGGTGGAAAGGAAACTGCCTCTGCAAATGAAACTAAGAGGAGGAGCAGCCCTTTCTGTCATATCAAAAGCCCTGAGCGTCATACAATCTTTCAATATTCAGAATTGGGTAAGGTGGAGTGAATGCTCCACCTGCACCTCACCAAGCCAAAAACCTGCTGCTGGTTTCTCCACCGACCTCCAAAGCCTGGCAAAGCACAGCACAAACAGCAATACAACCCGGCCCATCCAAAAGAGGGGAAGAGAGGAGATGGGGTGGATTTCTACAACCTGAAATGGCCAACCCAGAAAACAGCCAAGGGCCTGAAGTTGGATGCTGCAGCTTATTTTAATGAGGTATATACTTATATATGTCGTTACAAATCCCAAAATCTACCCTTTTCCCTGAACTGGGTTCAGAACGACCCTTTAGCTCCCTGGCTGCTTTCAGTTTAGGTGAGTGAGGAAACTGATGGGCCTGGAGGGCAGAGGCCGCCCCAGGGCTCCAAGCACCTTCCTGTGCAAGAAATGCAAATGGTATCGAGTGCAATGGGACCAAACTGGACAGAGCAGTGAGAGACCCGTTGGCGGAAACTCAGCTCTGCCTGAAACTCCAGGTAATGCAGATGACTGGGAGGAGTGGGCTCCTTTTTAAATCAATTGGGGCACATGGGTTTGGAGGTTGCCCCACAGTTTACCCTTCTTCCAAGCCTGTTCCCATCACCCTCCAGCTGTTCCCTGTGCCCAGAGCCAAACTCTGACACCCAGGAGAGCGTGGTTGAGAGGAAAGTGCTGGAGGGTGAAGGTTCACCTCCCAGTAACTATATGAACTTTTATGCTTTCAGTGATTTATTATTAAATCAGGCCCCTTATCCTCCCACGCCTGCTTCACACATAAATCAGAACAGACCCAAGTTCTCTCTGCCACTTCTGTGTCTAGCTTGGTACACATTAAAGCAAGAAATCCCAGAATCCACTGCTGACAGAGCTTGGGGTGGGGGGGGGAGAGAAGGTGTTTAGGAAAAAGCCACCCCCCAACTTAGAACTCTGCACTAGGGTAAAAAAGAAAAGAAAAGCTGAAGCCACAAGTTCTGAAACCAGGAAACCGAGTTATGCAGATCAAGCAACTCTGCACAATATTCACATGTTTATATGGTTACAGGATTTTGTTCTGTGTGTTCCACTTGGGTAGGGATTGGGAGAGGAAGTGTCAGAGTCACATGAGTATTGGGGAAAATTGTGCAGGAAAGGTTAGAGCCATATTAAATGCAGAAACCATACTGGACACCTTCAAGTCCTCATCCACCACCACCAGCCCCCAAAACTGAGGCCTGGAAACCTACGCTTACAAGACAAAAGCAGTCTTATCAGGATTCCTTAGAATTACTCAGTGGATCTCAACTTCCTAATGGAGGGGGAACAGCTCAGTGCTGCAGCACCTGTTTTGCTTGTGGCCTGCCTGAAACCCTGGAGAGCTGCTTCCAGTTGGTGTAGAGGATGCTGAGCTCAATGGACCGGCCTGGCTATGTATGAAGCAGCCTTGTAGGATCCTAAGCTGGAAAACAACCACCACTGCAAATGGGGCAATCTTCCGTTGCTGGGAGTGGTGGTGGGGGAAAACACACACAATACAGAAAGAAAAAGAATTAGCTAGCAAAAACGCCCGAGAAGATTCACACCCAACCCTGGTTGTGGTGCAGGCTCTGCTTAAAAGCAAAGGAGGCCTGAGGCAATGAGCCAAGAGGCCCACAGGGACAAATCTCATGCCAAGTCTGGCAACCTTCCTGCCTGCTAGAATAAAGTCAGCCAGCTGTCTTTACAACCAGACCATCTCTGCCAAAGGAAAGCAGGTGGACTACAGGTTTTACTTCTAACAAATACTTTAGCTCCTGGCTCCTGGTGGAGGAAACACCTAGGAGGACAAAATGTTTTTGGCTGGGGGCTTCCAATGCAAATGGGAGCAACAAGCAATATGCCGTTGTGGAAAGCTGAAGGCAGCCTTTGGATTTTCGACATCCCAGCCTCCAGATGCCACTTCTCCTACCTTCTCTGTTTCAAGAGGAGGAACAGCCATACTCTTGACAGTAAAGGAGCCAAGTAGAATCGCAAGGGGCCCTGAGAACTGGCCACAGATAAGGCCTTATCAAGTCAGCTGGGGGTGGGGGTCGCTGTTGCTGCAGGGGTTGGATTTTGCTGCACAATCCGCAACACGCCTTAGCGTAGTCAGGTCTGAGATATTATTTACAAAGCCCCAAACACAAAAAGAATGCTATCCTGTGGAATCCCCATCACTGAGTATGCGGGGAGAATTCCAGCCACATGTTTCATTCAAATCTAGCAAGGTTGTGGCAAGGGAGAAGGGAAAAAATGTTTGCAGACTATCCGGTCCGCAGCTGGCCAGATCTGACCCAGGATTCTGTGTTCCCTAGAGCAGCGGCCCAGGGGCCAGAGGTGTGTTTTGACACACTATCTGCCCCGAATCATCCAGGGCGAATGAGTGTCACAGTTTGGGAGCCATGCAGTCACTTGGGATACGGCAATCGGTTGGGGGAGGGGGGCAGAATTGCTTCGCAAAGATCTGCAGAAGAGGTAGCCTGGGTGTGGAGCTTTGTTTTTCCCAGAATCTGCATGAGACAGCAATACAATGAAACGGGTAGGGAATCTCCTACAGTAACAGCAGTGTAAAACCTTTATCGGGTCAACCAAAACACCCCAAGTATGAGCAAGCTTTCAGTTTCAGAAGATCTTTTCTTCAAGGTTTGTATTCTGTGACAATTTAGTAGCAGGATTATGCTGCTGTTGCATTTTTTAAAACAAGAGTCTGATGGACCGACTTGGTTCTCTGCAGTTTTGGTCTGCTGGAAAGCACCCAGTGTCCCATTGCTTTTCCAAGCAGCTGTTGGCTGAAGAGAGAGAACACTGAAGCGTGGAATCTCTTTCTCTCCTACAAAGGCTAGACTTTTTACAATGCCTTGCTTAAAGTTTGGCAGGGTGGCTGCAGGCCGGGAAAGAATGCTTTGCAGGCCACATCTGGCTTGCCAGATGAGCCTCCCTGGTGCAGACTTGAGGCCTTCCAGCAGGAATGGCGTCTTCTCTTGCTCACGTCCCCTTTGATAAATCCGATTGGTGGAGGGATGAATGTGGTGTCACTTGGTGAACTTGGCACCACAGCAATTTCCTTGGCCCAGTGGTACATGCTCACATACACAGCGGTTGGGAGTGCCTTGGGTAAGTAACTGCAGAGGAACACGCCTGGGAGAAACATACTGGACCTAGAAATCCAGTATTTTTTTGAACGGAAAACCTGCAGGACCGAGCACCATCAAAGACTAATAGAATTGTGGAGTTGGATGGGACCATCGAGTCCAACCCCCGGCAATGCAGCAATCACAACTAAAGCATCTCTGACAGGTGGCTTTCCGGCCTCTGCTTAAAAAACATACAGCCAAGGAGAGTCCACTGCCTTCTCAGGTGGTCCATTCTTGTGCTCAAAGATGTGTCCAGAAAGGAACATTCTTATTTATTAACTCATAATGCATTTTAAATGCACCCTTCAAATACAAATAGTTTCCCTCCCAAGGGCATATTTTTCCTCTGCAGGAATTTGTCCAAAAGCAACATCGTGGAAGGAAGAGGATTTAGTGCGCATGTGTCCCCTAATCTGTTTCTTGTAGCCGGGGGGGGGGGGGATCACTTCAGCCATTCCCAGTAGCTTCACAGTTACAGATGTGCCTAGCTTTTCCAAGCTGGGGGTTCTGCTTTCCCTCTGAGGGAGCCTTTAAAAAAGAGGGGAATGGAAGGGGAGAGAAACACCTGCACTTCTGAGAGGGCCTAGCTACCTCCAGAGCTGCACCTACCATGCAGGCCTTGGGTTAGAATCCCATGAGAACCAGCGAGCTCTCGAGAGTCCAGAAATAATCAGAACTGCAGCACAGGACTTTACTTCAAGGAAAGGAAACAAAGTCCTCTTACTGTTTTGGGACTGAGATGCACCTAACATGGATTGTTTTGAAAATCCTGAACAACTAATAAGCCCTTCGAGGAGAAAGCAACATCAAACCAAGGAGAGGGAAAGAGAGAAAGTCAGCCTGAGAAATTAACCTGCATCTTCCACTACCACCTATTACCCCATGAGCCAAGTGCTTCCATGCTAACTTGAGGACATCAAAGGTTTCTGATCCTTCAACTCAGGGGGCTCCTTTTTTTTGGTGTGTCTTTGGTGCTACAATATATAAAATTTAAAATAAAAAGCAGTCAACAAGACATATAAAAAGAAGCTTTAACATATGCAAATCCTTCCAGAAGAGAGAAAGAGAAAAAAAATCCCAACAACAACACAGCAATAAGTACATATTTTTGAGGTATTTCATCTGCTCAGGAGAAGCTGATGCAGATCTGTAGCATGACTGAGACTCGTCAGGGTAGGAGAGGGAGGGCGGATCCCTGTTGGCAAGGAGGTGGGGGATGCCGGTGCAACAGGCAGGCAGCGGGCTTCTGCTACAAGGAGGAAGCAGAAACAGGCAGAAGTTCAAGGGGGGAGGTACAAGGAAGTGCGAAGTGTGTGCACAAGTGTGGAGGGGGAAGCAACTGAGGAGTTCATCTGTCCTGAGGAACAACACACGGCTCCCTCATCAAGATTTTAGAAGGGAAGATGTGGGGGGAAGGTGCCCAGAAACCCCTGGTTGTTCTAGGGCTGTGGGGCAGTCAATTAGGGCTGGCCCCACTAATACACAAGGAAGCAGCCAATCCCCCTTTGATAGGCTGGGATCACAGAGGATTCTCGGCAAGTGTTAAGTGAGTGGACACAGGCAGCAGCAATGCAAGAACAGCTTTGTTCTTTCAGCATCAAGGTGCCCAATCCCAGTTACATTTGGGGGCGGGAGGACAGGGAAGCAAGGGTGGGTGGAGCATAAAATGTGCCTGACCTAGATGAGCCCCTAACCACTTTCACCTTTAGCTTTCTGACTGGTAAGAGTTTTTAAAATAAAATTTAAAAATTCCATGCATCCCCACCCGCTCCTGGGGCAGAAAGAATGGAGAAACAGAATTGCACAACTTGACCTCATGGGGAGACTGGATAGGAGTGAGGCTGTGGAAGAACCTGCCAGTGCTGGCGCCTGAGCCCCAGTTCTGCAGGGAAGGCTGGGCAAAGCTGCGAAGGGCAGCTGGTGCAGATTCCGCCAGAGGCCTGTCCAGCCTCCCAGGGGCCTTGCTCAATGCTGCAGAAGCAGCACGAAAGGGAACCTCCATGCTGTCAAGACTCCTCCAGAGAAAGCTAGCAGAAGGACAGAGGGAGGCAGGAGATGCACTGGCCCTTTGAGTCAAGGCTGGCTAACTGGGAAGAGGAAAGAGACCCAGTCAGACCTGCACATTAACACACAGAGGGATCCAATGTGGGTTTGCGTGTCTCTGTGTGTAAAAGCAAGCTGGAGAGAGGAATTAAAGGATGTGGGGGTGGTATATGAGAGAAGAGAGCTATGTTCCCCCCCTGCCTCTGGGGGGTAGGATTGTCAATACACTGCAGTCACGTTAGGGGGGGAAAGTTGTGTGAAGCATGGAAAAATGGGTTTCTTGCCTTCGCCTTTTGCTACAGTGGCGATGCTCAGTCATCTACAAAAACTCACACAGCCAGTCCAGAGAATCCCTGATTGAAACACGCCCTGTGTCCCCTCCCGCCCCCCCACCCCCGCCCCCTTGCCCTCCTTTTCCCACCGAGGACACAGCAAGACCTGAAGAAAGGTGAGATGGGCAGCAAGAGACCACCTCGGCAGGATCCTTGCCAGCACAGGATCTTTGCTTCTCTGCCACTGGCTGGTCTTCTAAGCGGGCTCCTCGAGGCGAGGTCACCGGCAGGACCGCTTGGGGCCAGGGAGAGAGAAAGCACCTCCTCCCTGCTTCCCCCTCAGAGAGACCAGCTGGTTGAGGGCTCAACACCAGGTGTGCCCCTGGAGGAGGTCGGGCTGGGAGAACAGTGGGAGGAACTGCTGCTGCCGCCGCCGGTGCTCTGCGTGCTGGATCCGGCAATGAGGTGGACGACAGGTTTCTGGGCAAACAAGACCCCTGCGGGGCAGAGAGAAGGGAGGAAGATTAGCAGGCCAAGGATAACATAAGAATGCAAAAAGAGCTCTGCTGGATCAGGCCAAAGGGGACCCATCTAGTCCAGCTTCCTGTTCTCACTGTGGCCTTCCTGATGCCTGTGAGAAACGAGCAATCAGTATCCAAGCACAAGAGCCCTCTACCCTCCTGTGGTTCCCAAGAACTGGTATTCAGAAGCTTTGCTGCATCCATCTGTGGAGACAGAAGCATAGCCATCCTGGCTAGGAGCCATCGATAGCCCTCTCCTCTTTTAAAGCCACCCAAATTCATGCAGCTCCCTGCTCTGGCTTCCTCAGAGCGGCAATGGCATATCAATAGCCGTGTGTGTGTGTGTGTGTGTGTGTGTGATCAGAGGATTGTTCTGAATTGTTCTCCAGAGACCAGCCATTCCGCAGCTTGGCAGAATGCTCAGTCTGAAGCTGGATTATTCCAAATAAAGGGATCCACCTGCTTCAATCCCTTGCCCCATTTCAGAAGTGGACTCTTTCTCTCTCACCAGCATAGATTGTGCCATTGATTTCCACAGACATATTAATGCTTCCAAAGGCAGAGGGGGTCCAGTTCAGTGCTGCTGATGTCGCTGCTGAATCTGATTTATCCTCTGGTGGGGGAGGACAAAAGAATAGTGTGAGTTGTGTTATGCTCATCCCACTACAGACCCGGGCATATCTCTCTCTCTCTCTCTCTCTCTCTCTCTCTCTCTCTCTCTCTCTCTCTCTCTCTCTCACACACACACACACACACACACACCTCCCCAGACCTGATAGTTGTAACATAGTTGGTCAACTGGTAGAGATTTCACCTTGCTCTGCACTACGCCTTGATCCACCATTAAAATAAGTGGAAGGGAACAACGGGCCCTGAATGGCTCAAAGTACCAGCTGGAGAAACACTGGACACGGGAAGTCATGCACAAGGGGTTTAAACCAGGGATGGCAATTTTTCTCGCTTGGACTGAGGGCCACATCTGGCGTGGAAACTGTTCAGCATGCAGGCCTGATCCCTGCATCTGGAAAACACCACATCCCAGCTGGCGCTGGGCTTTGAGGCTGGGCAATGGCCCCCAGACCCTCCTCCTCCAACATGCAGCTGACTGTGATAGACCCTGTAGACCTGCCGTTCTCGCCACCCCTTTGGGTCCCTTCCAACTACCATTCTGCACTCATGCCTCTGTGGCTGAGGTGAGGAAGACGCATCAGTGGCAAAGCAAGTCCAGTACATCTCATGAGACTTCTGGCAGGCACCTCATCAGTGCTATTTTTCTAGAAAAAGAGGTGCCGGAATGCATCAACACCACCTCCCTCGTTCTCTTAGAATGGCAATGGCGCCCACCTGAGAGGTGCCAGAACTGAGTTCCGGCTGAAAACGCCCCCCTGCTTGCATAGTTTGCCAAGCCAGCTTTATTGGGAAGAGACAGATCAGCTCTCTGCTCCACTCCAAGTGGGTCAGGAGTGAGAAGGAGAAGTCCCTCCCCTCCAAAAAGTATTATTCAAAATAGCAGTCTGCACAGCCCACTAAGGAAGATAATAACACAATAAGATTCAAAAAAGTAGCAATTAATTGCACTTTTATTCAACATCCAATTAAAGCTAGTTCCATTAATTCAGCTTAACTGATGAACTTGATATGAGATAAGCCTGTCAGTCACTGAACAAGTCTTAGATACCATATTTAGTCATGGCTTCACTGTTCAGCAAACTCTTAATGCGATGGGTTGGCTTGATGGTGACACCTGTTTCCCAATGTCTGGTTTAAGGTCACTTAGCAGGAGATTTAAATCACCACCTCCAGTGCCCCCCCTGCTGTCTCCTTGCCTCTTAGAGCCCCCTAGGGAACCCCCCCCCCCCAGGGGATGCTACCACCCACTTTGGTGGCCACTTTTAGACTACGACTCCCATCAGCCTTTGCCAACCTGACGCTCTCCAGATGCTTTGAACTATGTGCCCTCGCTGGGGCCGATGGGAGTTAAAGTCCAAAGACTGTAGCAGAGCCAGGGTGGCCTCACCTCGGCCGTTGATCTTGATCTTCATGGGCAGCTGCCGGGCCATGCTGAAGAGGTTCCGCTGAAAGGCCTGCTGGATGAAGCGCTGCTCCTCCTCCGTCATCCGCGCCACCTTCTCCGCAGGCTCCCCAGACTCCAGCCTCTCCCTCAGCTGCTCCAGGGTAGCGGTTCGTGCCGCTGCCGTCACAGCCGCCTGCTGATTCGCCAAGGCCACAGGCATGGCAATGCGGTTTGGCGTGGACACGGTCAAGGGGACACCGTCACCTAGGAAAGCAAATGGGCCACTCAGGGACCTCGAGGCAAGCTGAGGCAGGAGCCATGGCTCAACCGGCAACTTGCCCAAGGCTGGAAGCACCATCCTGACAATGCTATTAGTAGCACTGCCCTTCCGTTTCCCCTCTAAGGCAGCAACTGCTTCATCCCTGGCACTGACATCAAAAATTATGTGATCTTTGGGTGCAGGGCAGTATATATGTTAAATACACAATAGGCCAATGAGGAAAGAGAACATAGGGGTTATGGGGACAAGGAAGAGCTGGGTCCAGGTGGTCTGAAAGAAATCAGTAGGGTCCTGCTCCCTGTCTTTCTCCTTGCACAGGTCATCATCCATAGTGGCGATTAAAGTGGTTTTGGAAATAGGTCCAGAAATTCAGTTTCATCTGACACAGCACAGTGTTGCCCAGCCACCACTTACTAAGTACACTGCCCCAGAGGAGGATGCTTGAGACTGGCTGAGAGCAGTTATAAATCTCTGCCCCAGAGGATAGGACTCAAATCAATGGATTCAAATGACAAGAAAGGAGATCCTGGCTATATGTTAAGAAGAACGTTCTGAAGGAAAGAGCTGTTTGACAGCAAAACAGTTGTGCAAGGTAAGGATTCGAGTGAAACCGACCACCTGTCTCCTTGATCCTTGCCCACCCTAGCTAATAAAAGCGAACCGGGAAGGGCTGGGTGATGGCCTCTGCGGGGTGGTGAATGCTTCCCTCTACAAGGGAGCCTTCCCAGACCCAATGAAAGAGGTTATTAAACCCCTTCTTAAAAAAAAATATCTTTAGACCCAGCCAATATGGCCAACTATTGCCCAGTCTTAAATCTTCTATTCTTGGGCAAGGTCATTGAGCGGGTAGTTGCTGAACAACTCCAAGCATGCCTGGAGGATGCGGACCATTTGGATCCCTTCCAGTCAGGATTCAGGCCTCACCATGGGACTGAAACTGCCTGGTCGATGATCACCGATGGGCTAGGGACAAAGGTGAAAGCTGTTTCCTAGTTCTGCTGGATCTCTCAGCGGCCTTTGACACCATCGACCATGACATCCTTCTAGACCGCCTTGAGGAGCTGGGGGCAATGTTATACAGTGGTTCCGCTCCTTCCTCCTGGGCCGTGTCCAGAAAGTGGTGTTGGGGGATGAGTGTTCAGACCCCATGGCTCTCACTTGTGGGATACCTCAGGGTTCCGTCCTCTCCCCCATGCTTTTTAACATCTATATGAAGCCACTGGGAGAGATCATCAGGGGTGTTCATCAGTATGCAGATGATACCCAGCTCTACCTCTTTCAAATCGGAACTAGTGAAGGCAGTGAAGGTCCTGTGTGAGTGACTGGAGGCAGTTGGAGGATGGATGGAGGCTAACAGATTGACGTTGAATCCTGACAAGACAGAAGTACTGTTTTGGGGGGACAGGAGGTGAGTGGGTGGGGAGGATTCCCAGGTCCTGAATGGGGTAACTGTGCCCCTGAAGGACCAGGTGCGCAGCTTGGGAGTCATTTTGGACTCACAGCTGCCCATGGAGGCACAGGTCAATTCTGTGTCCAGGGCAGCTGCCTACCAGCTCCATCTGGTACGCAAGCTGAGACCCTACCTGCCCGCATACTGTCTCGCAAGAGTGGTGCATGCTCTGGTTATCTTCCGCATGAACTACTGCAACGCGCTCTACGTGGGGCTACCTTTGAAGGTGACCCGGAAACTACAACAAATTCAGAATGCGGCAGCTAGACTGGTGACAGGGAGCTGTTGCCGAAACCACATAACTCCAGTCTTGAAAGACCTACATTGGCTCCCAGTCCGTTTCCGAGCACAAAGTGTTGGTGCTGACATTTAAAGCCCTAAATGGCCTCAGCCCAGTATACCTGAAGGAGCATCTCCACCCCATCGTTCAGCCCAGACACTGCGGTCCAACTCCAAGGGCTTTCTGGCGGTTCCCTCCCTGCGAGAAGCGGTTACAGGGAACCAGGCAGAGGCCTTCTCGATAGTGGTGCCCGCCCTGTGGAATGCCCTCCCCTCAGATGTCAAGGAAATAAACAACTATCTGACTTTTAGAAGACATCTGAAGGCAGCCCTGTTTAGGGAAGTTTTTAGTGTCTGGTGTTTTATTGTATTTTTAATATTTTGTTGGAAGCCGCCCATAGTGGCTGGGGATACCCAGCCAGATGGGAGGGGTATAAATAATAATAATAATAATATATTATTATTATTATTATTATTATTATTATTATTATTATTATTATTATTATTATTATTATTATGCTCCCCCCCATGGTACTTGGCAGGGAAGGGATGACAGTTGTTCCCCCTCCTTGCACTAACAGGAATGTAAATGCTTCAGGGAGATCACAAGCAGGCAGCTGACAACTTGCTAAAACTAGGACAAAAGAAGAGGGGGCAGAAGTAAAGAAGTTTAGTGTAAATGAATTCAGGGAAGGACTGCACGGTTATGATGAAAACGGCTAAAAAGCAAAGGAGTCAAAAGGATGAAGAATGGTGAAGAGAGAGAATAAGGCAGAGAGTAGGAAGAACACATTTAGGGGTGAAAAAAGAAGTTTATTCTGGATGCATGAGGGAAGGGGAGCCAGTCAATGCAGCTGAGGAACAAATAGGAAGATGGTAGCCACCTTTCCCTTCCACACACCAGGTGACAAGCTTTGCTGCCTTCGCTCACATGGCTCTGACCCAAGAACACTAAAAATGGTGGATGTCAATGTAGCACACAACCAGCTGAAATGCTCACATCTGTTGGAGGAAGTGGCCACTTGTGAGCCACACCATGTGTGTGTGTGTGTGCAGGTATGTGTGTGCAAACACACCCTTCACCCACTGTATCCACCTGAGGACCTGGCCCTTCAGGCCACGCAAATGACGAACCAGATAAGTGGCTGACCTTTCCTGAGAGCGCCTGCTGAAGACAGGTGAGGGTTGCTGGTTCCGCCACCAGGGGCGAGGCTAACGATGGGGAAGCGGATCTTTGGAGGGCACAGGAGTGAAGGAGGCCCTGTGGCAGCAGGGGAGTAGCTGAACAAGGAGGAGCTGTAGCTGGGCCGCCGGCCTTCCCGCCTGTTGCCGTCAATGGCAGCCTGCAGCTCAGCGGGAGAACTTAAGGACTTCTTCTCACATTCATAGGCGTAGAGGTACTTCATATACCTAGAAAAACAAAACAAAGAACAGGGGATGCAGAACCAGACAGAATGCTGCATTTGGTACAGCAGAGATGGACTCTAGTCAACACTCAGCCCAGGCCCAGTCACAGGGCTCATTCAGACATCAAGCCAAACCATGGTTTGTGCTAACCATAGTTACAACAGACCCCACCATAATTTGAGCTGCTTGTCTGTTTAGTTCTCATCTGATCAGGACTCCGCTCCTGTAAGTTTGTGTTCATGTCTTTGTGCCCTGTCATTTGCCAATGATTCTGCAGATCCAAACATAACAACGAACCACAGTTAGCACAAACTGTGGTTTGACAGGCCAACTTGGAAGCTCTTTTTAAAGCATGGTTCATAAGCAGACAAAATGTCAGATATAATGCCAGGAAATTTCATTTGACTGCAGTTATACTACATAGGGGTTGCAGGGGAGGGTGAGAATAAATGAGATAAAAGTAAGTAAAAAAATGGCATTATGGAAATGCTATTAAAAAGGTGGAAGGAGAAGGAGAAGGAGATGGCAGGCTTCAATTTGGTGATAACTTGAGTAAATCAACAGTTCTATCAGTTGCTGGAAGAAGGCACAACCCAAAATACAGAAGAAGCTAAGCAAAATAGTATGTTTTTCTATAACTAATTACAGCAGGAATGTAGAGATTTCAGGGTTCTGAATCACAGTTGTGATGGGCCTCGGATTCAGGTGTTCCCCGTCTCCTTTCCTAGGGTAGTTGCAAGAAGACCGGAAGCTCCTTGCAACTACACCGTTTAGAATTCAGCCACAAACTCTTAATCTAGTTCTAGACTGAGATATCACACAGGCTTCTGGAAGGTCCAGGACTTACTGGGTGCGAAGTGTAAATGCAGCACTGGTGATGGAGGTGGGTAGGTTAAGGCCTTTGGTGATCTCCCTCCAGATCTTCTTGTTGATGATTTCCACCAGCCCTCCCTTGTCGGTCACCAGCTTGTAGAGCATGTAGAGGTCGAGGATCTGCTTTGCCATGATGGGGATGCGGTTGATTGGCGTCCCTGCAGCCAAAACGAAGGAAGCAGGAAAGAAAGAAAGAGAAATGGAAGAAGAGAATGAGGGCAAGGAAAAGCCACTTAAGACTCCAGCTGGACTACTTCTGTGATCCCACAGTTCCTGTAAAGCCTTTGCCCCAACCACTCAGTCCCATCCTAAATCTAAATCCAAGTATGTGTAAACCCTAGTGCATGTGTATTCTTCTCATCTCCCCCCCCCCCTCTCTCTCTCTCTGTTTTTCCTCCTTCTGTTGCCCTCCTGGAGCCGAAGTTAAGATTGTAAGTTGCTGTGAGCAGTGACTGAGAGGTGATAGGCTGGCCATCTTGAAATATCTGAACGGCAGGTGAGGGCATGGAAGATGGAGCAAGCTTGTTTTCTCCCACTCCAGAGAGGAGTACCCTAATCGACAAGAAACAAGATTCTGACTAAACACTAGGAAGAACTTTCTGGTGGTAAGAGCTGTTCTAGAGTAGAACACACTGACTTGGAAGAAGGTGGACTCTACTGCAACGGAGGTGTTTAGACAGAAGTTGGATGGCAATCTGTCAGGGATTCTTTAGCTGTGCTTCCTGCGTTGCAGTGGGTTGGACTAGATCACAGAATCATAGAACTGTAGACATGGAATGGACCACATGGGTCATCTAGCCCAACCCACTGTAATGAAGGAATCTTTTTGCCCAAAGGGGAGCTCAAACCAACAACCCTGGGACTGAGAGTCTCACACTCAACCAACTGAGCTATCCCTCAGATAATGACCCTTGGGTCCCTTTCACTTCTACAGTTCTATGATCCTATGAGTGACCTGTCCTTTGCCTGTTACTCAAAGTGCCATTCATACTGTTGGTGCTGTGTGCATTCTATAAAATATAAGAATATCCCCACCTACCCAGCAAGAAGAAAAGGCTCCCTATTTATGACAGAAGTGCAGTAACACCACTAAAGTTCTCCTCCTGGCACCCGCTTCCCCTTAGGGCAAGCAAAAACACCCGACCATACGGAAGAGCTCTGCACCTAGGCAACGGACAGAGAAGAGGCCCGGCTCAGGGGAAGAGGAGCAGCCGGCATTATTATGTTTAGGAGGCCAAGGTGTGAAAACCCAACAGTTTTGGTTCATGCGCAGGATTACTATGGCATTTCTGAGCACGATTTTAATGCTCTTCCTCAGGGGTTCCCATGTACCAGTACACCAGATATGGGCAACTTTTCCTGTATTTAACTGAATTTATTGTGGTTTAAGTTTTGCCTTCCATTTCCCTGACTGTGGCAGAAGTCAAATTGCAACCACCGGGAATTGCATGGCAGTTCTGCAGCACTCACAACCTGGAATGGTGACTCGGGGGGGGGGGGGGAGAGCAAGCGAGCTGAAAGCACCTTCATTTTAGAAATGGAAACATAAACAAAAACAAAATACCGTATTTGTTGCTCTATAAGACTCACTTTTTCCCTCCTAAAAAGTAAGGGGAAATGTGTGTGTGTCTTATGGAGCGAATGCAGGCTGCGCAGCTATCCCAGAAGCCAGAACAGCAAGAGGGATTGCTGCTTTCACTGCGCAGCGATCCCTCTTGCTGTTCTGGCTTCTGAGATCCAGAATTTTTTTTTTCTTGTTTTCCTCCTCCAAAAACTAGGTGCGTCTTGTGGTCTGGTGTGTCTTATAGAGCAAAAAATACGGTACTTTGTTTTTTGAGCTGGAGTGAGGAGGGGAGAGAAAAGCACCTGGCCCTCTTCGTGTCTTATTTTTATATAATTAAATACCGTATTTCACTACATAATCACCGCCACCGCATAATAGTCACACCCCTTTTTTCAGGCCCTAAAATTGATCCCAAAGTTTTCACCGCTTAATCGTTGCAGAAGGAACACCGTGCTGCCTACTGTGCCTGTGTAAGTGTCATGCTTTTGGGTAGCACAGCTCAGGGGAGAATACCTTGGTGTTCAACAGCTTAGTTCTCAGTCCAGAACAGATTCCATTCAACTTCCAAGGTATGAATGTATAACAAGGTGGTGTTTTGTTTCTGATTTGCTTCATTAGGAAGGAGTGTAGAAGAGAGGTTTTATGGTGCAATAGTATTAACTATCTGAACAACTCTTTTGAAGTCTGGCCATGGTGCCATTCTGGACCTATTTCCTAACCACTCAAGTCTTTGGTAACCAAAATGACGCATTTATTTCCCACCCCGTCATGGGCAGCCGGTGAGCATGCAACATATGGGTTTCAACACTGACTGGAGGCTGCATGTTTTAGGGCCATTGCCTCTAACTTTCCTTTCTGTTCCAGCACAACTTCCTTCTGTCAGCCAGCAAATCTGGTCTTGTTAAGTCTCCTAATATTTTGAAGATGGAAAGAACAAGCCAAGCATACACCCCCCCCCCCAGAAATGTGAAAATGGAACACAGGCCAACAGCTCAGCTGACATGCTGGAAACTAGGGGGCCAAATTCACAGTAAGGTTTGGCACATTTTAAAACACACACACAAGGAAGCAGAATTCAAGTGATATATACTTAATGACTAGAGGAACACTACAAAACCCTCAAATGGAAGACGAGCCCTTTTCAGCAGGTCCTCTTTGCTGGATGGATTGTGAACACAATGCATAGCTGAAACAGAACTCCCAATCTATGGTTCTCAAGGAAGCCCAATACTGGGCCTGGAGTAGAGGCTGGAGCTCAATGGATGCATTGGAAAGGTGGATCATTATCTCTTGCCACCATAACTGTGCTTTTTTTTGGGGGGGGGGGAGGTGATACAGAGTTGAGAAATGTCCCTCCCATGCCATTGCTTCTTTGATCTAAATTCCCCATCTGTTTTTCTGGTGCCTTTGTTTTTGGAGAAAGAGGTGTCAGGACACTTGCACACAGTTCGATCCAAAGCTTTAAATTAAAACTTCTTCCTAACCAGAAAGTTTGCAAGCAAGGGATTTCTTGGCAACATTAGCAAACACTATTGTGTTATATGGCAGTTCATAAATAGCAAGCCATGGTTTGGTGTTGCCTTTAATGAGCATAAGGATTACTGGGTTCAGGTACTCCCTCTTTCCCTCCCACAGAGAGATTTCTCTCCCTCTGTGTGAAACAAACCATTGCCAGTTTGTAAAAAAAATAGCAAACTATGGCTTACTTCAAGCCAAAAAAATGAGTGGGAGGGTTGACAATCATGAGAGAGCTCCCGAGTTCCAAGTATTCTGGCTGCTCACTCAAATAATGCCAAGCCAGGCTGTGGCATCATTTCTGAGCTGTCTTCACCTGTCCAACAGAAGCAAAACACTTGCTTACGGAAGTCTTAGCAGCCAATGTTGCTCCCAGATAATTAGAAAGGGTCTGAGACACATACACGTTATTAAACTAAGCGTTCCTTAATGTTAAAAGAAAAGGTCAACTTTATTACACCACCAGGCCAAAACATTAAAAAACCCAAAAAAAAACACCTAAGTTGGCTTTTCAGTCTAAGCACTGCTGAATAAAATCAGTCTCCAATAATTAAGCTAAAGCTTTAAATCAATCAAGCTGATTAAAGCATGCAACTCTCATTTTGATTGTTTGAGGCAAGCGAAAAACGGCTAAGAATAAAAAAGTGTCCTTGATTTGAAGGATTACATTGGTTTTTACAACCTCAGGAGTTTTAAGCCTCTGTAAGGAAATTCCTCTTCTGGCAGGGATGTTTTTAAAAACTACTTTATCACTTCTGAACTTAAGCTTGCTCCTTTTCTTTTCTTTTCATATACATTGTAAACAAATCTAGGCAATGGAATACAACAAAAACAGGCAAGCAAGGCAGAATAGGAAATGCCACAGTGGGTAGATCACATATTAAGGGCCAGTTTGACAGGAAAGGGCAAGAATCCCCAACCAAAGATGACAGATGCTGCCCAGAGGACAGATTTCCTGCAAAATGTTGTCAGGCTCCGCAGCAGAAAACATTAATAATCCTTAGAGTTTGCTTTGCTGCTCTTCCTAGGATAAACAAAAGTTCCTATTAACCAACTCTCTGGAATTCTTTTATGCCACATATTTTTAATGTCAAAAAGCCTGACAAGTTAACAGGGTATGTATGCTTGTGTGCGTGTTTCAACCTTTCATGGGTGATCTGCAACTAAGTAGACCCACTGGAATGAATGAACTGGACTAAGTTAGGTCCAAGAGGTCTGCTTTGACCAAAAAATAGTTGACTACCATCCCATATGCTTAAAATGTAATACTCTGGGGGCTGCAGCAGCTTTACTGGTGCAGAATAATGGTTGCTCCAGCCTAGTGGTCCGTACTTCCAAAAGTTAAGAGATCCAGATGTTTCTTTTATGGGTCTCACAGGCAACTGAGTCCTACAGAGTCAGGCCAGCGACCCATCCAGCTCAGAACTGCCTATACTGACTGATGGTGACACTCCAGGGCTTCAGATGAGACACTTTCCTACGCCTAACCTGGAGATGCTGAGAATTTTTAAGCCTTGTGGCCACGAAAGAAGCAGCATCTCATTTCTGACAGTGGCCAAGCAGCACCTTCTAGGGACCCAACAAGCAGAGTATGAAGGCAGCAGCCTTCTCCCTCTGCGGCAACCTGTACTCAGCCACATACCGCCTCTTGAGGAAATATTCCCAACATTACACTTTTGTACAGACAGGGCCGTAACATTTGAAGAAAGACTAATAAGAATCAAGGAGAGTAGTTAGCGTTTGTACAGTGCTGCTGAATGTTGTACAGAGCTTTATGTACACTTTTGGAATGTGATCTTTGCAACAGCCCTGCAAGGTAAGAGAGTATCATCATCATCTCCATATTGCACATTGGTTTGAGACAGAGAATTCACCTTGCATCAAAAAACTTCATGGCAGAGGTTGACACACCAGGCCAGTTCTCACAGACAAGGATACATGGGTTTGGCCTAAAACATAGTTTGGTTGAGATGTTCTACTTCCAATACATACATCAGTACCAAAAATGCAGAAGCTGCAGTTTGTGCAGAATGTTGCAGCATGATTGCTGACACAAGTCAGGCTCTGTCAGCATATAAAGCCTGTGCTCAGAGATCTCCACTGGTTGCCAGTTTGCTAGCAGGTCAGGTTCAAGGTGTTTCTATTAGTATATAAAGCCCTTAACAATGTGGGACTACCTGAGAGATTGCCTTACCCCATAAGTAGGCAAACTAAGGCCCGAGGGCCGGATCTGGCCCAATCGCCTTCTAAATCTGGACCGTGTGTTGCCTTTTTATTTAAAATGCATCTCTGGGTTATTTGTGGGGCCTGTCTGGTATTTTTACATGAGTAGAATGTGTGCTTTTATTTAAAATGCATCTCTGGGTTATTTGTGGGGCCTGTCTGGTATTTTTACATGAGTAGAATGTGTCCTTTTATTTAAAATGCATCTCTGGGTTATTTGTGGGGCCTGTCTGGTATTTTTACATGAGTAGAATGTGTGCTTTTATTTAAAATGCATCTCTGGGCGCATATTTGTGGGGCACAAGAATTCTTTCACCCCCCCCCCAAAAATAGTCCAGCCCCCCACAAGGTCTGAGGGACAGTGGACCGGCCCCCTGCTGAAAAAGTTTGATGACAAACTGGAACCTCCTGCCTATTGGTATCAAGCGGGTGCCCTCACTGTACTCGTTCTTGTGTAGACAAACCCACCCAGATGCTTGGAAAGTTTAGATTAATCTTTAGTATTTTAACTTTTTGTATGTTTTAAAGTATTGCTGTATGTTTCTTGATTTTCTTGTTTTATGTTTTTTTAAATCAAGCAGTGTATAAATTTTATGAAATAAATAATACATAAATAGGGGTTGTGAGAACAAAGAGGAATCCAGCCTCTGCATGAAATGGTTTTACAAGTATCCGACAGACCTCCCAATCCTCTGTTGAACCAGTTTTATGGCAGCCCACTTAACATCTGTGCTAGTGGCTCCCTGCAAGACATGACATGATTCAAAAGGGACTGCAGAGCTTTGCGGAGCCACCAGCTAAAACTGCAAATAAAGAACAGGGCCAACTACCCATCGTCTTGCTTTCACAAAAGCAGAAATAAAACTGATATGCACATTTGTGTGTGTGCAAGTGTTCCCTTTCACTGATGGGTGTCATTCTTCTGCCCTGGTGAATTCTCTGTGAGAAAGGCAGGAGAGAGCTGGGTGCGTGAAAACATTAATAAAGATTAAGCCCAGAATGCCTGCTTTGCGTATCCAGTAAATGCACTTTTACACTCCCCTGGGGCCTCCTGTGGGACTAATTACCCACCCACTCTTCCCCAATCCAATTTAGCGTATGGTATTAACTTATCCCTAAGCATGTTTGATCCAGTGACCAGATGGGGAAGGCAGAGAGTGAAAGGGGAGGTAACTAACAAATTTTCCCAGGAAGACGAGGGGCAGCATTGAAGGCTGGTCTATGTAACCAATGGACAGATGCAAGGTGGCTGCAGGAAGACAGCTTGGCAAGTCCTGGGTCCCTGCAATATACATTGGATGCCACGTGCAGAACGTATTGTCAAATGCTCAAGACAGCAGCATTTACAGTGGGATGCCAGAAGTGAAAACCTGAGTTTGCCTGCACTGATACGATTTCAGAGATGGTGCTCTACAGTTTTTAAACCATTGTGACTTTCTGAATGAATGGGAAGTTGAATGTGGGTTATGTTGTTGGCTTATTTGTGTTATTATAGTTGCATTTTAAAAATATGTTGGCATGCTGCCCTCAGACTGCAGATCTGAAGGCATCTTGCCTATGAGGCGCTTCCAAACCTGGACCCAACACCAAATGCACCGCGTACAAACACTGAATGGGGCACAAATTATTATTATTTATTATATATATTACTACATTATTAGATTTAGATATAGATTTATTATATTTGAATATCACTCTTCATCTCAGGGCAGTTCACAACATCAAACAGCAATATATGAAACACAAAATACGTAATAAAAATAAGAACAAAAACCAATAATCCCCACTCCCACAACACATTTAATCAGCCAAAGTCCTGGCTGAAGAGGAATGTTTTTGCCTGGTGCCTAAATGTGTATAATGAAGGCACCAGCCAAACTTCCCTGGGGAGAGCACTCCACAAATGGGGAGCCACTGAAGAAAAGGCCCTGTTCTCGTGCTGTCAGCCTCCAGACCTCTTGTGGAGAAGTCACACAAAGAAGGGCCTCAGAGGATGATCTCAGGGTCTGGGCAGGTTCATACAGGGAGAGGCAGTCCTTGAGGTATTGGGGTCCTGAGCTGTTTAATGCTTTATAGGTCTACACCAGCACTTTGAATTGGGACCCATTGGCAGCCAGTGCAGTTGGACCAGGATCAGTGCAATATGCTCAAACTGTCTTGCCCCAGTGAACAAGCTGTCTGCCATCTGTACTAGCTGAAATTACCAAACCGTCTTCAGAGGGTAGTTAGGGTGTTTTACAACTTTAGAGTGTTGCTTCTTCCAAGGAGTGGGGAAGTCAAATTCACATTGAAGAAACAAGATGTTGAGGACAAAGCCTCTTTCACACTTGCAAAGGGCCATAGAATGAACAAGTGACCATCTTAAAAGACAACGGCAGACATCCTACCATCAGTCTATACAAGGGGTTCCCAAATGTTTTTTGGACACTACCCACTTGGTTCCCATAAACTCATCCCCAATTCAAAACAGTAACAATTAATTGCCATTTTATTAAAATCCAATTCAAGATATTTAGTTTAATTCATTCAACAAAACTGATCCACTTTTCAAAGTTTGATAGTCATTTATACCTCCAGCACTCTCCTGCCCCCCCATGCCTCTTACCACCCACCCTAGGTAACACCAACACTCCCCAGGGACTGTTACTGCCCAGTTGGGGAACCACTGGTCTATACCCTCTGAGGGGAAGAAACCCTTTTATTACATGGGGAGCTAAAATTAGAGACTCTAGCGTGCGTGTGTGTGTGTGTGTGTGTGCGCGCGCTCACATGAGTACACACACACACACTCCATTCAGAAGGGATCTAAGTTTTATTTCTTGGGGGGAGGGGGTAGAATAAACCAGCCCTATCTGTTTCCTGTACTCTTTCTAAAAAATCTACAAATCTGCCAGCTCCTTGATTCTTTAATCTTAAGATCATTGGACTCAAATAGGTTAACATCATTCTCAACTTTCTTTGCTCTAAATGCCTATGCCCAAAGAATATAGTTCTGCAACTAAAGTGGCATATTTCAAGATAAGTAGGTGCTCCAATCAAGGGGGCATTTATATTGCTCTGTTTACCCTTCCAAAAAGCTTTCCAGAATTACTCAGTTTCCTTTTTGCTTTGGTGTTCCCTGGGGTTGAAAAGCAGTCTATAAACAAAATACCAATCAGCCAGCCACCAATAATGCCTAAAAAATCCATCTGAAATCAGAGGAGGTCCAAGGATACGTTTGTGATTCATTGTCTTTGTGGAAGTCACTGCTCCCTCTGACTAAATAAATAAGGACCAGCAAACATATGGAAATGTTATTTGTTAGCACTGTTTCTTTGTGCAGAACTTCTATATAATAACAATAACAATAATAATAGTAGTAGTAGTAGCAGAAAGCAAAGCCCAAATAGCACTGCTCATTTTTAAAGAACTGCATCAGTATTTGCTTGGCCTTGGGTAACAGATGCAAACAGTGCATTAACTTCCTCATATACAGTGAATTTTTAAAAAATAAACCACATGGGCTATATGCGTATTTGAAATCCACGAAACAAATATGTGTTAGGAAAATAGGAAGTTGCCTGTACAGAGTTATAGCCTTGTGTCTACACCAGGGCTGAGGAACTCCAGCCCAGGGGCCAATCTTGGCCTGCCAGGGAGTCCAATCTGTCCAGCTGATTTCCCCCACACCACACCCACCTGTCAATCAGCTGTGTTGGGAGACATCAGCTGGTGTGGGGTGGGGTCAATTATGTGTTGACTGCCCCAGCCAGTTCCCAACAGGGGAGTAAGCAACAGACAGCCAAAGCAGGATTTAACCTCTGTCTCATCAGCTGATAAGCGGGCATTAAATCCTGCTAGATGCTGTTTCTCCAGCACATGCTCAGCATCTGCTTGCCTGGGTTTTATTTTTATTTTGTTGGTGGTTTTTTTGGAAAAATCTATTTGACCATTTTTATTCTCGTATTTCCTCTGCTTTTAGTGCTGATTTTCCAGGTTTTAATACCGTGCTGCATTTACTTAACATGAACTGCTTAATTTTAAATGCACAGTTTGGTGCTTATTTGAAAGGCTGGACAAAAGCCATTTAAAATAGATTTTAAAAATAGATTTAACAGTAAAGGGAAAGCAGACTCCATTTTCCATCCCAGTGCTGTTTCGGATGCTCGAGCCTTTCACAGGTGGAGACTGAGAGAAGCAAACAAGACACAGTAAGTGTGGAAAGGTTCCTCAGCCGCCTCCCTTCAAAGCCCCCTGGTAGGAAGAGAAAGGCGTTAAGTCTTTATTGGAAGCCCCCAGTGCTGAACAGGAAAGGCGGAGAAATGAGCATCATGGGACAGAAAGAGAGAGACGGAGGCTGAGCAGATCCTTTCACGGCCGGCTGCGAGACTTGTCAGGGCCCATGATGGATTACTGTCATCTGGCAGTGGGGGGATTAATGATCTGGGGGTCAGAGGGGAGAATTCCAGAGGGAAAGGTCACTGACCGGGGGCACGGGGCAGGACTTGTTGCCTTTTGATGGCAAGCTCGTTTCTACTGTACTTTCCAGTGTCTCTCTCTATTCCGACAGCACGCAGGGACCTCTTGGATTGCGGCGATGCAGACAGAGGGCCCAACCTCTTGCCAGCAAAGGGAGTGGGCTGTTTCCTCTGTCCTTACATTCTGCATGCACTTCCCCTTTTCACTAAGAGAGGACCCCCCCCCCCGCTTCACCCCTGCTGCTACATGATCCCAAGCCACCTCACCTCTGATACAGGCTAATCAAAATCAGATGGAGCCTTGGGCACAGATAATAAACAGCAGCCCAAGGAGTCTGCTTTCAGGCGCAGGGGACTACAGAGGCTTTTCTGAGTCCAGAACTGGAGATGACAAAATGTCTATAGCCTGGAGAGAGGAATAATTCTCCAGGGCTCTGTGCCAGCAATTTAAAATATAAACTGTCCCGGGCTCTGCGTTCATCATCCGAGCCCCTTCTTTGTGTGCCTCCTCCAGGTGAGATCCAGAGGGGGGCAACATGAGAAAGGGCCTCTCTGTAGTGGCTCCCCGTTTGTAGAATGCTCTCCCCAGGGAGCTTCAGCTGGTACCTTCATTACACACCTTTAGGCACCAGGCAAAAAAAGTCCTCTTCAACCAGGCCTCTGGATTATTAATAGTCTACACCCTTTCAAACATGTCTGTGTGAAGGGTGGTGGTATTGTTTTGCTGTTTGGTTTCACTTATTTATTTGTTTTTATCCTGTATTTTATTGTGCGAACCGCCGTGAGATCTTATGATGAAGGGCAGTATGTAAATCTATTCTAATCTAAAGAAAATAAACGGAGCTCAGTTGCTGCAACGGACTTGCATGCATGCATGACTCCCTGCCCCAAATCGGCATGTTTGGGACCTTGGTAGAAAGATCTCCAGGACGGCAAAGGTGCTACTTGAGCTGTGGTGCTTGGTGCCCAACTCCAGAGGTAGGGCAAAATTAAGAAAGGTATTTGCTGTCACAAGACACAGGCTGGTGGCAAATTTTGTGCACCCAACAGGATGTCATCTGCCAAATAAGGTGGCATGTCTGTGGTTCCTAGGCAGCTGCCCATCCCGGCAGCTTAGCTTTGAGACCATGACTTTATTTTAAAGGAAAGGAGATTCCAGTGGCTAGCTGACACCTTTCCAATTTACAGTGGTACCCCGCAAGACGAACGCCTCGGAAGACGAAAAACTCGCTAGACGAAGGAGTTTTACGTTTTCTTAGCCGCTTCGCAAGACGCATTTCCCTATGGGCTTGCTTCGCAAAACGAAGCTTGCCCCGCAAGCTCCGGGGATAGCGGGGAAGTGCAGCGCGTCTTCCCCGCTGTCCCCGGACCTCTTTTGAAGCAAGGGGCGGCGGGGAGAAGATCGCTTCTCCCCGTTGCCAGCCCCGCAATCTCCGGGGACAGAGGGGAAGGCGCGCGCAATCTTCTCCCCGCCGCCCCTTGCTTTAAACAGGTCCCCGGAGATTGCAGGGCAGGCAACGGGGAGAAGCAATCTTCTCCCCGCTGCCCCTTGCTTTAAAACAGGTCCGGGGACAGAGGGGAAGACGCGCGGCGCTTCCCCTCTGTCCCCAGACGGTCTCCATAGGAACGCATTGATTGATTTTCAATGCATTCCTATGGGAAACCGTGCTTCGCAAGACGAAAAACTCGCAAGAAGAAAAAACTTGTGGAACGAATTAATTTCGTCTTGCGAGACACCACTGTACAGCAGAACGTAAGAACACAACCTAATTACCACACACTGCTATGGGGTAGCCAACGTGCTGCCTGGTGGATGCTGTGGGCCTACAGCTCCCATCCAACCCAGCCAATGGTCGAAGGAGGCGGCAACCGTGAGCCAGCAATATTGGGAGGGCTTTGTGCTGACTGCACCTCTGCTAAGCAGAGGGGCGAGGCCTGCCTCTTGACAGAAGTGTATTCAAATCCTACCTTTGCCATGAGCTCTATGCATGGCAGCCTGGTGCCCTCCATACAATCTGGAGTACAATTTCCATCAGCCTTGACCACTGGCCTTCATGCATGTGGCTGATAGAAACTGTAGTCCAACAACAGCTGGAAGGCACCAGGGTGGGGAACAAGCATGTCAGGTCTTGGGACAGATGACTCTAGCCATCTGCCAGGGATACTTTAGTTGAGATTTCTGCATTGCAGGGGGATGGACTAGGTGACTCTTGGGGTCCCCTTCCAACTCTACCGTTCTATGACTCCCTCTGACCTCCAATTATCCATTCACAAAGTACAAACACAGTTAAGACTGCAAAACGAGACATGGTAACGAAGGCCTGATAGTCCTATCACCATAGGACAGAAAAAAAGAAACACTGATAACACTGTGCCCTTCCTTCTCACTGCTCAGCAGCCTACGCACTTTGCTAGAAAAATTAAAAAAAACTTCCTATTGAATCTCAACCCTGGCTAGGAAGACAGTGTGGTAGTATTAATGGGCATGCAAAAGGATCACGACCAGGAGACCTGGATCCTTTGTGAGCCTGAAAATTTACCAAAACTCCACTCTTCTGCTCTGTGCCACAATTCTGCCTCCCCAAAATGGAGTCAATGTCATAGTACAATCAAGTCTTACACACATTTAACTTGCACAATTTCAGCCAGACATGGTTATTATTATTTACTAAATTTATATACTGCCCTATACCCAGAGGGTAAATGTCACCAGTTGAAATCCAGCAAATTAACACAAGCAAGGCGGAGGACTTAAAAGGTTATTTTTGCTCCAGGGTTTCCTGGTGCAAAATAGCTTTGCTGGGATGCTCTTGCGAGATCTCGCAGGGGTATCAGAGCTTCTGAAAGATGTCACACAAGCATCCTTAGCCTTCTGGAGCAGGTGTGCTGAGCAGCCCTTCCCAGCAAGCATGGTAAAGAGCTTAAATACTCTTTTTGCACTGGGAAAACTGTCTCAGATAGATTTAAAAAAGAATTAAGCAAACTGTAGGCGGACTGGTCTATCAGTGGCTACTCTAGCTAAGACAGAAGCTCTATATTCAGAGCTAGTGTACCTCTGAACACCAGCTGATGCAGTAGGGAGACAGTTATGGTCTCGGGGGTGGGGATGGGGGCTAGGGTCTTTAATTCCTGCTTGTGGGCTTTCTGAAAGCACCTGTGGGGAAACCCTTTCTAATTTGTCACCTCCCTAATCTGTTGTATGCCCCAACCTTCTAGGATACCTTGCTGATGGAAACGGCTTTTCAGTGGCAGCACCCCAATTTTGCTGTTCCCTCCCAAGGGAAGTTGGCCCCATGCTAGAACCCTTTTAGGTCTCCCCTCCCTCCACTTTGAATGGTATGAAAATATTAAATTCTGCTCGTCTTTGTTTTAACACTCTGGTTTATTTCAAGTTATTGTTTAAAATTTGTATTTGTGATTGGCTTTTAAAATAATCTTGGGGGGCCTCATTTGGGCCCAAATGTGGTTTTGAAAAGCTTTAACAAGTATAAGAAATAGGGTGCTTGGGAGAGGTGACTGGAGGCCCTGGAGGAATTGCCACCATCTGGTTTTACCAGTTGCTGAAAACCACAGGAGGGGAGAAGGCTCTTGTGCTCGGGCTCAGCTTGCTTGTTTCCTGGAAGAGGCATCTCTTTGGCCACTATGAGAACAGGATCCTGCACTAGATGGGCCACTGGCCAGATCCAGAAGGCTCTTCTTATGTTTTTATGTCACAGGCGGCAAAGAGCAACCAATCCTGCATACTTTTCCAGGTGCTATCTCAATGTTTCAATAAAGGGCCAGAAATGTTCCAGATCAGCCTTCTACAACCTGGTGCCCTCAGATGCTCTGGACTTCCACTCCCATCAGACGCAGCTGATGTCTGTTGCCAGAATCTCTGTGCATGTGGCAAAGCAAGAAGTTACAGGCTCTGCCCTTAGGACTTGTTTGAAAGGGAAGAAAATGCAGTCCAGAGAGAAAGAAGCCCTCTCTGCTTGTCTGCCCCGCCCCCGGCCATCCCATAGCAGCCCTCATCACTCATCCCATGCCCCAAGCCCCTTGTCTAGTTCCACAGTGAATCTTCACACCTCCTGATGTGATAGTCATTACCTGATCTGCTAACCTGTGGGCCCTCACATATGTTTATCAAAGCGGGAGCTGGGAAGGAGAGCAATTAATCATGTTCTATTTGATGTGAGGCCCAGTTCTTATCTGCACCCATGGAAATGCCATTGGGCTCCGCTTCCCCTTCACCCCCTGAATAACGCAAGACTGACGGATTGCTTCTGCTTATTAGATGAGCTGCCAAACTGAAGGCTACTTAACAGGCACATGTGTCCTTGCGTCAAGGCGACCCACCCGGTCAAAGTTGCCTAATCTGCCCCAATGCGCCCACTGTGTCCCAACACTACTCCCTAGGCCTGTTCTCATGGAGTTTGTTCACGTTAAGCCTCGCTAGTGTTCAGTTGCTCGATGGCTACTGGCACAGCTGGGTTCAATATACTTCACGCTCATAACATCTTTACCAGATGTTCAACAGCTCTGCTACTGGTGGGGTTCTCACCCCTCTGACCCTTGAACTAACTCCCCCAGCGATATCTGAAGCAGAAACACAGTTTTTCAAGAAGTAAAAGCAGATCCATTGATGTCTTAAAGGTTTAAATGGGCAGGCTTGAGCCCACTGGCTTCAGATATGAAGCAAAGGCCTCCACAGGCATGTTGGCGAAGAGGCCTGCTTCTTCTTTTGGCACTCAGGAGACTCGGCCTCATCATGTGGCCTGAGTGCCCAGCATTAAACTAGTAAAACACATTAACTGAAGCATCTGAACAGAAGTCACCAGCTCTTAAGCTGGATGGGGGAAGGACCCAAGGGTATCCCTAGCAAGACAGGAAGACGGAAGTATCTTCATGTGACTTACCTTAAAGAAAGCTAAGTGTGGATGAATGGAAGTTCAGACTCATAAGGAGCTATGCTAACATGAGAGGTATGCTGCTATGAAGTGAAACAGGGCATCGAGATTTCTCTGATGAGCAAGGGCCCACAAATTTGGAAGACTGGCAGTCAACAACAACAACAAAATGCACAGTCCTGTGAGCTCCAGAGAAAGGCGGGAGATCTTGCTGGTATGAACCATTGATACCCTCTCCAAAAGTCCTCCCTGCTCACACCTAATTCACACTTGGAAAGAGACTGGCACTTCTACATAGTTATAAAAGGCTCCTTCTGAGGGAAATTCCAACAAAGAAGGAGCAGGCTGTTTTACAGCACTCCATTCTGTATGTTCCTTCATTCTTACTTAGTAATTAAAGTATCCGAAAGCTGGAATCAGTGAATGGCTTAACTCTCTCTGAAGCCATGACTTCCTTTCCAAATTCCTCAAGGCAGTGCCACAGAAGGTTCCACAGACAAAAGCCTAATGGAATAGCATCTTCCAAGCTCAGAGATGGAAAAAGTAGCCAATAACAGTGTATATGGTAAAAGAAACTTCCGCTTTTCATCAGTATTCTTCTCTTATCTTTTCCATACAAATACTCCAAGTTCATGATATGGACCAATTTGCCCACAGCAGCAAATAACTGAATTTTAGTGTCGCAATAGTTTGGAGCTCAGGAGTTTGAAAAGGCATGGGAATTTTTCACTAGTTTTAGTTCAAAGCAACAGAGCACAATTTCCTTATTTCTTTGCTCATCACTAATCTCCTCCAGGACCCGTAACAGAAAGTCCACAACACCATTGTAAGGAATTTGTATAGTGGAATAAGGGTAAACATGCTCCTGTTAGCTCCCTTGATTTGGCCTGCTACTGAAGGAGAAATATCGGCAATATTCAGACTCTAGGATATCCTCCAGGTAGCAAAAACTTAGTGGTGAAGCTGCAGGAAAGAAAAGGGGGGGGGGAGGTATTAAGGGTATTCCCTAGATAGGCTTGATAAGTGCCACTGCTGCCTGGAGATAAAAGAACCCCCTGCCAAACGCTTTCATCAATATCAGTATTTGCTGCAAGCTTTTCCACATCTGAAAACATGCAGATAAGGCCATACAACAGCAGGAAAACATTAAAACCACACGCTTGGGTTTACAAAGCCTCTTCTATGTATATATACATCAAACTCAGAACGGACAAGCCATCTGGGAAAACTAAGGTCACGTAGGAAACCTTGAGCAGCAGCAGAATGGCACAATCAGAAGCTTTTTATGAGATCTTCACAAAGGAGGAACTTAAATGAACAAAACAGTTTTCCTGGCTACAACACCATTTGCAATCCAGCATCCTTGCCTTCTTGAGAATTGGTGCACACCCATATTCCCTATGTAGCATAGTTTATGCGCCTGGAAAACAACCTAACTTTTCCAGAAGATTTCTAAAGGAATCCAGACAATGGGATTCTGATATAATGGATCTGTTGGACACTGTGAGAATAAGATGCTGAGCTAGCAGAAGAAAAGGGAAAGCTAATGCTGTCAGGCCCTTCTTCATGTGTCTCCTCCACAAGAGGTCCAGAGGGTGGCGACACAAGAACAGGCCTTTTCTGTGGTGGCGTCCCGTTTGCGGAATGCTCTGACCAGGGAGGCTCACCTGGTACATATCTTTAGGACCCAGGCAAAAATGATTTTCTATAACTAGGCCTTTGGCTGATTAAACTTTCTATGGTTTTAAAAAGTGTCTTTTTTGGAGGAGGGGTGTTATTTTGTTTGTTCTTGCTCTTGTTTCATTATGCATTTTGTATATTTATGTTGTGAACCACCCCATGGTCTTCAGACGGTATACAAATTTAATAAAGAATAATAAAGAATAAATGAACACAAATTCTATAGCTTGAACCCAAGACTAATTTCACAGGATGTGGAACTATCTGCCCCTGGAGATGCTTGCTCCCATTTCCCCTCAAAGCCTACTGAAGAAGTTTAAGCAAACTGACATCTTGCCTGCTGAAATTTGAGGCATTGGTCCCTGTTGCTTGGAATATTTTTATGGTGCTTGTCTTACTTTAATTATTTGTTTTATTGTGTTCCTGTTTTTACTGTATGATTAGTACATGAGCCACTCAGAGCATGTCCTCAGATGTGGAAAGACAGGATAGAAATATCTTTCACAAATAAACGTTGGATCAAGGTGACTAGCTACTAGCCATGATGACTATGTTCTACCTCCAGCTGATGGGACTTAAGAGCGGGGAGAGGCCTGGGGCACCTAAGTCCTGCCTGTGGGCTTCCCATAGAGGCATCTAGCTGGCCAGTATAAGAACAGGATGATGGACTAGATGGGTCTGATCCAGAAGCCAGGCTCTTATATTCTTACAATGAATTACCTTGTGTAAGCTTTGAACTAGAGCTCAGGTTCCGTCACAGGCAGCCTCGATAAGCAGAGGAAAACAGCTGTTGGGGCGCATGAGTATAATAAGTGAGCTCCCAAAGTCATGATCATCACATGTCAGTTCTCTCAAACAACAGACACCAAATCATCCAGGAGGGTTGTAAGCAGAAACTCTCTCCCCCAGGCCCCCCCTCTAAAAATCCCTACTTGACATAGAATGTTGTAGGGAAGACAATACTAGGAAGGGGGAGGCTGCCTACACAATTTTTGTGGAAGGTCTAACAAAGTCTGGCCTTTTCTGTCTCCTTAATAAATTACTTTTATGGCATTGTCCCTTTCTGCATTTATTGTGTGCTTTGAGATTCTCTGGCAACAGCTCTCTGACAAGGGGAAGTGTATGACAGCATTGGGCACTATCGGAAGGGCTGTCACATGGAAGATGGAGCAAGCATGTTTACCCCTGCCCCAGAGGGTAGGACTCAAACCAATGCCTTCAAGTTACAAGAAAGGAGATTCCTACTAAACACCAGGAAGAACTCTCTGACAATCAAGAACTGTTCAATAGTGAAACGGTCCCCCTTGGGAGACTGTGATCTCTCCTTCCTTGGAGGTTTTAAGAAGAGGTTGGATGGCCAACTGTCTTGGATGTTTTAGTTGAAACTCCTGGATTGCAGGGGCTTGGACTTGATGACCCTTGGGGTCGCTTCTAACTCTACAATTCTATAGAATCATCTAGTCCAACCCCCTGCAATGCAGGAATCTTTAGCCCAACGTGGGGCTTGAACCCATGACTCTGAGATGAAGAGTCTCATGCTCTACAGCAGGCATAGGCAAACTCAGCCCTCCAGATGGTTTTTTAAGACTACAATTCCCATCATCCCTGACCACTGGTCCTGCTGGCTAGGGATGATGGGAGTTGTAGTCCAAAATCATATGGAGGGCCAGGTTTGCCTACGCCTGCTCTACAGACTGAACCATCCCAATTTGAATGATTCAGTCTTTCCAGAAAGAGCCCTATTACTTTGATCTCCTTCTCGTTTGCTCTCACTCAGTCATTGCAGGATCACTCCAGACACCGATGAAAAGGAATCCACCATGATAACTCTCATTAAGCTTATATAGCAAATCCCTCCCTCTTTTCTGGGATGCAGCCTGTGCCTGTGGGTGCACCAGGTAGCAGTAGCTCCACTCCTCTGAAATTTGTTGTTTTAATCCATTTTTAAACTCATGTAACTTTATGCACAAGGGACAAGGACGTCGGTTGCTTAACCAAACCTTAGCCATAACACCTGAATAGCTCTCAGGAAGTCTGCTGGCCCTAAAACAGATGAGAGTGCTTTTGCAGAAATGCAATTCTCCAAGGCAACCTTTCATCTTCAGGACAGCCCAAGAAAGGGACGAGGTCTTCATGAATCCAAAACAGAGTCCTATAATTTGAAGGCATGGGCTAAAGGTTGATGAACCAGCTCCATTTTTTCTCATTTCTCTATTTTAGTGTCACAGAGGGGGCAATCTCCCCCCTCCCCAGTGTGTTAAAGCCTCCCTCTCCTCTCTCGTCATTACTGCCACTGAAGAGGCATTTTATCACTTGCAGGTGCAGCTGCTTTGTGGCAACCTGCTGTGCTCAGAGGAGGCCCACACATTTGATCTGCATTAGGCCTGATGCAGCAGGGCACTGGACACAAATAGCCTGTCAGGGGATGGTATCCAGGGCAGGGCTTTTCATCCTCAACTCTTTTTTCAGGAGCTCATGTGAAATCTGCTGTTTGTCTTTCACACTGGGCCTCCAAGATCAATCCTCAACTTACCAGCCTGTGCTGATTCAACCTTACAATACTGGTGCCACCTAGGAAAGGATGAGCAGCTTGTTCAGAAATCTATCTAGAGCTAAAAGGGCCTCACAGCAACCCTGAATTTTGTGACTGACGCAAGCAAAACACACTACAGACAACAGAGGTTATGTTTTTGCTTCCAAATTTAGTGGCACTAAGCAGGGAGGAGATTTGTTGTATTTATTTGACAGTAACAGAAAAACCTGTTTTTTATGGGTTGCCTTAGCTGTTGAGATTGTTTAGAAGCCTCTCTCTCTCCCCGCCCCCCAGCTCTCTCTCCCTCTCCCCCCCCTCTCTCTCACACACAGCTTCTTTTCTTTGCTCCATTAAGAACATTTGCTATTTAAACACTTCAACATACCATGAGGACAAGAAACTTGTGGTTGCAGAGTGAGGCACATTTACCTAACAGACCTCTTGCTTCTTTCTACTTGGGTTGGTGTAGGGCAAATGGTAACCCATGTATGCGCAAATGCTGTCATTCCTGCTGTTTCCTTTCCTTCTATCCTCTTTCCATTCCCGCTGTCAATGTTTACACTGCAACCGGCTCGCAAGAGGTCTCAATAATAATGAGTCTATCCTTGTTTCAAACCAAGTCTGGAAGGGGGGGAAACGTCAGTATCTCTTTTACTTCAACTTCAACTAAGCTGCCTGTTTCATGGGATTCTCTTTCATAACTCTCCACCTTCGAAGCAGCAGGTACTGTTTCCTCCCCACCCCACCCACCAAGAAACAAAATCTCTGAAGCCAATCCAAGCAGCAGCTTCATTAGAAGGACTCCAATTCTGGCATAGGACACCAGCAGGTGTATTCCTCTCTGTGACTTTTCAGGTTATTGAAACAAAACTCAGTGTAAGAGTTCTACTCACCCCTCTTCTGCATAAAAATGAAAAGGTCATCCAAGAACTTCTTCCGTTCAGGATCACCATCCAGTTCATACAACTGGGGAATAAAGCAAGTAGATTATAATTCATGCTGGGTTGGGTTTGGAAGGAAAAACAAGGCAACCCAGACATATAGTTCATTTGGGCTGTATCTTTGGACCTTGAAATCTAGTTTGTTGAATTCTCTTCCAGCTGCAGAACCATACCAGGGATTAACACATTCTTCACTGCAATGGGCTGCATTGAGCACTGCTGTTTGTGTAACAGGACTACCTCTTCCTCTTATCCTCCCCTGAAGCCCACTCCACCAGTGCCCCCTCAAATTCTGCTCCAAACAGATTTTGGGCTGCATGGGGAGCTACAGTGGGGAGGAGAGGATAAAGTCTTGTGTGAGTGAAAGCAGGCTCAACGCAGCATCAGATACACCTCAAGAATGCAACTCAAATGTTGTTTCCCCACTAGGCTCAAATGCACACTCAAACTCAAGTCATTGTACTGACCTTGGCAAAGTCTCGAGATACCTCTCTTCCTCTGCTGCCATCAGCTTCTTCGTTCCAGCTCAGGCTCCCATTCTAAAGAAGAAAATGAACAAAGAGGCAGTGATTAAAAGGTAGAACGCTAATGGGTTATTTACAACAGAGGAAGCATTTAGGTCAAGAAACAGGAAATCCTAACTGCTACAGCCACCTTCTGTGGGTCAACATCAGCAAGAACTAAGAGTTGAATTCAGAGAAGACCTCCCCCTGCTCAAGGAAGGGCGATTTCTGGCTCTGTTCTGGAACAGTGCATATGAAAAGCAACTGTTTTTTTCAATTTGCGCAAACTCTTTTCAAGCCCTTTACATGGCCTGCTTGTGTATATGGGTTACACGCCCCCCCCCCCCCCGTATGGAACCAGAAGACACGGCATGTGCACCTTGCTTCAGCCCTATATTTAACATCTTATGTTCAAGCAAACCCCTGAACACCGTTTGACATGTATCCACTTTGTGATTATGTGAACCTTTAACTTCATGGGACTGAGGTGCAGTTGCCCTCCCACTAGGATCTGCTCCCACTGCAGACACGTTTCAATGAGAGACTCATCATCCCAAGGAGTTGCCAGAGGAGGAAGAAGTGGCCAAGCAGCATTTGCTTCTAATGGTTGTGGGAACGGAAGGACAAATTCTGCTGCCATCTGAACTGCAAACACCACAGTGTAAAAGGTAGCCTGGGCAACAGACAAAAAGCGAACCGGGGGAGGTCAAACACCACCGGCTGGTTCAGATCACCCACCCACCCACCATCTGGTGGTGAGCACATAGGATCTTAAATCAGATAAAAAGCTACTGAATTCATGAAGGGAATTCCAAACAAAAACAGTTTTTAATTAGAGCCACTTTAGTGTCTACAGTCTTAGTGTCATCTGGTAGTGACACATACACTGAATTACCAAGATGAATAGTCCCTGTCAGAGTCAGGCAAAGCTACATTCTCCCTTTCGAAACAGCAGCAGGCTGCCCTAATGCCTGCTGATTTAGTTTGAGCCAGTAATTCCTGCTGGAAAGTCAATTATCCGGTGAGCCCCATCAGCTGAAAGATATTTAATGGAGGATTATTGCCACTTCTGTTATGTCAGCTGTTTATCACAGCACACTGCTCTCCCAGCCCTTCCTCAGAAAGAGCTCAGAAAACAAGCTTTGTATATATGGAAGGATGACCACTCCATCTACCCTTTGTGCAGAAATCATCTGCAGAAATCATGCACACCTTTCTTCCACGCTCATCTGCACCATTGGTTTACGACTACCACCACCCTCTGAGGACTGTTTGACACACAAGCTGGAGGAAGACCCCCCCACCCCCACCCCAAAATAAACAGGAGCTGATTTGTTCCTTCGTTTGTGGACTGTTGGCACCCGTCTGTCTTGAGAAACAATGGGAGTGCACCTACAGGGGTGAATTCAAACCACTGTGTTAGCAGCATCAAAGTAACCTCCCCTGGACACAATCCTGTGCTGTTAGTATGGAGGTCCCAGACTACAGATCAGGACTTTAAACATTAATGTCTAAAACTGATCAGCAGAGATGCACAAAGACATCGTCAAAGGCAGTCAACGAATGCTCATATTTTACTGGTAAAGAACACAGAGGCAGAGAAAGGCTCGTTCACATCTCACCATAGTTTAGTGTGCCATTTGAAGGCAGCCACTGAATTAAAACCTGCTTTTCTTGTTAAAAGTGGGGGAGAGAAAGAATGGGGGGAAATATTTGTCTTAGGTTAAAGGTATGATGCAACTGGGCGTGCATTAATTTTTTGTATGGTTAATGTATTCATTGCAACAAATTAAAAATATGCATTATTCAAACAGACAGCATGGACATTTACTTTCCATTTCACTAGAGAAAACACTTTTGCTCACTAATACTACGCCTTGTTTCTGTAGAGTTCTGGGCACTTAGCCCGGAATCCAGCATATCCAATGTGTTAGTAGCACTTGTCCTTAAATAAGTGATCTTGCTTAGTGTCCTTATGTATATAGAGAGCCAAGAAGAAATATATGAATTTTATAACTGCACCCCTTATTACTAAGCAGAAACAACTGTGCAGTGGCAAAAGGGTTATGAACTGCATAACCAGAGGCTTTAGTTCATGCTCCTCAGTAATATAAACGTTCCATTTGGTTGCAAGCAACTATTTTGAATTGTTACAGCAACCACAGTTATATGATTCTACGCACTCATATTCAGGGAATTCGTGAATCACAAAAAATGGAAACTTTATTTATAGCATACCAATACACCAATCCACTCTGACTTCCAGCAGGTGGGAAGGCTTCAGGGCAAGACATGGCCGCTTGCTCTTTCCCATGACTGCCAGAAGGAAAATATATAGATGTATGAAATGGTGAAAAAGCAAAATTATACAGAGAGAGTTGTCAGACAAACTTGCTTCATTTACCTAAATCGTACAAGTTGCAGAATTTACTTAATGGTATAGAGTTGGGGAAGGGACGCGGGTGGCGCTGTGGGTAAAACCTCAGCGCCTAGGACTTGCCGATCGCATGGTCGGCGGTTCGAATCCCCGCGGCGGGGTGCGCTCCCGTCGTTCGGTCCCAGCGCCTGCCAACCTAGCAGTTCGAAAGCACCCCCGGGTGCAAGTAGATAAATAGGGACCACTTACCAGCGGGAAGGTAAACGGCGTTCCGTGTGCTGCGCTGGCTCACCAGATGCAGCTTGTCACGCTGGCCACGTGACCTGGAAGTGTCTATGGACAGCGCTGGCTCCCGGCTTATAGAGTGAGATGAGCGCACAACCCTAGAGTCTGGCAAGACTGGCCCGTATGGGCAGGGGTACCTTTACCTTTATAGAGTTGGGAGTATTTGGCATTATATTAATCATAGAGTTGGAAGAGATTCATCTAGTCCAACCCTCAGCAGTGAGGGAACCTCAACTAAAGTATAAAAGACAGATGGCCATCAAACCTCTGCTTAAAAACCTCTAACAAAGGAGAGTCCACCACCTTCTGAGAGTGCTCATTCTACCTTCAAACGGCTCTTACCCTCAGAAAGCTCCTCCTAAAGCTTTCCCATGCCTGTATAAAATGAAACACAATACAACATGATCACTTCCTCCCAAGTTTCAGAGTACTTCCACTTCGTCAATCAGTTCTTCTCTGTTGGTGAGAAACAGGTCCAAGATGGATGATCCCCTTGTTGTTTCTCCCACTTCCTGGGAAATGAAACTGTTGGCAAGGCAATGGAAAAAAATTTTCGACCTTACATTCTTGGCAGAGTTTGAGTTCCAACAGATATAGGGGAAGTAGAAGTCTCCTATGACTACTATATTGCTCCTTTGTGAATGTCTGGTAATCTGTTGTAGGAAGGCATCATCTAAGTCTTCAGTCTGGCTTGGAGGTCTATAGCAGACACCCACAGTAAGGTCACTGTTGTTTCCCTCTCCTACCATTTTTATCCATATATTCTCGATCCGTCTTCTGGTCATGGATCTGTTCACAAGTGGACACTTCCTTTACATACAATGCTACTCCTCCTCCCTGCCTGCTTGGTCTATTCGTTTTGAATAGATTATACCCCTTCACTTCTACATTCCATTCATGAGTCTCATCCCACCAGGTTTCAGTAATACCTATTAGGTCATATTTGCCATCTTGTATTAAGAGCTCTAATTTGTCTTGCTTGTTTCCCATGCTCTGTGCATTAGTACAGACAACTGAAACCAAAAGTCATTCTCTCTGCTTCCTTATTGTAGTTTCTTGCCCTTTGACAGGTTTTTTGAGTACCACCTCAGTTTCCTCTGCATCAATGAAGCTATTATCTCCAGAACCAGGTGGTCTTCTGTCATCTGTAATGTTGTCTCCCTCCCCCTCAAGATCTAGTTTGAAGCTTGCCTGATCAGGTTTGTGAGGCTCTTAGCAAACATATTCTTGCTACCCCCTGTGGGGTGCAGCCCATCTCTTGCCAGAGGTCCCTCCTCAAGGGACTGGAGATCATGATCCAAGAAGCCAAACCTTCCTGATGACACCACCTACACAGTCAGTGGTTTACCTCCAGTATTTTCCTCTTCCTTCCTGGGCCATGACCTTCAACAGGAAGGAGTGATAAAAAGACCACCTGTGCCCCAAGGCTCTACAGCTTCTGCCCAGAGTCTCATCGTCCCTAGCTGGAAGGCTGTCTGTGGCAGTATTGTTTGTATCCACATGAATCAGAAGGAGCGGTTGTGGTCAGGGGGCTTTATAAGACTCGGCAACTTCTCCGTCACATCATGAATCTTTGCACCTGGAAGATAGCACACCCCCTGGGACATCCTGTTTCCTTCACACACTATTGCCTTTTTCCTCCTCAGCAGGGAGTCACTTACCACCACCACAAGTTTCTTCCTCCTCGGGGGAATGGCAGGAATCGTTCTATACAGTGTGCCTTCTAAAGGCTCCTTGGAATGTTCTAAGGTCTGCAACTGCTGTTGAGTCTTCCCCTCTTGTATATTGGAGCTTAGCTGGATATTATTGGGATAGGTTACAAAGCCAGGAGCCTAATGGCTCAAGTACTTGCTGCTACTTCCTCTCGGCTTGTCTTCTTCAGACTGCAATTCTCTTTCTCAGAGTTCATTTCCTTGAAAGGTAGCAAGTGGGTTATCATCATACTCATCCACATCTGAAGGGTTAAGGTCAAGAATAAAAATGACTCCTCCAAGTCCATCTCCTCCAGTCTCTTCGTCTTCTTGGGGGTGGCAGGAATCATTCTGTGCACTGTACCTTTCACAGCCACTTTGGTATATTCTGAGGTTGGCAACTGCTGTCCTAGCTCCTCAGGCCCAGAATCGGTGTCTGAGATGAGAGCATGAAATTGCTTTTGCAGCTCCAATGACACAGCATGGACCCTGACAGTCCTACTTGTGTGTGTCATGTTCCTCCAGGGGGCTGTCTCTTGCAATGGGCAATCTTTCTCCTCTGTAGTGGCACCCCACCTGTGCTGCTGTTCCAGCACAGTCCACTCAGCTCTATCAAGAAACTATGCGTCTTGTCCTACAGCTCAAAGTGTGACTAGGTGGGCCTCAAGTTGCTATACCTTCTCTTCCAGCAAGGCAACCAGCTTGCACTTGCTACAAGTATATTACATGTTCTCCAGACAAATATGGCACAGGTGCTGCAGGTTACTGCAGCAGCTCTCTCACCCTTCATGTTCCTTGGTCCTTTGCACAACATGAGACATCTTAATATTTATTATTATTAATAATACACAGAATACAAAAAGCCTTGGCACTAACCAAGTAAAAAAGGTCATACACTCCTTCTGCAGACACACAAACAAAAGCTTCTGGACTTCCTCTCCCAACTGATTCACCCTAGCAGTCATTTCCCCTGCCTGTCTCAAGCAACTGAGCAGGTAACTGAACTCCTGCCTGGTCCTCCACATCTTGTTCCTGCTTAAGTCTTTGCTCCCATCTGATCCTGGACCACTTGCTGCACACCGGCAACTTGTAGTTACTCTAGAAGTTTCTTTTCCTGCATATTTACTAGAATACATACTTGGCCATGGTGCATGCTAGCTATGGCATGTTTTGGATCAACACCAGAAAGGTTTTACAAAGCAGAGGGGTGGTGGTAAATGCTGTGTTCCTTGTGTTCACCTGAAATCTCTAACAGACATATCACAGATAAGGATTCCTCTCTCTCTCTCTCTCTCTCTCTGTGTGTGTGTGTGTGTGAGAGAGAGAGAGAGAGAGAGAGAGAGAAGAAAGAGAGGCAGCTTTAGGCCTTAGGGGCATCCCTAAAACCTGCTGGCGACATTCCCCTTCATCTCTGATCCACAAACACACCTTCTAGGGTTAGTCAGCTATCAAAGCATGCCAGGGAGCTGTTCCTCCCCAGAGATTGCAAGCCTGACTTTACAAAAGCAATTAAGAGCTGCAGCTATTTTAGGATTACTCCCCAGCCACCTGGGACATCTTATTAGAGTGGAATTCAGATGTCCAAAACAATTTCAGTTTCCCTAGTACTGCCCACCCCCAAAGCCACTTAACCCTTTCCTCAAAGTCTGAAGTGGAAATTCCTGACACAACGACACTTCTCCATTTCTATTTCTTCAGAAGCCAAACTTGTAAATGGTTGGAGGGCCCCTCCCATGGGGCAGCTTTTCCCACCAAAAGGATGAACCATTTCTTTCATTTATGCACCATGGGCCCTGCCTATGCAGAACTCTAGTTTTCAAAAGGCTGCCTTTTGGCAGGGGATGTAGCAGCACTTAAGATCTCTCACATCAAAGTCCTATGTCACCTTCATGCTGGAGGAACATGCCAAGGACCATCAGAGGCATTTATTACCGTTATTGCAATATTTTCTGCTGCAAACCTTATAAAAACTGGTGCAACAGAAAACTGAAGCATAAGACAAAAATGTTTTGCCTAATACTGTGCAACTCTTTCAACAACTGCTGTCAAATGGGCAGCCGCCCTCGGTTCCATTTCTCTGTTGGTGGTTCCCAGAACTGCTTTCCTCCATGCACCCACTCCACTGAACACTTTGCTTCCTATTATTTATTACACTTGCAGTTAATTTTATCTGTGAGACTTTATATCCTGCCCCAGCCTAAAGGGGGGGATCACAACCACCTGAAAACAAAACTAAAAGAAAAAGTTAAAAATCTAAAGCACATCATCCAAATAAAAACTGCACCAAAACCTAAATATAAGGCTGAACTGACAAACTCCAGAGTGGCTTAGCTTCAGCCACCCAATGCCAGCCCAAAGAGCAATGGTTTTGCAGCACCTCCACAAGAAATTCAGGCCACGGAAAAAGGATTCCAGCACTGCTAAGCCTTTACCAACAGCACCCACACAGGAAAACTTCCAGTGGACTGTGCCCTTTGGGCCCTGATATGATTGTAATAGAAACACTCAATCTTTCAGAGAGGGAAGTAATTTCAGATATTTGTGCACTAGATTCTTATAAAATCACTCCAAGAGCTCAAAGCAATGTCTACAAAGGCATCTGATATTGCTATATGCCGCACCCAAGCTATTTAGGGCTATAAATGTCAGAAACAAACTTAAGAGCAGAAAGGCTGCAAACTGCAACCCTGCAGTTGCTTCAGTTGCTGTAATACGTTTCACCCTGTCAAAGAAGTGCCATGGCATTTTTAATGCGGAACAACCTGTGACTAGTCTTAGAATCATAGAATGGTAGAGTTGGAAGGGAGCCACGAGTCATCTAGTTCAACCCCCTGCAATGCAGGAATCTTAACTAAAGCATCTCTGATAGATGGCAACCCAACCTCTGCTTAAAAACCTCCAAGGGAGAAGAGTCCACAATCTCCTGAGGGTGACCGTTCCACAATCTCCTGAGGGAGACAGTTCCACTGTCAAACAGCTCTGTCAGAAAGTTCTTCCTGATGTTCACTTGGAATCTCCTTTATTGTAACTTGAAGCCATTGGTTTGAGTCCTACCCTCCGGAGCAGGAGAAAACAAGGTTGTTCCCTCTTCCAGTGACAGGCAACCCTTGATATATTTGAAGATGGTTATCATACCTCCTCTCAGTCTCCTCTCTTCCAGGCTAAACATACCCAGCTCCTTCAACCATTCCTCATAAGGCTCGGTTTCCAGACCCTTGATCCTCTTGGTTGCCTTCCTCTGCACCCGTTCCAGTTTGTCAACATCCTTCTTAAATTGTGGTGCCCAGAATTGGACACAGTATTCCAGGTGGGGTCTGACCAAGGAATAATAGAGTGGTACTATTACTTCCCTTGATCTGGACATTATACTTCTGTTGATGCAGCCTAGAACAGCATTAGCTTTTTTTGCTGCTGCATCACATGGTTGACTCATGTTAAGCTTGTGGTCCACCTTGTTCTACATGAGCAAATCTCACATACAGATTGCTGCTGTAGCCTAGTCTCAAGGCCCTCAAGTACAAATCACAATGGCTGAACCAGAATCTCCGGCAAGGAAAGGCCAAAGCCTTCTCCAATCATCAGCCTGAATTTGTGAGAATTGTTCTTACCACTGAGAGGTTATGGGAGCAGCAGTGAATGTAGGACCAAATGTGAATGCCGTGAAAATTAAGAGGTTCAGGCGTATCTGACGATGGCTCTTCAGATCACAGACTAACCATCTTCATTATTTTAGTCCTCTTTGATTTGTAACTCCCCCCTTTTCTATTCTATTTATTTAGAAAATAGCAAGGCTTGAATATCTAAAGTGGTGGTTTCTCCAGGAATAAGCACTCATTTTGAGACAAGGAAAGGTTGACCAAGCACCTGTTCTGGTTTTGCCCACCAGCTTTGCCACACACACACACACACACACACACACACACAGAAGTGAGAGAGATGTGGTGGTGGTGGTGGGGAATGACTTGGAGATTATTGGAGAAGCAGCAGAAATTCCTTCTGTGGGTGGAGAGAGGAGCCCTCGGAAGTGAACCAGATGCTGTTAAAAAGAAAAACTGTTGTAGTACAACACTATGATAAGATCAGGTTTACTATACTGTGCTGGAAGCTCTTAAGCACTAGCAGAGAAGAATGCTGCAGTAATTATCTCTCCCACACATACACCACCCCCCGATGTACACCTTCTATTGCCTGTTATACTTTCTGGGGAAAAGGCGGAAGATAAAGAAATAAGTATAATAATAAGAGCTGGGAAATCCTACTCCCCCCCCCACAGCAAGTGGTGTGAAAGCTCCTGTGGCTTTCTAAATGCTTGAGAAACATGAAACCAATCAAGGTTAAGTGTGACAAAAAAGGAAATACACTAAATTTTGCATGTGTAGTTGACCAGTTGACTCTTTCGTTAGACTTCCTTAACAACTTTAAAATCCATGGTTAGGCAACGCCCCAATTGGGACCAACCAAAATGTCACAAAAGTGTGGCAAGATGCTTAGTTCTCCAGAACTCTTCAACACACAAGTTATCCAGAGTGGGCAGGTCAGCAGTGGGGGCAACAAATACTAGGTTTACGCTGTAACCATGAGCTCAGCTTAGAGACTCATTTTCAAAATGAAGCCTGCAGGCTGACTAAGTCCCTCCCAGATGCTACACATATCAGATTACACACCTATGATAAAACCATACAAACTAGACACTCATGGCAAAGACCCATTTAACCAGCTGGAACAAAAATGTCTCCACTTGTTTCTGGAAAGTGCAGACAGTGGGTGCCTGTCTTATTCTGACAGGAATACTATTCCACAGAAAAGCCCTGCTCCAGGCTACTGTGGAGCAGGATTCTGAAATCTTTGGAACTTGCAGGAGAAACTGTCCTGCAACTGCAACTATCCCCTGCGCATTTACGGGATAAGGCAGTCTCTCAAGTAACCTGGTCCTGAGCTGTAAAGGCCCTTATATGTTGGTACCAACACTTTGAACTTTGCCCAGTAGCAGAATAGCAACCAGCACAAATCCTGCAAGCAGGCTGAGGTTATTTTGCCCCCCGCCCCAGCAACCTAGTCATTTGGTTTTGCACTAGCTGAACCTTCCAACTCAGCCAAAGGCTGCCCCACACATGGTGCATTGTAGTAATCCAGCCAAGAGGTTAGCAATGCATGGACAACTGTGCTCAAGCTATCCCAATCCAAGATTGGCCGTAGTGATCTTACCAATTTAAGGCCGTAAAAGGCACTCCTAGCCACCAAGAACGCCTGTGCATCCAGCAACAGAGCTGGATCCAGGAGCACCTCTTAACTACGCACTTACTCCTTCAGGGAGAGGGCAACCCCGTCCAGCACAGGCATCTGAATTACTTCCTAGACCTGGGAACCACTCACCAACAGAGTGTCCATCCTGCCAGGATCCAGAGGTAGTTTATTAGACCTTATCCATCCCACTACTGCATCCAGACATCTTTGCACACACATCCCACACTTTCCACAGCAACTGCTACAAAACTGAATCTAGGATGTAGCTCAGAAGACAGAAGCAAGGTTGATTTTCAGGGACTGGGACCACTCATGTCTCTGGAACAGGGCCCTTGCCTCTACCCCAGCAGTGCTCCAAGTACCACCGCCTCTATTATTTTCTCTCAACTAAGTAAATAGTTGCTGTGCATCTCCACACTTAATGGCATTATTGGTTACAACCTGTGCTATTCTTCTAGAAAAAGAGGTGCCAGAATTCACCACGGACACCTTCCTTGTTCTCCTAGAATAGCAAAGGAGCCCCCTGAGAGCTGCCGGAACTGAGTTCCAGCGAGTTCCAGCTGAAAAAAAAGCCCTGGTTGCAATGTAGGCTGGACTTGCTGTCCATCCTTAATACTGGCCACTGGGACAGATGCAGGTGTCCTGTCCCAGATACATGAATGGCCCCAGTCACTCAGAATCAACCTTGCTTCTGTCTGCTTAGCTACATTCCAGATGTTTTAGTCACTATACAGTGACAGAACTTTGCAAAGAGTGCAACAAACAAGACAGCAGTTCCTGTCCCAAGCAGATTAAAATTCATATTACAGTGGTACCTCAGGTTAAGTACTTAATTCGTTCCAGAGGTCCATTCTTAACCTGAAACTGTTCTTAACCTGAAGCACCACTTTAGCTAATGGGGCCTCCTGCTGCCGCCGTGCTGCCGAAGCATGATTTCTGTTCTCATCCTGAAGCAAAGTTCTTAATCTGAAGCACTATTTCTGGGTTAGCAGAGTCTGTAACCTGAGGCGTATGTAACCTGAAGCGTATGTAACCTGAGGTACCACTGTATATAAACAAATGGACTTGGGACATCAAGAGAAAATAAATAACAAATTTCAATGCAAGGACATGACTATTTTGAACACTGTCCTAGGAGCATCACATTTTCTCCTCCAGCCATAAATTTGTGTGTGTGAGAGCATTCGAAGATTTTATGTTCATGGCAGAGATGTTTCAGATTCCAAATTCATCATCAGCATCTAAACTGAGCATTGTGCTGCATGTGCAAGGCTTAAAATAATAATAAACCCATACCATACCACATTCAGCTTCCGGACTTCAAGACTGTTTCTTCACTTTTGACCTCAATCTGACACATCTTAAATGGATCTGATGGAGAACTCAAACATCCACAAGTGTACACATATTAAGATAAACTTATCTGCTTGAAAATCTGTGCCACTGTTTCTATGCAACAAAGTCATATAAATGTAAACACAAGCATTTTAAACATGCAGTAGAAGAGTTATGTAACTTGCTGTGAAATATTACCCCAAGTGAACAGAACTTGATGCAATTCTCTCTGCACATCTTCTTCTCCCTGGTAACCTGAGAAAGTATTCAGCTATGCCTACAACTGGAGAGGGGCCCACACCTCTGCAAGGAACACCCTCCCCCTGCAAAGTTTTCATTTCTCCTCTGCTCAATTGCAGCCGGCCATAATAACCTTCCTACTGTAGCCGACTGAGCCCAGATGGATCTGGGAAGCTTAGGGGAGATAAAAAGCCAAAATGGCTCCCTCTGCTTTCCTTTGGGGATTTGCCAGTCCCTTGACAAGCGGCCAACCCTTCCCTCCTCATTTTGTGCTGACAAGATTCTCACCGCCCCTGTGTCATAAGCTGAGCCAGCTCTTTTGTCTGCAAGGGTGCTCTGCAATTATTTACTTGACTGTGGGAGGCTGAATAGAACTCCAACCAGCCAGGCATCACCACCTGCCTGCCTTCCAGTAGTATTTAGCAACTGAAAACAGGACTTGCCTACAGTGGGCTGGAGCTCGAGTTTTAAAATGAGGTTGAAGAGCGGGGAAAGTGGCATCATGCCAAAAACACATTTTGGTTCAGAGTGTCAATTTCAAGTGAAGTGAATGCAGCAGAGAGCCATTTTTAGATCAAACATATGTACTGGTCAATGTAAAACACCATTTAAGGAGAACTTGCTAACTATCTGACAGAAGAACATTACCAAGAGAGATCAAATGATTCCATTTCTTCCACCTGCACAAGGGTAAGCATTTGATGTTGTGGGACTACAATCTCATCAGGCTCAGCCAAGGGTATGGGGTGAGGGGAGCTAGTCCACAAGATGCCTTAAGGAAGCCGATAAGCAGGGTATGATGGCAAAAGCCCTCGTCTTTTCCTCCTGATCAACTTCTAAATCAACCTGGAGTTTACATGTGACCATCTTTGACCAACAGTCAAAAGACAGGTGTTTCCTGCGAATTTACCTAGCCTTCTTTCAAAGCCAACTAAGCTAGTAGCCATCACTATATCATGTGGCCATGAATGCTCTGGAGCGACTGCCCACCATAGCCTGAAACAGGGTGGGTAGCCTGTGGCTCCTTCAGATATGGGCAGATAACCTAACCCCCATTTTCCCTGATGAGTAGCCATGATGGCTGGGGCTGCTGGGAGAGGGAGTCCCAACAGCAGGTGGAGTGCCGTAGGCTGACCAGTCCTGGCTTGTAACACTGTCCTCCTTGCGACACATGCCTTTCCAGTGTTTCTCAACCTGTGGGTCCCTGGATGTTGTTGGACTACAACTTCCATCATTCCTAGCCAACATGACCAGTGGTCAGGGATGATGGGAGTTGTAGCCCAACAACATCTGGGGACCCACAGGTTGAGAACCGCTGCAAGTCATCAAGACTGGATGAATGGTAACAAACTCCACGTGGGCTGATTTTGGAGGGCATTCAGGAACTTCGGTTATAGCTGTGAAAAGTGCTGACCAAACCCAGGCCTTGAAGCATGTTGCTCGACCTGTGGGTCTATTTCCAAGCACAGCTGAAACTGCTCAGTATGTCCATTAAAGTCTTAAGCAAGATGGGCTTAGGAAACGGAAGAGAAACAGCTTTCCCCATACACACCAGCTGTCCATTGAAGTCAGTGAGAGAGATCCTGCCACCATCAGAAGCACAGCTGGTGGGCACACAGGGAAAGGCCTACTTGAGTGCAGTGCCCAGATGTGGTTTCCAGATGTGGCTAGAAACTACGTCTCATGAGGCTACATGCTTCACCTGGAGAAGAGGAGACCGAGGTGGTATGTTCAAATAGTTTGAGGGTTGTCCCATGGAAGATGAAGCAAGCCTGTTTTCTCCTGCTCCAGATGGGAGAACCAAACTATTCAAATGACAAGAAAAGAGATGCCGACTAAAGATTAGGAAGAACTTGCTGGTTGTAGGAGCTGCTCAACAGTAGAACGGACTCCCTCAGAAGGTGATGCGCTCTCATTTCTTGGAGGTTTTCAAACAGAGGTTGGCTGGTCCTGTCAAGGACTCTTTAGCTGTAATTCCCACATTGCAGAGTTGGACTAGATGACCCTTGAGGACCCCTTCCAACTCTACAATTCAACGATTCTGTTAAACTTGCTTAGGCCCCTCTCTGTGGACCATCCAATGTAGGCTGAAGACCTTTTCATTTCATTAGTTTTCAGTTTGCCTGATATCTGTTATTTTATTGTTTAGAATGTTTTTATTTTAAAGGTATGTATTGTTTTTAACTAGATATGAAAACTCTGTAAAGTATGGAACTGGCGGAGATGACTGGCAGAATCCGAGACCAAGGTCAAGAGTTGGTGGAAGAAGATTGGAGAAAATTTAAAGTTTATCTACAGAAACATTGTAAAATTCAGGAATGTTAGAAGGAAGTAATGTGGTATTAGCAGAAATGATATAAAAGACTAGGTAAAAATTGATTTTTTAATTGTTGAAAGACGAGAATGTAAAATTATACTACATTAGGATAAACTATTAGGATAAAAACCAAGCTGGAAAGGATTTGCTGGAATATTTAATTGAACTAGAATACAAAAAAGGGAGGTGTGAGGAGGTCAGGGAAATAAGTAAATGAAAGATAAGACATGGAAAGAGGGAAATGTTTTTAATTGCTTTTACTTTTCTGTATTTTGTTTTTTTTGTTTTTTTCCTTCTCTTTCCCCCCCTCATTTTTTCTTTCTCATTTTTGTAACTTTTTTGAAACTTTAATAAATATTATTATAAAAAAGAAGAAAACTCTGTAAAGTAAAATGCCAGAATAAAAATCCTAAAATAAAGCAAGCAAGCAAGCAAACAAGCAAGCAAGCAAGCAAACAAACAAACAAACAAACACACATGCACCTAGTGGTGCAGCAATAAAACTGCTAGCCCATTTACAAAGCTAAGCAGGGTCCAGTATGGTTTCAAATTGAATGAGGAACCCCGTATTGAGATTCCTGCATTGCAGGGGGTTGTACTAGATTACCCTCGGGGTCTCTTCCAACTCTACAATTCTATTGTTCTAAGTAAACAAATAGGAATGCAAACCGCTGGCACCCAGCACTCCCTTCACCATTGGCTATTTATAACATTAAAGGCCAGGAATTTCTGGCATTATTTAGGGACTGCTCACATTGAACAGCCAGCACAGCACCTTCACACAGCATGACAGAATAGTGACAGAATTCACATCACACTATTTACAATGACACAAATTGCACACCTCTGTCAGGGTCGGCTTATATCGAGCAGGTTGTGATATGGCAGAAGGTAATTGTCCAGTAGGATTTCTATACATCAAAAGCTCAATTAAGCTGTGCAGTTTATCTGAGGAGGGCCAATGATCATTTGCCAGACGGCTTGCCACCACCTGACTGACACTCCCCCTGCTCCTTTTGCAGATGTGCTCACTGCAACACCAGTTATTGCTGTTGTGAATGGTCATGGGACTAATCTGTATACATTTCAACTTTGCATAGAAAAGGCAGAAGACCTTTATTGTGTTTTCTTCCCATATGGGTACACAGATCTCTCTCTCTCTCTGTGTACAAACACACACACACACACACACAATTCTGTCATCTCTCTCTCGCTCACCTGAGAATGACATTTCATCAGGAGCAAGAAACAGACTATACTTCACAAACACTGATGCTACTGCAAAACTGCTCAACTTTAAGGTACTACAAGATTTTTTTCCTTTTTTCTTTTGTAAGGTAAAGGTAAAGGGACCCCTGACCATTAGGTTCAGTCGTGGCCGACTCTGGGGTTGTGGCACTCATCTCGCTTTATTGGCCGAGGGAGCCGACGTACAAATTCCGGGTCATGTGGCCAGCATGACTAAGCCACTTCTGGAGAACCGGAGCAGCGCACGGAAACACCGTTTACCTTCCCGCCGGAGCGGTACCTATTTATCTACTTGCACCTTAATGTGCTTTTGAACTGCTAGGTTGGCAGGAGCAGGGACTGAGAAACGGGAGCTCACCCTGTTGCGGGGATTCGAACCGCCGACCTTCTGATCGGCAAGTCCTAGGTTCTGTGGTTTAACCCACAGCGCCACCCGCGTCTTTCATACTTGCTGTAAAATACCAACGTGCTAATTCTTTAGAACCATTTAGAGTAATCACTCCTCAGCAACAAGCAAAGAGGATGTGCAACTAAAGGTCAGCCAACCCTCATGCAAGATGGTTCATGAACACCTAGAGACCAATTTACAATTGACTCAGCAGGCTGGCTGAACTTCTGCCAGTTGCATCACACTGCATGATTTGAGTTGCAACACCCGAAAAGCTCTTTGACCACAGAAGAGTCACACGTTGCAGTATAGAGTGCCCATTACTCTCCAGCCAACAATACCAAAGCTGCCAGCATTAGCTGCAAACGGAAACTGTTAAGGGAGCAGGAGAGAATTCCCAGGGTGTGCTCAGAGGGTTCGCCACATTCCTGCCATGCACTTCACATTCCCTTCCTGGGCCCACAGTGGCAGGCAGGAGCTGCAAAAAGCAAAAGGCTTCCCTTCTGTTTTTGAAAAAAGCTACAAAGGGGCTACTTGATAGCCCACAGGTACCAGCTGCACAAATATAAGTTGAGGGACACAAGCTTAACACGAGTCAACAATGTGGTGCAGCAACAAAAAAAGCTAATAATATTCTAGGCTTCATCAATTGAAGTATAATGTCTAGGTTAATGGGAAATTATAATACCACTCTATTCTGCCTTGGTCAGACCACATCTGGAATACTGTATCCAGTTTTGGTGCACAATTTAAGAAGGATATTGAGAAGCTGCAATGTATGCAGAGGAGGGTGACCAGGATGAGAAAGGGTCTTGTGGGGAATGGTTGAGGAAGATGGATGCGCTTGGCCTGGGAGGGAGGAGACTGAGAGGAGATATGGTGGCCATCTTCAAATGACTAGGGGGCCGTCACATGGCAGATGGGGCAGGCTTGTTTTCTCCTGCTCTGGAGGCAAGGACCTAAACCAATGGATTCAAGAAAGGAGATTCCGACTAAACATCAGGAAGAACTTTCTGACAGTAAGAGCAGTTTGACAGACTCCCATGAAAGGTGGAGGTCTTTAAACATAGGTTGGAGGGTCATGTGTCTTGGAGGCTTCAGTTGAGATTCCTGCACTGCAGGGGGTTGGACTAGATGAACCGTCAGGGGTCCCTTCCAACTCTATGATTTACCTTTCCTCCTTTTCAGAACTGACATTTCTCAAGGGATTGGACTGCAATAGCCTTCACCACAGTGCTGCAGTCTTTCCTATTATTTTATAGGCAGGTGAACTACTTGATCTGCCCTTATGCTGGTCTACGACCGTAATAAAGATTTAATTGATTGATACTTAAGCTCTAAAACAGCTTTCTGCCAACCTACTACCTGCAGGTGCTTTTAGACTACCACTCCCATCAGCCCTGACCAGCTGATGGAACTTGCAGTCCAAAACATCTGCAGGGCACCAGGTTGGCAAAGGCTGCACCAATGGAATCCCTCAAGGGAAGTGCCTGCTTCCAGGACCACCAACAGTCAACCCGAGTGGCAGGGGTAACAACCACTATTACTGACCTGCTTGAGCTGCTCATCCAGCCTCCAGGCCTGCCTTCCAGATGACGAACCACAATATGGAGGGTTGGCAGACTCATTACCCTGCTCATCCTTTCCCTGCTGTCCCCGCTGCCCCCCTAGAATAGGCAGAGGATTAGAGGAAGAAGCCACTCTTTGGTTGTGGGGGACAACTTTGGAAGCATGAAAATACTTCAAAGCGGAACATGACTCTTTCCCAGTTCTTGGTGCATCATCCTCAAGGTCACCATCTTCCAAATCTTCTTCTCCTCCCTCCTCCTCCTCCTCCTCCTCTTCTTCTTCTTCCTCCTCCTCCTCCGAGTTCATACTGCTCTGATCAAACGTCTGGGCAGCCCCAAGCACAGGTGGGACTCGGGCAGAAGGACCAAGGAGGGGGCCACCTGGAGCCTTTCCAGATGTGGCACCGAGAGCAGCTTGCTGCACCGTCAGCTGCTGGGCATAATGCAGCTGGGTTTCCCTCATCTGCCTCTGTTGCCTCTCCCTGGAATCCATCTGCAGAGGGGCTGCTTGCTGTTGCTGCTGCTTCTGCTTTTGCAGCTGCTCCACGACAGCCTCCAGTTTCATCCTGCTGTTAACATGGCTGCAATAAGGTGAGAGTTCTGCTGGAGAAGACTCCAGCCAAAGCCTTTGGAGAGCAGTGGAATCTGAAAAACAAATATTGACCTGTGTAAGCTACTTGCCGCTGTCCTCCCACCAGGAGTCCTCCCACCAGGACAAGAAGAAAAAAACGCAAAGCTCATATTCCCCCGCCCCCTGAATGAGAAACCACGCCATTCAGTTCCAGATTTCACTGCATATTTGGCACCTTTTCATTTACAACTCCTCTCCCTAATGAAGTGTAGCCTCTGAAGCAGCTTCATGATCTGTGCAAAAGGAACATCCTCCCATGTTGTCAAATTTACAAAATATTTGAGTGTTAGGTTTTAGAGTCCATACCTCTTGTCATCTCTCCACAATGAGACCCAAAATACTTAAATTTTGCACAATTAAAAGCAAACGAAATCCAATCCAAGCAGTAAAAAGCAGCACTGAGACCTATTTAAGTACTCAGAGTCCTATCCTGAATCAAGTGCCCCAGATGGCTCTTTATTCAGAAGCTTGTTTGCATACAAAATAAACTTTTTCCTTTGCCTGCTATTTTACTATGGACTGATCTGATCAGTCAATAGTATTCAAGGAACATAAGAAAATCTGGAGCTTTGTTTGTATGCATTGGCAGTCAAAACCCAGGCAGGAGCCTTTTAGACTCAACGAGGGGCTAACAGGGGCTGTTTTAATTCTCTCTGTTCCTTTTCTCCAGCATCCAGTTATGTCAGTGCATCAGATTAGGATGGCCAAAGCCAGCGTGGTGCAGAGTTTGGAGTATGTGCCCAGAAGTGAGGAGGCTTGCTTGGGTACAATCCCTTACTGAGCCACAGAGCTCCCTTGGTGACATTGGACCAGTCACTATTTTGCAACCTAATCAATCTCACCAGTTTAGGATAAAATGGGAAGAACACGCGTCACCCTGAGCTCCTAGGTGGGAGGATGGGATAAAATGTCATAAAACAGATACTGCTGAATTCCATTTGCTAGAAAACACCGGAGGGGAGAGTGCTGTTGCACTCAGATCCTGCTTACAGGCTTCCTACAGACCTCTGGTTGGTGATTGTGAGAGCAGGATGCTGGACTACATGAGCCACTGGCCTGATCCAGAAGAGCTCTTATTATGTTTTTAAACAAGAAACTACCTTTGCATCAGTATTGATTAGATCAAAGATGTGGAAACATCCTTAAGGTGATAAGGTATCCAACACAAGAGTTTGTGTGCCCAATCTGCACACTCTGAATAGGGCCAGTTTCATTTTTTTCAGAAGCTTATTGTTTACGTGGGAGGCAGGTGGCGCTGTGGGTTAAACCACAGAGCCTAGGACTTGCCAGTCAGAAGGTCGGCGGTTCAAATCCCCGCGACGGGGTGAGCTCCCGGTGCTCGGTCCCTGCTCCTGCCAACCTAGCAGTTCGAAAGCATGTCAAAGTGCAAGTAGATAAATAGGTACCCCCCCCCCTGGTGGGAAGGTAAACGGCGTTTCTGTGCGCTGCTCTGGTTCGCCAGAAGCGGCTTCATCATGCTGGCCACATGACCCGGAAGCTGTACGCCGGCTCCCTCGGCCAATAAAGCGAGATGAGCGCCGCAACCCCAGAGTCGGTCACGACTGGACCTAATGGTCAGGGGTCCCTTTACCTTTACTTATTGTTTACGTGACTACTGTACATGCTATGGAAGTGAGAGCTAGACCATAAAGAAGGCTGATCGCCGAAGAATTGATGCTTTTGAATGGAGGAGACTCTTGAGAGTCCCATGGACTGCAAGAAGATAAAACGCATCCATTCTTAAGGAAATTAGCCCTGAGTGCTCACTGGAAGGACAGATCCTGAAGCTGAGGCTCCAATACTTTGGCCACCTCATGAGAAGAGAAGACTCCCTGGAAAAGACCCTGATGTTAGGAAAGATGGAGGGCACAAGGAGAAGGGGACGACAGAGGACGAGATGGTTGGACAGTGTTCTCGAAGCTACAAACATGAGTCTGACCAAACTGCGGGAGACAGTGGAAGACAGAAGTGCCTGGCGTGCTCTGGTCCAGGGGGTCACGAAGAGTCGGACACGACTAAATGACTAAACAACAACAACAACTGTACATGCTAGGGATTTCACTACTTTTGTATTCACACAATTATATACTCATTTGGACTCTGTCTCCAGTTGCAAAACTGTTGCAGCAACAGGCCCCTCATTCATACAACTTGGGAAGCAAAATGTGTGTGAAAACTGATGGGGAGGGGGGAGAGAAGAGGCGAGAGAAAAGCCTCAGCACTATCAATCAACAGGGCAGCAACAACAGGGTGCCAAGAAAGAGTTCCACTCTCCCTTAGCAACTGCCCCAATAATAGTAAGACCTGCCTCACAGTTTTGGATGCAGGAAAATACAGCACAATAGCAACCTGCGAATATCAAATGGTTCACAAGATACACCAAGAAAACTTGCAATTCGTAATTATGTGATCAACTCTCCTCAAGGAAAGTTACCTCCTGATAACTAAGAACTAAGCTAGCAATTGCAGGTTTTAAATGTAATAGTGGTCCTGGTGAGATCTATTCTGTACAAGGGTAAACATAAGGTAGACATGAAGCCCCTTTCCCTGTCCTCTACTGTAGCTGTGCCTAATACACATAGTTGAACTAAACATATTATGCTCCCATTTTCTGCAATACTTCAATTTTCTTCCCCATATCAAATTTTACATTAGAAAGTATAAGAGGAACGGCCTGCCAAAAGTGCCATATGCAATGATGGCACTTTATGAAAAAATTCACCTCCCAGTGTGAATTTTGTACACATCATTTTTACAAAGGCAAGGAGGATAGTCAGGAAACAGAATTTTAATATACAAGAAGGCAAAAGGCAAAGAGCAACTGAACAAAGTGTTGACCCTTTACTCCTCCAGCCCCCGTCCATCTACTGAAACTTTAAAATAAACTTGCTTCTTTTTCTTACCCTCTTAAGATTGTATTCTGACATTTAGCAAAATAACTTCTCTCTAAATGGAAGAGGCTATTTTGCTAAGACTAAGTATGCAGTTTCAAGAACAAGTAGAACAAGCCCATATCTCATTTTGGAGAACACCAAACAACCAAAAGAAGACCAAGAATTTCCAGTGTGCGTCTCAAATGTTCTGCTAAGCTACAGTAAATCAAAATCAAACTAATCCCTTAGCTGTAAGTCAGGGAGAAATGCTCAAGAGCTCATAGTGCAATCATCCCATCAATCCCAACCCCATGCTTTCAGTTAGATTAGAATGCCACAAACAATCTTGTAATGCCTGAACTAGTACTTGACATACTGTTTACATACTGTTTATAAACTGCAAGGACAACTACGGATTTTGGATAAAAGAGCTGTGACATCTATAAAATCTCTACTTTTCTTGGAACATGCTTTAAGGACATTACTGTAAGTTGTTTACAGTGCCTCAGGTGAAGATCCACAAAAGAACAGACAGGGAACATGTGCTACAGGTCCAATACTATAATTCAGGACCTGGTATTCTCTTGTTGTGTCCAGTAAACACTTCAGGTGTGGGAACATTTGCTGTGCTCTCTCTCTGGTTCCTGCAGGTCTCACCCAGGTCCAGAACAACTCTACTTGGCAGGTTCCAGCAAGACAGATGCATCCTTGCCGAAGGCTACAATTAGACATGAATGCAAAACCCTACCAGCCTCCAGTGCCAAAGAAAGGGACCTGAGCAAGGGCAGCCACACCTTAAGTATTCAGGCAACCATCAAATCCCTATAATAGCAGTTCAGTCCTGAGAGTGCTTCCCCCAAATTTCAATGTGCACAATCAATTTCAGATTGCATGTGCTTGCCATACCCTTTGTTTCATTGAAATATCCCTGTCCCCAGCAAATACAGGTTGGATTTGTGGTGTCCATTTGTGGACATCCAGTTGCATCTGCGTTTCAATCTTTGAACAGTACCTGTGCACTGACTTTAACCATGCTTATGTGCAGAGTAAGCCCCACCAAGTCCTGCATCCTGATATAGGTACTTCAGATTGCAGCCTTAAAGGAGAAAGAAAAGCCTGCTGACACCGTACCACCACTTCTTCAGGGTAAACCATGCAAGACCCTAAAGATCAAGATACACTCCCCAATATACTAAAAAAAAAACCTCTGCACAATGTTCTGAGAAAAACACAACCAACATCACTGCCCATTCCAATTAATACTCTAGTATCATCTATGTGGGGACGCGGGTGGCGCTGTGGGTTAAACCACAGAGTCTAGGACTTGCCGATTAGAAGGTTGGCGGTTCAAATCCCCGTGACAGGATGAGCTCCTGTTGCTTGGTCCCTGCTCCTGCCAACCCAGCAGTTCAAAAGCACGTCAAAGTGCAAGTAGATAAATAGGTACCGCTCCGGCGGGAAGGTAAACGGTGTTTCCATGTGCTGCTCTGGTTCGCCAGAAGCTGATTAGTCATGCTGGCCACATGACCTGGAAGCTTTACGCCGGCTCCCTCGGCCAATAAAGCGAGATGAACGCCGCAACCCCAGAGTCGGCCACGACTGGACCTAATGGTCAGGGGTCCTTTATCAGATATGTGTGTACTTGTTTCCATCACTCACATCCCCTTCTTCACGTAACACGCAATCATATTGACTACTAATGATGAATAAAAATAAGAAAATTCACTAACAGTACACATTATCTACAAATGTGTATGTTCAAAAACAGCAGCTCACAGTCAAACAGTACTAAAGAATTTGGTAAAACTAGTGCTTTTGTCAGGGGGCACCCCCACCCACTTTCTCTCTCTTTTGTTAAAAAGTGTTGCACTTACTGCAACAACTTCTTGGTGAGTACCAGCCCCTATTTTTCGGGTGTTGGGGGAGCACTGGGTAAAAGCACACCGGAAAAAATATAATTGGGGGTAAGAGTCACTGCTGCTTGCTGGAAATTGTGCTACAATGGGATTGGATGTACACATAACTAGGCTGCTCTGATTTTAGGTGTCCTAGTAGAAAAAGCCCTGTTATTATTAACCTTTTCCCTGCCTTCTCTCCTATAGTAAGCTTTACCCCCATCTGATGAATTAATGGTTTGTACTGGCACAACCAGAGCGCTCAACAGTCACTTCTCCATAGACTTCTCTGGGCTGCACCTATCCTAGCTTCTAATCAAAGAAGCTTTATAATGTTATAGGTCTATAAAATTATGGCCACAACTAAAAACAGTTCTCTCACCCCCTTGACATTAGATCCCAAGTGGAACTGAATTGGTGGCAGCAGATTCAGGATATGGTGCATTCAACTGAAGTAGAAAACACAACTGAGCATCCGGAATTCTTCAACTTCAAACTGTGGCAATGGTGAAAGTTTGTACACTTCCCTTCCCAGAAAAGGCATTTCTTACACCCTCTGAAGTTCACTACGAAATTGTATGCTTTCCACACACAGAGACACAAACAAACCCTCTCAGAGAAAGTAAGTCCCACTGTAATAAATAGGGGCTTACTTGAATCGTGTGCATGATCTCTTTTTTACTTAGCTCTTTTTCACACAGATTATAGAGAACTTTCTTATCCCTCCTCAAAAGCGGCTCCCGATAGGATGGGAGGTGGAGCAGCCCAAAGGCGCCCCGCGGCCCTTCCTCGAGAGTAAGACCGCGCAGCAGGATGGGATTCCTCTCAGTCAGGGTCGGAAGAAACGCGTGGCGGAGGGTGCAGCTCCTGCTCCGCCGGAGCGCGCGGCCTGAGGCTGCGGGCGAGCCCCGTTCCCCGGGGGCGCCCAAGGGCCCCGCCACCGTCCTGAGAGAAGCCCCGCCGAGACCGCCCGGAGCCACCAGCAGCTGCTTTGCAGCCCGAACCTGAGGGAGGAAGCGCCGCCGGCTTACTCGCGAGGAAGCCCCTTCTCGCCGGGCGGAGGCAGCGCCAAGACGCCGCCCGCCGCGCCAACTCCCGCAGCCCCGCGACTCCCTTCCCTCCCACCCCCGCCGACAGGCCGCCTCTTTACCTCAGCGCGGCGACCACAACAGCCAGGCAGCCCAGGAGGCAGGCAGGCAACCGCCCGCTCCGGCGGGGTCTCGCGCGCAGCAGCAGCAGCCGCCGCCTCAGCCGCGCCCCCAAACACCCCCGCCCCGTCCCGTGGTCCCTCCCTCCCTCGGCCGGACCGGAAGCGGAGGACACAGGCGGTGCGGGGGACCTGTTTGACAGAGCACCGGAAGTAGCGTTACCAACGGGACTCGGGAGGCCAACAACCACTTCCGGGTTGGGGGGAAAAGACGGTTTTTTAAATTATTAAATGAATAACAATTGAGATAATCGGGGGAAAGAGAGGGTGGGAGGCCCGTTGGGCTAAGTGGAGCTTATTCCAGGGAGAAGCTCCCCCCTCCCTGCAAATGGAACGGCTCGAGAGGCGCGTCACGCGACTCCGGAGACGACGCTCTGTTCCGTTTCACGATGGCTCCTCTCCGATACTCTCTGGCCCTTGCCATCTCTATGCCTCTCCCGCCATAGAGACGGCAGATAGAGTAACCCCTGTGACCATAGACGGAACGCTTCCGACCGGAAGTTTGGACTAAAATTTGTAGAATGTTTGCTATTTATTATCTCTGCCTGAGGGTTTTTTTGTGTAATTATTCTCTGTTTCCACAGGAAAAAGTGAGGGGAAAGGAAAATGAAGGTGGCACTAAAAAGAAAAAGAAGGAGAGATCCCCACCGAGGACTCAACCATAGAGACTGAGAGTGCGGGGCAGGCGCCTCTTTTTGCAAAATCACCATAGCAACCGATAAGAAGCAGGCCGAGGAGGGAGAGGGGCGGGGCCAAGGAGTGGGCGGGCGGGACTCCATAATCAACAGCCAATGGGCGTCAGGATGAGTCCGTTCCGGGAAATATGAACGGCTCGTGGCGCAGCAGCGTTGATAGCCGCGTCTCAGAGGTAGTGCGCACGCGCGCCAGTAGCTCTTCGCTCAGATTATGGCGCCCCCTTTCGTGGGGGGCCGTGGCCTGGAGGCAGAGCGCCTGAAACTCGCACTTGGAAGGCTGCGGGTTCGATCCCCAAGAGGGAGAGAAAGATATGCGATGCTAAAAGGCAGGGCATGGAGGGCAGCCAGGATCAGCCGGTTCGGTGTTTGCAGTCCAGCTGATTCCTGCATTGCAGGGAGTTGGAATATTGACCCTGAAGGTCTCTGACTGTAGGACTCCCACGGATCATCTAGTATTCCAACCCCCTGAAATGCAGGAATCACAATAGGTAAAGGTAAAGGGACCCCTGACCATTAGGTCCAGTCGTGGCCGACTCTGGGGTTGCGGCGCTCATCTCGCTTTATTGGCCAAGGGAGCCGGATTACAACCTCTGGGTCATGTAGCCATCTAGTATTCCAATACCCTGAGATGCAGGAATCACAGTACAGTTGTTGTTGTTTAGTCATTTAGTTGTGTCCGACTCTTCGTGACCCCATGGACCAGAGCACGCCAGGCACTCCTGTCTTCCACTGCCTCCCGCAGTTTAGTCAGACTCCTGTTTGTAGCTTCAAGAACACTGTCCCACCATCTTGTCCTCTGTCGTCCCCTTCTCCTTGCGCCCTCCATCTTTCCCAACATCAGGGTCTTTTTCAGGGAGTCTTCTCTTCTCATGAGGTGGGCAAAGTATTGGAGCCTCAGCTTCACGATATGTCCTTCCAGTGAGCAGTCAGGGCTAATTTCCTTCAGAATGGATAGGTTTGATCTTCTTGCAGTCCATGGGACTCTCAAGAGTCTCCTCCATTCAAAAGCATCAATTCTTCGGCGATCAGCCTTCTTTATGGTCCAGCTCTCACTTCCCTACATCACTACTGGGAAAACCAGAGCTTTAACTATACGGACCTTTGTTGGCAAGGTGATGTCTCTGCTTTTTAAATGAAATAAATAAAATGTGCCCCGTGGCTATCAGTGGCTATCTGTTGTGGAACCCAAATTCTGGGGCTCTCTCCCTGCACCTATTCTCCCAAGTATTTATTTTCATCTATTTCACCGGTTTTCACAGCAGACTTCATCCTTTTTTATAAAACGGTGTTCTAGTAAGGCAAAGAATGTATGGTGGTTTATAAGAATTTGTCTGTTCAGGTACATTAGGGGCCCTTGTTAAAAGGCAGATTAAATCCAGCTAATAAACAGATATCGCAAGGAGGGTTTGAATTGGATGGATTATGACGTTTGAGATGAATAAATGCAATCTTTAATAAATAAACTGCTCAATGATGCCAACTATTGACTCACATGGAGCTTTATATTCTGGGTTACCCCCCAGAGGTTGGTACTTCCTCCAGCTGCTGCCACCTTGCATAGTTATATGTTAGCTCCAAAAAGTTCTGGTTATCAAGAGAGTCGTTTACTACAAGAAGCACACCAATTTTTACCTCATTTAGCATGACTTTATTGCCTTGTTTTGTTTGACAGAGAAAATGGATAGTAATAAAGTACTGAACTCCACATGAATCAGAAGAAAGAAAAGGCAAAGGTGGTGCACAATCAATCAGAGTGGCTGGAGTAGAAATAATATATTATCATCATCATCATCATTATTATTATTATTATTAAGAGTGCAGCTGTGGACAAGCCTTGGCAAAGCGGTGGACAAAGGTTGCCCCATGCACGAGCCAAATCAAGAACTGGATAAATACTAAATATCCCGCAAGAGGACAGAATTCAAGAGATAAAAGCAAGGCCCCAATATATATTGACTTGGCCAGAAGAGGTTGGCATTTGTTAGAAGCATTTGCGGTGGACGATGGATGGGCCAGACTCATCGTACTCCTGCTTGCTGATCCACATCTGCTGGAAGGTGGAGAGAGAGGCCAGGATGGAGCCCCCGATCCACACCGAATATTTGCGCTCTGGCGGGGCGATGATCTTGATCTTCATTGTGCTGGGGGCCAGGGAAGAGATCTCCTTCTGCATCCGGTCAGCAATACCGGGGTACATGGTGCTACCGCCAGAGAGCACTGTGTTGGCATACAGGTCCTTGCGTATGTCCACATCGCATTTCATGATGGAGTTGTAGGTTTCCTCATGGATGCCAGCCAACTCCAAGCCCAGGAAGGAGGGCTGGAAGAGGGCCTCAGGGCACCGGAAGCGCTCGTTGCCAATGGTGATCACCTGCCCATCCGGCAGCTCATAGCTCTTCTCCAGAGAGGAAGATGAGCTGGCCGTGGCCATCTCCTGATCAAAGTCCAGGGCCACGTAGCAGAGCTTCTCCTTGATGTCCCGCACTATCTCCCTCTCGGCCGTGGTGACAAAGCTGTAGCCCCTCTCAGTCAGGATCTTCATGAGGTAGTCAGTCAGGTCACGACCAGCCAGGTCCAGGCGCTTGATGGCGTGGGGCAGGGCATAGCCCTCATAGATGGGCACCGTATGGGTCACCCCGTCCCCGGAGTCCATGACAATCCCGGTGGTGCGGCCAGAAGCATAGAGTGACAGTACGGCCTGGATGGCCACGTACATGGCTGGCGTGTTGAAAGTCTCAAACATGATCTGCGTCATCTTCTCACGGTTCCCCTTCGGATTCTGGGGGGCTTCCGTGAGCAAGACTGGGTGCTCCTCAGGGGCCACCCGCAACTCGTTGTAGAAGGTGTGGTGCCAGATCTTCTCCATGTCATCCCAGTTGCCGACGATGCCATGTTCGATAGGATACTTCAGGGTGAGGATTCCCCTCTTGCTCTGTGCCTCATCCCCCACATAGCTGTCCTTCTGGCCCATCCCCACCATGACCCCCTGGTGCCTGGGCCGCCCCACGATGGAGGGGAACACGGCCCGTGGAGCGTCGTCTCCCGCAAATCCCGCTTTGCACATTCCGGAGCCGTTGTCCACGACCAGAGCGGCAACCTCATCCTCCGCCATTTTGAATGGATCTGTAGGGAATGCAAGACGGGACAAACTTCAGGCAGCTGCTTTAGGACAAGGGTGGAGACACTTTAGACAACAGAGCTTAGAGACAAGCTATACAACACTAATGTATTCTCCAACTTCATCCACCTTGAGAGTGCAACTCTCTAAAAATGCACTTTAGAATTATCCATATGAGTAAGAAGTAGGAAACAAATCAAGCTAAGAAATCTGCCAAATGCAAACAAAGCTGGCGTTTAAGGACATACACATACAAAAATATTTACTCCTTGGAATACACGTCAACTTTACACATTTAGAGTGGTTCGCCTGACGGAGAAATGTGCCATCAGGCTCTGAGAACAATACAGCAAAGGTGCCTTCTGGTGTCAATACGAATTAAGATGGCACCACTCAGTTTGCCCCTGGTTTGGTCAACGTACCCAGCACAGACAGATGCATTTTGCCTCTCCCTGATAAATCAGTGCTGCCGGTTTTCTCTCTGCATTGCCATTTTTGCCCAAAGACAAGGCAAGAAAGCTGTTATTTCCCCTTTACGCCACTCATTCTCATGAGTCAGGAGTCACAGTGCTTCTCTCCCTAAAACTATTCTGCACTTTCAAACTTCAGCCCATTCTAAAGAAGCAGAGGTTTGATTTTCTGAAAAAGTTTCACATCACAAGAACAAGAATTTTCTTTACCAGGTTGTTCCACCATTTTAGGAAAAGAGCACGTGTATTTTTTTACGACAACTCAGCTCAATCAGTAGAGCCTGAGATTTTGAATCTTGGGGTTGTGGGTTCAAACCCTACATTGGGCAAAAGATTCCTGCATTGCAGGAGGTTGGACTAGATGACCCTTGCGGCCCCTTCCAACTCTCCAATTCTATGATTATATAAAGCCGTATTTGCCCCATCTGTTACATTTTTATGCAGTCATTTTAATTTTTCTTGAGTAGCCAGTCGTTTTCCTTGGGAGGTGGGTGGCGCTATGGTCTAAACCACAGAGCCTAGGGCTTGCCAATCAGAAGGTTGGCGGTTCGAATCCCCGCGACGGGTTGAGTTCCCGTTGCTCGGTCCCAGCTCCTGCCAACCTAGCAGTTCGAAAGCACCTCAAAGTGCAAGTAGATAAATAGGAACCACTCCAGCAGGAAGGTAAACAGTGTTTCTGTGTGCTGCTCTGGTTTGCCAGAAGCGGCTTAGTCATGCTGGCCACATGACCCGGAAGCTGTACGCCGGCTCCCTCAGCCAGTAAAGTGAGATGAGCGCCGCAACCCCAGAATGTCCGCGACTGGACCTAACAGTCAGGGGTCCCTTTACCTTTAGCCAGTCATTTTAATGATAGTTCTGAACTGCTTAATTTATTAGTATTTTAAAAATCTTTTTCTATTACTGAAGTATTTGATATTTCTGTCCTATGAGAAAATAGCATCAGGGCCTTTTTTGGTTTAAAGAAAGAAAGAAGCAACATGATATACTTCTAACAAATTGTGCATAGCGTGGAGGAATTGGACTGGAAAAGTTTTACTTCCGCTCTTGTGACATGAGAATTTGTGGACATCCAACGAAGCTGAATGTCGGAAGGTTCAGAAGAGAAAACAAAGGGATCTTAGGGCTAACTATGGAGAGCTGGTGGCCCTGCTGAGAGGAAACAGAATTGTTTTCAGGTGGGAGTTTCCCCAAGGCCTTTCTTTTACCTTTAAAGGGAAAAAAATCAAAATAAGATCAGTGGAAGATAAAGAAAAATTTCTGAGAGAGCATGGAGAAAACCTACAAAAAGAAGCTGAAGAAGAAGAGCCAAGAGTACTAAAACCAGGAACACTAGACCTAGTATCACTACCTTTGGGACTGGACAAGCTAGAGAAAGTGACACCACCGACAGAAGAAGAACAATTACAGTGGTGCCTCGCAAGACGAAATTAATCCATTCCGTGAGGCTCTTCGTATAGCGGTTTTTTCGTCTTGCGAAGCAAGCCCATTGACAGCTTAGCGGATTAGCGCTACAGCTGTCAAGCGGCTTTCAGCGATCAGCTGTTAAGCGGCTTATCAGCGGAACAGCTGATAAGCGGCTTAGCGGCTTTAAAAAAGGAAGAAAATAGCAAAAAAAACCCGCGGGGGGATGCAAGATTTTTTTCGTCTTGCGAAGCAACCCCATAGGGGAATTCGTTTTACGAAGTGCCTCCAAAACGGAAAACCCTTTCGTCTAGCGGGTTTTTCGTCTTGCGAGGCGTTCGTCTTGCGGGGCACCACTGTACTTGGAGCAGTTGGAGGAAAAGCAAAACCACACCATGTCTCTGCAACTATTAAGTTGGAATATTCACGGTTTTAATTCCCCGGAGAAAAGGAAAAAAGTTTTTCATTTATTGAAAAAGGAACAATTGGACTTGATTTGCTTACAGGAAACTCATATGATAAGGCTACACAGGAAAGTACTGATTAACAAAAGATTGGGCCAAGAGTTTATTTCATCGGATAAGGTTAAAAAGAGAGGAGTTGTAATCTATGCTAAAGAGAGCCTATCACCGAAATTTATTTTTAAAGATGACCAAGGAAGATTTGTGGCAATTGAAATTCAAATTCAAGGAGAGAAATTCTTGATAGTAGGAGTTTATGCACCAAATGAGGGGAAATATGAATTTTTTAAGAAGTTGCATGAGACATTGTTGGACTATATGGAGTATAACATCATTATGATGGGAGATATGAATGGAGTGGTGTCCACAAACATGGATAAGTCACAAAGACAGGTAGTCACTAAAGATGGCAGATTGCCAAAAACCTTTTTTGACATGACTGACAACATGGACTTAATTTATATTTGGAGAACTAAGAACCCCTTGGGTAGAGAGGGAACTTTCTTCTCTGAAGCCAAAATGACATGGACAAGAATTGACCAAATCTGGATAACTAGAGGATTGGCTCCTAAAATTCGAAAAGCGGAAATTTGCTCTAAAACTTGCTCCGACCATAATGCTGTGAGAATGGAGATGAAATTAACACCAATTGGTTCCTTTAGATGGAGGATGAATGACACCTTGTTTAGAGATGCAGAAGTCACCAAGAAGGCCCCAAAAACTTTGAGAGACTATTTTGAGATAAACATGAATACTACGGTTGAAAAAAGAGTAATCTGGGACGCAAGCAAAGCAGTTATGAGAGGGTTTCTGATTCAACAGAATGCAATAAAGAAGAGAACTCAAAATGAGAAAAAAGATAAAATTCTGGAGAAAATAAAAGAAGGAGAGAAGAAATCAAGAGCGAAACCAAAGTCGCAAGAGATTCTGAGAGAAATAAAGTTATATCAAGTACAATATATGAAAATGATAAATCAGGAAATAGAATGGAAAAATAAACAGATAAGACAAAAGACATTCGAATTGGCTAATAAATGTGGGAAACTGTTAGCCTGGCAGATGAAAAAAAAGACAAAAATTCAACACTATTACAAATTTGGAAGTGGAAGGAAAGAATATACAGAATCCATTGGAGATTAGAAAGTGCTTCCAGAGATACTTCAAACAACTATATACACAAGGGCCACAGAGAGAGACTGATATAGACCAGTTTTTAAGAACAAACGGATTACAAAAAATCTCTCAAGAAAATAAGTTAATGCTGAATTATAAAATAACAGAACAGGAGGTGGAAGGTGCCATCCAGAATATGCAGTTGGGCAAATATCCAGGGCCGGATGGTTTAACCTCAAAATATTATAAATCTCTGAAAGACTGGCTAATTCAACCACTAAAGGAGGTTTGTAATGAAATTTTGGAGGGGGGAAAAGTGCCAGAGTCGTGGAAGGAAGCTTACATTACACTTATACCGAAAACTGAGTCTGAAAAAACACAACTTAAGAACTACCGTCCCATATCCCTACTTAACGTGGACTACAAAATCTTTGCAGATATCTTGGCTAAAAGATTGAAAAAAGTACTAGTTGAGGAGATACACAAAGGCCAAGCTGGCTTTCTCCCGGGTAGACACTTGTCTGACAACACGAGAAACATAATTAACATTTTAGAGAAGCTGCAAGTGAACATTAATACTAAAGCAGTTTTGATATTTGTTGATGCGGAGAAAGCTTTTGATAATATTTCTTGGAGTTTTATGAAGAAAAATCTTCAGGGGATGGGGGTTGGTCAAGGTTTTGAAAATGGTATAGGTGCAATTTACTCAGAACAAAAGGCCAAATTTATAGTTAACAACGTGGTGACAGAAGAATTTAAGATGGAGAAAGGGACACAACAAGGCTGCCCAATTTCCCCATTGCTTTTCATTTCGGTCCTGGAGGTTTTGCTAAACATGATTAGAAGGGACCATCTGATCAAAGGTATTCAGGTCGGAGGTAAACAGTACAAACTTAAAGCGTTTGCAGATGACTTAGTATTGACAGTACAGGAGCCAGAATCTAGTACTAAAAGAGTATTAGAATTGATTCAGGAATTTGGTCAAGTGGCAGGATTTAAGCTGAACAAATTAAAGACTAAGGTTCTTGAGAAAAATTTAACACCGATTGAGAAAGAGAGGTTTCAGAAGGAGACGGGTTTAACACTGGTAAAGAAAGTAAAATACCTGGGGGTTAACATGACCGCTAAGAACTTAAATTTATTTAAAGATAACTATGAGAAATGTTGATCAGAAGTGAAAAAGGATCTTGAAATATGGTCAAAATTGAAGCTTTCCTTGTTTGGTCGAATTGCTGTTATAAAGATGAATGTATTGCCAAGAATGTTATTTTTATTTCAATCATTGCAAATTTTGGACAAAATGGACTGTTTCAAGAAGTGGTAGAGAGACATTTCTAGATTTGTCTGGCAGGGCAAGAAGCCCAGAAAAAAATTTAAAATATTAACTGATGCAAAGTATAGAGGTGGATTTGCCCTGCCAGACCTTAAACTCTATTATGAATCAGCAGCATTTTGCTGGTTGAAAGAATGGCTGCTTCTTGAGAACACAGACATTTTGGATTTAGAAGGTTTCAATAACGTTTTTGGGTGGCATGCATATCTGTGGTATGACAAGGTTAAAGCACACAAAGCATTTAAAAACCATATTGTCAGAAGAGCATTGTTTAATGTTTGGACAAGATATAAAGATTTACTTGAAAATAAAACCCCAAGGTGGCTATCACCGATGGAAGCGAAGGCTCAGAAAAAGCTCAATATGGAGGCCAAATGGCCAAAATATTGGGAGATTTTGGAACAGGAGGGTGACAAACTGAAATTGCAGAGTTTTGAGAAATTAAAAGATAAAGTGCGAGATTGGCTTCATTATTATCAAATAAGGGAGGCTTACAACTTGGACAAAAAAATTGGTTTCCATGTGGAAAAATCAAAATTGGAAACAGAACTGCTAGATCCCAAAACTAAGATATTATCAAGAATGTATAATTTGCTGTTGAAATGGAATACTCAGGATGAAACGGTTAAATCTGCTATGATTAAATGGGCACAAGATGTTGGACATAACATAATGTTTGCTGACTGGGAACAGTTGTGGACCACAGGTATGAAATTCACAGCATGTAATGCCTTAAGAGAGAATATTATGAAAATGATATACAGGTGGTACATGACTCCAGTCAAGCTTGCAAAAATCTATCATTTGCCCGATAATAAGTGTTGGAAATGTAAAGAAAATGAAGGTACATTCTTTCACCTTTGGTGGACGTGCCCAAGGATTAAGGCTTTCTGGGAGATGATCTATAATGAAATGAAAAAGGTATTTTCTGAAGAAACCAGAGGCCTTTCTCCTGGGCATGGTCGGCCAATTGGTGTCAAAGAAGGACAGAACTTTCTTTATGTATGCAACAACAGCAGCAAGAATACTCATCGCAAAGTATTGGAAGACACAAGATCTACCCACTCTGGAAGAATGGCAGATGAAGGTGATGGACTATATGGAACTGGCAGAAATGACTGGCAGAATAAGAGACCAGGGAGAAGAGTTCGTGGAAGAAGATTGGAAGAAATTTAAAGACTATTTGCAGAAACATTGTAAAATTAATGAATGTTAAAATGATGTAGGACTGAAATGAGACGGCTTTAGCGACAAAGTTAAAAGAATATGTAAAAATGGATTGATAATTAGATGAAAATATGAAGCTCAATATGTTAAGATATAAAATTAAGATAAAAACAAAGAGGGTAAGGATTTGCTGAATTAACCATGTGAACTGGAATACAAAAAAGGGAGGCGTGAGGAGGTCAGGAAAATAAGTAAATGAAATATAAGACATGAAAAGATTGATCTGTTTTTAATTGTTCTCTTTTTTTATCTATTTTTTATGTATTTTGTATTTTTCATTTGTATTTTTGTATCTTTTTTATTTCTATTTTTTCTCTTTTTTTATTCTGTAACCTTTTTCTGTCTATAAAACTTTAATAAATATCTTTAAAAAAAAAACAGAAGAGAAAACAAATTGGAAGCAGGGGGTAACTAGACCGCACAATTTCACTGTTGCATGTTTGCTAAACAAGACCAGATGTTCTTGGGAGCCACCTGCATCTTGTTTTAGAAGACATGGTGCTATATCTTCTCCATGTCATCCCACCTGCCTCTTCAGAGGATGTGCAACTCCATCCAGAACAGGTAACTTGCCAATTTCCCGAACATGGGAGCTACCTTTGCATAGAGCCCCCATCTTCCCAGGAGTCAAGCACAGATGATGGGCCCTCGCCCAGTCCAGCACTGCATCCAGACACCGGTCCAAAGCTTTCTCCTGATCCAGATGTTATGTTGGACCAGGACCAGGAAGATCTGGGTTCAAATCACCGGATGACCTGGAGGAAGTCACTGTCTCTCAGGACAATTTACCTTGCAAGGTTGTTGTGAAGATTAAAGCAGAGCAGGGGGCACGTATGGCACCCTGTTTTTTCTTTTTCTTTTTTAAAACTAATTTTATTAAGTACAAATTAAAGAGACATACGTATTCACAACAAAAGAAAATATAAAAGAAAAAGAAAATACATCTAACCATGGAGAAAGAATTTGAGAATATTTTGTCTCTTTTCATATTTACAGTTATTTATACCTCTATAAAATGCTGTTTACAATAAAGCAGTGATAAAGATAAGATATCGGAAAAAAGGAAAAAAAGAACAAAGAAAGAATAAAGAAGTAAAAGGAAAAGATCATATGTGGAAATTTTTAAAAGTAGATAAGTACTCACAATACATAGCTGTTTCCCATCTATATTTATATTCAATTGTATAATTTCATCTTGTCCTTATCTACCTTAAATAAATTGTTTCTTTTAAAAAGAAAAAAGACTTCCACCGTTTACCTCACGCATTTTTAATAATCCGTTCGCCAGAACCTCTGTTCTTCATATTTTCCCTTTGATTTCCTTAATGTCTCACTTTGTTTTTTTTATATTACGCACAAGATTATTCTAAACACAACCAGATTTTTGCAGTTGAGCCCTGGTTTTGTAAATAATCATTTAAGCACTCCCATTGCTTCATAACCATAGTTTTGGATTTTCTCCTTATTATATTTGTCAATTTTGCTAATTCCAGATACTCACAAAGTTTCCCCAACCATTCACTTTTTGTTGGGATGCTTTCCTCTTTCCAATAGCTAGCAATCAAAATTATTGCCGCTGTTGTCGCATATAGAAATAAGTTAGTCTTATCTTTTGGGATATCTTTATCTAGAATTCCTAATAGATATGCCTCTGCCTTTTCTGTGTGTGATGTCCTTATCCATTTTTTTATTTCGTCATGAATCATATCCCAAAAGGTTTTAATCTTTGGGCAAGTCCACCACATGTGGTATAACGTACCTTTTGTTCTGTTACATTTCCAACATTTGTCGTTGTTCCTTTTATTTCTTTTTGACAGTCTGTCAGGGGTTAAGTACCATCTGTGGTGATTTTTTCTGAAATTCTCCCTTAATAAATCACACACAGTAAAATTTATGTTTTCCTCCCAAAAAGTTTTCCATCTTTCCAGATCTATCTCATATCCCAAATCATGCTCCCATTTTAACATGTTTCCCCCTTTCGTCTCTTGTTCTAAGCTGGTTTTCGTTAATAATCTATACATTTTTGCAAGTATTTTTTTTGATCACTCTGCAATATTTCCTTTTCTAATTTTGAGGTTTTATTTTCAATTCCCCCCCCCCTTTTATGTCTTTTTCATATGTTGCTTTTAATTGATAATATTGTAACCAATTTATTCCAAATGTTTGTAATTGCTCGTAAGTTTTTAATTTAGTATTTCCGTCTGCATCCTCTAATATTTCCCTATATGTTGGCCAAGTCTCTTTTACATTACTCTTTAATGTTGTAGTTGCTTCCACTGACGAAACCCATTGGGGAGTTTTCTCAATAATTTTCCCTTTTGTTCTTTCCCAGACATCCAACAGAGCCTTTCTTTCTATGTGATTTGTAAATTTTTTATGTTGTTCTTTTTTGTCATAGATAAATAGCCGTGCCAACCATGTATTTTGTCCCAGCCCTCTAATGTTAGGACTTCATTATCTTTTAATAATATCAATTTTTTTATCCAACACGCTGCCTCAAAATACTTTCTTAAATCTGGCACTGCGAATCTTCCACTTTCCTTTGGGCCTGTCATTACTTCTAATTTTATCCTTGCTTTTCCCCCCCCATATAAAATTTGCACGTATGGCACTCTGAGCTGCTTGAAGGAAAGGGGGTGTATCCGTGAAATAAATAATCACGACAGGGTAGCCTATATGGGGCTCAGCAGATGTTTCTGGACTATAGCTGCCCTCATCCCAGACTACTAGTCGTGCTAGCTGGAACCGCTGGGAGTTGTAGTTCAGCAGCATTTGGTGGGTACCCCATTTCCCTGGAATGTAAGGTGGGAAGTTCAGGGTCTAGGGATGATGGTGACCATTTCTCCAGTTGCTCCTGCATAGCTGCTCAGTCCTACAGTTTCTTGGAAATGATTCCTGTGTTCCGATTCAGACCACAGGCTCCGTCCCTGAGCTACAGCTACTCTCTAGCAAAACTCTGCCCATAGACCAAGTCTGGTTGTCAGTCCATTTAGCCCACTGCATTGCTTACCCTGACCAGCAGCAGCTCTTGGGCCTCTGGACAACTGCTACTTTCCACCTGGGGATTCCAGGAACAACCTCTGCGCTCTACTGCTGCACCAAGGCGCCTCCAACTGCCCAGGCTGCCGTTTTGAATTTAGCCTAGGAGCTCAAGAAGGTGCCTTGTATGAGATCAGACCTTTGGTCCATCTGGCTCAGGGTGGTCCACACCGGTGGGCAGCCGCAGCTCTCCAGGATTTTAAGCAGGGGCCTCTCCCAGTCCTATCTGGGATTGAACCCAGGACCTGAGTGCAAGGCAGGTCCTCTCCCGTTGAGCTATAGCCTTTCCTTTCCTCCCTCGCCCAGCCTCCAGCACAGCTCACCTTGCTTCTGATCATAAGCTAGAGGTTTTTTAAAGAGAGGTGGGATGGCCAACTGTCAGGGATTCTGTAGTTGTGATTCCTGCATTGCAGGGGCTGGACTAGATGACCCTTGGGGGTCCCTTCCAACTCTACAGTTCTGTAATTCCAAAGAGTAGAAAGGAGACAAACAGAACAGGAAGGATCAGGCAGAGAAATTGTGGGTGCTGAGTCCTGTTTCATACTTACCAGAGGGAGATGCGGTCACCTTTGCTGTTAATCTCACGGGGATCCCAGTAAACGCAAAATCTTTTCCTTCCTCGTTCCACTTACCTGTTCCTATCCAGTCTGCCCCTGGTCTTATACCTCAGCTTATCTACTGAAACAGGTTTTATTGGAAACCACGTGTGCAATAAAGAAATATCATAAATACACCTCCCGTAGCCTTTTGGGGCAAAGAGGAAAAGGGCTGCATTCTGCAGTATGGCCAAATATGGTAAGATTGAAATATCTCTGGTCATATTCTAGCAATTCATTGGTGTGTCTAAAGTCCTTCTGCTGACTCAACATGTCCTTTCTGCTGCCAGATTTCACTAGCTTCCCCTGGAAATCCATTTAAAGAGGTGATTGATCCAGCCTGCTCTTTGGAGATTGATTATTGGTTCCCCTTGCAAAAATGTGCTCCAGACTGTGCCTCTGAGGTGCCGAGTAAAAGGTGGGTTCAGGATGCAACCCTGTCCACCCCTGTTTAGAAGTAGGGGCAGGGGAGAAATTTGGTGGCTTACAAAATCACAAAACAATAAAAGCATGAAAAATCTACAGTACTTTAAAACACACGAAAAGTTAAAATGCTAAAACAGGTTAAAATTCACACCAACCTCCCAAGTATCTGGACAGAATGTTTTTAGCAGGTGCCGAAAAGGTGCCCGCTTGATACCAATAGGCGGGGAGTTCTGAAATGTAGGTGATGCCACACTCAGCAATCTCATTCTTACAAATGTTTGCTTCACTGTCAGCCTTGGTTTGTTTTAAAATCGCACTGAAAAACTTTTTCGCAGCCTGTTGTTGGCTGTCAGAACCATGGGATGGAAAGCCAGCTGGACAGACCCCGCCTGGAGCGTCTCCCTTCTCAGCCTTGCTGCTGCGGAGATCCATCAGTCACCCTTTTCTGACGTGCGTCTGTGACTCATGCTGCTGTGCGAGAGCATACGTTACTCAGCAGAGTAAACACACAACAGATCTGGCTTGAGGCGTGGATACTAGGCTACGTTTATTGTACATATATCAGAACAAAGAAAACATGGCTTCTCTCTTTGCTGTTCTTCTTGGAGAGAAAACACCAAAGCAATACAGAGCGGATGTTCCGCTCACGAGACTCCAACAATCTGTGCTGGAATGTAAACAGACATGTGACATGTAACAATCCCACACATCTGCAGCGCGGGAGGAGTGGAATTCTCCAGGCACAGTGGTTGTCTGCAAGGGATTCCCACCCGGTGGGGTTGATGTTACCAGCCTTCATATCATATTTGCAAACAGCTCTGTGACACAGAGTTGGTCTGCCAAGGGCCTGGTGCATGAAGCCAGCTCCCCATAGAGCACATCCTTCAGGATCCTGCTATCTTCTCTTCTGTTGACATGACCAAGCCAGCATAGACATCGCTGAGACAGGAGTGTGAACATGCTGGGAATGTGGGCTTGGGAGAGCACATCTTTGTTTGAGACTCTGTCCTGCCATGTGATGCTCAAAATATTCCTGATGCAGCACATCTGGGCACCATTGAGGAGTCGCTTCTGACGGTTGTAAGTTGCCCACGACTCACTTCCATAAAGCAGCGTCTTCAACATGCAAGCCTGGTAGACCTTCAACTTGGTATTGGCTGTTGGCATCACATTTTCCCATACCCTTTTGGAAAGGCGATTGCCATAGCTGTCTTACCAATGCTCTTGTCCAGTTCGGCGTCAATGGAGAGATTGCTAGTTATGGTGGAACCCAGGGAGACAAAATAGTCTTGCCCCTCACCAGTGCTGATGCATGGAGTGTTGGTGACATCCTGCCCCAAGATATTGTCTTCATCAGGCTGATTATCTCCTAATATACACATTTTTGTGTTCTAATTCGCTTAATAGTCATATTTTTGCAAAGAAATTTCCCCTGATAGAATGCATTTAAATATTGCATTTAGGTATCTTTTCCTATATGTTTTTTCACATATGCATTTACATGTACACTTTGGTCGGGTATATGCATTTCTGTACTTAACTGGAAAACTGCATTGCCAAAATTGTTGAAATGTGAACTCTGATGGCTGTGCTTCAGTTCATCTCTTGTTTTGGAAAGCGCAAATTAGCTGGGCTCACCATTTAAAGGTAAAGGTACCCCTAACCATTAGGTCTGGTCGTGACCGACTCTGGGGTTGTGGCGCTCATCTCGCTTTATTGGCCGAGGGAGCTGGCGTTTGTCCGCAGACAGGTTCCAGGTCATGTGGCCAGCATGACAAAGCTGCTTCGGGCGAAGCAGAACAGCACACGGAAACGCCATTTATCTTCCCGCCAGAGCAGTACCTATTTATCTACTTGCACTTTGTGCTTTCGAACTGCTAGGTTGGCAGGAGCTGGGACCGAACAACGGGAGCTCACCCCGTCGCAGGGATTCAAACAGCTGGCCTTCTGATCGGCAAGTCCTAGGCTCTGTCTTTTATTTATTTTTATTAAAGGTTTTTTGGTTTACAAAAGTATGTACAATCTCTCTTTTCTCAAGTTATGTTTTCTGCAGGTCAGTTTCATTTGTTGTGAGACAGTAGTGTTACATTAGTTTTTCTAATAAGGCTCTTGGATAGTATGCATATCCCATACTATTTGATACCATTGGTCTATGCCTACTCTTAACAGGTCTCTCCAGTATCTGGCTATGATGCTTCTGAGCTCTTTGCGATGTGAGTGGGCATTATTATCTTGGAAGATGTTTAGTAGGGCCAGTTCTGGGGTGACTTCTAATACTTGCCTAATTATTTTGCATTATTTCTTGCATGATTGATGTCCAGAAGAGTTGGATTTTAGGACATTCCCTCCATGTGTGGAGGTATGTGCCTGTGGAGGTGCATCCTCTCCAGCATTTTGGTGAGCTTCCTGGGCGCATTAGTGCTAGTTCCCGTGGTGTTAGTTACCACCTGTTAGTGAGTTTCAGAGTAAGTTCTTTTCGCTGATATGGATTTAAAGGGAGGTTTAGACCACATTCTGGTCCACTGGATGGGGTTGATCTCATAGCCTATGTCACCCTCCCATTGATTTTAGATTACGTCTAGGGGGGTTGTGGGATTTTGGAGTAGTATTTTGTATATTGTGGATACCATCCCTTTGCTGTGTCCCTTTGTTGTTAGAAGGGGTTTTCCAAAGGTTCTCAAGGGCCTAGTTGCTGCTGATTTCACTACTGGATTGTTTAAGAGGGCATGTAATTGGAGGTTTGTTAGCCCAGGGCATTTAAGTGTCCCCTACTTTGTCTTGTATTTCTTGTGTTGATGTGGATTTGTTATTTCTGTAGAAGTCTGTTAGGCTGTATAAGCCTTTGGTTGGCCAGGTTTTTAACTGGAGGTTTTGTGCTGCGTGGTGGAATAGTGGGTGGTGTGCCAGGGGAGTCAGTGGGGATGGGTTTGGGAACAGTTTACCTACTTCTTCTTTTCATGCTGTAAGCGTGGTCTGTGTGAACCTGTTTAGTGTTGTGGGTATTTTCCTTAGTTTGTTCGGGAGGAATGAGTATGCTATGGTGCGGGTATTTTCAATTGTGTCCCTTTCCAGGTTTACCCATTGTTTTGTCTCATCTTCTAATATATATGGGATTATGTGGCATACTTGGTTGGTGATGTTATAGGCTTCTGTGTTGGGGATTCCTCACCCTCCTTCTGAGGAGGGGAGGTGCAGGTATTTGGGGCTTATTCTTGTTTTTGTGCTGGTCCCAGGAGGGGGGTGGTTACCGTGCGGCGTGGTCTGAGTCCAGTCTTGGGTTGAGGGTCTAGAGTCTGTCCACCAAGGGCAAAGCGGGGTCCAAGGCAAGGAGCCGGGCATGGTCGGGACCTCCGGAAGAACAGGTCAGGGTGCTGGCAGGAACAGGTTTCCAGCGATGTTGCTCCCGCAAACTGGGACTGGGCTGACTGGCCTTTATCTCCTCTTAGGTCTAGGGTGGTCCTGGCCCACAGGTGACCCGCCTCTCCTGGCCTTAAGCTGAGCACTCCTCCTGAGAGAACCTAGTTCCCTCCCCCTCTCTGCCCTGAGCCTCTGCAGCTCAGGATAGGCTGGAGGGTTACTGGACCCAGAGGCAACCTCACCTTCCCCTGACAGGGCTGGGAGAGGAACACCTGCAGGGAATGGGTCCTCAATCGCCTCCAGAGCCAGAGTGGATTCATCTGGTGTCTGCTCCTGAGCGGGCCCTTCAGATTCAAGCCCCTGCCCCGGCTCATTTGGCCCTGGAGGCGTGGACTCCTGTGCAGGCTGGGATTCCTCAGGTTCAGCCTCTGAATCAGATTCCCAGGCCATCACACCATCCCTCAACCAAGGGTCCGGTCTCGGCTTGCTGGGGTACGCCACATGGAAATCACGGAGGCAGGCAGGTGCATGGACAAAATGAAGGTGGCACTAAAAAGAAAAAGAGGGAAAGATCCCCACCGAGGACTCAACCATATAGACTGAAAGTGCGGGGCAGGCGCCTCTTTTTGCAAAATCACTATAGCAACCGATAAGAAGCAGGCCGAGGGAGAGGGGCGGGGCCAAGGAGTGGGCGGGCGGGACTCCATAATCAACAGCCAATAGGCGTCAGGATGAGTCCGTTCCAGGAAATATGAACGGCTCGTGGCGCAGCAGCATTGATAGCCGTTCCTCAGAGGTAGTGCGCATGCGCGCCAGTAGCTCTTCGTTCAGATTATGGCGCCCCCTTTTGTGGGGGGCTGTGGCCTGGAGGCACAGCGCCTGAAATTCGCACTTGGAAGGCTGCGGGTTCGATCCCGAAGAGCGAGAGAGAGATATGCGATGCTAAAAGGCCCGGCACGGAGGGCAGCCAGGATCAGCCGGTTCGGTGTTTTTGTCCAGCTGATTCCTGCATTGCAGGGGGTTGGAATATTGACCCTGAAGGTCTCTGACTGTAGGACTCCCACTGATCATCTAGTATTCCAATACCCTGAAATGCAGGAATCACAATAGGTAAAGGTAAAGGGACCCCTGACCATTAGGTCCAGTCACGGCTGACTCTGGGGTTGCGGCGCTCATCTTGCTTTATTGGCCGAGGGAGCCGGCGTACAGGTTCCGGGTCATGTGGCCAGCATGACTAAGCCGCTTCTAACGAACCAGAGCAGCGCACGGAAACGCCATTTACCTTCCCGCCGGAGCGGTACCTATTTCTACTTGTACTTTGACGTGCTGTGGAACTGCTAGGTTGGCAGGAAGGAATCACAATACCATAGAATAAATGAAATAAATAAAATGTGCCCCGTGGCTATTAGAGAGAGGGCCATTCTGTTGTGGAACCCAAATTCTGGGGCTCTCTCCCTGCACCTATTCTCCCAGGTATTTATTTTCATCCATTTCACCGGTTTTCACAGCAGACTTCATCCTTTTTTAGAAAACGGTGTTCTAGTAAGGCAAAGAATGTATGGTGGTTTATAAGAATTTGTCTGTTCAGGTACTTTAGGGGCACTTGTTAAAAGGCAGATTAAATCCAGCTAATAAAACAAACAGATATTGCAAGGTGGGTTTGAGTTGGATGGAGGTTGCCCTTGAAGGGGCCATTAGAATATTGTTCTCTATATGATCCCAAAAACTGTTTGAGCCATTTTCTCCTCTCTCAGAATGACTGGCTTAGGCGGGTAAAAAGATAAGAGCAAAGCTGAATAGATTATTTTACCCCAGACAGGGGCACAAGAAACAAAGCCCCATCTTATTGCTATTAGTGCAAATCACATTTTTTACATGTGAACACGTGTCGAGGTCCATCAGGAGAACAAGGCTGGCATTGATGGAACAGACTGAAATGTTTATTATTCAAGGTTGTAAAGAGATAAGCAGACTCAGGTGTGGAGAGGCTGGTGTGAGGCCATTGCAGGAAGAAGGGGGCAAGCAAGCTCATATAAGGTCAAGCCCATATAAGGGCATAGGAAGTTGCCATGCAATAACTTTCGGTTTACAAAAGATCATGTGGTATTTTATTCTGCAAATCTATATAAAGGGGGAACACCCTGACTAGGGGGGCAGATTGCAAACTTATTGCTCTGTACCTTTGTTTTGCATATGCACTTCAAATAAAAAATCCTGTTAATAACCTGCAAGGGCGTTTTGCCGCTTTGTGTGGATCTGTGCTTCAGGGACCCAAATAGCAGAGATGTGTGGTCCTTCACCCTGACTATGTTTGAGGAGATGCATAAATGCAATCTTTAATAAATAAACTGCTCAATGATGCCGACTATTGACTCGCATGGAGCTATATATTCAGGGTTACCCCCCAGAGGTTGGTACTTCCTCCAGCTGCTGCCACCTTGTCCAGTGATCAGGGATGATGGGAGCCAGAGGTCATATTCATAAGTTAGGCCTCCCCTTTGCTAAATTCACATCTTAGCATTCATTTTTATCACATTCTCGAATTTTTAGAACAAAAAAAATTCCTTCCAGTAGCACCTTAAAGACCAACTAAGTCAGTTCTTGGTATGAGCTTTCGTGTGCATGCACACTTCTTCAGATACATCGAATTTTTAGAGCAGACATGTCTCAGATTAAAGCTGGGGGATTTGAGGCGTGATCCCTCTAGGGAGCAAACTGCACTGGGGAGATTGCATTTGCAGCCGTTGTAACCATGGGAACTTCCTCAGAGTAAGCCCTGCGTCAGTGCAAACAAGCGAGCCTTGGTTACAGCTCGTGGTCTGTTAGGAGCGAGACCAACCATAAGGCCCGTGTCCAGAGGGGATGCTCAGCCAAACTGCCGCTTAGCTCTCGACCACCAACTTTTGGATTCAGGGCAAAGTCTTACAATGGCTGAGTTCTTTCCTTTCAGGTCAGGGACAGAGGGTGGTTCTAGGGGAGGAATTGTTTTTTTTTTAATAAAAAAATTTATTCATTTTTCCAACACATAATATAAAAAACAAACAGAAGACAAAACAAAAACATACACAACATTAAACATATACCGACTTCCCCATACCTCCCTTTCGCTGCATCCTTATTCCAAAAATTTTTAGCAACCCTTTAGTCAGTTTATCTATTAATTCCCTTTCATTAAATTTCCTTAAACTTATCAGTTACAGCTGTAATTCTCTACTTCTTACCCCTTGACATCTTAACACACCTCAATTTTACAACAGTTTTTAAGATATATTTTAAATTTCTTCCAATCCTCTTCCACTGTCTCTTTCCCCTGGTCTCGGATTCTGCCGGTCATCTCTGCTAGTCCCATGAAGTCTGTCACCTTTGTCTGCCATTCTTCCAGAGTAGGTAGTTCTTGCATCTTCCAATACTTTGCCAGAAGAATTCTTGCTGCTGTAGTAGCATACATAAAAAAAGTCCTGTCCTTCTTTGGCACCAATTGGCCAACCATGCCCAGGAGAAAAGCCTCAGGTTTCTTAGGAAAAGTCCACTTAAGGACCTTCTTAATTTCATTATAGATCATTTCCCAAAAGGCTTTAATCTTTGGGCAGGTCCACCAAAGGTGGTAAAAGGTACCTTCAGTCTCATTGCATTTCCAACATTTATTATTGGGCAAATGGTAAATTTTTGCAAGCTTGACTGGGGTCATGTACCACCTATAAATCATTTTCATTATGTTCTCTTTTAAGGCATTAAACTTAACACCAGTGGTCCATAACTGTTCCCAGTCAGCAAACATAATGTCATGACCGATATCCTGTGCCCATTTAATCATAGCTGATTTCACCGTTTCATCCTGCGTATTCCATTTCAACAGCAAATTATACATTCTTGACAAATTCTTAGTATTGGGTTCTAACAGTTCTGTTTCTAACTTTGACCTCTCCTTCTGAAATCCTATTTTCCTGTCCTGCTTAAATGTCTCATTTATCTGACGGTAATGTAGCCAGTCTCGAACTTTAAACTTTAGTTTCTCATAACTCTGAAGTTTAAGCTTCTCACCGTCTTGTTCTAGGATTTCACAGTATTTTGGCCAATTAGAATCCATATTAAGTTTTTTCACCGCCTTAGCTTCCATTGGTGACAACCACCTGGGAGTTTTACTTTCCAACAAGTCTTTATATTGAATCCAAACATTGTATAATGCTTTCCTGACAATATGGTTTTTGAAACTTTTATACACCTTTACCTTGTCATACCATAAATATGCATGCCAACTGAAGTTATTATCATACCCTTCCAAATCCAAAATGTCTGTATCTTCAAGAAGCAGCCAATGTTTCAACCAGCAAAAAGCTGCTGATTCATAGTAGAGTCTTAAGTCCGGCAGGGCAAAGCCCCCTCTATCTTTTGCATCAGTTAAAATCTTAAATTTTATTCTGGGCTTTTTGCCCTGCCAGACAAATTTGGATATGTCTTTCTGCCACTTCTTGAAGCAGTCCATCTTGTCCAAAGTCTGTAACGTCTGAAACAAAAATAACATTCTAGGCAGTACATTCATCTTAATAACAGCAATTCGGCCTAACAAGGAAAGTCTTAGTCTAGACCATATTTCTAAATCTTTCTTTACTTCTGTCCAACACTTTTCATAATTGTCTTTAAATAAATTCACATTCTTAGATGTTAAGTTCACCCCCGGATATTTCACTTTTTTTGTTATTTCCAACCCTGTTTCACTCTGAAATCTCTCTCTTTCTTCCATTGTTAAGTTTTTTTCCAACACTTTCGTTTTCTGTTTGTTCAGTTTAAATCCTGCTACTTGACCAAATGTCTCAATTAATTCTAATACTCTTTTGGTACTAGTGTCTGGCTGTTGCAAAGTTAACACTAGGTCATCTGCAAATGCCCTTAACTTGTAATTTTTAACTCCGACCTGAATACCTTTAACCAACTGGTCCCTTCTAATCATATTTAACAAAACCTCCAGGACTGATATAAAAAGCAGAGGGGATATTGGGCATCCCTGTCGTGTACCTTTTTCTATTAGTATTTCCTCCGTTACCACATTGTTTACAATTAGCTTAGCTTTTTGTTTAGAGTATATTGCACCTATATCGTTTTCAAAACCTTGGCCTACCCCCATCCCTTGGAGATTCTTCTTCATAAAGCTCCAGCAAATGTTGTCAAAGGCTTTCTCCGCGTCCACAAAAATCAAAACAGCTTTCCTGTTAATGTCCACCTCTAATAACTCCAAAATGTCTATAATGTTCCTAGGGGAGGAATTGTTGCAGCTCCCCTTGGTGTGTGGAGTGCCGCAGGGCGCAATCCTCTCCCTGATGCTTTTTAACATTTTTATGCACACCCTTGCCCAGCTTGTCTGGAATTTTTGGCAGGGTTGTTGTCAAGCTGGGTTGACACCCAGCTTTATCTGTTGATTGGGGGGGCCAACTCCCATCTCTTGCGGGGGCTCAATTAGTGCCAGCGCCTTCCATCAGGAGTTTGAGTGTAACCTTTGACACCTCCCTCTCTATGGAGGTGCAGGTTGCAGCTACAGCAAAGGTGGCATTTTTCCACCTTCGCCATGCTAAACTGCTGGTCCCTTACCTTTTTTGCCCTCATCTAGCCACAGTGATCCATGCGACAATCACCTCCAGGCTCAATTATTGTAACTCGCTCTATGCAGGGCTGCCCTTGAAGCTGACTGACAAATTCCAGCGGGTGCAGAATGCCGCTGCGAGGCTCCTTATGGGGTCCTTGCCGTGGGACCACATTCATCCAGTGCTATACCAGCTGCACTGGCTCCCAGTGGAGTACAGGGTCAGGTTTAAGGTGCTGGTTTTAACCTGTAAAGCCCTATGTGGCCTAGGACCCTCGTGTTATGGGACTGTCTCTCCTGGTATGCCCCACAGAGGACCTTACAGTCCACAAATAATAATATCTTGGAGGTCCCGGGCCTCAAGGAGGTTAAACTGGCCTCAACCAGGGCCAAGGCCTTTTCGGCTTTAGCCCCAGCCTGGTGGAACGCTCTAGCACAGGAGACTAGGGCCCTGTGGGACTTGACATCCTTCCACAGTGCCTGCAAGACAGAGCTGTTCCGCCTGGCCTTCGGTCTGGGTCCAGTTTGACCCTATGGGACCTTGTAAGTTACCTCTTTGGCCCTTTTATTGGCTCATGTGGGGCAAACATGGATAGCTGGCCCTGATGAATAGTTGAGGTCTCCGACCCCATGGTTGTAATTCATGGGCAGTCATTTAATTTTATCCTGATTCTAATTTTTAAGCTGTATTTTAATCAATTGTTTGATTGTGTTTTAATGTATTTGATATTTGATGTTAGCCACCCTGAGCCATGTCTTGACCGGGGAGGGCGGGGTATAAATAAAAATTTTCTTACCGGTACTTACTCACTCACGCTGGACGCTGTGGCAGCAGGACATGGGGACAAGTGAAGCAGAAACCACAAGTGTGGCTCCCTGTACCCCCAATCTGCCTTGCTGCAACGCTGAGCAGTAGATTGGCTTCATGTTAGGTGTTAGCTCCAAAAAGTTGTGGTTATCAAGAGAGTCGTTTACTACAAGAAGCACACCAATTTTTACTTCATTTAGCATGACTTTATTGCCTTGTTTTGTTTGACAGAGAAAATGTATAGTAATAAAGTACTGAACTCCACATGAATCATAAAAAAAGAAAAGGCAAAGGTGGTACACAATCAGAGTGGCTGGAGAAACCCAGCCAGATGGGTGGGGTATAAATATATTATTATTATTATTATTATTATTATTATTATTAAGAGTGCAGCTGTGGACAAGCCTTGGCAAAGCGGTGGACAAAGGTTGCCCCATGCACGAGCCAAATCAAGAACTGGATAAATACTAAATATCCCGCAAGAGGACAGAATTCAAGAGATAAAAGCAAGGCCCCAATATATATTGACTTGGCCAGAAGAGGTTGGCTGCTTGGATTGTTAGAAGCATTTGCGGTGGACGATGGATGGGCCAGACTCATCGTACTCCTGCTTGCTGATCCACATCTGCTGGAAGGTGGAGAGAGAGGCCAGGATGGAGCCCCCAATCCACACCGAATATTTACGCTCTGGCGGGGCGATGATCTTGATCTTCATCGTGCTGGGGGCCAGGGATGTGATCTCCTTCTGCATCCGGTCAGCAATGCCGGGGTACATGGTGCTACCACCAGAGAGCACTGTGTTGGCATACAGGTCTTTGCGGATGTCCACATCACACTTTCTGATGGAGTTGTAGGTTTCCTCATGGATGCCAGCCATCTCCAAGCCCAGGAAGGCGGGCTGGAAGAGGGCCTCAGGACACCGGAAGCGCTCGTTGCCAATGGTGACCACCTGCCCATCCGGCAGCTCATAGCTCTTCTCCAGAGAGGAAGACGAGCTGGCCGTGGCCATCTCCTGATCAAAGTCCAGGGCCACGTAGCAGAGCTTCTCCTTGATGTCCCGCACTATCTCCCTCTCGGCCGTGGTGACGAAGCTGTAGTTCCTCTCAGTCAGGATCTTCATGAGGTAGTCAGTCAGGTCACGACCAGCCAGGTCCAGGCGCCTGATGGCGTGGGGCAGGGCATAGCCCTCATAGATGGGCACTGTGTGGGTCACCCCATCACCAGAGTCCATGACAATCCCGGTGGTGCGGCCAGAAGCATAGAGCGACAGTACGGCCTGGATGGCCACGTACATGGCTGGCGTGTTGAAAGTCTCAAACATAATCTGCGTCATCTTCTCGCGGTTCACCTTCGGATTCAGGGGGGCTTCCGTGAGTAAGATTGGGTGCTCCTCAGGGGCCACCCGCAACTCGTTGTAGAAGGTGTGGTGCCAGATCTTCTCCATGTCATCCCAGTTGCCGACGACACCATGTTCGATGGGGTACCTCAGGGTGAGGATTCCCCTCTTGCTCTGTGCCTCATCCCCCACATAGCTGTCCTTCTGGCCCATCCCCACCATGACCCCCTGGTGCCTGGGCCGCCCTACGATGGAGGGGAACACGGCCCGTGGAGCGTCGTCTCCCGCAAATCCCGCTTTGCACATTCCGGAGCCGTTGTCCACGACCAGAGCGGCAACCTCATCCTCCGCCATTTTGAATGGATCTGTAGAGAATGCAAGATGGGACAGACTTCAGGCAGCTGTTTTAGGACAAGGGTGGGGACACTTTAGGCAATAGAGATTAGAGATAAGCTATGCAACACTAATGTATTCTCCAGCTTCAGGGAAACCAAGCAAGGCCCATCAGCATCCCAGGTAACTTCCACTTTGAGAGTGCAACTCTCTAAAAATGCACTTTAGAATTATCCATATGAGTAAGAAGTAGGAAACAAATCAAGAAACAAATACTCCTTGGAATACACGTCAACTTTACACATTTAGAGAAGCTTGCCTGACGGAGAAATGTGACATCAGGCTCTGAGAACAATACAGCAAAGGTGCCTTCTGGTGTCAATACGAATTAAGATGGCACCACTCAGTTTGCCCCTGGTTTGGTCAACTTACCCAGCACAGACAGATGCATTTTGCCTCTCCCTGATAAATCAGTGCTGCCGGTTTTCTCTCTGCGTTGCCATTTTTGCCCAAAGGCAAGGCAAGAAAGCTGTTATTTCCACCACATCTCACCTTGCTTCTGATCATCCAGAGTTTTTTTAAAAGAGAGGTGGGATGGCCAACTGCCAGGGATTCTGTAGTTGTGATTCCTGCATTGCAGGGGCTGGACTAGATGACCCTTGGGGGTCCCTTCCAACTCTACAGTTCTGTAATTCTACAGAGTAGAAAGGAGACAAACAGAACAGGAAGGATTAGGCAGAGAAACTGTGGTTGCTGAGTCCTGTTTCATACTTACCTGAGGGAGATGCAGTCGCCTTTGCTGTTAATCTCACGGGGATCCCAGTAAATGCAAAATCTTTTCCTTCCTCGCTCCACTTACCTATCCAATCTGCCCCTGGTCTTATACCTCAGCTTATCTGCTGAAACAGGTTTTATTTTAAACCACATGTGCAATAAAGAAATATCATAAATACATAAATACATCTCCTGTAGCCTCTCAGGGCAAAGAGCAAAAGGGGTGCATTTTGCAGTATGGCCAAATATGGTCAGATTGAAGCATCTCTGGTCATATTCTAGCAATTCATTGGTGTGTCTAAAGTACTTCTGCTGACTCAACATGTCCTTTCTGTTGCTCCTTTCTGTTGTGGAAATCCATTTAAAGAGGTGAATGATTCAGCCTCTGAGGTACCAAGTAAAAGGTGGGTTCAGGATGCAACCCTGTCCACCCCTGTTTTGAAGTAGGGGCAGGGGAGAAATTTGGTGGCTTACAAAGTCACAAAACAATAAAAGCATGAAAAATCTACAGTACTTTAAAACACACGAAAAGTTAAAATGCTGAAACAGGTTAAAATTCACACCAACCTCCCAAGTATCTGGACAGAATGTTTTTAGCAGGTGCCGAAAAGGCGCCCGCTTGATACCAATAGGCGGGGAGTTCTGAAATGTAGGTGATGCCACACTCAGCAATCTCATTCTTACAAATGTGGGACGGGGTCTTGCGTGGCACCTGTAGAGTGCCAATTCCACCGTTCACAGTGGTTCAAGTGGGGAGATGTGGGCACATGTATTTTTTTTTAAAAAAAGATTTTTATTAAAGTTTCAACAAATTTATAATAACAAACAAAACAAAATAACACAACAACAAACAAACAAACAAACAATAAACAATAAAAAACACCTAAACCAAACAAAAATATATGCGTTCAAATCTTAATTTCATATAGCTTACTTTCCTGACTTCCTCACATCTCCCTTTCCTGTATTCAAATTTCCAATTTAGTTTCAGCAAATTCTTCCTCTATTTTGACTGATTTTAATATTCCTTAATTTCTTTTAAATTAACCATTCCCACTGCTATCCACTTATCTTCTAATCCCCCATCATTTGATTAATTTGACTGTGTTTCTTTACTTGTTGTTCATAAAACATCTTTGCACATTTCTTTCAGCTTTGTCACTAATGCCACATTGTCTCACCATCCTGCATCACTTTAACATTCAAATAATTTATAATGTTTTTGCAGATAGTCTTTAAATTTCTTCCATTCTTCTTCTGTTTGTTCTTCTCCCATGTCTCGGATTCTGCCAGTCATTTCTGCCAATTCCATGTAGTCTATCAGTTGCATCTGCCATTCTTCCAAGGTGGGCAAATCTTGTGTCTTCCAATACCTTGCGATAAGTATTCTTGCTGCTGTTGTTGCATACATAAAAAAAAATTCTATCCTCCTTTAACATCTTCTGGCCAACGATGCCCAAGGGGAAGGCCTCTGGTTTCTTAAGGAAGGTATACTTAAATACCTTTTTCGGTTCATTATAAATCATTTCCCAGAAAGCCTTTACCTTTGGGCACGTCGATGTGGGCACATGTAGGGTTGGTTTTGATGGGTGCTGTGAAGGTTTGGCAACTGAGCCATTCACTTGGGCACTGCTTCACTGTCAGCCTTGGTTTGTTTTAAAATCGCACTGAAAAACTTTTTCGCAGCCCTTGGCCTGTTGTTGGCATCCGCCTGCCTTGAGAAACCGTGGAAAAGTGCACCATCAGGGGTGAAGACAAACTGTTGCAGAGTTACAGCGCTTTCTGTGGCTGTAGAGACTGATACATGATAGACAAGTTTTCATCTGCAGCTGGGGCAGAAGAAGGCGTCCCCGTTGCGCAGTCATTCCTCCTCTGGTCACTGCTGTCGGAACTGTGGGATGGAAAGCCAGCTGGGCAGACCCCACCTGGAGTCTCTCCTCCCTTCTCAGCCTTGCCGCTGCAGAGATCCATCAGTCACCCTCCTCCGACAGGTTTGTAGCTTCAAGAACACTGTCCAACCATCTTGTCCTCTGTCGTCCCCTTCTCCTTGCGCCCTCCATCTTTCCCAACATCAGGGTCTTTTCCAGGGAGTCTTCTCTTCTCATGAGGTGGCCAAAGTATTGGAGTCTCAGCTTCACGATCTGTCCTTCCAGTGAGCACTCAGGGCTGATTTCCTTCAGAATGGATAGGTTTGATCTTCTTGCAGCCCATGGGACTCTCAAGAGTCTCCTCCAGCACCATAATTCAAAAGCATCCATTCTTTGGCGATTAGCCTTTTTTATGGTCCAGCTCTCACTTCCATACATCACTACTGGGAAAACCATAGCTTTAACTATATGGACCTCTGTTGGCAAGGTGATATCCCTGCTTTTTAAGATGCTATCTAGGTTTGTCATTGCTTTTCAAGGAATGGATAGTAGGCTACGTTTATTGTACATATATCAGGACAAAGAAAACATGGCTTCTCTCCTTATCGTTCTTCTCAGAGAGAGAACACCAACGCAATACAGAGCGGATGTCCCACTCACGAGACTCCAACAATCTGTGCTGGAATGTAAACAGACATGTGACATGTTATGTACTGAAGTTCTCACCCTGGGCCAGCAGGGGCATCATCGACGGGCAGTTGTTGATAGGCTTGGGCAAGGTCCAGCTTAGCGAAGACCTTACCCTCACCCAGGGAATGCAGCAGGTGTTGGACAACAGGAACCGGATAAGCGTGCTGCTGAAGTGCCTTGTTGATCGTGCACTTGTAGTCAGCGCAGATTCTCACCGACCCGTCTGGCTTGACAGGCGTGACGATGGGGGTTTCCCACTTGGCGTGGTCAACCGGCTCCAAAACTCCTTGGGCGATCAGCTTGTCCAGTTGTAAGGTCTTCGCTAAGCTGGACCTTGCCCAAGCCTATCAACAACTGCCCATCGATGATGCCCCTGCTGGCCCAGGGTGAGAACTTCAGTACATAACATGACATGTAACAATCCCACACATCTGCAGCGCGGGAGGAGTGGAATTCTCCAGGCACAGTGGTTGTCTGCAAGGGATTCCCACCCGGTGGGGTTGATGTTACCAGCCTTCATGTCATATTTGCAAACATCTCTGTGAAACAGTGTTGGTCTGCCAACGGGCCTGGTGCATGAAGCCAGCTCCCCATAGAGCACATCCTTCAGGATCCTGCCATCTTCTCTTCTGTTGACATGACCAAGCCAGCATAGACATCGCTGAGACAGGAGTGTGAACATGCTGGGAATGTAGGCTTGGGAGAGCACATCTTTGTTTGAGACTCTGTCCTGCCATGTGATGCTCAAAATATTCCTGATGCAGCACATCTGGGCACCATTGAGGAGTCGCTTCTGATGGTTGTAAGTTGCCCACGACTCACTTCCATAAAGCAGCGTCCTCAACACGAAAGCCTGGTAGACCTTCATCTTGGTATTGGCTGTTGGCATCACATTTTCCCATACCCTTTTGGGAAGGCGATTGCCATAGCTGTCTTACCAATACTCTTGTCCAGTTCAGCGTCAATGGAGAGATTGCTAGTTATGGTGGAACCCAGGGAGACAAAATAGTCTTGCCCCTCACCAGTGCTGATGCATGGAGTGTTGGTGACATCCTGCCCCAAGATATTGTCTTCATTAGGCTGATTATCTCCTAATATACACATTTTTGTGTTCTAATTAGCTTAATAGTCATATTTTTGCAAAGAAATTTCCCCTGATAGAATGCATTTAAATATTGCATTTAGGTATCTTTTCCTATATGCATTTTCACATATGCATTTACACGACACTTTGCCCGGGTATATGCATTTCTGTACTTAACTGGAAAGCTGTATTGCAAAATTTGTAGAAATGTCAACTTTGACGGCTGTACTTCAGTTCATCTCTTGTTTTGGAAAGCGCAAACTAGCTGGGCTCACCATTTATTTATTTTTATTAAAGGTTTCTTGGTTTACAAAAGTATGTACAATGTCTCTTTTTTCAAGTTATGTTTTCTGCAGATCAGTTTCATTTGGTGTGAGACAGTAGTGTTACATTAGTTTTTCTAATAAGGCTGTTTCCCATACTATTTGATACCATTGGTCTATGCTTACTCCTAACAGGTCTCTCCAGTATCTGGCTATGATGCTTCTGAGCTCTTTGTGATGTGAGTGGGCATTATTATCTTGGAAGATGTTTAGTAGGGCCAGTTCTGGGGTGACTTGCTTAGTTATTTTGCATTATTTCTTGCATGATTGAGGTCCAGAAGAGTTGGATTTTAGGACATTCCCTCCACGTGTGGAGTTATGTGCCTGTGGAGGTGCATCCTCTCCAGCATTTTGCTGAGGTTCCTGGGCGTATTAGTGCTAGTTCCCGTGGTGTTAGTTACCACCTGTTAGCGAGTTTCATAGTGAATTCTTTTCTTTTTGCTGATATGGATTTAAAGGGAGGTTTAGACCACATTCTGGTCCACTGGATGGGGTTGATCTCATAGCCTATGTCACCCTCCCATTGCTTTTAGATTACGTCTAGGGGGGTTGTGGGATTTTGGAGTAGTATTTTGTATATTGTGGATACCATCCCTTTGCTGTGTCCCTTTGTTGTTAGGAGGGGTTTTCCAAAGGTTCTCAAGGGCCTAGTTGCTGCTGATTTCACTACTGGATTGTTTAAGAGGGCATGTACTGTATTTTTCGCCCTAAAAGACGCACCTTTTCCCCTCCAAAAATGAAGGGGAAATGTGTTTGCATCCTATGGGGTGAATGCAGGCTCCTTGGCTTCAGCGATAGCAACGCGAAACCTCCGAAGCTTGCGCTAAGCAGGCTTCGCGTTGCTTCCGCTGAAGCCAGGAGAGTCTGCTCTTTGAGGCTGGCGATGGGGGAAAGCAGCGCTTCCCCCATCGCCAGCCTCAGAGGATGGGGGGCAGCAGGAAGGCACGTGACGCCTTCCCGCTACTCTCCAACCCGGCTTCGAGGCTGGCGGTGAGAGAAAACAGCGCTTCCCCCATCGCCAGCCCCAGAGGATGGGGGGGCACAATCTGAGTTGAAAAGCCCACAGGAGCCGCACGCTCTTTAAAGAGCGCACCGCTCTTGGGGGCTTTTCCCCGAGGAGGGACAAGGGACTGACTGGCCGTTTCAGTCCCTTCTCCCTCCTGGTCAAAAAGCCCACAGGAGTTGCGCGCGGCTCCTGTGGGCTTTTGCGGGAGGTGGGGGAATTCCGCCGCCTCCCGCAAAAGCAGGGAGAAGGTCTTGGAGTAGCGCACAGACTGCGTGCAGCCTGTCCGCTGCTCCCAGAGCTGCGGGGGGGAAATCATATTTTTTCCTTGATTTCCCCCCCTGAAAACTAGGTGTGTCCTATGGGCCGGTGCGTCCTATAGGGCGAAAAATACGGCAATCGGTGGGGTGTTAGCCCAGGGCATTTGAGTGCCCCCTAGTTTGTCTTGTATATCTTGCGTTGACGTGGAGTTGTTATTTCTGTAGAAGTGTGCTAGGCTGTATAAGCCTTTGGTTTGCCAGGTTTTTAACTGGAGGTTTTGTGCTCCATGGTGGAATAGTGGGTGGTGTGCCAGGGGAGTTAGTGGGGATGGGGTTGGGAACAGTTTACCTCCTTCTTCTTTTCATGCTGCAAGCATGGTCTGTGTGAACCTGTTTAGTGTTGTGGGGATTTTCCTTAGTTTGTTCGGGAGGAATGAGTATCCTGTGGTGCGGGTATTTTCAATTGTGTCCCTCTCCAGGTGTACCCATTGTTTTGTCTCATCTTCTAATGTATATAATATAATATATACAGGATAATAATAATAAAAATAATAATAAGAAGAATTTTTATTTATACCCCGCCCTCCCCAGCCAAGGCCGGGCTCAGAGCGGCTTACAAGAAATAATAAAAACAAGTTGAATGATTACAACTTAAAAACAAAATTAAAATACAACATTAAAATATTAAAATGTAGCCTCATTGCAGGAGGAGAAGGAAAAGAAAAAAGAAAGAGAGGGAGGGAATCAAATTGGCTCCAAGCCAAAGGCCAGGCAGAACAACTCTGACTTACAGGCCCTGCGGAAAGAAATCAGATCCTGCAGGGCCCTGGTCTCATGAGGCAGAGCGTTCCACCACACCGGAGCCAGTGGTAAAAAGGCCCTGGCTCTGGTTGAGGCTAATCTGACTTCCTTAGGGCCAGGGACCTCTAGGGTGTTGCTATTTATGGACTTTGAGGCTCTCCATGGGGCATACCGGGAGAGGCGGTCCCGTAGGTATGTAGGCCGTGAAGTGCTTTAAAGGTGAAACGCAGCACCTTAAATCTGACCCTGTACTCCACCAGGAGCCAGTGCAGCTTGAAAAGCACTGGGTGAATATGCTCCCATGGCAGAGACCCTGTAAGGAGTCTCGCCGCAGCATTCTGCACCCGCTGGAGTTTCTGGGACAGCTTCAAGGGCAGCCCCGCATAGAGCGAATTACAGTAGTCAAGCCTGGAGGTGACCATCGCATGGATCACTGTGGCCAGGTCAGGGCGGGAAAGGTAAGGGACCAACTGCTTGATGCGGCGAAGGTGGAAAAATGTCGCCTTGGCTGTTGCTGTAACCTGCGCCTCCATGGAAAGGGAGGCGTCAAGGATTACACCCAAACTCTTAACGGAAGGCAATGGCACTAATTGGGCCCCCGCAAGAGAAGGGAGTTGGATTATGTGGCATAATTGGTTGGCAATGTTATAGGCTTCTGTGTTGGGGATTCCCTATCCTCCTTCTGAGGAGGGGAGGTGCAGGTATTTGGGGCTTATTCTTGTTTTTTTGTGTGAGCCCATTTGCAAAGCTGGGCTGGGGAAATCCAGATTGGGATCTGGAGGTTAATTTTGGGAGGGTGATCATTTTGATCATGGCCGTTTTGTCTGAGAGAGTGAAGTTGGTGTTGTTCCATCCCTTCAGGTCTTTGTTGATTTGTCACCACAAGGAGTTGTAGTTGTGGAGGTATAATTTGTTGAGCTTTCTGGTTATTTGTACCCCATGGGATCTGAACTTGGTGTGGCAAAGTTTTATCTTGGTGATGTTGGTGAATTGAGGGGGTTGTTGAAGCACTTAGCCTCAGACCTGGCAAAATTTACCTGGAGGCCCGACACCATTGCAAATGTGTTGAGCTCTCTGATTAGGGAGGTTGCTGTGTTTATGGGGTCTGGTGTTGTGGCCATTAGGTCGTCTGCAAAGAGCCCTAATTTATAGGCTCTACCTTTTATTTCCACTAGCTGGGTTCACCATTAAATGCAAATGAATTTTTCCTCCATCCCTACTGCTAAACAGGTGTTAACAGCGTTGCATCCTAAGCCCACCGTTTACTTGGCCTTTACAGTGGCACAATCTGGGGCACGTTTCTTTTTCTTTTTAAAGATATTTATTAAAGTTTTCAATATTAATACAATAAAAATCAAAAAGAAAAAAGAAAAATAACAAAAATACAAAAATAAAAATAATTAAAAACACACAAAGTTTCCATTACTTATTTTCCATTAACTTATTTCCCAGACCTCCTCGTACCTCCCATTTTTGTATTCCAATTCAGATTGTTAGTTCAGCAAATCCTTATCAATAAATTTTAACCTGCTTCTAAACCCTTTTTTCCATATTCTCTTAAAGCATTACAGCTGGAAACCACTTAATTTCTATCCGACATCATTCTAACATTCATTAATTTTGCAATATTTCTGTAAATAATCTTTAAATTTCTTCCAATCTTCTTCCGCCGACTCTTCTCCCTGGTCTCGGATTCTGCCAGTCATTTCTGCCAATCCCATATAGTCCATCACCTTCATCTGCCATTCTTCCAGAGTGGGTAGATCCTGTGTCTTCCAGTACTTTGCAATGAGTATTCTTGCTGCTGTTGTTGCATACATAAAGAAGGTTCTATCCTTCTTTGGCACCAATTGGCGGACCATCCCCAGGAGAAAGGCCTCTGGTTTCTTCAGGAAGGTATATTTAAATACCTTTTTCATTTCATTATAAATCATTTCCCAGAAAGCCTTAATCCTTGGGCACGTCCACCAAAGGTGAAAGAATGTACCTTCATTTTCTTTGCATTTCCAACATTTATTATCGGGCAAATGATAAATTTTTGCAAGCTTGACTGGGGTCATGTACCACCTGTATATCATTTTCATAATATTCTCTCTTAAGGCATTACATGCCGTAAATTTAATACCTGTGGTCCACAACTGTTCCCAGTCAGCAAACATAATGTTATGACCAATATCTTGTGCCCACTTAATCATAGCTGATTCAACCGTTTCATCCTGCGTGTTCCATTTCAACAGCAAGTCATACATTTTTGACAAATTCTTAATTTTGGGTTCTAACAATTCTGTTTCCAGTTTTGATTTTTCCACCTGGAAGCCAATTTTTCTGTCCAACTTGTAAGCCTCCATTATTTGGTAATAATGAAGCTAGTCTCGCACTTTATCTTTTAATTTCTCAAAACTCTGCAATTTCAGTTTGTCCCCTTCTTGTTCCAAAATTTCCCAATATTTCGGCCATTTGGACTCCATATTGAGTCTTTTCACAGCCTTTGCCTCCATTGGCGACAACCACCTTGTAACAGCGTTGCATCCTAAGCCCACCGTTTATTTGGCCTTTACAGAGCCACAATCTGGGACACGTTTCTGAGCAAAACCAATAATCCATCTCCAAAGATATGTGGGAGGCTGCATCAGATTTCCAGAGAGAGCTCGTAAAATCTGGCAACAGAAAGAAGATGTTGAATCAGCAGGACTTTTTTTCCAAAGCCACACCCATGAATTGCTAGAATATGGCCAGAGATGCTTCAATCTGACCATATTTGGCCATACTGCAAAATGCTCTTTGCCCTTTTGCTGTTTGCCCTGAAAAGCCACAGCAGGTGTATTTATGATACTTTTTAATTGCACACATGGTTTCCAATAAAACTTGTGTCAATAGAGAAGCAGAGATATAAGATCAAGGACAGATTGGCCAGGAACAGGTAAGTGTGATGAGGAAGGAAAAGATTTTGTGATTACTAGGAGCATCGTGAGATTAACAGCAAAGGCAACTGCATCTCCCTCATGTAAGTATGAAATGGGGCTCAGCACCCATGGTTTCTCTGCCTGATCCTTACCTGTACTGTTTGTCTCCTCTCTTCTCTGAAGAATCACTGTAGAGTTGGAAGGGACCCACAAAGCTCATCTAGTCTGCAATGCAACGTACGCAAAACACCAAATTGGCTAACCCGTCATGATTATTTATTTCATGGAAAGCCCCTTCAAGCAGCTCAGCCTGCCATACGCACCCCTACTTTGCTTTAATACAGTGGTACCTCATGTTACATACACTTCAGGTTACACTCCGCTAACCCAGAAATAGTGCTTCAGGTTAAGAACTTTGCTTTAGGATAAGAACAGAAATCGGGCTCCGGCAGCAGGAGGCCCCATTAGCTAAAGTGGTGCTTCAGGTTAAGAACAGTTTCAGGTTAAGTACGGACCTCCGGAACGAATTAAGTACTTAGCCTGAGGTACCACTGTAATCACAACAACCTTGCAAGGTAAGTAACACTGAGAGACAGTGACTGCCTCCAAGTCACCCAGTGATTTGAACCCAGATCTTCTGGGTCCTGGTGCAACATAACATCTGGATCAGGAGAGGCTGTGAAAGACTTGGACCGGCGTCTGGATGCAGTGGTGGACTGGGTGAGGGCCCATAAACTGTGCTACCAGGTTCAGGAAACTGGCAAGTTACCCGTTCTGGATGGGTTGCATGCTATCTGAATAGGCAGGTGCGCAGCTTGTTGGTACTCCTGGATACATCTTGGTCACTAGAGGCCCAGGTGTCCTGTGGCTGAGAAGGCCTTTTACCAGCTTTGTCTGGTTCACCAGCTATGGCTGTTCCCAGAGAGGGGTAGCCTAACCCCTGTAAGCCATGCCCTGGTAACAGGAGGCACTCTTGTTAAAACAGCTGCACTGGCTGCCCACCTGCTGCTGAACAGAGCTCAGGCTCCTTGTGCTAATTTACAAAGCCTTGAACCACTTGGGTCAGGGATCCTCAGGGTGCCTGAATCCTTATATCCCAGCTTGATCACGGAGATCAGCTTCAGGAGCACCGCTGGCTGATGCTCACTTGATAACAGCAAGAACTCAAACCCTTAGTGCCACCAGCCCACTCCTGTGGAACTCTCTGCCACTAGACACCCAGCAGGTGTCTTCCATGCCAACTTTTAAAGACCTGCTCAAAACTCTCCTGCCAGGCCTCTGTAGGCAGTTAAGGGTGCATTCCCCACGGAAGTCTACTGATGTTTGTTGTAAATTAGTTTAGCTTGCTTTTAACTTTTTAGGATTGTATCGTTTTATAGTTTCAGATTGTTGTAAGCTGCTGTGATAGATTTGTATGGTACAACAGTACATAGATATTTATTCTCATAGCCTATGTCATTCTTCCATTGTTTTTTGATTGCGTCTAGGGGGTTTGTGGGATTTTGGAGTAGTATTTTGTATACTGCGGATACCATCCCTTTACCGTTTCCCTTTGTTGTTCGGAGGAGGTTTTCAAAAGTTGTCAGGGGCCTAGTTGCTGCTGATTTTACTGTTGGGTTGTTTAAGAGGGCATGTAGTTGATGTTGTGTTAACCAGGGCATTTGGGTGTCTTCTAGTTTGTCTTGTATTTCTTGTGTTGACAAGGTTTTGTTATTTTTACAAAAGTCTATTGGGCAATATAAGCCTTTGGTTCACCAGGTTTTTATCTGGAGGTTTTGTGCTGCATGGTGGAATAATGGGTGGTACGCCAGGGGGATTAGTGGGGATGGGATTGGGGATAGTTTGCCTATTTCTGTTTTCCATGCTTTGAGCATGGTCTGTGTGTACCTGTGAAGTGTTGTGGGAATTTTCTTTAGTTTATTTGGGAGGAGTGGGTATGCTGTGGTGCAGGTATTTTCAATTGTGTCCCTCTCTAGGTGTATCCATTGTTTTGTTTTGTTTTGTCTCACCTTTGAGTATATATGGGATTATATGGCGCATTTGGTTGGCAATGTAATATGCTTCTATGTTGGAGATTCCCCATCCTCCTCCTGAGGTGGGGAGGTGCAGGTATTTGGGGCTTATTCTTGGTTTTTTATGTGAGATGAAAGAGTGTAGTTTTCTCTGCCAACTGCGGAGTTGGGTTGAGGGGATCCAGATTGGGAGGGTTAGGAATAGGTAGGTTAGTTTTGGGAGGGTGATCATTTTGATCATGGCTATTTTGTCTGAGAAAGTGAAATTCATGTTATTCCATCTCTTTAGGTCTTTGTTAATTTGTCGCCACAGGGGCTTGTAGTTGTGGAGGTACAATTTATTGAGGGTTCTGGTTATTTGTACCCCTAGGTATCTGAACTTGGTGAGGCAAAGTTTTATTTTGGTGACCTTCGTGAGTTCATTTTGGGTGTGAGGTGGGGTGTTGAAGCACATAGCTTCTGACTTTGTAAAATTTACCTGTAGGCCCGACACCATTGCAAATGTCTTGAGTTCTCTGATTAGGGAGGTTGCTGTGCTTATGGGGTCTGGTGTTGTGACCATTAGGTTGTCTGCAAAGAGCCCTAAGTTATAGGTTCTTTTTATTTCCACACCCTTGATGTCTGTGGCTGCTTGGATTCAGATTGCTAAGGGTTCCAGAGCCAGGATAAATAAGAAGGGAGACAGTGGGCATCCTTGTTTCGTGCCTCTTTCGATAGCTATAGTATTAGAATCCATATTGTTAGTTCTGCATTTTGCTGAGGCTTGGGAGTACCGTATTTTTCGCTCTATAACACGCACCTGACCATAACACGCACATCGTTTTTAGAGGAGGAAAACAAGGGAAAAACATTCTGAATGAAACAGTGGATGTATCATTTTTGTGCTTTATGCTGTGGCCACAGACATGTGATCTGATGGTGAATTTGGGGTGACCCAATGCAAAAATCCTGAGAATCCCTGTGGATCCATGCTTTGTAACCACGTTTTTGCACCATTGCAGCCCCAGGCAACAGTGGGTGCGTGATTTTTGGGGGGCAGGCTGTAGCCATGGACATGCTATGTGATCTGATGGTGAATTTGGGGTGACCCAATGCAAAGATCCTGAGGATCCATGTGGATCCATGCTTTTTAACCACATTTTAAGTGGGGAGGGAAGGAAAAACACAGAACGGACAAGGAGCACGAGAGGGGTGTGCAGAGAAGCAGCTGGCTAAGAATGCAGGAGAGGGTATAACGGGAGGGAGGAAAGGAAGGCAAAAGTTTTCCCTCACCTACCCACCCAAGCCAGCCAGCTTGCGCACTCTCTTTCTCTCTCTCTCTCTCTCTCCTGCATGTTTTCAGCAGCACTGGCTGCTTTCCCCTCTGCTTGCCTGGAGGGGAGGGGCTTTCCCTGCTCTTTGTTTCGTTTGAGCAAACACAGCAAGGAAACAGAAGAGGGTGGGCAGTAAGACCCTGAGGCAGAATGCAGGAAAGCAGCCGCTTCCTCTTTTCAGGTTTCCCTTCTCCGTGAAGCGCGATTTGATTTTTGCCTGATTTTTCGGCTCCAGGGACCACACATTCGCTCTATAACACGCACAGACATTTCCCCTTCCTTTTTAGGAGAAAAAATCTGCGTGTTATAGAGGGAAAAATACGGTATATTTGTTTGAGGATTTGTAGGAAGTTGGGGCCAAATTTCATATTAGTTAGTACTGTTAATATGTATTTCCACTCTAAGCAATCAAAAGCTTTGAGGATGTCTAGGGACATAATTGTCAATGGGAGTCTGGTTGCCTTGCTGTGTTCGATCAGGTTCAGTAGTTTCCTGATGGGGTCTGTTATATTGCGGCCAGGGACAAAACCAGTCTGGTCTGGGGCTATTAACTCGTGTAGGAAGATTTTTAGGCGGTTGGCCAAGATCGATGTGAATATCTTGTAGTCTTGGTTTATTAATGAGATTGGGCGGTATGATTCTACTTTGAGGAAGTAGTGGTTTTTTAGTGGTTTTGGGATGGAGACTATTTTGGAATGGGTCCAGGTTTTGGGGATGGGCCCCCTTTTATGATGTCGTTGAATGGGCGGGTCATGTACGGCATCAAGGGTTCTTTGAATTTCCTATAGAATTCTGCTGTGAAGCTGTCTGGGCCTGGGGCTTTGTGTGGTTTCAGGTTTTTGAGGACCACATCTATTTCCTCTGGGGTGATAGGACTGTCCATGAATTCCTGTTCCTCATCAGTTAGGATAGGCATGGTCAGTCCTGCTAGAAATTTTCTGATTTCCTTCTCTGGTGGGTTATGGGAGGTGTATAGGTTGGAGTAGAATTCTGCAAATTCTGAGGTTATTTCTTTGGGAGAGAATGTTATGTTGCCGTCTTTTTTGGTGATGCAGTGCATTCTTGTTTTGAGTGCTTTTTTTCCTACATTTGCTAGTAATCTGGAGTTTTCCCCTCCATATTCATAGAAATGTTGTTTAGAGTATAGAATGTTGATCATTGTTTTGTTGATTTCTAGGGAGTCTAGTTCTCTCCTTTTTTGTTCTCTAAGTTTGAGGAGTTTTTTAGATCCTGTTTGTTTGTAGTGTGATGAGAGGGCTGTGATGTCTTGTTCTATTTTGCTAATTTTTGAGGTTTGTTTTTTAAGGAATGCTTTCTCTTTTATGCAAGCTCCTCTGGTGACCGCTTTCATTGCATCCCATAGGAGGGGAGTTGTTATATTGTCTACATCGTTTTCCTTGAAGTAGTTTTGGAGAGTTTTTGCGAGACTCTCTCTAATTTGTTTGTTTGTAGTTAGGATGGGACTGAAGGACCATGAAGGGGTGGTTTGTGTTCCTTCTCCTATTTTAACGGTGACTTATACTGGAGCGTGATCTGTGATTTTAATGTTACCTATGTTTTGTTGATTCCACTGAGGGGATCAGACCCTGTGTGAGCAGAATGCTGTCCAGCCTAGACACTGTACCATGGCGTCTGGATTGGAATGTATGGCTGGTGTCTCCCGGGTTTTGCTCACCCCAAATGCCTTAGAGACCCCTGTTTTTTAGCATTTTTAATAACCTGTAAGAGTTCCTAGTTGTTGGGGGTTTCCTTCGGAGGAAGGTTGCCCATGGGATTGTAGGGTGGATGTCTTTCAGAGATATACCTTTCATATTTAGATTGAGGTCCCCTCCTAGGATTGCTTCCCCTTCAGAGAAGGAGAGGAATTTGTTTAGTGTCTTCTGAAAGAATTCTAGTTGTTTCGAGTTTAGGGCATATATGGAGCCGATTGTCAGTTTGATTTTGTCATCTAATGTCCCGTTAGCAAAAATGAATCTGCCTTTTTTGTCCTTTAGGACTGTTGTGGCAGTGAAGTTCAGGTCTCTGCTGAGTATTATGGCTACACCGCGAGCTTTCTCTGAGCCTCGTGTGGCCCACTGTTGACTGGGGGGGGGTGTCGTTCAGGAGTTTGCTCCCTTTGGGTGGGTTGTGTATTTCTTGTAGGAAGGTGATGTGTGGTTTCATGGTGTTTATGTATGAGGTGATGCGTTTTCTTTTTATGGGGTTTCCCAGCCCCCTCACATTTAGTGTAATTGCCCTTAGGCTAGCCATCTTGCTTATCTATTATGTAGGGTGATTCCATGCCAACCCATCCAGGTTGTCCTGTGTCTCTCACTTTGTGTTGTTTAACAAACCAATGGGGTTGCACTGACCTAGCATGTGGTGGGTGGGGGATTAGTGGGATTAGGATCAGATTTGGGTTAAAGAGTGGGGAATAGGTTATAGACAGTATCCTATATGTAGTCATATAGGTGTTTGTTAGGGGTATTTTGGGCTATCTGGCATTTAGCCGGTTGGCCCTGGGTCTCAGCTGGTGTGGATGGCCTAGTTCAGGGGTAGACCATTCTCCCTGTCATTTGCGATAGGGGGTGGTCAGTGAGACGGTGTTAAGCGTCTTTGTGACGCCAATGTCGGGTATAGGGTTCATAAGCAGTGTTGCCAGTGTTATTAGCAACATGTTATTAGCAATATGTTGGGGTGGGGATGTGGGTGTTGGTACACTCTGGTGCCACCATTGTGCTGATTGGGTGTCAGATTTTAGCCTGTTTGTGGGTTGTTGGGTGGTGGGGAATATGGTTTGAAGTCATCTGGACTGGCGTTGGGGTGGAGATGCAGGGCTGGGGGGGGTGCTGATGGTGTTGGCTATATTTATGGCCTAGGGGGAGGGGGAAGGAAGGGGAGAATGACCAGTCCTTCAGTTTGAGGTGTTTTCTGGGTGCTTCATTCAGCTGTGGTTGTTGTTGTAGGGTCGTCCATCTGTGATGTGTTGATTTGGTTGATCCTGGTCTGTTGCCTTGTGCTGCATGTGCGTGGTGGTGGTTGGATGTGCTGGTTTGCATTGTTGTGTCACTTCTGTTGCTTCTTTTTCATCTTTACTGTTGTCCAATTGTTTGGTGTTGTTTCCTCGTGGTGGTCATGACTGTCACTTGGTGGGTCTGTCGGTTGCCATTCCAGTGGAGGGCCGAGTTCGAGGTTCTTCCGTAGTTGCAGGGCTTCAGGTATGTTGGTAGCCGTGTGTTGTGTTGTGTTGGTTGTTACTATAAGGCGGAAGGGGAAGCCCCATCGGTACTTGATCCCTGCTTGTTGGAGGCGCTGGGTGCATGGGCGTAGGTTTTTCCTCCGATTTAGGGTGTCCTGAGATAAATCCTGTAAGGCCAATATGGGGTTGTCTCCATATCGAAGGCTTGTTGTTGAGTTTCTGGGGTTGTTCCATACCTCTTCTTTCTTTTTGTAGTCTGTGAAGCATACAATGATGTCTCGTGGGGTTTCGGTATAGGTTTTAGGCAGAGCCCTCTCCAGGTCGTCTACCTCGAGTGTCAGGTTTGGGTTTGTATTTTTCAGCCAGCGTACAATTAGGTCCGCTGGGCTTTTCTCCTCCACTTTTTCAGGAAAGTTGCGGAAGCAGATGTTGCAGCGTCTACTACGGTCTTCTAAGTCTGCCAGTTTGATTTTCATGGCTGTGTTTTCCATATCTCTTATTTCCAGGTGGCTTTCCAGTTTAGCCACTTTATTATTGACACATGTGTTTTCCTCTCGGTACTTCTCTATTATTCTTTCTTGTATTTGGTTCTTATTTTCTAGGGTTTCCACTTTGGAGGTCATGTCACTGAATGCTTTGAGTAGTTCTGTTAGTCTCATTTTCACTTCCTTCAGTTCTTGTTTTGTTGCTGGGTTGTTGTCATCTTGGGGGCGGTGTTGTGTTCTTGGTGCAGTTTGCCATCTCCCTGGTTGGTGTCATCGCAGTGTCGTTGGTGTTTTTGGTTTCAAATTTGCTTGGCATCCTCTTGGAGGAGGGCGTGTTGTGGTTAGGAGTTGTGGTGATTCCTGGGTGTTGCTGATCTGTTGAGCTGAACAGGCGTTGTTGACTGGTGGTCATTAGTGTCCCGTCTGGGCTGTGCTTTAAGAGCTTCTCTGGGGTTCCCGCAGTCACCTTAGCAGTGTTACGGGGGGTCGGGGCAGCCACGCAGACAGATGCGTAAGCTAACAGACAGACGGTTCACATAAAGGGGCTGATAGGCAAGGGTATGAGAGATTGGTGGGGTGGGGTCAGAGGGAGAGTGTATGTTTGGGGGGGGTTATTCGTGGGTGCACCTGTGTGTACACGTCTGTGCACGGATCCTCACGAAAGGAGTATTGGGGTCCAGTCGAGGGTGGAGGGAGGGGTTAGGGGTTCGTAGTAAAGAATTAGAAATTTAAGGTTGGCAAGGATGTGTTCAGGAACAGAACCCAGCAAAGCAGTATAGAGGTTGAAGGTGAAAAAGGAGGGGAGGAAAGGGGAGGGGAGGGATGGAGGTCAGATTAAAGTAAAGAGGGGAGAGAGAAAAGGAAGGAAGGAGAGGAAGGAAGGAAGGAAGGAAGGAAGGAAGGAAGGAAGGAAGGGAGGGAAAGAGAAAAAGGGGGGAAGAGACAAGGAAAGATGAAAATGTTTGGTTGCAGTGGTGGTTCTAGTTATAGTATGAGGTAAGACCCCGGGGGGGGGTGTTAATGAAAGTGTGTGGGGAGGTGTATGTAGATTTTAGGGTTAGGAGGGTAAGAGAGAGTAGAGAAGCAGACTAAATCAAAGAGGGAAAGTGGGGGGGGGCGGGAAGGTGACAGATCTGAAGATGTTGAAGTTGTGATGCCTGGCAGTAGTATTTGTATATCAAATGCCAAAGGTAAAAATAATGTAGAAATGAAAATGTATAGAGAGCCCTTTTGAGAGGGGCACATTTAATATAATAACATGTATGTGTTCTTTTTAAAAAGGAGGGGGGAAGGGGAGAGAGAGAAGGAGAGGGGGGGAGGAAAGGAAAAGAAAGGAAAAGAAAAAGGGAGGGGGGAAGGGCACCAGTGGCAATAGCACTGATATGGGGGGGGTATTTTTATTTTATTTTAATTTTCAGAGAGGATGATAATATTGTAGTTGCAGGACAATGGGGGGAAGGAAAGGCTCCCTCCTCAAAAACAGACAAACTAAGAAACTAAAGGGGGACTAAGAGGAAAAGAGGAATAATAATAGTAATAATAAGGATTTTTTTAAAAAAAGTAATAATGATGATAAAAAATAGTAATTAAAAACAAAGTGTTTCCCCCTTTAAAAAAAAATTGAAATGGGGGTAGAGACTGGGGTAAAAATAAAACGAAATACAGAAAATAGGGGAAATATGTTAGTGAGGGGCGGCTTGTCTGGTAAAAATAAAGTAAAAAATATTGGGAGGGAAGGAAAGAGGACAACAGCAACAGCAAAAAGTCCCCCCCCTTTTGAGGGGGGATGGAAAATGTGTTTTTAGGTAATATATGGATGTATTTTTAAAATGGTGGTAATAATAATTTAGCGAGAGGGCTGAAGATTTAGCGAAGGGGGGAAGGGGGGGAAGGGGAGTTTGTTTTTTTTAAAGGGGGTTAAAAATACATGAAAAGAGGGGGAGTTTTGTGTATTAAAAAAGTAGAGGATAGAGTTAAGGAGAATAATATAAAAAAGTTGCTTGGTAATATGCTTTTTAAAAAAATAGAAGAAAAAGAGGGGGGGAGTAAAAAACACTCGCACACAAAAAGGAAGTAAAAAAAATAATTGAAAAAAGCAGGACAGGGTTTTGCGCAGCCTTCCTCTTGCTTTCTTCCTGCTTGGGGGGGGAAGCTCGGCTCAGCCACGTGTCTTTTCAACACGGCTTCCCTTGCCCTCCCGGCAGCAGGGTTGCAGATAGCAGCAGCAGCAGGTGGGGCTCTGTGTTTGTTGTTTGGTTGTCCACGCCCCCTTTTCTCCCCTCTCCTATCTCCTGGCGTAGGTCTCTGATTGTCCCTGGGCAGTCGGCGGGGTGGCTGAGTGTCCTGGCTTTCGTTCCTGGCAGCTGGGCTCACCCGGTTCCTTGTCGGTTCTGGCGGCAGCAGCAGCAGCAGTCCCAGCGGTCCGGAGCCAGCAGGTAACTCAACTGATTTTGGCTGGCTTCAGGAGCTGCTCGCTGCCGTAGCTTCCGCCATGATGCCTCGCCGGAAGTCATAGTACAGTGGTGCCCCGCAAGACGAACGCCTCGCAAGACGAAAAACCCGCTAGACGAAAGGGTTTTCCGTTTTGGAGGCGCTTCGCAAGACGAATTTCCCTATGGGCTTGCTTCGCAAGACGAAAATGTCATGCGAGTTTTTCCGACTTTCTCCCCCTTTTTCTAAGCCGCTAAGCCGCTTATCCGCTTATCTGCTAAGCCGCTAAAAGCCGCTAAGCCGCTAATAGCGCTAATCCGCTAAGCCGCTAATGGGCTTGCTTCGCAAGACGAAAAAACTGCTAGACGAAGAGACTCGCGGAACGGATTCTTTTCGTCTTGCGAGGCACCACTGTACATAGATATTTATTATTTAAAAAACCCATTACCAACAAAACCACGAAATGGAGTGGCTACGGAAGGAGACCCTGAATTAGGAGAACTGTTCTAGTGGCAGTTGGTTTGGGTCACTGAGACAGCTCCTCCATGTGTCCTTCCTGTTCTCCAAAGATTGGCAGGGAAAAGGGATGGAAATGGAGAGTTGAACATGGGGTAACGCAGTCTTAGATACAGTGGTAGCTCTGGTTACGTACAGTGGTGCCTCGCAAGACGAAATTAATTCGTTCCGCAAGTTTTTTCTTCTTGCGAGTTTTTCGTCTTGCGAAGCACGGTTTCTCATAGGAATGCATTGAAATTCAATTAATGCGTTCCTAGGGAGACCGCCTTCAGACCAGGTCTGGGGACAGTCTGTCCCCGGACCTCTTCTGAGGGCTGGCGGGGGGAGAAGGACTTTTCTCCCCACCGTCAGCCTTCTGAAGGCTGGGTGGGAAGAAAAGCCCTTCTCCCGCCGCCAGCCTTTAGAAGAGTTCCTGCAGGGCTGCCTAGGCTGCGGATAGCAGGCTGCTGCCCCGCACGAGGGGCGCTCTGAAGCAGAGCGCCCCTCGCGGGGGCAGACATTCGCAGCTTGGGGGGCCCTGCAGGACTTCCCCGCAGGGCTCTCCAAGCTGCGGATAGGGGCAGCAGGCTGCTATCCGCAGCTTGGCGAGCCCTGCGGGGAACTCTTCTGAAGGCTGGCGGGGAAGAAGGGCTTTTCTTCCCACCGCCAGCCTTCAGAACAGCCTTCTGAATGTTGGCGGTGGGGAGGAAAACCTTCCTCCAACCACAAGTCTTCAAGACAGGTCCGGGAACAGAGGAGAAGCGCTGCCGCCTTCCCCTCTGTTCCCGGACCTGTCCTGAAGGCTTGCGGTGGGAGGAGGGCTTTCCTCCCCACCGCCAACATTCAGAAGGCTGTTCTGAATGTTGGCGGTGGGGAGGAAAAACCCTCCTCCCACCGCAAGCCCCGGGAACAGAGGAGAAGCGCTGCGCGCCTTCTCCTCTGTTCCTGGACCTCCCACCGCAAGCCTTCAGGACAGGTCCAGGAACAGAGGAGAAGGCGCGCTGCGCTTCCCCGCTGTCCCCGGAGATTTCCCTATGGGCTTTCGTCTTGCGAAGCAAGCCCATAGGGAAATTCGTCTTGCGAAGCCGCTAAAAATCGGAAAACCCTTTCGTCTTGCGGGGCACCACTGTACTTAATTCGTTCTGGAGGTCCCTTCTTAACCTGAAACTGTTCTTAACCTGAGGTACCACTTTAACTAATGGGGCCTCCCACTGCCGCCGCGCCGCTGGCACACAATTCGTATTCTCATCCTGAGGTAAAGTTTTTAACCCGAGGTACTACTGTACTTGATAATTGTTTATATGAGCACATTTCCTCCCTTGCAGTGAGTTCTGGAATATTCATAAACCCCAACATGAATATTATCTGGGGGGTAAACAACTCTTTGCTTATTTCCTGCAGACTTGCTCCAAATGGCTGAGAATGGGGCTGCCGCTCTGGTCATTGACAATGGCTCTACGACATGCAAAGCAGGCTTTTCAGGAGAGGGCGCCCCCCGGGTGGTCTTCCCCATGGTTGTGGGGAGGCCCAGGGACCAAGATGCCATGGCAGGCTTAGGGCAGGACAGCTACGTGGGGGCTGAGGCACAGAGCAAGAGGGGCATCCTCACCCTGAGGTACCCCATCGAATATGGCCTCGTCAGCAACTGGGATGACATGGAGAAGATCTGGCACCACACCTTCTACAACGAGTTGCGGGTGGCCCCTGAGGAGCACCCAGTCTTGCTCACAGAAACCCCCGATAACCTGAAGAACCACCGTGAGAAGATGACACAGATCATGTTTGAGACTTTCGACACGCCAGCCATGTATGTGGCCATCCAGGCCGTGCTGTCGCTCTATGCTTCTGGCCGCATCACCGGGATTGTCATCGACTCTGGGGACAGATTGACCCACATGGTGCCCATCTATAAGGGCTATGCCATGCCCTACACTCACAGGCCCATGCCCTTTGGGGGCCATGACCTGACTGACTACCTCATGAAGATCCTGTCTGAGAGGGGCTACAACTTTGTCACCACAGCCAAGAGGGAGATAGTACAGGACATCAAGGAGAAGCTCTGCTATGTGGCCCTGGACTTTGATCAGGAGATGGCCATGGCCGCCTCCTCTTCCTCCCTGGAGAAGAACTATGAGCTGCCGGACGGGCAGGTGATCACAGTTGGCAACGAGCGCTTCCGGTGCCCCGAGGCCTTCTTCCAGCCCCACTTCCTGGGCTTGGAGTGGGCTGGCATCCACGAGGCAACCTACAACTGCATCATGAAATGTGATGTGGACATACGCAAGGACCTGTATGCCAACACAGTGCTCTCTGGTGGTAGCACCATGTACCCCGGCATTGCTGACCGGATGCAGAAGGAGATCACATCCCTGGCCCCCAGCACGATGAAGATCAAGATCATCGCCCCGCCAGAGCGCAAATATTCGGTGTGGATTGGGGGCTCCATCCTGGCCTCTCTCTCCACCTTCCAGCAGATGTGGATCAGCAAGCAGGAGTACGATGAGTCTGGTCCATCCATCGTCCACCGCAAATGCTTCTAACAATCCAAGCAGCCAACCTCTTCTGGCCAAGTCAATATATATTGGGGCCTTGCTTTTATCTCTTGAATTCTGTCCTCTTGCGGGATATTTAGTATTTATCCAGTTCTTGATTTGGCTCCTGCATGGGGCAACCTTTGTCCACCGCTTTGCCTAGGCTTGTCCACAGCTGCACTCTTAATAATAATAATAATAATAAATTATTTCTACTCCAGCCACTCTGATCGATTGTGTACCACCTTCGCCTTTTCTTTTTTCTGATTCATGTGGAGTTCAGTACTTTATTACTATCCATTTTCTCTGCCAAACAAAACAAGCCAATTCATGCTAAATGAAGTAAAAATTGGTGTGCTTCTTGTAGTGAATGACTCTCTTGATAACCAGAGCTTTTTGGAGCCAACAGATAACAGCGTTGCAGCGAGCCAGATTGGGGGTACAGAGAGCCACACGTGGTTTCTGCTTCACTTGTCCCCATGTCCTGCTGCCACAGCGTCCAGAGCTGATCAGTAGTTTGGCTGAGCGTCCCCTCTGGACACGGGCCTTATGGCTGGTCTCACTCCAAACAGACCACGAGCTGTAGCCAAGGCTCGCTTGTTTGCACTGACCCAGGGCTTACTCTGAGGAAGTTCCTAGGGTTACAACGGCTACAAATACAATCTCCCCAGTGCAGGTTGCTACCTAGAACAGGGGTAGGCAACCTAAGGCCCGGGGGCCGAATGCAGCCCAATCGCCTTCTCAATCCGGCCTGTGAACGGTCCGGGAATCAGCGTGTTTTTACATGAGTAGAATGTGTGCTTTTATTTAAAATGTATCTCTGGGTTATTTGTGGGGCATAGGAATTCATTCATTTTTCCCCTTCAAAATATACTCCGGCCCACCACATGGTCTGAGGGATGGTGTCCCGACCCACGGCTGAAAAAGGTTGCTGATCCCTGTCCTAGAGGGATCACGCCTCACATTCCCCAGCTTTAATCTGAGACATGGTTGCTCTTAAAATTTGAGAATGTAGTAAAAATGAATGCTAAGATTTGAATTTAGCAAAGGGGAGGCCTAACCTATGAATATGACTTCTGGCTCTCATCATCCCTGATCACTTGGCTAGGTGGCAGCAGGTGGAGGAAGTAATAGGAACCTCTGGTTTGTTTATTAACTGGATTTAATCTACTTTTTGACAGGTACCCCCAAAGTACCTTAGAAGGCCAATCTTTATAAACCAACATCAGTTTTGTGCCTTATCAGAATTAGAGTGTTTTCTTAAAAAAATGATGAAGACAGATAATGATCAGAGCATGATAAAAATGGGTGCTAAACCCAATTACTGTATTGGCCAGAATATAAGCCGCCCCTACAAATAAACTGCACTTTTAAAATTAAAGGGGGGGGAGTCAATACCTGAATATAAGCCGCTCACTTAAAATTCTGCAGGCACTCACGCCCGTAAATGGCAAATGTAGAAGAAAATCCTACGGGTACCATTCCCCCGCGCTCCTAGTCTGCTTCCTGGGGGGGAGCCACACCACTTTGCCGGCGGCCTTCCCCCCTTCCCCCTTCTTTCCAGCGGTTCTGGGGAGGCTTGTGGACAGCGGTTCAGACGGGCATTGTTGTCCCGCACCCCGACGGCCCTCATGGTGGCATCCTGGGGGGCGGGGGGGCGTTCTCCATTTCGGCCTTGGTAGGCAAGGCACAGCCACAGACCTAGGGCAGCTGTTTCAGCAACAATATCAGGAAAGCCCGATTTTGTAAGGTCGCGAATATAAGCCGCACTTTAACTTTTCACGGTCAGAATTTGGAAAAAAAAGTGTGGCTTATATTTGGGTCAATACGCTAAATGGTCCTAAATACCATAAATACATGGGAGGACAAGAATAGGTGCAGAGTTTGGGTGCTGCAGCAAACAAGGCCCTGTCTCTATAGCCACGGGGCATATACATCTATGTCATTTACATACCCTCTATCATTTCTCCGATGAAAATAGGAATGTCCTAAGGAAAAGCAGGACATTCCAGGATCAAATCAGAAACCGGCCCATCTTCTGTAAATCTGGAACTGACCCTGGAAAACAGGAACACTTGGAGGGTCTGAAAATACCTGCACCAGATGAAGGAAATGAAGCTGGCCTACGAAGCCCTTCCTATAGTTTTGAAGAAAAAGGTCACCAATCCACTTCAAATTGTTAAATTGCAATGCTTCTTCAGCCAGCCATTTTTTAGGAAGCATGGAGAATGTTTATTCCTTTCTTGTAAATGGAGCCTGACACTTGGAGAGTCTGCATTTATTCTACAGTGTTGGGATTTCTGCATTTCAGGGGACTGGACTAGATGATCCGCAGGGTCCCTTCATATTGTATGATTTATATCTCACCTTTCCTCCAAGGGATTCAAGTTTGCATGCATGTTCTTCCCATTTGATCCTCACGACGTGTTTCCTCCTTTTTATCCTTGCGTTAGTCTGAGGGTGAGCAACTGGCTGTACATAATTATTATTATTAATAATAATAATAATAATAATAATAATAATAATAATAATAGTAATAATAATAATTTATTTATACCCTGCCCTTCCCGGTTCAGAAAACCAGGCTCAGGGCAGCTAACAACAAATTTTAAACACTTAATTGATGCAACAAAAAACAGCATAAAATACAGTATAAAACGTGAATAGCAATAAATTCAGAATTCAAAAATCAATTTAGGGGGAAAATCTATCCAATAAACATTAGATGATCACCAAGGCTAGCTGGCTAAATTAGTCCTACTTGGGTCAGCGAGGAGACCAGGGGAGAATTAGCTGTGGGATCCCAGAGCAGGTGATCTTCATAAAAAGGGGAGGGGGAGGGAAGAAAGGGGAATAAAAGATCAGGTTAAGTTCAAATCGAAAGCCAGGCGGAATAGCTCTGTCTTACAGGCCCAACGGAAGGAGGTTAAATCCTGCAGGGCCCTGGTCTCATGGGACAGAGCATTCCACCAGGTTGGAGCCATCACTGAGAAGGCCCTGGCCGTGATGGAGGACAATCTAACTTCCTTAGGGCCCAGGACCTCTAAACTATGGTTATTCATGGACCTTAAGGTCCTCTGCGGGGCAGACCAGGAGAGGCGGTCCCATAGATACGAGGGCCCTAAGCCACAAAGGGCTTTAAAGGTCAAGACCAGCACCTTGAACCTGACCCTATACTCCACTGGGAACCAGTGCAAGTGGTAAAGTGCTGGGTGAATATGCTCCCATGGCAGAGACCCCGTGAGGTGCCTCGCTGCAGCATTCTGCACCCGCTGGAGTTTCTGGGACAGTTTCAAGGGCAGCCCCGCATAGAGCGAATTACAGTAGTCAAACCTGGAGGTGACCATCGCATGCATCACTGTGGCCAGATCAGGGCAGGAAAGGTAAGGGACTTAAAAGAGGCCTGCACTTAATTGTGTGTCAGGATTGGACCCTTCACCCACCCTTTTGTTTCAAGGTGCAAGCAGCATCTCTGTGACAGTGGTTGATGTGCTTTCCCCCTCAGGACAGGGGGATCTGACGCTCCTCTTCTTCCGCTCTTTATGATGCGCCACCCATTGTGCCCCCAACTCTGTGAGCATTTTGTTTCTCCACGGCCCAGCAGCAACCATTTTGTTACTCTCCCCTGCAGAGCTTTCTTCAAAGTCCAGCTGCACCCCCTGCCCTGTCCCCCATGCTCCCTGGCCACCCGCTCTTGTCGGAACATGGGAACATGTGGCAAAAGAGAGGAGAGGCTGCCACCCCCTTGGAGAGGGCAGGAAAAGGCAGAAGCCTAGGTAGGGGGAAGTGGGCCAGGGAGGGTGTTTGCCCCCAGCCTAGCCCACTCACTCTGTGAACTGGGCTTCTGCAAGGCTGGGTGCTGGAGGGTGGTGAGCTGCCCCTGCGAATGGCACAAAGGCTGCCGCGTTTGCAAAACAAGATGCATTTTATGCCAGTCAGTGATTTGTAAAGACAATCCTTGTATGAGTCAAGACTTCGTCGGTCTAGGAGCTGCACTGTATCTTTGTACAGGGGTACCTCTGGTTGCGAACGGATCCGTTCCGAAGGCCCGTTCACAACCTGAAAGGAACGCAACCCGCTTCTGCACGCGGGTTGCGATTTGCCGCTTCTGTGCATGCGCATGATGTCATTTTGCGCATCTGTGCATGCATGAGCGGCAAAACCCGGAAGTAACCCTTTCTGGTACTTCCGGGTTGCTGCAGGATGCAACCTGAAAATGCTCAACCTGAAGCAAACGTAACATGAGGTATGACTGTACTTCTTTTAATAATGAGATTTTTATTAAGAACAGGAAATCATGCAAATAATGGAGACTGGTCACCAGATACAATATGTTTGTGCTTTTCTCCTTCTAGGCTGTGGTGATTCATGGTTCTTTCTTTCTTTCTTTCTTTCTTTCTTTCTTTCTTTCTTTCTTTCTTTCTTTCTGTTATATGGTATAATCTCAGAGTTGGGAGACCCACTCCCCTGCAACTCAGGAAAGTTTGCGGACTTAACATATAGAATAAGAGAACAAGAACATACGTTTAAAGAAGATTGGGAAATGTTTATTAAATATATGGGGGAAATTGTGTACACTTGATGGCAGCATTAAGATAAATTCAACGATGTAAATTTGATGGATGTAATAACTGAATACCGAATGGTTTAGTTTATGTAAAATATGCAGGAATTTATGATATGCAAAAGGAACCATGGAAAGAGAAGGGAAGTCACTGATATTTCAAGGATGTTTAAATGAGTATTCTAAATTGTAAAACAGAAAAAAATTAATAAAAATTATATATATATAAAAGGAAAGTTTGCACTCTTCCAACTCCTTTAAGCAGTCACTAATGACATTAAAAATAAAATCAAAACTCAATTCAAGGACGAAAGGCGCTAGACCTCCAACTACCGTAACTGAAGAAGAGAAGCGCATTAGAAACATCGCGCGCCCAGATTCTTTCAAAACTCACGGCAGCTCCGAATTCCCGCCGGCCTATTGGCCCCTCCTGGCACCCTCCTCTCTTCTGATTGGCTCGGGCGCTGAACGTCACGACGCTGCTCTACCCCGATCCACGGGCTTCAAGTGCCTTCCCCTCCCACCATCCGAGCTGGGACCGCCGCTCCCAGGATGCCTTGCGGATCGACTCTAGAGGGGGCGGAGCTTACCGTCGCTCCTCCTCTTCCCTCTCCGGCCGCCCAGGCGAGAGACGCGAGGCTGCTTCCTCCGCGCGGACTCCACTCCCCAGCATGCCTCGCGCGGGGTCAGGGAAGCGCTTCCGGCTGGAGGAGACCGTCGGCTGTAAACATCCCGGTAGGCAGAGCGAGGAGGGGGCATTTTGTAGGAAAATGGGCTTCTGCTGTTGCTGCTGCTGCTGTTCTGTACGGCATTTGTGGCCCACCTTTCCTCCAAGGGCCTCAAGTAGGACAGCCAAACGCCTCGCCCTCCCCGGTTTATCCGCACCACAACAACCCTGCGAGGTGGGCCAGGCTGAGAGGGGGAAGGGGCTGCCAGTGGGCCAGTTTCCCCTTCCTCCGAGGCTCCTATCTCCTTTCTCCATGAGCCTGGGCAGCCCCTGAGTTGTTGGTTCTTCGGTGGTGGTGGTGGTGAAGAGGAAGGTGGAAGAGGGCCAAGAGCGGCATTCCTACTTGCGTGCAAGCAGGAGGGCCGGGGATCCCTCAGCTGGGAAGGGAGGCTTCTCGTTGCTTAACTGAGAGATCCCCGCCCCCTCCTGCTTGCACTCCAGCCCTGGTAGGCAGCGAAGCGTCCCTTCGGAGCTGAGAGATCCCCGCCCCTACTCCTGCTTACACACAAGTAGGAGCTGAGAGCTAGTGTGGTGTGGTGGTTAAGAGCGGTGGACTCGTAATCTGGGGAACCGGGTTCGCATCTCCGCTCCTCCACATGCAGCTGCTGGGTGACCTTGGGCCAGTCACACTTCTCTGAAGTCTCTCAGCCCCACTCACCTCACAGAGTGTTTGTTGTGGGGGAGGAAGGGAAAGGAGAATGTTAGCCGCTTGGAGACTCCTTACGGCAGTGATAAAGCGGGATATCAAATCCAGACTCTTTCTTCTTCTTCTGTGAGAGCTTCAAGGACTGGACTGGGGTGGGGGGCGACTGTAGGGTTGCCGCCTTTGTTCTGGCAAAATACAGGACAGGGTAACGTGGAGGCAATTATATTTACATATACAGTCATACCTTGGGTTGAATGTGCTTCGAGATGAGCGTGTTCGATTTGCGCTCCGCGGCAACCTGGAAGTAACGGAGTGCGTTACTTCCGGGTTTTGCCGCTTGCGCATGAGCAGACGCTCAAAATGATGTCATGCGCAGAAGTGCCAAAATGTGACATGCGGACACGGGTTACGTTTGCTTCTAGATGTGAACGGGCCTCCGGAATGGATCCCGTTCACATCTAGAGGTACCACTGTACATAAAAGGTAAAGGGACCCCTGACAGTTAAGTCCAGTCGTGAATGACACAGAGAACAATGTTGGAAGTCTGGAAGTACAGAGGTGAGGTCTTTATTCCAGGCATTTCCCCAATAATCCCATCACATGAACATCCAGGCTTTTAGCTGAAGGATAGGAAAAGAAGCATTAATGCATTAAAGTAAATTAATGTTATTAACTTGCAACATTTATATACAGTGCTACCTCGGGTTACATACACTTCAGGTTACAGACTCTATACTGTTTAGGTAGTTCTACCCCTATAATTCTCAAAAGGAAAGCTTCCGGTTATTTTACAAATGTTATTTTAAACATCTTTTTCAATACATTGTATATCATTTCCCAGTAAGCTTTAAGCTTACTACAAGATAAATATGCTTTTTCTCTTTGCATTTCCAACACTTACTTGATTTTGATTTATACATTATTGACAATTTACCCAGTGTTAGATAACATCTATGTAACATTTTCATGTAGTTTTCTTTTAAACCATAGCTTGCTGTAAATTCCATACATTCTATTGCAGCCTAACAGTATGGCTCCTCTGGAATTTGCCACACTCAAATACACACACACATACACATGAATTTGTAATCTGTCTGTGCTTGGCTATCCGGAGCTGAAATACATGACATTTCACACACCCATTCAAACTCATGTATTTGGAAAGGATCCCTAACTTGGCAGAGAGAGAGAGAAGATCTGAAATAGAGGACAAAACAGGACATAGCATTAAAATGAAATTGAAATAGTTGACAGTCCTGTATTATACAAGACAAGTGGCAATCCTAAGCGACTAGAGCCCTGGTCTCTCCTAGGTCATAATAAGACATGCTCCCAGGTTACATTTTAATAGAAAAAATAAATATGCGGGTTCCTTAGGGAAGAGCCGTAGCCCAATGCTAGAGCATATGCTTTGTATGCCGATGGTCACAGATTTAATCCCTAGCAACTTCAGTAGGGCTGAGAGGGACCCCTGCCTGAAACACTAATTTCTGAACACCCCTAACTGTAGCTAGTAGTGAGGCATAGAATAATAGAACTTTAGATTGATAGGAACCCTGAGGGTCATCTAGTCCAACCCCCTACAATGAAGGAATCTCAATTAAAGCATAAAGGACCATCTAACCCCTTCTTAGAAACCTCCAAGGAAGGAAAGCCAACCACCTTCTGAGATGGTCCATTTCACAGTCAAACAGCTCTTACCCTCAGACAGTTCTTCCTGAACTTCCTTATTGTTAGAAAGTTCTTCTTGATGCTTAGTTGGAATCTCCTTTCTTGTAACTCTGTAGGGTTTCAGTCCTACCCTACAGAGCAGGAGAGAATAAGCATGCTCTTCCATGTGACAGCCCCAACTCCCTCAACTGTTCCCCAGAAGGCTTGGTTTCCAGATCCTTGACCATCTCGGTTACCTTCCTTTGCACCCATTCCAGTTGACTCATGTGAAGCTTGTGGTCTCCTAAGACCCCTCGATCCACTTGACATGTATTACTGGCAAGCCAAGTGTCCCCCACCTGATACTTGTGCAGTTGGTTCTTCCTGCCTAAGTGCCGAACCTGACATTTGTCCCTACTTAAATTCATTTTGTTAGTTTGGGCCCAGTTCTCCAAACTATTAAGGTCATTCTGTTCTCTGTGGCATTAGCTACCCCTCCCAGTTTGGTGTCATCTGCAAATTAGATAAGCATCCCTCAATTCCTTCATCCACGTTGTTTATAAAGATGTTGAACAACAACGGGCCCAAGGCAGAACTCTGCAATAACCCATTTGTCCCTTTTTTCCAGGAGCCCTTTGTGAGCACACATTGGGTTCCGTCAACCAACCAACTACAAATCCACCTAAAAGTAACCTCATCCAGCCCACATTTTATCAGATTCTTCGCAAAAATATCATGGGGGACTTTGCTAAAAGACTTACTGAAATCAAGATACACAACGTCCACAGTATTCCCATGATCCACCAATCTTGTAACTATCCAAAAAAAAGCAGTGAGATTTTTCTGGCATGACTTGTTTTTGAGAAACCCATGCTAGGTCTTAGTAATTACAGCATCCTTTTCTAAATCTCATAGACCAAGTTGGGCACTACTTTCCTTTTGGGTGAAGACAGAGGCAAAGTAGTTGTTGAGCAGTTCTGCCTTCTCTCCGTCCCCCAATAGCATTTCTCTGTCTTCTTCACAGAGAGGACTACATCCTTCTTTTTCTTCCTCTTGCTTTGAAAGTAGCCAGAGAAACCTTTTAAAAAATTATTTTTAACTTCTCTTGCAAGCCTGAGCTTATTCTGAACCCCTGTCTGACCTCCCTGCAGCTGGGTGTGCTGTGATGTCTGCAGCTGCTGTCCTTGCTACTTTGGCCTAGAATTGGTGTCCAAGGTGAGGGCATGGAATCACTTTTGCAGCTCAGGTGATACAGTTTGCACCCAACCAGTGCTAAGGGCAGTTGGGAGGGAGGTTACACCACGGTTAGTGGTGCCCTTCGGGGGAGACATTCCTTATGTAGAAGGGCTGTAGCGTAGTGGCAGAGGACCTGCTTTGCATGTAGAAAGTCCCAAGGTCAACCCCTCCTGGCATCTCCAAATAGGCAAACCCCTGCCTGAAACCCTGGGGAGCTGCTGCCAGGCAGTGTAGGCAGTACTGAGCTCAATGAGCCCATGGTCTGACTCAGTAAAAGGCAGCTCCCTGTGTTCCTTTTACAGATTCCTCTTGGAGCTCAGATTGGGGCCTCACCGGACCAAGTCCTCCCAGAGAATCGGACGCCATGGCTCTCTCTGAGTGTTACATCGCAGTCAAGCTGGCAGATCAGCCGCTGGCTCCCAAGTCCATTTTGCGCCTGCCAGAAACGGAGCTGGGCGAGTGGCCCTTGGGGGGCTGCAGCATCTCCTACCTGAAGCAGCTCATCACAGGGAAGCTGCAGGAATCTGTCCCCGACCCGGAACTCATTGGTGAGCTGCTGTTCTTAACTTCCTGCCATATCATCATCACCATCATCAGAACTCAAGGTCATGAAATGCCCTGGCCACACCTGCACCACACATTTAAAGCTGTGTCATGGCTTCCCCCAAAGAATCCTGGGAAATGTAGAGACCTGCACCCCATTCCTTTCACAGAGCTACAGTTCCTGGAGTTCCAGGGAAGAAGAATCCAGGTCTCTCAGAGACAAGGCTAACCGCTCTGTTTCATCCAGGTGTAGCTATTGTTGAACGCCAGCTCCCACCATCCCTGACCACTGGTCATGATTGTTGTTGCTGATGGGCGTTGGACTCCAACAACAAGGCCAAATCCATGGTGTTACTAGAAAGCACTTACCAACTAGGGACCAGTGTGCCCATGAGATCTCCTTGCCCTGCATGTGCCCGTTCAACAGCTTTGATTGGTGGGATTCACCCCATTACAGGCACCACATAAGACCCACTCCACATTTGTAAGAACTCGATCCTTTAGTGTGGCAGCACCTAAACTCTGGAACTCCCTGCCTATTGATCTCAAGCAGGCACCTTCACTGTATTCCTTTTGGTGTCTGCTAAAATGTTCTTGTAAATTGTAAATAAGATAAATAATTGTAAACATAAGATCTTGATCTTATGTTTTACCTTTTTGCAAAGCACTTTCAGGGTTTTTTCTTTTTACAATCAACCAGTGTATTAATTTTTATAAAACAAACAATCAGACATCTGGAGGGGGGCACCATGTTGTCCAGTTCTGGTTCAGAAAATGATGCTGGTACCTCCCTGGCCCACAAGCCCAGCTTTTTCACGTGTGCCATGCTGCACTGCCTGCCTGCCTTTCAGATCTGATCTACTGTGGACGGAAGCTGCGGGATGACCAGACACTTGAATTCTATGGCATCCAGTCCGGCTCCACAGTCCACGTCCTCCGAAAGTCCTGGCCAGAGCCAGAACAGAAGCCAGGTAAGCCGGGATGGGACCAACCACTTTGGGAACCACTGGTCCGGTCGGTGCATGAAGGCCAAGATGTCCCTGCATCGTCAAGTCCCTGCTCTGTGTCCCCTTCTGGCACCTCAGACAGTGGAATTACAGAATATGCTTGACCCTTGTCTCATGGATGCCTGCTCCTGCTGTCGCCTTTTGCTGACTGATTCCACCGAGTGTCTGATCTCTTGCTCTGCCCTTCTTCCCCCCAGAGCCAGTGGACAAAGCTGCCGCAGTCCGGGAGTTCCGGGTCCTGCACACCGCTCTGCACAGCAGTCCTGTCTTCAGGGATTCGGTGAGCATGGCTGATGCTGCCCCTCCTGGATCCACTGCACCCCTTTCGCAGGGAAGTGGGAAGCGTCGATACGTTGCAGCTGCTGTTCTCAAAGGCAGCTTGTGGCTTTCTCTGTCAGCCTTGCTGATTTCTCTGTGTCCCCCACGCAGGTCTTCAAGATGCTGGGGAACAAGGAGTCGCTCGATCAGATCATTGTTGCTACCCCTGGCCTCAGCAGCGACCCAGTCGCTTTGGGTAGGTAGGCTTGGTGTGTAGGCAAAGACACTGCCATTCTGCGTTTATCTCAGGCTGTCATACCTGAGCTGGCAAAAGTTTGACACTTAGGATTTAACTGTGTGAGGTCGACCCGTCTTGTCTTCTTCAAACCCCTCCTACCACCTACTGCAGGTACCAGAAGCATTGCAATCAGACCTGCCTTCCTTCTGTCTGGATACTGCCTTCAATTCCCCTTATCATCCAGTTTTCTGACCACCATCCCAAACCAGGTTGTCAGCCAGCATGTTATGCCCACTGAGCACGCTGAGTCCACATTGGGCTGGCTTTTTATAGGGTTCTCCCCGCCAAAATGTGCTTAATGCGTACCTTGGGGTTCCTCTGAGTCTTCTTGGACTTCCCCCTTGTTCAAGAGTGGTGCCAATTTGGTAGGTGATGGCAAAGTAAGTGACAGGGCTCTCCCTCTGTAGACTGGAAATAGAGGGGGTGGTGATTAGACGGAACCCTTGAATACAGGTTCAGGGAGAGGGCCGGGACCAGTAGGGTACACCAAATATTAGAGGGGTGGGCAGGGGAAGGACTAAACCACGTGAAAAATGAACATAATATTTTAGCTGCAGTTCATTCATTTTCAGCTTTGTGCCATTGAGCTCCTTGCTTTCATATACAGTGGTACCTCAGGTTACAGACACTTCAGGTCACGCGTTTTCAGGTTGTGCACCGTGCCGAACCCGGAAGTACCGGAACGGGTTACTTCCGGGTTTCGGTGCAGAAGTGATAAATCGTGCTTTGCGCATGCGCAGAAGCGCCAAATTGCGACCTGCGCATGCACAGACACAACGCTGTAGGTTGCGAACGTGCCTCCCACATGGATCACGTTCGCAACCCAAGGTTCCACTGTATCAGTTTCTAACACTGCTCACATATTCCTGTGCACCACCCTGAGATCTTCTGAAGTATATACGGTAAGTTTTCTTCTGAAGTATATAAATTCTGCAGTATGTAAATTTAATAATAATAATATTTATTGGTGGATAGGATGTTACTGATTTTTCTTGTTGATTACAATAATTTCTTTGTCTGACAGGTGTCTTGCAGGATAAAGATCTTTTCTCTGTCTTTGCTGACCCGAATATGTTGGACACGTAAGTTTTTGTTTAAGCATCATAGACCTGAGTCCTGGTGTCCTCCTGAGTCACTCCAGAGAGAGATTTTCACAGACAAAACAGATTTCCTGTCAAACTTCCAAACTTTTGGCCCTTCCCCTGAAAAAAAAGTCAAGATTTTTGTGGTGCTGGTTTTTTTTATTTTTTTGCACCTGGCACCTATTTCCCTATGTGAAGGCATCTCAACCAGTTCTGAGTTACTGAACCATTTAAAAAAAGTTTTGTTACTGAATTGGCAAAACTGATGAACTTAGACTGGAACTGAAGACAAACCTTGCAAAGTTTTAGGAAGAACGTTAGAATTTTTTTAATATCACAAGCTGTTGGGCAGTGGAAAAGGCTACTACGGAAGAAGGCAACTTCATTTTGTTAGATTTTTTTGTTAAGTCTGGATGGCCTACCTATCAGGGCTCTTGTAGGAGATGGTTTCTGCCATTGGTGGGGCTGGGGTAGATGTCCTTGGGGGGGGGGTCCTGTGGCTGTTGGGCCTCCCCCAGCTTACTTGTTCTTGCCACTCTTTCTAGGCTCATCCCATCCCACCCTGCCTTGGTGAATGCCATTATCTTGGTTCTCCACTCCGTGGCCAGCAGCACCCCCTTGCCTACGGGAGAGACCTCCTCACGCAGCATGCCTTCCAGCTCCTACCGGGACATGCCAGGTGAAGGAGGTGCTCCCACTTGGGGCACAGATCTCTGAGGGGCTGAGAGGCAATTGTAGTGCATTTCTGATGTTTTGTAATTCTAAAATGGGGAGTTCGCACATCAGAATTTGTATTGAATGGTACCTGAGTCCTTCCCTCTGGTCTCTTTCCTTGGGCAGGTGGCTTCCTGTTTGAAGGTCTCTCTGATGATGAAGACGATTTCCATCAGGTAATGTTGAAAAGACCTGAGAGTTGCGTTGGGTGTCCCTGTGAAGGACATGAGGCCAAAGGACCATCCAGTCCTGCCTCCTGTTCTGTTAGAATTTCTGCTCCATGGTTGCAGTCATGGGATTTATGTCTATCACATGACGGTGCATGTTTTGACTCCACAGAGTGGGAAGTGACGGAGGCCGGATGTTTGTGTTACTGTGTTCCGTAAAGTGGGACTGTTTTCCTTTGTTCTTTTTTTACTGTCTGATGCTAGAGAGAGAGGGAGCCATGTTGCAGTGCTCTGTGTGTGTTTATATGTAAATAAAGTAGATTAGCCAAAATGCTGAGTTGCTGAGGTCTGTCACGCATGAGCTGCGAAGACTCTGCGGATCCCTAAGTGTGCCGGTGTCTCTTGACATCGGTTGCTATGATGTTCGGGCTGAAGAAAGCTTTTGAAGCTCCTGAACGATCGACCAGGAGAGAGGGAACATGCCAGTCGGGCATGTGTCTCTGCCAGGGTCCTCCTCTAGTGTAGGCTGAGCTCCTGACTTGTGGGAAACCACGGGGTCAACCAGATGCCTCTTCTGACAAGCCCATCCGCAGGAAAGCAGGGCGACTTTACTTAACCCAATTGTGGTGGCCATCAACTGACACTTGGAAGCATACGACCTCTGTTACCAGAGTTCACCACACAGTTGCCCTGGCAAATAGCCTGTGCTGGTTCCGGGGGGGGGGGGTTACCGTGAGGCGTGGTCAAAGTCCGGTCCTGGGCCAAGGGTCTGGAGACTGTCCACCAAGGGGGAAGCGGGGTCCAAAGCAAGAAGCCGGGTGTGATCGGGAACTCCGGAAAAACAGGTCTGGGTGCTAGCAGAAACAGGTTTCCAACGTCGTTGCTCCCACAACCTGGAACTGGGCTGACTGGCCTTTATCTCCTCTGAGGCCAGGGGCGGTCCCGGCCCACAGGTGACCCGCCTCTCCTGGCCTTAAGGTGAGCACTCCTCCTGAGAGAACCCAGTTCCCTCCGCCTCTCTGCCCTGAGCCTCTGCAGCTCAGGAGAGGCTGGAGGGTTACTGGACCGAGAGGCGACCTCACCTTCCCCTGACAGGGCTGGGAGAGGCGCACCTGCAGGCAATGGGTCCTCAATCACCTCCGGAGCCAGAGTGGATACATCTGGTGTCAGATTCAAGGCCCTGCCCCGGCTCAGCCGGCCCTGGAGGTGGGGACTCCTGTGTAGGCTGGGACTCCTCAGATTCAGCTTCTGAATCAGATTCCCAGGCCATCACATAGCCATTGGTAGCTTTATTCCCCATGAATGTGTCTAAATTGTTCAAAAAGCTGCTCATGTTAGCAGCAATGCTTACCTCTTACAGCAAATTCAGTAGTTTCACTCTGCTTGGAGGGCTTCCTAGTGTTTCGTTTCTTTTTAAATTGCTCACAATTCGGTTTCATTGGATGGTCCTGAGTTACAGGATTGTGAGAGAGGGAGAAAAGCTTTCTGCACTGTGCCTAATGTTATGCCTTGATCATGTCCCCTCATTCAAAAAGTTGAAATATGTCATCTGTTAATGGATATGCAGCAAGACGACACATTGCCTTAAAAATACGTTGGGGTTGAATTTGATATGACTTGTAAGCTTTGGGAGAGAGCTGTCGGTTTTTTATATTTTGGAGTGCCTTTTAAATATTAAGTGCTACTTAGATTTTTCAGCACTGAATGGGAATCTCTCAGAGCAAAAACATACGCCTCTGACTCTCAAGTTCTTGAGCTGCCTTGTTCAAAACACAGCCTATACCACCGAATACCAGGTGCTTGGGGTAAAAACAGCTGTCTTGGTGGGCTTCCCAGGGGCTTCAGGTCTGATCCAGAATGGCCTTTCTTATGCTGGGCAGTTGGCAGGATCTCTGTATCGACTGGATTTGCAAAGATGCAACTGAATTGCACTCAGAAATAGCAAGAGTCTAGAAGCTGATTCCTCCTGTTGTTTGCATTGTGAGAGAAGCGAAGTAGGAGCAGAACGAATGTTAGAATAGCCCTGCAGAATCAGGCCAATGGCTCACCCAGTCAAGCATGCTGTCCTCACTGTGGCCCACCAGATGTCTCTGCAGGAAGCTCACAAGCAGGATCCGAGCACAAGAGCCTCTCCCCTTCCAGCAACTGGTATTCAGAACCATTTACGGCTCCCAACAGTGGAGGCAGAATGCGGCCGTCCTGGCTCGGAGCCACTGATAGCCCTCTCCGCCATGAATTTCTCTTAAGTGCGCTGAGTGCTTGCTGGCTTATTCTGATGTGCGAATGCAGCCAGTCTATGAAGTCATCCAAAGATTATCCAGAACTCTTCAGTATTTCCTTTCTAGAGAGGAAGCAGGTGTCTCTGTGTCAGGCAGAGACTCCTCTAGTGGGGATTCTGAATGTTCCCAGCTGGTTCAGAAATAGAACCACTTTTTAAAAAACGGAACCCAGAGGCCCCGCTCCTGGTCTCTGCTCACTTGGGTTGGAGAGTCAGCTGTGCAGTTGAAACGAACCTTTTTGTGCAAGCAGTAAGCAGCAGCATTTCCTCTTTGCTCTTGCAGAGCACAAGGACCACACCTTCCAGCAGCACCTCTGGGTCCCGCCCGGCGTCCCTTGGCTACACTGGGGCTGCCGGCCCCCGGCCCATCACCCAGAGCGAATTGGCGACGGCCCTGGCTCTGGCCAGTACCCCTGAGAGCAGCTCCCACACTCCGACCCCTGGGACCCAGGTAAAAGGGAAGCATGGGGTGTGGCTGCATGCTGCTGGACACCTTCCAGAGGCATTCCTGGGGGTTGGACTAGATGACCTTGGGAGGGCCTCCCAACTCTAGGATTCTGTGGTATTAAAAAGACCTGGGGTGCAGGCCCGTTTCCTGTCCATGCTGTATACACACATGTGCTTCTATGCCAAGGGTGAGGGGTTTATTCTCCAGCTGAGGGCCACATTCCCCTCATCGGCAACTTGCTGGAGGCCAGGGGTGGGAGGGGCCTGGCACAAGAAGCCCTGGGGTTTGGGCCCTGTGGGCCACCTCCTTACAGTTCCCTCTGGGACACAAAGCACTGCCTTAGTGGTACAGGAACTTCGGAGGGGAATATTCTGCTCCCCCTGCAACAGGGATGAGGCAGCTGTGGCCCTCCAGCTTCCATTCACCCTGACCATTGACTTTGCTGGCCCTGGTTGCTGGGCTGGGAGTCCAATATCACCTGTAGAGCCACAGGTTTCTCCACCCCTGCGGTAAAGAGACCTATAATGGGAAATCCTCCATTCCCTTCTATGCACCAAAAGCACCTTCTTCCTCTTCCTTTCCCAGGGGCATTCTTCAGGCACGTCTCCGATGTCCTCCAGCGTCCAGTCAGGAACGCCCATCACCAATGACCTCTTCAGCCAGGCCTTGCAGCACGCCTTGCAGGCTTCCGGGCAGCCAAACCTTCAGGTCCGTAACCTTCAGGCGCACCTGCGCACCCCAGTGGCGCAGTCGGCTTGGCCGATGCCTTCCTTGCTTTTGTGGCCTGCAGCGCACTGCACCCACAAGCCACTTTTACAAGGAGGGCTCCTTTGGGAGAAAGAGTGGGGTGGAAATGTAATTACTAAATAAATCAACCTGGTATCATGACATCCTCTTTAACCACCCTACGCAAGATGGGTTAGGCTCAGGGCTAGCAACTTGCCCAGTTTCTTTATCTCTCCCCTACTCTGTCTCCCCTGCTTGAAGCTAATTCAAGTGAGCATTTAGTTTCATGACAACCTAGCAGGGCCAGGGAAGCCAAGCCTGAGGCTGCCTGAGGTGATTGCAGGCAGACCTGGATTTCCCCTGGAGATTTCCTGTGAGTTAAGCCTAGTGTTTTGCAGCCTCCATGTGCCCCCTCCTTCTCCCTGAGCAGCTTTATGAGGTGGGTCAGGCAGACGATTATCTTGATTGATTGTTCAAGGTTCCAGGGCAGGTGATAGCATTAAACACAACATTTAAAACAATTTAAAACAACTTGCAACCATAAAATTAAGGTGGGTCCTAAAAACATAAGGTAAAGGTAAAGGTACCCCTGCCCGTACGGGCCAGTCTTGACAGACTCTGGGGTTGTGCGCCCATCTCACTCAAGAGGCCAGGGGCCAGCGCTGTCCGGAGACACTTCCGGGTCACGTGGCCAGCGTGACATCGCTGCTCTGGCGAGCCAGAGCCACACACGGAAACGCCGTTTACCTTCCCGCTGGTAAGCGGTCCCTATTTATCTACTTGCACCCGGAGGTGCTTTCGAACTGCTAGGTTGGCAGGCGCTGGGACCGAGCAGCGGGAGCGCACCCCGCTGCAGGGATTCGAACCGCCGACCTTTCGATCGGCAAGCCCTAGGCGCTGAGGCTTTAACCCACAGCGCCACCTGCGTGTAAAAACATACACCTTGAGTATTCAAAGCCAGGGATACAGCTGTGTCTTCACAATCCACCAGAAGCTGTGCAATAAAGGCACAGCTTTGAAGAAAATCGTTCCACAGCTTGGGCCACCACAGAGAAGGCCCTCTCCCCTTGTCCCCCATCCCTGCAGGCAGAGGAACTGCCAAGAGGGCCTCCTCTGCTGATTTCTGCACCCACCCAAAAGTGCCTGTCAGGAAGGAGGTGGCCTCAGGTATTTGGGGCCTGAGTCATTTCAAACATTCACCTTGAATTGGGCCTGGGAATGAACTGGAAACCACTGCCTTGCCCAAGAGCACCGTGCCAACTTCTGCAGCCCTGGCTCTGGTTCTCTCCCACTGCCCCTCCAAATCCAGCCATCCCACTTGACTGTGTTGGGCCTTGGGCTAACTCTGCTCCTTCCCTCTCTTCCGCCTACAGAGCCAGTGGCAGCTGCAGCTGCAGCAGTTGCGGGACATGGGCATCCACGACGACGAGCTGAGCCTCCGAGCCCTCCAGGCCACTGGGGGGGATATCCAGGCCGCTCTGGAGCTCATATTTGCTGGAGGAGCCCCCTAATGTCTCTGCATGCTTACCTGCATGCCTCTGACGGAGAGGCCTTGGACCCTGGGAGGTTATTCTATTGCGCTTGATCCCTGCACCCACTGAGCCCGTCTTTGGGCACCCAGCACCCACCATTGCCCTGTTCTCCATCCATGCTGCACTGGGCCAGCCCACAATCTCCCCCACCCTCCACTTTTCCTTGTCTGAAGAAAAGCCTTTTTAAGGCAGAGGGGCTGATGGACAGCAACAAGGCAGAAGCTCTGACTTTGGGATGGATTGTGATGAACCAGCAGCTGCTTCCAGGGCTGGGTGAAAAGACTCTGCACCCCAGACAGCTGGGTGCCCATGTGCCCCTGTGGGAAGAAGATCGGGCACTGAAGGGATCCTCCATCGTTCTGAATAACTTGCATGCTTTTTCCTCCTGTGTTCATGACTCTTGTCTAATTTGTATGACTCTCAGGCACCTTAATTAAAGCTGCCCTTCTCCCAACAGGCTGTGCTTCTGTTGTCCATTAAGGTTTTGAGCCTCTGGTGCTCAGCTGAGAGCCGCCTAGTGCTCTCATGAAACAAGGGTGGGCATCCAGCAAAGCTGAATGTTGGAAGATTTAGAGCAGCTTAAAAATGGGAGTTTTTCATGGAGTGCACAGTTAAGGCATGGATCTGGCTCTCCCAAGAGACAGGGCTGGCCACCTGACAGCTTTAGAAGAGGATTGGACAAATTCATGAAGGAGAGGGGGATCGATGGCTACTAGCCCCCATGGCTATGCTGTGCCTCCACGGTCAGAGGCAGCAATGCTTCTGAATGCTAGTTGCTGGGAACCACAGGAGGGGAGAGGGTTTCTCTTGTGCTTGGATCCTGTTTGCAAGCTTCCCACAGGCGCCTGGTTGTCCACTGTGAGAACAGGAGGTTGGGCCAGATGGGCCATTGGCCTCATCCAGCAGGACCTTCTGGTGTTCTTATGGGAGGACAGAAGGCAGATCAGGATTAAGGCAGGGACTGTAGCTGAGTGCAGAGTGCCTGCTTCATGCATGCAAAAGGACCGAGTTTCAATTATGGCATCTCCAGCTCCTGGGTTATTTGAAAAGATCAGGTAGCAGGTGAATGGGAAAGATCTCTGCCTGAGCTGTAGGTTTAAATATGCAGGTGATTCCAGTGGACATATTCTGGTGGTGCATGGAGTAACAGACTATCCTCTGTTAAAAAATAAATTCAATACATGAATAGACCCATTAAGAAAATATATAATTACCTGTGCTAAATATGCATTGGGGATGCGGGTGGCACTGTGGGTTGAACCACAGAGCCTAGGGCTTGCTGATCAGAAGGTCGGCGGTTCGAATCCCCGCGACGGTGTGAGCTCCCGTTGCTCGGTCCCTGCTCCTGCCAACCTAGCAGTTTGAAAGCATGCAGTGCAAGTAGATAAATAGGTACCGCTCCGGTGGGAAGGTAAACGGCATTTCCGTGCGCTGCTCTGGTTTGCCAGAAGTGGCTTAGTCATTCTGGCCACATGACCCAGAAGCTGTACGCCAGCTCCCTCAGCCAATAAAGCGAGATGAGCGCTGCAACCCCAGAGTCGGTCATGGCTGGACCTAATGGTCAGGGGTACCTTTACCTTTTTCCTTTAAATATGCATTACCCTGAATATTTAATAAAATTATCAACATTTATTTAATTAGACCCAATGGTACGATGCTCAGTTCATCAAAATGCACACACCAGCAACATCATTATCTGTAAATTCTGAAAATGCACAAAGGGTTTCAGTTCTAGTTTGGCAATGTGTTGATCAACAGTAAATGGTGTGGCTACATATTACGTCAACCTTGAAAGCACTGAATCTTCAAAAATACTCTCAACTTTTTTCTTAACCTCTTAGTCAACATGTCCTCCAGATGTTGCTGCCCCCCAACTCTCGTCATTCCAGACAACTGCCCATGTTGCTGTAATCCAAAAAACCATTTAGCTGTAATTCCTGCATTTGCAACTCTGCGATTCTGTGAACCTCTAGCGGCCCACAGTTTCCCCATCCTTGGCTGTCATGAAGTTTAGAGGCAGCAGGCGGTGCTCTTCGCACGGAGGGTGTGCAGCGCTCCAGGGAAGTCCCAGCTGGCTGCCAGGATGAGCTGGGAAGGAATAGCATTTAGAGGAGGACTGAATAGAAATCCGTGGGCAGGTCTCAGAGAGGGAGGCGATCTCCCCCTTTCCTGCAGCCCTGCCACCTGGGGATCCAGCGTTGGCATCATCTGAGGAAACTAGGAATGCGTAGGGAGTTGTGTCATTAAACCCTGTAACCTGTTTTGAAAGGGAGTCACATTCTGTGTTTCTGGCTGCCTCTGTATAATGAAAGATACAGGACTTCCCTGGGGTGCTGGAAAGGGAAAAGGGAGGAAGATCATCTGCTTTGTCTGCAAAAGGTCCTCAGCATCTCCAGGAGTCTCTTCTGCTGCCTGTCCTGACTTTTTCCACATTCACCTTCCTTCCATTGTGTCGTTGGGGTTTTCCAAACACAAGAGCTGTAGTTTGGTCCTTAAAACATGAATCCTTTGAGGTGTAGGAACCTTTTGTTTCACGTGCCCTGGGTAGCTGCTGGACAGAGCTTCAAGGTAGGTCCCTATGACGCCCTTGTTTGTTCCAGAGGTTGGGAAAACCAAGACCACCCAAAGAAGCCATCTGGTCCTTTTGTTGGATTGTTATAAAATAAAAATAAAAATAATAAAAAGAAGCCATCAAGTGGATGATCTGAAACTCCCAATTCCCAAGCGCCATTTTGGCATTCTGTTCCACTACAAAAGCAAAAACGCAAGGCAATGAACATGTACAGTGGTACCTCGGGTTACATACGCTTCAGGTTACAGACTCCGCTAACCCAGAAATAGTACCTCGGGTTAAGAACTTTGCTTCAGGAGCGGGAGGCCCCATTAGCTAAAGTGGTGCTTCAGGTTAAGAACAGTTTCAGGTTAAGAATGGACCTCCGGAACAAATTAAGTACTTAACCCGAGGCACCACTGTATCATTATTATGATAAACCATTTTTGGGTGGAAGTAAAAGGCACCCATTGTTACCTAAATAACCATACGCTTGAAGGAAGAAAGGGGTGGGACCCAAATATTGTTACACTTCTCCCTATTAGAAGCCTCAGTGGGGGCTGACTTTTAGTAAATTGGCTGTGTACAGCACATGTCTTCCCTCAAAAGACTCCTGGGAACTGTAGTTTGTTAAGGGTGTCAGGAATTGTAGCTCTTTGAAGATGCTCCATTCCACACCTTGTTATTCATTTCTCTGGAAATTCTCTCTCACTTATCAGCATTCTTCTTGTCACTGTGGAATGTTGCTGTGATAAAGCAATAAGGAGGATTTCGGAAACGGAGTGCAAAGCAAACCACTCGCAAGGCACGGGGTGGAAACTTTAATCTGAGACAATCTTCAGGCTGGAGTTGTGGAAAGAACTCTGTGTGGAACAAGCAAGACTTAGCGAGCACTTCTGCTTTTGGGAGGTGCTGTAGCTACAGGATAGAGGAGGAGCTTTTAGACTCTGAACTTGGTGGTTCCACAATTATTATTTGTGCATTACATTTATATATCAGCCCCCCAGCACATTTAAAAGGCCATAGATTGTTTAACTGCCCAAGGCCTGGGTGAAGAGGCACCTAAAGAAACGCAATGAGAACACCAGAGGAGCCTCCCTGGGGAGAGCATTCCACCACCAGGGAGCCACCTTAGAAAAGGTCCGTTCTTGTGTTGCCACCCTCTGGACCTCTCTTGGAGGAGGCACACGAAGAACGGCTGCAGAGGATGATCTCAGGGTCAGGGTCCAGGAGAGCTCACATGGAGAGAGGCATGTTTAAAGCTTTATAGGCCATTTCTACATCACCTTTACAAGAGGAGAGTTATTTCCCTCAACTTTAAGATTCGGTAAACCATCTCTCCAGAGTTGGGGGGCCGTCCTGCTCTTTCTGGAGTTCTGGAGCCAGTGTGGTGTAGTGGTTAAGAGTACTCGTAATCTGGTGAACCATGTTTGCATCTCTGCTCCTCCACATGCAGCTGCTGGGTGACCTTGGGCCAGTCACACTTCTCTGAAGTCTCTCAGCCCCACTCACCTCACAGAGTGTTTGTTGTGGGGAGGAAGGGAAAAGGAGAATGATAGCCGCTTTGAGACTCCTTTGGGTAGTGATAAAGCGGGATATCAAATCCAAACTCTTTTTCTTCTCTTCTTCTCCACAACTTCCTGCCCCAATAGCACAACCATCATCCTTCTGATGCTGTTTTTCTTGACCTTCATAGTCTGTAAGCTGCTTTGATCAGCTGGTAGAAAACACGCCCTCCAAAAGTCCTGATTTTCCAGGTATGGTCCCGGAATTACAGAAGGTGTCCCAGTTTCTGATCTGATCTCAGAATGTCCCACTTTTCCTTTTTCCTCCCCTCCACATCTCGGAGAACAATGAAAAGTATTGTGTGTGTAGAGGTGAAAAAATGGGCTTCTGTTTCTACAAGAAAAAGAATGCATACCCTCCTACATTTCTCCGATGAAAATTGGGATACCCCATTCCATAATGATAATTTTACCATTTATACCCCACACATCTTACTGGGTTGCCCCAGCCACTCTGGGCGGCTTCCAACATATATAAAAAACATAATAAAACATTAAACAATTTTTTAAAACTTCCCTATACAAAATTGCTTTCAGATGGCTCAGAGGTTGGGTAGCTCCATGCCCTCCAACATTTATCAAATGAAAATAGGAATTTCCTAAGGAAAAGCAGGACATTCCGGGATCAAATCAGAAACCGAGATGGCTTCTCTAAATCAGGGACATCTCTGGAAAATAGGGACACTTGGAGGGTCTGAAAATACCTGCACCAAATGAAGGAAATGAAGCTGGCTTTCGAAGCCCTTCCTATAGTTTGGAAGAAAAAGGTCATCAATCCGCTTTAAATTATTAAATTGAAATGCTTCTGTAGCCAGCCATTTTTTGGGAAGTGTTAATGGAGAAATCTGAGGGCTCTCTTGGACAAAAAACAAGGACACCAGCCAGGAATACCAGATCAAAACAGCAGCCAATAGGTTCGGTCTTTATTGAAGACTGTCGCGACAGGACTCCCACCTGCCACAAGGTGGAACAAGATGGAAGCCCCAAACAAAAGAGAACCCAAACTTTTATTAGCTGCTTTTATTAGCTGCTTTTATTAGCGCGGGTGGCGCTGTGGGTGAAAGCCTCAGCGCCTAGGGCTTGCCGATCGAAAGGTCGGCGGTTCGAATCCCCGCGGCGGAGTGCGCTCCCGTTGCTCGGTCCCAGCGCCTGCCAACCTAGCAGTTCGAAAGCACCCCCGGGTGCAAGTAGATAAATAGGGACCGCTTACTAGCGGGAAGGTAAACGGCGTTTCCGTGTGCAGCTCTGGCTCGCCAGAGCAGCGATGTCATGCTGGCCACGTGACCCGGAAGTGTCTCCGGACAGCGCTGGCCCCCGGCCTCTTAAGTGAGATGGGCGCACAACCCCAGAGTCTGTCAAGACTGGCCCATACGGGCAGGGTTACCTTTACCTTTACCTAATCTCCATGTTACACCCCCCCAAACTACATCACTCATGTATCACGGTTACATCATGAAGGGAGGTCTGGTGGCAGTAATCTGAGCATCCTGGACCCTGCCCCATGGTTCTCCTTGCCCTCCACCAAACACCCATCAAGTGTAACAAAAAAGATATTTACATTTCCCTGTTTCCCAGCCAAGTTAATCACACCCTTTTGTCTTCATCTGGGTTTGTTATTTCTGGAATGGCTACCTGTCTGGCACTCAGGTATCAGGATGCCAGGGATTATTACCCACGCAGAGGGGCTGCTGAGTAGCTGAGCTCAAATGTCTATATGAGTTTCTGAAGTTTTCCCAGTGAGCCAGTACATAGATACATTTATCAGTGAATTCTTACATTTGGTATCCTGCAGCAAGGGCCCTTTGAATAGATAGGAAGAAACTGTGATGAAGTGTTTTGTGGGGACAAATAACAAAAGTCACAGAAGTGATTGTGCTGGTTTTGGTAGTGGGCTGCATGTGCATGATATCTGCTGGAGGGGCAACCCCCCCCCAAACCTATACATAAATTCCTGCAACAGTTGCATGGGGAATGTTTATTCCTTTATTGTAAATGGAGCCTGACACTGTCTACTCAGAAGTAAGTCCCACTGTATTGAATGAAGCTGACTCCCAGGTAAGCCTTACACTGCAGTCATGAGGAGGAGGAGGAGAAAGAGAAGGAGGATTTGCCAAATGCAGCCACATGCTCAACACATTTTTGGCCCTGAGCTTTTCTGGAGAAAGTCAGCAAGTTCCTAAATGTCTAGTAAGGCCATGAAGACAAACCATGAAGCAGGAGAGTGTGTTACGTGCACTATAACTCGCTCTACGTGGGGCTGCCCTTGAGACTGACCCAGAAATTCCAGCGGGTGCAGAATGCCACAGTGAGACTCCTTACGGGGTCCTCGCTGTGGGATCACATTCACCCGGTGCTATACCAGCTGCACTGGCTCCCGGTGGAGTACAGGATCAGGTTTAAGGTGCTGGTTTTAACCTTTAAAGCCCTATACAGCCTAGGACCCTCGTACCCACGGGACCGCCTCTCCTGGTATGTCCCACAGAGGAACTTACGGTCTTCAAACAAAAACATCTTGGAGGTCCCGGGCCACAGGGAGGTTAGGCTGGCCTCAACCAGAGCCAGGGCTTTCTCAGCTGTGGCCCCGATCTGATGGAATGCTCTGTCACAAGAGACTAGGGCCCTGTGGGACTTGACATCTTTCCGCAGGGCCTGCAAGACAGAACTGTTCCACCAGGCCTTTGGCCAAGGCACAGTCTGACTCCCTACTTTGGTAATCCTCATAGAACTCTAGCCCAATGGTTGCCATTAATTTGATTCTGAATTGATTTTAATGGAATGATTTTAGAATGTTGTATTATTTTATTGTTGTTAGCTGCCCTGAGCCCAGCTTCGGCTGGGGAGGGCGGGATATTAATAATAATAATAATAATAATAATAATAATAATAATAATAATAAGGCATAGTTTTAGGTGTAGAGGCAAGAGGGGGAGCTGTTTATTTGTCCTGGTTTTGCAAAGGAGTCTCCTCACTGGCAACGCATAATGAAGTAATTTTCTCGGTCTCCGACCAGTGGAACTGCAAGTGGTGATAATAATTTCTATGATGTAGTTAACTGGAAACAGAATACAGTGCATGACGTTTTGTTTTAATAGGAACCCTTAGTAGTTTCCTTTCTGGAGCTTACAATGACTTCACCACAGATCCATAAATTTTTAAAGCAGCTTAAAATTCTTAGGAAAATATGGGAAACTGCTGTGGGTGTGTATAATTACAATGTTTTTAAAGGGAAAGGTGGGGAACTGGTGGCCCCCCCAAAGTTGAGAGCCGACAGGAGTGACTTGTGCCTGAGGAAACCCAGGCCAGCTCTGTAAACCTGCTTTGAAAGCTAGGGCTCAAAATGGAACAAGAAAGGTGAACCTATACGTTATTTGCAGTAATATATTCAATTTTAGCTCACTTCCTCCTAATTTATGCACATTCATAAACATTGGTTGGAGAGCTGCATTGCAAAATTTGGATAAATGAACATTTTCGATCAGAGCTGTGGGTTGGTTTGCATATTGTTTTTAAAAGAGCAGCTTTGATAGATTTGCCTTTACCTGGGCCGGGGACTGAAACAAATTTCTCCTGCTTCCCTAGACAAAATGTTCCAGATATTCCACTCTAAGTGCCTCTTTTTATCTCATTGAATGCAATTAGTGGGAAGGACAAATACATTTTGTAATCTCAGAGAACAAGTTATGAGCTAGCAGTTTCCATCACACACAATTACCTATTTTCCCACTTGAAAAGCAGGTGGGCCCTGTCTAACTTTGGCCTTGGGGATTGCTGCTATATTTGATGTCAGCATCTTTCCATGTTATGCCTCCGCTTGCATTTTTTCACCCATGCCTGTAGCCCGTTAACTGGAATCTTCTCGGGGGAAATGCCATGGAAGGGCGCGTCCAGCTACAAACTCAGTGGTATCACAAGAGGTTGGTGGACTTTTTGTACACCAATTCCTGTACGCAAGAAACTGTGGAGGTTATTTCCTGTGCAATGACCTGGAGGAGAGAAGTGCAGTGCAGTTGCTGACCAATGTGTCTGTGTGGAACTAACCATCATACATTAAAAGTGGACTATCTGAAAACAATTTTGCTGGAAGAGGAAAAGCTTTCGGAGACAATCCAAAAGTCGGTCATCGCCTACAAAATAATTTTGGTGAAACTTAAAGGTAGGCTTCCTTACAGCACAATCCTTCAGTGAATGTGTTGAAAATCCTTTGCAGAGCACCCATCTCGTCCATTGCCCTACTGGCTCATTGTCCTGGAGGGAAGTTCAGGAGTTGGCAGGGTTTTTGTGTCCTTAATTAATAAATAATAATAATAAAACAAAACAGAGGTGGTGGTGAGGAGATTGAGGAAAGAGAAACATCTCCTCCTCACCACCTACCTCTGGTTGTTGTTATTATTATTATTATTATTTTATTTTATTATTTATACCCCGCCCATCTGGCTGGGTTTCCCCAGCCACTCTGGGCGGCTTCCAACCGAATATTAAAATACAATGGTTCATCAAATATTAAAAGCTTCCCTAAACCCTAATGGGCACAAACTCCAGAATGGGTGCAGCTTATGAGCACCTTGGGTGAATGTGGGGACTTAGGACCCTGTGGGGAAACCCCCCCCCCATTTCTCTCCCCCACTCCCTGCAATTGCTGGTGGAGCAGCAATGACAGAGATTCCCACAACAACAAGACCTCTGGGGGCCTCCATCCTGTGGTCAGCAGCATCTACAGAATGGCAGAGAGCTCCTTCCAGCCCAAGCGCCACATTTCTTTCTGGCAACCGCATGATCCTGGTGGGCGTAGGCAGGGCAACAAATGGAAACACAGTGGTACCTCGGTTTAAGAACAGTCCGGTTTAAGAATGATTTGGGTTACAAACTCCACAAAACCGGAAATAGCGTCTTGGTTTAAGAACTTTACCTTGGTCTAAGAACAGAATCCGAATGGAATCCCCTTTTGTTTGTAGACTGGCTGCTACACCCACCCACAAACACCCCTTTATTTTCACTCTATCCTTTTTGATCATGTGAGCACTTAAAAAGGGATGCTGTGATTACTAAGACCCAGCATGGGTTTCTCAAAAACAAGTCATACCAGAAAATCTCATTGCTTTTTTTTTTTGGTTTGTTTTGTTTTTGAGTTACAAGCTTGGTGGATCAGGGGGAATGATGTGGAAACAGTGTATCTCAGTTTCAGTAAAGCTTTTGACCACGTTCCCCATGATATTCTTCCGAGGAAGCTGGTAAAATGTGGACCCGACAAGGCACTTGTTGAGTAAGGTTACCAGACGTCCCCGTTTCCCGGGGACAGTCCCCGGATTTACAAATCAGTCCCCTGACAAAATCCATTGAAGTTGAAAAGTGTCCCCGGATTCATTGAGAAATATCTGGTAACCTTATTGTTGGGTGGATTTGTAGCTGGTTTGACAGACACAAAGAGTGCCCCCCCAATGGCTCCTCATTATCCTGGGAAAAAGTGACAAGTGGGGTGCTGCAGGGTTCTGTCCTGGGCCTGTTGCTGTTCAACGTCTACAAATGAAGGAATCAAGGAGACGCTCATCCAATTTGCAGGTGACACTGGAAGAACAACATGCACAAATATAAGATGGGGGACGCCTGGCTTTCCAGAAGTACACATGAAAAGGATCTAGGGGGTCTTAAAAAGGTAAAGGGACCCCTAATCATTAGGTCCAGTCATGGATGACTCTGGGGTTGCGGCGCTCATCTCGCTTTATTGGCCGAGGGAGCTGGCGTACAGCTTCCGGGTCATGTGGCCAGCATGACTAAGCCGCTTCTGGCGAACCAGAGCAGCACACGGAAACGCCGTTTACCTTCCTGCCAGAGTGGTACCTATTTATCTACTTGCACTTTGACATGCTTTCGAACTGCTAGGTTGGCAGGAGCAGGGACCGAGGAACAGGAGCTCACCCCGTGGCGGGGATTCGAACCTCTGACTTTCTGATTGGCAAGTCCTAGGCACTGTGGTTTAACCCACAGCGCCACCCGCGTCCCTCTTCTAGGAGTCTTAGTGGACCACAAAAAGAAGGGAAAAGCTTCCCAATACAGGAGGTTCAGGATAAATTCCTATGTTGAAGCATTTCTTTTCTATATAAATACTTCTTATTAGTTTTCAACTACAAAAATCCAATATATTACATCAATACTGAATTACACTGCCCATGCTGAAGCATTTATATTTCCTATGCAATGCAACCACCGAACAAGACCCATTGGCATTTGAGGGGGAAGCAGGAGAGAAGGGGTTTCCGACTCTTGCCCATCTTCGACCCATTTTTCTGCTGAAACTTATTCCCTCAAATGTCTTCCACGCAGACACACAAAAGGTATTAATATCCGTATTGTTTGCTGGCAGGGGAAAAGCAGCTGGATGGTGGTGGTGGGGAGAACCTTCAGCGGGAAAACTGAGCTAATGTGCCCTTGGGTCGTTGCCTCAAGAGCCTCAAGATCCTGATCTTAGCTCTAAAACACTGGGCACAGAGGTCTGGGTTGCATACACACCATACCGTTAAAACACATTGCTTCCCCCACAAAAAACCCCAGGAACTGTACTGCGCTCCTCAGAGAGTTACATTTCCCAGCACCCTTAAACTACATTTCTGAAATATACTCAGAGTCGCAAAGTGATTTCATGCTCTTTATTCAGCTCATAGTGGTGAGGAGGAATGAATGAAAGTCCCCTCAAAGTATCTGCTTTATATACATTATTTACACAATGGGCTGCACATGATTGGCTAATTCCGGAATTCTACTGTAAGCCAATCAGGTTGTGGATTCACTTCTATCTGGAGCATGATTGGATGGTTCCTGCCAACCAATCATACTGCTGCATTGTTCTAGGACCAATCAGACTGCTGCATTCTGAATCCTATTGTTCTAGGACCAATCAGACTGCTGCCTTTTGGATCCTATTGTTCTAGGACCAATCAGACTGCTGCAGTTTGGATCCTATTCAACTCAGTACATAACAATTTCCCAGGATTCTTTGGGGGGAGCCATGTGCTCTAAAGCAGTGTTTCCCAAACGTTTTTGGGCAACGGCACACCTGTTTACTGAAAAAAAATCTCGCGGCACACCACCATTAAAGCCCCGCCCCGTGACGTCAGCGCGCAGCGTCACGCCGGGAGGGACGCACAAAAGTGAAAGTTTTTTCCCTCCCCCTTGCTGGGGAACCTCCAAGCTTTGGGGGTGGGAGGAGGCAGCAGAGCGAGGGACTGAGGGACGGCGGCAACTGAGGCGGCGGCGGCTGAGGCAGAGCTGGGAAGGGGGTTTCCAGGGGACACGGCAGCTCCTCGAAAGGCTTCTCTCAGCTGCGCTCAATCCGCCTCGGAGAGGATTTCCCCTCCGGTCCCATGCGTTCGTTTGGGGCATCGCTCCGGCTGCTCCCTCTCCCGCCGCGCAGGAGCGATGCCTCTCTCTGGCTCTCCCTCCGCGCAGGCTGAGGGAGGGAGGGAGGGAGGGGCGCGTGTGACCCGTCTCTGCTGGGAGACCAAACCCAGCGAGGCAGAGTCGCGCGGAGGCGCCCAGGCAGCGCTGCCGGCTGCGAGGAGGAGCGCCAGGCAGCAGCAGGAGGCGCGGCCTCTCCTCGCCGCCGCCGCCCCGCCTCTCGCCGCCCGACTCGCCCGCCTCCCTCCAGGCATCTCGCGGCACACGAGGCAACGTCTCACGGCACACTCGTGTGCCGCGGAACACCGGTTGGGAAACACTGCTCTAAAGGTACTAAGGCGATAAAAGGCTCTGCCATTTTGTGCTCATTTCCTTGGGATGCAGGCAGCTCCATGGGACTCAGTTCTGAGCAACAATTTGAGCACCCAGTCTCTCTCTCTCCCTCTCTCCCTCTCTCCTTCTCTCTCTCTCTCTCTCTCTCTCTCCATATTTCCAAGGGAGGAAGCCATAGCTAATTTTTAACCGGCTCACTAAATGCAGAAGTTCAGATTATAGTGGCATCTCCCAAGAACAGAATTGCTAAATGTGTGGCAGTTTCAGAAATTGCAGAGGATGTTACGTTGAAACAGACATGTGCATAAAAATTCCTTATTGTCTAATATTTACAGAAGATGCACGGAAGTTTTGTTATTGCTGCACCGTCTTAATTATGTAAGGTGCAAAGCACCTTTTCCCGCCCGAGGGCCACTTTCTCTTCCAGGGGCCACATGGGCAGGGCCAGAGATCAAAGTGGGTGGGGCAACAAACACCAAAGCTACCTTTGCACAGGAGGCTAAATTCCACACCTGTTCCTCCTCATTCCAGGTGAACAAAAAAAACATTTGTCAGAGTTCAAGGAGGAGGAATCCCAGCTGGGCAAAACCCTCGAGGAGGGTGCAAAGGGTGACACAGGTGGCAGGAGCAGGGCAAGGTGTGGCCTGATGAAATCCTCAAAGACTAGTTAGAGAGGCTGAAGGACAATTGTGGATGGGAGTGAGGCCTCTTCAGCATATCACACTTGCGCTCAGAGATCTGCACTGGCTGCCGATTTGCTACCAGCTGCTCAAGGTGTTACCATTAGCATATGAAGTCCATAACAACTTGGGACCAGTCTACCTGCAAAACAGCCTTACCCCCACATGCTCCTGCTTGATCACTTTAATCCATGGAACTGGCACTGATACAGGGGCCGCATAAGGCCTGTTGTGCATTTGTAAGAACCCGACTGTTTAGTGTCCCTGCTTATTGATCTCAAGCAAGTACCTTTGCTATGCTCTTTTCAGCGCCTGCTTAAAAACATTCCTCTTTAGACAAGTCTGTTCAGATGCTTAGGAAGTTGAGGTAATTTTAACCTGTTTTGTAGTATTTTAACTTTTGTATGTTTTAAAGTATGGTTGTAGTTTTTTCTTACTTTTATTGTTTTAGCTTCTTGTAGACTGCTTTGAGTAGGGACACGGGTGGCGCTGTGGGTTAAACCACAGAGCCTAGGGCTTGCTGAACAGAAGGTCAGCGGTTCGAATCCCCGCAATGGGGTGAGCTCCCGTTGCTCGGTCCCTGCTCCTGCCAACCTAGCAGTTTGAAAGCACGTCAAAGTGCAAGTCGATAAATAGGTACCGCTCTGGCGGGAAGGTAAACGATGTTTCCGTGCACTGCTCTGGTTCGCCAGAAGCGGCTTAGTCATGCTGGCCACTTGACCTGGAAGCTGTACGCCGGCTCCCTCGGCCAGTAAAGCGAGATGAGCGCTGCAACCCCAGAATCGGCCACGACTGGACCTAATGGTCAGTTGTCCCTTTACCTTTACCTTTAGACCGCTTTGAGGTTTCTTACATTCATATACATTTTATGAAATAAATACATAAGATGTCGTTCCTGGGTTGCAGATTCCACCCCCTGCCCCCCCGCCCCCTGCCCAAGCTGTACACGTTTATTATTTCCAGCGCTGGTTTAGTTGCTCTAAGTGGAAAAAATGGGCCCCTTGGCCTGCTGTCCTTCTAGCGAAATCTAGCCATGAAGGGTGTTACAGTTTCAGCAAGTTTGGGTGGAAATTCAGGAAGAGGATCGGGCAAACTGCCTCCTGAACCATGACCTGTCACTGTATGGGAAGCACGAGGACAGATTCTGGTAGCAGGAGCTCACTTCCTGCCCCCTGATGAGAGACCTGTGCCCCCTCCTTCCTGGATTCACCCCCCCAACGCCATGGGTCACTGTGGAGTTCTTAGAAATTAAGCATGATCCATTCTTCCATTTACCACAACAGGTGATCATCACTCAACAGAGGGTCAAGGAGTCCACGCTGGAAGGGTGGAAATGGAAATAAATGCTTTCTGTTGAAGGCTCAGGGATTGTCAGCTGTGCCAGTGCCAACAAAATGTCGTGGCATCAGCTCTCAAAATATGTTTTCCTCTGTGTTCTTGTTAAATGTTGGTCATTGAGCACCACATCCTCTCTATCTTCAATGAGCAAAACAGGTCACACAAGAACGATCATTCATGCAGCCTTAAAAACAACAAAACTCATGTTATAATATTAATGATAACAATTTATGATTTATACCCCACCCATCTGGCTGGGTTTCCCCGGCCACTCTGGGCGGCTTCCAACCGAATATTAAAAACAATACAGCATCAAACATTAAAAACGTCCCAAAACAGAGCCGCCTTCAGTTGTCTTTAAAAAGTAAAATAGTTGCTTATTGCCTTGACATCTGCTGGGAGGGCGTTCCACAGGGCAGGCACCACTACCCAGAAGGCTCTCTGCCTGGTTCCCTGTAACCTCATTTCTTGCAGCAAGGGAACCGCCAGAAGGCCCTCGGTGCTGGACCTCAGTGTCCTGGCTGGATGATGGGGGTGGAGACGCTCCTTCAGGTATACAGGACTGAGGACGTTTAGGGCTTTAAAGGCCAACACCAACACTTTGAATTGTGCTCAGAAACGTACTGGCAGCCAATGGTCTCGGTGGCCACTCCCAGTCACCAGTCTAGCTGCCACATTCTGGATTAATTGCAGTCTCCGAGTCACCTTCAAAGATAGCACATGCTCGCACATGCGCAGACACTCGAAAGGACATCGCACGCATGCGCAGAAGTGGCGAATCACGACCCGTGCAGTCACGGGTTGCGTTCTGCTCAGGTTGCGAATGGGGCTCCGGAATGGATCCCTTTAGCAACCAGAGGTGCCACTGTATTTAATTAATTCCAACAACATTGATTAACTTCATCCAGTGATACCAGGTTTTCCGATTCATTTACACCTCCAGCTTCCCCCTGCTTTGCCTCTTAGTGCCATCCCCCAGGTAATCCCACTGCCCACTGGAGGAACCACTGGTCCAGGAAATTGCCGCTAGGGCTGTGTGAGGGACAATCCTCCCCAGCTGTAGTCTCCAAGAGGCTTGCCCCTACTACAGCAATTATTCATCCATTCATTTAAAAATACAAGCTGCTTCTTATTCAGAATCTCAGAGTGGTTTACGATAATGGTAGCAGAGCAAACTGCACAATTACATGTCCACATTTGAGTACTGAGGTCACTTAAAAGCCGGCCTCCATGTATTGGGAAAGCTCATGCCAAAAGAGTAAGGGACTTTTTAAAGCACCCATGTTGTAAATAAAAATATGCCCTTTTCTCTTATGGGGTATCCAAAAGCCCATATAGAGTCCTTACATAGGTTCCCTATTGGTAGGAGAAAATAACAGAGGCCAACCAGAGAATATTGAGAAGCAAAGCAGCTAGTAAGTCTGATCTTTATTGATCTGTTTCAACAGGGTGCTCCCCTTACATGCAGGAAAAGAGGAGGACCCACAAAAATGCTGTGCAAAGGCTTATAAAGACTTTTGAAATTCCCATCCTGTAGATCAAGACCACCCCCAGAAACATCATGCATACATCACAGAAGGGGTGTAACCTAAGACCACCCCTCAGATACATCACACCTTCACAAAAACAAGCTGTCTAAAACAGAACATTTGCATGTTGTTTTTCTCCTGTCGCAGTTTATCTCCTGTCTGGCAAAACAAAAAAAAATTCCTTCCAGTAGCACCTTAAAGACCAACTAAGTTAGTTCTTGGTATGAGCTTTCGTGTGCATGCACACTTCTTCAGATACACTGAAGAAGATACACAGATACACTGTGTATCTGAAGAAGTGTGCATGCACACGAAAGCTCATACCAAGAACTAACTTAGTTGGTCTTTAAGGTGCTACTGGAAGGAATTTTTTTTGTTTTGACTATGGCAGACCAACATGGCTACCTATCTGTTCCTGTCTGGCAAGTTACTTGTTTGGATTGCCTTGGGAGCCTGGCCATTCTTTTGTAGTGGTAAAATACTTATTTCCTGGGCCAGGTCACAGGCTCACACCCTATTCATATCTTAAATGTGTCCTTAAGACAGGATTTGTGAGGAAAGAGACAATGGGGAGACTTTTCCAGTCTGAGACTTTTCCTTGCAGAGAAACCATTTGGTCAGTTTAGGAATCAAAATGGTTCCAGGTTGGTCTTCCTGTGCTGATCTATGTACGTGTAGTTATGAACATTGTCATATATCTAAGACCATAAAATTCCTATCACACCCACCAGGAACAAACAGTGAAGTGCCTGTGCACCACAGCTGCCTACACACAGATACCTGGATAGCACATTCAGTCCCTCAAAGAATTCTGTGCACTGCAGTTTCCCCCACGCCTCCTGCCCCAACAGAGCTGCAAGTCCCAGCAACCCTGAACAAACAGTGCCCAGAATTCTGTGAGGGGGAAATGTGTTTCAAAAGCGTCTTAAAGGACCAGGGAGAAGAGTTGGTGGAAGAAGATTGGAGGAAATTTAAAATTTATTTACAGAAATATTGTAAAATTCTTGAATGTTGATGACATTGAAATGAAATGAAGGGGTTCTAGTAACAAGGTAAAATGTAAGATTGGATTGATATTAGATGAAAATTTGAAGCTATAATATGTGAGGAAAAACAATTAAGGATAAACTAACAGGATATGGATTTGCTGAACCAATTTTTAAATGGAATACAAAAAAGGGAGGCGTGAGGAAGTCAGGAAAATAAGTTAATCAAAGATGAGAAATTAAAAAAGAGGGATTTTTGTTTTTGTGTGTGTCCTTTTTTTTCCTTTTTATGTTAAATGTTTGTATTTTTGTACTTTTGTATCTTTGTATTTTTGTGTTTTTGTATTCTTCTTGTGTTTTTTCTATTTGTTGTTTTATAATTTCTTTATTGTTAAAACTTAATAAAATATTATTAAAAAAACAAAAAAAAGCGTCTTAAAGGTACAGTGTGTCCGCAGCCAAAGAAATGCCTGTCACCGGTGGGTTTCTGTCCAAAGGTGGATTCATCATTTCATCATCATTTTAAAATTTGTATACCGTCTTTCTATCTTACAATACTCAGGGCGGTTTACAAGCTGAAGAAACAAAAAAATGTACATCTTATAACGATCTAATGCAATACAAAAACGTGATAATAAAGCTTTAAAATAGGCATCAAAAAAAGTAACATTCAACAATCATTAGAATAGTATTAACTAATAATTAAATAATAAAATAATAATAATAAAAAAATAATCACATATAAAAGTTAAGCAGAAATCCACTCAACAGTTACAATAAATAATTTCTAAACTATAATCAGTAAAACAACGGCAAGCCACAGTACATAAAACAATACAATACAAATTGAGAAGCAGAGATTAGAGGGTGGAAAGAGGCCTTGCCTGATGGAGTCTCTCCCCTCCTCTAAAAGTATTTTGCACCTTTAATTCTTGGCTTTTAATAGCGTTGTAAGGACACATGACCGCCACCTGCTGGCCATAAAATGATTTCTCCTAGACTAGAATCACCCGCAGTCTCATGTTCCTTATTGATTGCATTTTTATCGTGCTTTTCTTCCAAGGAGCTCATGGTGGAGTATGTGGTTCTCCTCCTCATTAAATCCACACAACAACCCTGCGAGGTAGGCTAGGCTGAAAGTATTAGTGACTGGGTTAGGGTCATCCAGTGTGCTTCGTGAACAAGCGGGGATTCGAACCCTGGTCTCCCAGGTCCTACTCTGACACTAACCACCACACCACACCACACTGGCACATATTTATTTACTTACTTAATTTCTATACCGCCCTATACCGAAAGGTCTCAGGACGGTTGTCGTAAGAACTGTGATTAGCCAGTGCCGACGTGACAATCCTGGGCCCGATCCACGCGAGGCTCCAAGGTTGCTTTTCACAAGAAAACTCTTTGTAGTCCAATAGTGACAATTTAATGAAGTCCAGGCTCGCCAGACCCTCAAGCCCCATAGACCACACTGCATCTGAGCCCAAATCCTCTGTGGGCTGCGGCGGACACCTATCTGAAGGAGCGTCTCCACCCCCATCGTTCTGCCCGGACACCAAGGTCCAGCTCCGAGGACCTTCTGGCGGTTCCCTCCTGGCGAGAAGCCAAGTTACAGGGAACCAGGCAGAGGGCCTTCTCGGTAGTGGCACCCGCCCTGTGGAACGCCCTCCCACCAGATGTCAAAGAGAAGAACAACTACCAGACTTTTAGAAGACATCTGAAGGCAGCCCTGTTTAGGGAAGCTTTTAATGTTTGATATATTACAGTATTTAAAAAATTTTGGAAGCCGCCCAGAGTGGCTGGGGAAGCCCAGCCAGATGGGCAGGGTATAAATAATGAAATATTATTACAGTGGTACCTCGGGTTAAGTACTTAATTCATTCCGGAGGTCCGTTCTTAACCTGAAACGGTTCTTAACCTGAAGCACCACTTTAGCTAATGGGGCCTCCCGCTGCTGCCGCGCCGCCGGAGCACGATTTCTGTTCTCATCCTGAAGCCAAGTTCTTAACCCGAGGTACTGTTTCTGGGTTAGCGGAGTCTGTAACCTGAAGCGTCTGTAACCCGAGGTACCACTGTATTATTATTATTATTATTATTATTATTATTATTATTATTATTATTATTATTATTATTATCATCATCATCTCCGCCTCTCCCCCCTCGCAGGGCTGTTGTGGGATGCAAATCCCGCAGCCGCGAGTTCCGCAGGCGAAGAGAGCGAGGGGATCCCGAGCGGCGCGCGCCTGCCGCTCCTTCCCCAGCCCCGCCCCCTCGGCCAGCCCCGCCCCTCCCCGCGCAGGTACTTCTGCCGGGCGCGATGCTCCGCGCGGAGGCTGCTCGCGCTTTTCACGGGGGCGCAGATGGGATCCCAGCAGCGCCGCCGCGTCGCCTCCCGCCTCGCCCGGTGGGCCAGCCGCCTGCTGCTGCTACCGCTGCTTCTTCCCTCCGCCGTCGCGTCGCGGCCGGCCGAGCCCAGGATCGTCTCGCCGGCGCTGGGTAAGCGGAGCACCGGAGAGGATGTTGCTGGTCCCGCTCCTCCTTTGGGCGCCGGCGGCTGGCTTTGCGGGAGAGAGGGCATTTCGGGAAGGGGCGCGCGGCAGTGGGGTATAGTGGGAAGAGCGCTGGGCGCGGACCGGGGAGAGGCCCGGGTTCAGATCCCCCGCGCTCAATGACCTTGGAAGCCGTTCAGCCTCGCCTACCTCGCAGGGTGGTTGTGGTTTGGTGGGGATTAGATGAGGCACGTTGCCTTGAGCTTCGTGGTCGGAAAGGTGAGATAGAAATGCAACCAGTCAATCACTGAAAAATTGCTTAGCGTGTTTCATTGCACTTCCTTCAATAGAATTACTGTACAGAGAAAAGGAAGGTGCAATTTTTAGCTCTTAAGCGTGCCTGCTTTGGCATGACCTCTGCAGCGTTCAGTGGTGCCTACTCTCGTGCAAAGGTCTCCAAGCACGCTGGCGTTCTTGCAGTTAAGTTTCTGAGCTTTGTGAGCGTAGTCAGGTTCCCCACCCCAAAGGCTGTAATTCCCTGTGTGCTTACCTGGGAGTAAGCCTCATTGAATTCAGTGGGACTTACCTCTGAGTAGGCGTGCATATGATTGTATGGGTACATTAGGGAAGAAAGTCTCTGTTGTATTTACTCAGCAGTAACTGCACGGCTTTGAGTGGATTTACTCCCTGGTAGGGATGACTGAATCCGTCCATTTTGCCGTCTTGATTTTGCAATCTTAATTTCAGTTCTCCACATTAGTGTTCTTTTTATACATTTTTCAAGAAAAGGTACTCTTGAAAATTTGTCAGCATTTTAGTCTGTGTTTCTCCTAAAATGCACATTTCTTTGTACAGTATGTTGTTTTGCCTAATACATCTTTGCAAAGCAATTATCTGCATGCATAAGTTACTTTCACCAATATGCAGTTCTAATTGATATGGGACCCATGTGCCCACACTTACCCGGGAGTAATCCACACTGATCACAGTGCAATCTGGATCTGAGCAAACGGCACAGTTTGGCCTAGTAGTCTGAGTCTTTGCCTAAAAGCAAGAGAGCTGGGTTCAAATCTCTCCCCCATGTGTGAGACCCGCTGGACAGCTGAGGATTCACCCTCTGCTTTCACCTCGCAAGAGGGAGAGTCTGCACTGCGGGACACAAAGTGTTCAGCCTGAGTCTTTTCTGTGCCAAGAACTCACTTAGTGGCCTTGTGCAAACCTCCTTGGCTGCCTTATCTGCTCTGGGGAGACAATGCTAGCCTAAATAAAGATCGGGGAAGGACTTTTCTTTCTGGCATATTTATGCCCTCCTCCTGCCAAGGACCCCTGGGTGCATGACATATAATTTTCCTCCTCTCCCTTTATTCTCTCGACAACCCTGTGAGGTAGGAGGACGGGGACTGAGCCATGGCCACCCTGTGGATTTCATAGCTGAGCAGGGGTTCAACTGGCCGTTCTTGCCTTCTGCCTATTGCTTGTGAAACGATTCAAACACTTCCAGAGACTCCTTGGGGGTAACCAATGTGGTGCCATCTAGATGTTGTTCATTAGTGTATTGCAGGCACGTCCAACTCCCAAGAAACTGTGATCTACTCACTCTATAAAAATACTGGCTGGGATCTACCCATGGTTATTTATTGACAGGCAAAGTTGTGAGCTTTTTTAGGGGCGCCAAAGCTTTTTCTGGTGGTGGGGGAGAAGAGATCTACCGTGATCTACCACAGGCGTCCAGTGATCTACCGGTAGACCACGACCTACCTGTTGGACATGCCTGGTGTATTGCATTTCTATACTGCCTCTTTCTGAGCTCGCGGTGGCAGACCCCGTCCTCAACAACAACTCTGTGACAGGCCGGGTGGGCTGACAGGCAGAGAGCGGCCCAGGATTTTACCCAGTGGACTTCATGGATCATTAGGGATTTGAACCTGGGTCTCTCCAAGGTTTTAGCTTCTCTCTCTCTCTCTCTCTCTCTCTCTCTCTCTCTCTCTCTCTCTCTCTCTCTCTCTCTCTCTCTCTCCCCCCTCTAATACATTAAGAATAAGAATAAATTTATTACTTGTGCCCCAGCCACTCTGGGTGGATTCCAACAGAATCTAGCAGAACATAGTGAAACATCAGTGAAACTTCCCCAAACAGGGCTGCCTTCAGATGTCTATGGAAATTCATAGAATTGTTCATCTCCTTGACATCTGAAGGGAGGGTGCCACTACTGAGAAGGCCCTCTGCCTGGTTCCCTTGTAACTTCGCTTCCCGCAGTGAGGGAACTGGCAGAAGCCCCTCAGAGGAGGAGGACCTCAGTGTCTGGGCTGAACGGTGGGGGTGCAGACGGTGTTATATCGTCCTGGTGGCTGCTCCAGGTTACCAGTCTAGCTGCTGCAATCTGGATTAGTTGTAGTTTCGGAGTCAGCTTCGAAGATGGAGAAGCAGGGCTGTTTATTTCCACTGCTGGGTTGCTTAGGAATGAGAAGTGGGGGAGAATGTTGGCTTCCCTGCAGTGTTTGCACGTAGACTCTTCTTCAGCACTCTGGAGTAGACATACAGCGTTTTATTTATGTTACACAATTTATACAGGGAAGGCAAGGAGTTCCAAAGTGTAGGCCCTGCCACGCTAAATGATTCATGTCACATAACCTCTGGATTGTGGGGATGGCTGTGTGGAGGAATGATGATCCCTGCCCTATATCAGAGGAGATAAGTAGGTGACTCTCTGGCCCTTTCGCTGGTATATCCAAAGGACATTAACAGGGTTTTGGAGAGATGATCTTTCTGAGCTATATCAATGAGAGGAGTTGTTTCATTTTTTAAAAAGTGTCCCACCTTGTTTTAAGGGGGTGACAGAAGACCTAGAATCATAGAATCATAGAGTTGGAAGAGACCACAAGGGCCATCGAGTCCAACCCCCTGCCAAGCAGGAAACACCATCAGAGCACTCCTGACATATGGTCAGGTACCTATAATTTGGGGATCCATAGCATAGAAAATGGGTTGCAGGGGTCCCCAAACCAAGGCTGACGGGCCAAATAAGGCCCGAGGGATTCATTTATCTGGCCCGCGGCAACTGCCGCTGCCGCCACCCGCTCTTACCTGCGCTGTGCTGCGCGGCTGCCCACTTCTGAGTCGGAGGAGCACCGGAAATAGTTTGTGCGCATGCGCAAGCTTTATTTGCTCATGCGCAAGCATTATTTCCGGTGCACATCCAGGTCGGAGGAGGCCTGTGCACATGTGCAGAAGTTATTTCCGGTGCTCCTCCGACCTGGAAGTGCGCCGGAAATAGCGTTTGCGCATGTGTATGGGCACAAGCTTCCCCCTCGCGATCGGCGCTGGAGACACTGGCTGCCTCCAGCTGTTGTGGGCAGCAGCCATGACTAGCCCTCTCCTCCTCGTACTCCCCAGGTTTCAGGCAGGGGGGCTTTCCTAGCCCTACCTGCAGATGCTGGGAGGTGTGCCTTCTGCATGCCAAGCAGCTGCTCTGCCACTGAGCAGCACCTCTTTCTGGGAAGAGGGGGGCCGAGGGGTTCTTTAGCTGCGCAGGCGTATTCCTTCACTTGTTTTCAAAACGTGGGGAGCTGGCCCTGCTGTGTTTGGGGCCCGCCTGATGGTGCTGCAGGAGCAGAGCCCCCACCGACCCACATGTAGCCCCCCCATCTGTTGCTGTATATGTTGCGGTCCAGCCTCAAAGGATGCTTCCATCAGCCATGATACCAATTTGGTTGGCATTTGCATTTTACAGTGATATCACTTTGGTTGGCATTAGCATGTTAGCATTTGCATTTTACAGAGAGGCCCAGAGAAGCGTTTGGCTTCATGGCTCTTGCTTCTGAGAAAAGAGAAATGAAAGACCAGAGAGCTGACCTGGAAAAGCACCTTTTCCTCTCTATTTCTCTTGAAACAGAACTACTTCTGTGTGCAGAAAGCTCTCCTGCCATGACTTGTAAGGGGTTGGACTAGATGGTCCCTTCTGACTCTACAATTCTCTCTCTCTCTCTCTCTCTCTGGGAAGAGCAGGAAGCTTTTTGGAGTTGGAGAAACCTATTTGAGACCAAAGGGACGCGGGTGGCACTGTGGTCTAAACCACTGAGCCTCTTGGGCTTGCAGATCAGAAGATCGGCCAGTTCGAATCCCCGCAACAGGGTGAGCTCCCGTTGCTCGGTCCCTGCTCCTGCCAACCTAGCAGTTTGAAAGCACACCAAAAAGTGCAAGTAGATAAATAGGTACCACTCCAGTGGGAAGGTAAATGGTGTTTCCATGCACTGCTGCTGGCCACATGACCCGGAAAAACTGTCTGCAGACAAACGCCAGCTCCCTCGGCCTGTAAAGCGAGATGAGCGCTGCAACCCCAGAGTCGTCTGCGACTGGACTTAACTGTCAGGGGTCCTTTACCTTTTTAATTTTTTATTTGAGACCAAGGATGTGGCGCATTGGGTCCCAGAGTAGGCAGTGTTCCCCCTGGGGGGCAGTGGGATTACCAAGGAGGCAGCAGTGGGGCACTGGAGATAGGTCCTTCCAAGCATGCTGATTGCTTATTCACAATTGACCAGGCTGGAGCAGTGGCAGAGCAGGCTTTCACTGTGCCTGGGATGCGTGGCGAAGAGGGCGAACACAGCACTTCCACAGTAATCCAGTTTTGAAGTAACCAGTGCATGAACTATTGCAGCGAGGCTTTCAGTGATCAGTGAGTGGTTGTCCCCCCTTATTAAAACCTGCACAGTGAGGTGGTGATCCCTTGCATCACTGATCCAGAATGATGAAAGGATTTGGCAGTCAGTGAGGTTTGTAATCTGCCAGGATACTGAACAGCAAAACCAGAAAAGCTTAAGACAATGGGTTTTGTAATGCTTTGTGCTGCAGGCCTTGAAAGCCAGAGCTGTTAAAGTAGTATCTGATAAGCCTGCAAGGCATGCCAGGGATTGCATAACCCTGAGAAGCTGAGCCTGACTCATGATTGGGGTTAAGAAGCCTCTGAAGGACCTGCGTGTCAGGATTAAGATGTAAGAAGATTCAACGTGAGAGGTGTTGTTGTTGTAGTAGTAGTTAAAATTTGTATACTGCCATTCATCTGAAGATCACGGGGTGGTTCACAACATAAACATGCAAAATGAGAACACAAAATACATAATTAAACAACAAACAAACCAATAAGCTCTTTCCCACAGACACATTTAAAAAGCCTGGGAGAAGAGGAATGTTTTTGCCTGGTGCCTAAATGTAATGGAATGCTCTTCCTAGGGAGCCTCACCTGGTGCCTTCATGTAATGAAGGCAGCAGGTGAGGCTCCCTAGGGAGAGCGTTCCACAAATGGGGAGCCACTACAGAGAAGGCCCCTTCTCAGGTTGCCACCCTCTGGACATGAAAAAGGGCCTCAGAGGATGATTGCAGGGTCTGGGTCGGTCCATATTGGGAGAGGTGGCCCTCCAGGCCCTTTATGACTTATCCATGCCCGACACTGCCCTTCAGATTTCTGCAGTGTCACCAGGTAGGAGGTGTGGCTGATTTCGTGTATGGGTTCTCCCCTTGTGCTTGTTTAATTTCCAAGATCATAGACTCCACAATCTGCACATTATAAAGAAGCAAAGGGTGCAGAATCCTGTGCATCTCCAAAAATGATTTAAATTTTTTGTGTGAAGGCAGGCTTGAATGTGCCTGGCGACATTTCTGAAGCAAAGAAGCAGGGAAGATGCCTTCTCCTGAGTAAGGATAATGGGTCATCTAGCTGAGTATTGTCTACTCCAGGGGCTCCTAAAGTGGGTGATAGTATCCCTTGGGGGGCAGTGGGATTGCCTGCCGGGGTTGCTGAAGGTGTAAATGACTATTAAACTTTGCAGAGAAGGTATCCATTTTGTTGAATTAACGGAACTAAATCACTTGAATTGGATTTTGAGTCAATGCGGCATTGATTCTTACAGTTTTGAATTTTCTTGTGTTATTGTCTTCCTTGGTGGGTTGGGCAAATCAATTTCCTGAGTGGGGATGAGCATGTGGAGCCAAGGTGGGAATGGCCCCCAAATGTTTGGGAACCACTTGTGTACACGGACTGGCAGGATGTTGGCGGCTGAACCCAGGACCTTCTCTGTGCAAAGCAGGTGCTGAACTAGGGGCCCTTCCCTGAGCCTTGCTGGCTTTGGAGTCCTGCACAGCTCTGACCCTCAATTCAACCAATTATTTCATATCCTTCTGCTGCTGTGGGGAGTGTGCCTGTGTGGCAGGATGCCCTCCCAGGATGACCGCAGCCTTCCCTCCCTTCTGGGAGACAGACTGACCTCATTGAGGCCTTGCAGGGTGTTGCCTCATTGCTGACCTCTCCTCCCTGTTCTGGAAAAATGCCACACTTCAGCCAATGTTGTTGTGGATGACTGGGGAAGGGCTGTAGCTCAGTGCTAGAGCAGGGTCAGTCCTCCATGGCATCCTCACATAGGCCTCTCCTGGCTTGAAACTTTGGAGAGCTGTTGCCAGTCTATGTGGGGAATACTGAGCTAGATGGGCCCAAGTGTCTGACTCTGCATAAGGCATGTTCCACATTAAGATTGATAAAATTGTAGTTGATCAATAGGTAAAGGTAAAGGGACCCCTGACTGTTAGGTCCAGTCGTGGCCGACTCTGGGGTTGCGGCGCTCATCTCGCTTTATTGGCTGAGGGAGCCGGCGTGCAGCTTCCGGGTCATGTGGCCAGCATGACTAGGCCGCTTCTGGAAAACCAGAGCAGTGCACGGAAACACCGTTTACCTTCCTGCCGGAGCGGTACCTATTTATCTACTTGCACTTTTATGTGTTTTCGAACTGCTAGGTTGGCAGGAGCAGGGACTGAGCAACGGGAGCTCACCCCGTCGCCGGGATTCGAACCACTGACCTTCTGATTGGCAAGTCCTAGGCTCTGTGGTTTAACCCACAGCGCCACCCGCATCCCTAGGCCCAAAATGGAGGCCCCCTAAAACAGCTTGGGTTTCTCTCCTCTTCTGGTGCATACCACACCAGCCCTGATTGGCCCCCTCCTCAAGGGTTTTTACCTCCTTGAACTCTGACAAAGAGTTGCTCCAAACATTGAGACAGTGCAGCAATAACAAAACTTCTTCCGGAAATATTAGACAGTAAGGAAATTTTAAGCACATGGCTACAACCTGACGATTAACAGTGTCTGTTTCAGCATAACTTCCTCTGCAATTTCTGAAACTGCCACACATTTAGCAATTCTATTCTTGGGAGATCCCACTATAATCTGAACTTCTGCATTTAGTGAGCCGGTTAAAAATTAGCCATGGCTTCCTCCATTGGTGTGTATGTAGCCTAGACCTTAGTGCTGAGCATCTTGTATACATTTACATAATGCAGCGCATGGCCTTGATCCGTTCTTCGTTGCTCCATCTTGAGCAATCTGCCACCCATTTGAGATTTTCATTTTAATGCCCCAGTTACTTCTCTGAAGTAAGCCTATGCATACAATTCCAAAGCAGCACCTAAGAGACCAGCTCATTACGAAGGATGCTCTTTCATCCTGTTTGTTTGTTTATACCCTATCTGCTTGATTCCAAATTCCCATCCTTCACCTCTCAGGTTTTTAGCTTGCCCTGTGTTAATAACTTTGCCCAATCAGGATTTGTTCCAAGATAAGAGCATTTTCCAGGAGAGTTTAATACATACAGACTAAAGTTGGAAAACCATGTTTAGTGTGGTTGTCGTCTCCTCCTCCTCCATTTTTCAGTGGCACACCACTTTTGTTGTGAAGGTAAAGCAGGCCCACAAAATCGGTAGCATGCAATCAGTTTGCATTGAGACTCTGCAATGTTTTCCCATAAAAAGTAACCAGCCCCACCTCCCCACCCCAAATCCCAAGCTGCTGTTTGCAATAAATGGCAAATTCAGGGGCAAATAGCAGCCAGGGGAGGGCGATTTGGGATGGGGAAATGGTGGAGAGACTCACTCCAGATTTGCAGCATGCTCCTGATTGAGGTTCCATGTTCCTACTTCCTAGGCATGCTACTCTAGGCAATGGAGCGCATAAATGAGCCCTTCTGGACCAGACCAAAGGTCTCTCCAACCCAGCATCTTGTTCTCAAAAGCAGGACTTGAGCGCAATAGCAGCTCTTCCCACTTGTGATTCTCAGCAACCAGTGTTCAGGGGTAGACTGCCTCTGACATTGGAGGTGCCAAACACACTAGTAGCCTCTGGAAGTCCAACCCTCTTTCTCCTTGCTCTCTCCTCCGTGGGGTGAGGAGGTAGCTAGCATGTTTGGTTAGCTGTGGATTGGGCCAGTAGCCCAAAGTTCAGGAAGGCTGTGAGCTGATCTGCTTACAGCCTTGTTGTTTCCATCATGGTTTTGAGGTCCAAAATAAATGTGCCCACAGACAGTCGCTGACTCATCTGCTGTAAATGTGTGTGCAGATCTATCTATTTTGGCCTCCCAGCGGACGGACTGAACTTCCTCTTGCGTCCCGTGCTGCTTACTTTTGTAATGACTTTGTCCTTTTATCATTATGCCACAGTTTTAAAAGCCCTGTCGTAATGGGGACTATAACTGTTTTTAGGCTCCAGGGTTTCAGGCAGCGGGGAGCAGGGTGTCCCTGTCCCTCCTAGCCTGACGCGGAGACACCAGGGATTGAGCTGGAGACTTTCTACACGAGGCCAGAGGCTCTCGTACTGAGCTGTGGCCCTGCCATAATATAGTAATATAGCTCTTGGCACCCTGCATTGGACTAGATTGGTTAGACTAGATAACCCTAGAGCACGGGTGTCAAACACAAGGCCCGCGGGCCGAATCTGGCCCGCCAGACCTTGTCATGTGGCCCGTGTAGCCACCGGCGGCCGCCAGCCTTCACCTTTTATTCTCCCTTTTTTTTTGATACAAGAAAGCCGCCTCTTCAGCGCATGCGCGGCAGCCTACAAGCCAGAGACCGTCTGCCCTCTAGCGGCGCCGGCCGTTCTACACAGGAAACCTCCATTTTACATGCATTCAGGAAACCTCCACTTGTCCTACAGATACAACCGGCCCTTTGAGGGTGACCAAACTGCTGATGCGGCCCCCGATGAATTTGAGTTTGACACCCCTGCCCTAGAGCCTCTGAGTTCTGCCCTGTAACTCCTCCTCTAGGAAAACCTTGCTTACTGATCACTCACCCTGGTGTGTGTGTGTGTGTGTGTGTGTGTGTGTGTGTGTGTGGAGGTTAGCCTTGGCCAATGATTTATTGCCACTGAGCACACATTACCCCATGCTTTCCAGTGGATCCTCTTGTAACTCACCTTATCGCAAAAAGTATTTGGGGTAGGGCATTGGCAGTGGCAAAAGGTTTGCTGCTCCAGAGCACTCGATCAACTTTAGTTGTGCAATCTGGCTTTGTCAGGATGTGATTAAAACCCACATCGGAATTAGTAACCATCTAGAAGTGCCCTTTGTACACTAATCCTTGAGGCAGCTTCTGAAATAGGCTACCCAGAGAGGCCTTCCTCACCTCTGGCAATTGTATGGGAGGTGGAATTTCATCAGGTGTTACTTGTTAGGCTGAAAGTCCCTTTTCTACCCATTAAAGCTGCAGCCCTGTGTTTCAGAAGATGTCTTAGCTGTGTGCTCCTTAACTAAACTGCAATCATGGCACCTCACTAATATCGCTCTAGGCAGGCATGGCCAAACTTGACCCTCCAGAGGTTTCGGGACTACAATTCCCATCCTCCCTGACCACTGGTCCTGTTAGCTAGGGATAATGGGAGTTGTAGTCCCAAAACATCTGGAGGGCCATGTTTGGCCATGCCTGCTCTACAGCCATGGCGAGAGGATTCCAACTCCCATCAGGCCCTGAGCCAGCAAGATGAATATTCCAGGTTCAGCTCATAGCATCCTCTCATTGTGACATTTTTTTGGTTGCACACTCCTTGTTTAAATGTATATTTATAGATACCAAAGGTGTTTTGCAGCCCCCTTCACAGACCATGAAATTGGGGCCATTTTGGTGGGGATGGGTGCGCAGTTGTCAGAGCAGCAGGGAGACTCACTTATAGCTCTGGTGGCACTAGCAGCCACTGTCTTGTCCATTCAGGGGGGAAAGGCAAGCAAGCAGCTCCAAACAGTAGGCTAGAAGCCACTACATCTGAACTGGGAGAATTTGCCCAAGTTCTCTTCCATTTCTTTACACTTTTGCTCCCAAGGGCTCTGAGGTCCAGCCACCTCAATTCCAGCCTTGCTAGACTCAAAATCCCATGTAATGGATGTGGCCTGCAGGCCACAGACCCAAGAGATTGCAGGTTATTATTAATTAACGGTTTAATTACATGTAACTTGTAGGCCATTTCAGTTTTTAAACAAAGGTATCACTCCACAAGTTGCCACATGTCCTCGGAGACATCTAGCTCTGTTCTCTTGATGTTGCCTGTTATGTTGTGGGTGAACATATCAGAAGACACAGCGATTCTTCAGACAGCTCTTGTTTATTAATAGGCCCAGAACAGAACTGGGCTGAAGGGTTTAGCCAACCTGCTTATATAGAGCTCAACTACAAGGCAAACAGTAACAACTTTCTGTAACTATCCAATCACTGAACGTCACTTTCAATTCCTTATTTGCATATGTGGACCTGAGTGAAAACTGTCTACAGTATTCCCCTGCTGGCCCAGGGTGAGAACTTCAGTACATAACATTGCCTATGTTATAAAGCCATGTCAGGGGGATTGAAAAGGAGTGGGGGTTTTTTTGTCCATTTGAGTCTCTCGGATGCTGGTTCTCAGTTTGCGCAGTAATACTCCGCTGTGGTTTAAACCACTGAGCCTCTTGGGCTTGCCAATCGGAAGGTCGGCAGTTCGAATCCCTGCGACGGGGTGAGCTCCCATTGTTTGGTCCCAGCTCCTGCCCACCTAGCAGTTTGAAAGCACGTCAAAGTACAAGTAGATAAATAGGCATTTCTGTGTGCTGCTCTGGTTTTGCCAGAAGCGGCTTAGCCATGCTGGCCACATGACCCGGAAAAACTGTCTGCGGACAAAAACCGGCTCCCTCGGCCAGTAAAGCAAGATGATGCCGCAACCCCAGAGTCGTTCGTGACTGGACTTAACTGTCAGGGGTTTAGCTTTACCTTTTAATACCCCAGTAGATCTGCATTTGGAGTCTTCCACCCTTAATTTCTTTTTACTGTCTGCTTTCGCCTGCTGGAAGAGCAATGGAGATCTTGGCTAATGGAGGGTGGTGACTCGAGCCCTGTGAATAATTAGCTGTTTGGACACAGCTCTCCATGGTCTAAGAACATGCGGCTGTGAGAAACAAAAGGACCGATCTACATCCTCCGTGTCCCATGTTCCCACAGAAGCCGTGCCAGTCTTTGTCTGCAGTCTGTTTCTGGCCCTCTGACCTCGGGGCATTTGCTCCCCCCGCAGGGTCAGCTCCTGCTCCGGACATGATGCTATCTGACTTCACACCCCAGATTCAGATCGGCAGGCCAGGGAACCTTTTCTGAGAGATCTTTTTTTTTTTTGGAGCTTTTTTTTTTTTTTTGCAAAGGGAGTATTTTTAAAAAGACAATGCTTTATCACAGCATCATAAGTTGCCGAATTGGGAGCGACCCCCCAGGAATCACCTAGTCCAGCCCCCTGCAAGTCAGAAATCACAGCTGCAGAATACCTGGCAAATGGCCATCTGCTTGAATACCTGCAAGGAATCACAGAACTTTAGAGTTAAACGTTCAGCTGCAGTCTCCTTTCTTGTCCTTTGGTTCGGGTCCTCCCTTCTGGTAAAGGTAAAGGTAAAGGGACCCCTGACCCTTAGGTCCAGTCATGGCTGACTCTGGGGTTGCGGCGCTCATCTCGCTTTATTGGCCGAGGGAGCCGGCGTACAGCTTCCGGGTCATGTGACCAGCATGACTAAGCCACTTCTGGCGAACCAGAGCAGCGCATGGAAACGCCGTTTACCTTCCTGCTGGAGTGGTACCTATTTATCTACTTGCACTTTGACGTGCTTTCGAACTGTTAGGTTGGCAGGAGCTGGGACCAAATAACAGGAGCTCACCCCCTTGCGGGGATTCGAACCGCCAACCTTCTGATCGGCAAGCCCTATGCTCAGTGGTTTAGACCACAGCGCCACCCGCGTTCTGGAGCAGCCGACAATAAGCTGGCTTCATCTTCCAGCCCTTTAGATATTTGAAGATGGTTATTGTGTCACCTCTCTGTCTTACTTTGCAGCTGTATCTCCTTTGGCAGCTGCTTCAGAATACCTCTGCATGCCTACCTGGCCAAACAGCTTTTTGCTGTGGGTGGTGTGAGCAGCCACCCTCTCCGTGGTGGACGGAGGCACCTGTGGTAGAGACAGAGGGGCTTAACTATGTCGGAGTTCATATGAGTTTCAAAGCCCTCTTAAAGAGTGGCAAGACCCTGGCGCCTGTTTGATTTTTCCAGTGCCAATTGTACTGGTCTGGCTTGCAGGTTGGCCACTGTGAGAGCAGAATGCTGGACCCCTTTGGCCTGATCCTGCAGGCTCTTCTGATGTTCTGAGGTGTCCAAAGCATGAAGCACAAAATCTGTGTCCAGATGGAAATAGCAGTGCTTTGCATTCGTGTCTTTGTTTTTAATGCAGACCTATTTCAGTGGCCAAAAGACTTTGCTTTGCATCCTACCTGACCGGCAATGATGGAAGGGCCATAACTGGGAGAAAAGTATCGGCACAATACCCTGTGTAGGATGATATGCATTCTGTATCCTTGACTAAAAGCTACAGTAGCACAAATGGGTCTTAAGAGGCTTCTGTGTGGACGAAATGGGTCGGTCCTTCCTAATTGTTTATTTAAAATCCCAATGAGCAAAAATGTCCGGAAGAACCAATTATCGCAACCAATGTAACAACAAGCCTGATTTTGACTTTGCAAGAGATTGCTGTTCCTTTGTCAACCCACTACTTAATACTTTGCTTCCTCTTGGTCCACACAGTTCTTTCTGCTCACGGTCTGTGCCCTTCCTTCCTCCCCCTCCCTCCCCCTCTGAATGCATTTTGTTTCCCAGCAAATGTATCCTATGACTCCCTTTGCACAGCACAAAGTGTTCATTCTTACCCCTGCTGCAAACCCTTCTGGGCTATTGCTGGCTTTGTGCAAAGGCCAGGGGAAAGTTCAGAGGGGGTGCAGGGCTCGCTGATAGGTTTGACCCAAGGGGACCAGTGAATGCAGAACCTCAGCGGACCCTGATAGGCTTTATCCAGGGTGACTATATGGATTGGGCAGAAGGATGGAGGGCAAGGGGGTCAATGGCTGCTAGTCACAGTGGCTCTGCTCTGTGCATGCTTCTGAAAACCAGTTGCTGGAAACCCCAGGAGGGGAGAGGGGTCCTGTGTGCGGGTCCTGCTTGCAGGTTTCCCTTTTGGGCATCTGGTTGGCACCTGTGAGGCGAGGATGCTGGACCAGATGGGCCATTGACCTGATCCAGAAGGCTCTTCTCATGTTCTTACCAATGAATGGAGACCTTTGGCGGACAGTGATAGGTTTGACCCAAGGTGACCAATGAACAGAGACTTTGGGGTATGGTTACCAGATGCCCCCCAGATTTACAAATCTGTCCCTGGACAAAATGTGTTCCTGGATTTCATTTAATGTCCCCGGATTTATATTTTAAGTGTTGTCGATTTATTACGCCCTCCCTTCAAATGTGAAGGAAATAAGCAGCTATCTTATCTTTAAAAGACACCTGAAGGCAGCCCTGTTTAGGGAAGTTTTTAATATTTTATGCTGTATTTTTAACACTTGATTGGAAGCCGCCCAGAGTGGCTGGGGAAACTCAGCCAGGTGGGTGGGGTATAAATAATAAATTAGTAGTAGTAGGGAATGAGTGTTGCCTGATTGGTTCAACAGGATACATCATATGGGGACTTCCGGTGAGGCAAAATGGCGGACGCCATGGCAGCAAGCAGCTCCTGAAGCCAGCCAGAGCCAACTGTGCTACCAGGCTGGCTCCGGGCTGCTGAGACTGCTGCTGCCACTGCTGAGGGGGAACCGGGGACACCTGGCATGTCAACTGGGGGAACCGCTGACCCCCTCCCATGACCCAAATCGAGCTGGGAGCGAGAGCGCACGGCTGACTGCCCAGTGGTGCTCCGAGACAAGTAAAAATTTGAACTCATCCAGTGAAGCTGAATGTTAGAATATTCAGGACAGAAGAAAAAAGAGCTGCTTCACACAGCACACAGCTAAACTATGGAGCTTGCTTCCACAGCAGCCAGCGATGGGCACCAACTCGGAGGGCTTTAGAAGAGGATTAGATGAATTCCTGGGCTGCCAAGGACTCCTAGTCATGAGGGCTCTGCTCTGCCACCACAGCTGGAGGCAGAAATCTTTGAAAGGCCAGCTGCTGGAAACCACAGGAGGGCAGAGGGGCTGTTGTGTTTCGATCCTGCTTGCAGATTTCCCACAGGCAACTGTTCTGCCACTGTGATAACAGGGTGCTTGACTAGGTGGGCCATTGGCCTGATCCAGTAGGCTCTTCTTATGTTCTTAAAGGCAAAGGGACCTCTGACCAGTGGAGGACGACTCTGGGGTTGCGGCGCTCATCTCGCTTTACTGGCCGAGGGAGCCGGCATAGTCATGTGGCCAGCATGACTAAGCCGCTTCTGGCGAACCAGAGCAGCGCACAGAAATGCCGCTTACCTTCCCACTGGAGCGGTACCTATTTATCTACTTGCACTGGTGTGCTTTCGAACTGCTAGGTTGGTAGGAACAGGGACCAAGCAATGGGAGCTCACCCCATCGTGGGGATTCGAACCGCTGACCTTCTGATCAGCAAGCCCTAGGCTCTGTGGTTTAGACCACAGCGCCACCTGCGTCTTACTGGCTTAAAGCGGTTTGACTTTCAGATAAGAGGGAGCATTTCTCCTGTCATTATTTTTTCCTTCTGCTCATTTTCCTCTTTCCTAGGCTCTGCTTTTTTCTGCTATTGCTCATTTCCTCTTATCTCGGCTCCACATTCCTGCAGACTAGAATTTGGGAGTTGGCCCTCGTTCAGCTCATACTGAAACAAAACCACATTCCAAGACTTGTAGACAACTGAAGTGAGTGTTTCTTGGGCACCTGAAAACTTGTGTAGAAACACCTTTTGGAAAACATTTATTTACTTTTGATTTTAAAGGTTTGTTCCCTCCCCCCATCCTGGGTACGCAGGTCATAGTGAGGCCAATCTTGGGTAGGATTAGAGGCAGGGTTCAAAGTCTTGGCTCCAAAAAGGTTGAATCTTAAAAGGTTCTATTTTCTGGTGCCTAGTTTCTAGTAATAAACTCCTACCTTGTCTGGTGTTGTTGGACCTGCTGGTGCAGATTCTGTGGAACCAGTCAGAGATGTCCTTCCAGATGTTGCTGGGCTGCAGTTTCTGTTCCCCTGAGTGCTGGACATTCTGGCTGGGGCCCACTGGCTGTTGTAGGGCAGCAACATCTGGGTGGCTGCAGGTTCCCCATCCATGCCTCCCACTCTATTTGTCAGCTATAGTGGTACCTCGGGTTAAGTACTTAATTCGTTCTGGAGGTCCGTTCTTAACCTGAAACTGTTCTTAACCTGTAGCACCACTTTAGCTAATGGGGCCTCCTGCTGCCGCCGCGCAGCCATAGTACAATTTCTGTTCTCATCCTGAAGCAAAGTTCTTAACCCAAGGTAATATTTCTGGGTTAGCGGAGACTGTAACCTGAAGCGTATGTAACCTGAAGCGTATGTAACCCAAGGTACCACTGTACTCTAAGATCTGGTGTTATGGGAAGACTTATCTTCATCATGGGCTGAATAAGATGATGATGATGATGATTTATTATTATCATTTTATTATTTATACCCTTTCCATCTGGCTGGGTTTCCCCAGCCACTCTGGGCGGCTTCCAACAGAACTCTAAAATACAATAACCTATTAAACATTAAAAGCTTCCCTAAACAGGGCTGCCTTCAGATGTCTTCTAGAAGTCTGGTAGTTGTTTTTCTCTTTGACATCTGATGGGAGGGCGTTCCACAGGGCCGGCGCCACTACCGAGAAGGCCCTCTGCTTGGTTCCCTGTAGCATGGCTTCTTGCAATGAGGGAACCGCCAGAAGGCCCTCGGCGCTGGACCTCAGTGTCCGGGCAGAATGATGGGGGTGGAGACGCTCCTCCAGGTATACTGGACCAAGGCCGTTTAGGGCTTGAAAGGTCAGCACCAACACTTTGAATTGTGCTCGGAAACATCCTGGGAGCCAGTGTAGGTCTTTCAGGGCTGGTGTTATGTGGTCTCAGCGGCCGCTCCCAGTCACCAGTCTAGCTGCCGCATTCTGGATTAGTTGTAGTTTCCGGGTCACCTTCAGCTGCTCAGCCTCGCTCCTCCGCCATGGGGGTCATAAGGGCCTACTAGGCAGAGGAGGCCTAAGGTTGCCTCCAAGGAAGACTGGAGGGCGAGGGCAGGAAATCCCACTTGATCATCTCCTTGCCTTTGGGACATCTCTGTCCTTGAAGCCAGTCTGGAATAGTCCAGGAGTATAGGAAATTGCCTTAATCCCAGCCAGAGCAGCGGTCTTCTTAGCTCAGCAGTGTCTACACGGACTGGCAGCAAGGGTCCTCCAAGATTTCAGACCAGGAGTCTCACCCAACCCTACTTGGAAATACCGGGGAGACCCCTGAACTGCCCTGAGACCCCCCTGGGTATAGGGCGGTATATAAATTCAGTAAATAAATAAAACCTGGGGCCTTTTGAGCTGCACCCCTTCCTTTCTTGGCAAGAGAGATTCTCCATACCTTTTTAAAGCCAAAATATTGTTCAGGGATGGCTTTCCCCTCCCTTTCCAAACTAAGTACCGATCCAAAACTTAGCAATTAATTTAAAAGCAGTAGCTGTTTTTCAGCACAACCAAGGCCTCTGCAAGAGCTGTTCAGCTGTTCTCCCCTGAGGTGGTGACACATTTCAGACCACAGCATATTTCATCTAAACAGGAATAATGTGGTGAACCCTAGAAAGATGAATAATATACTTTCTAGACGTGGTTTTGGGCATAAATATTTATTTACGGTGCTGGGAGTGGGCGCAGAGGCCTCCCAGCTCTGAGAAAAACTAAACAGCTGAATTGACACAATGTCCGATCACCATATTTTTTAATGGCTGTAAGTTGTTTTCATTTGTATTTAATGTTATTTTTGATTCTGTAACCTGCCCTGGGACCTTAGGGTGAAGGAGGGTTAATAAATAAGTAATATCAGAAGGTTCCTCCATAAGCACCAACTGTCCTAAATCAATGCCACCTTTTTGGGGGGTCTTCGTTTTTGCCTTTTGGGGGAGCGGCATTATTGCTAGTCAGCGTGGACCTGTGTCGGTCAACCTTGGGTCCTCAGAAGTGGTTGGACTACAATTCCCATCATCCTTGGCCAGCTTAACCAATGGTCAGGGAGGGTGAGAGTTGTAGTCCAACCACACCTGAGAGACCCCAGGTTGAAGGCCCCATGGAGCTGGCTGGGCCAAAGGTCTGAGTCACTATAAGACAGCTTCCAAGGCTGTTTCATTTTTTACAAATGAGAACTCACACTTGAAATGGTTCCATGTCCCACAGCAGTCCATTTTCCATACACTCACTCCCAAGTCAGGAAAAATGCTTTCCCCTGCCCAAGATGACTCTAAATACCAAATTGACCACAAGGCTTCCAGCTCTGTGAAAGCTTCCCCGGTCAGTAACCCTTGGCTGGCTGCCTGATTGGAAAGAAACTGGTGCATTATCTGCTAAAAGGGCATTTGTGCAATGTCTTTGGTTTCTCGAGATGCCTAACAGTTGTGGAGAAGAGTTGCATGTCCTCTAACATTTTGCTGAAGATAATTGCGGGGGCCTTTTGCACACTTGTTAGCAAGAGCCCCCAACACCTGGTCCTGGAGGCGCTGGATGCAGCAAGCTTGCTGATGAGCAGATGAAAGAAGAGTGTGGGCTGTAAACGCAGCCACAAAATTAGTAATGAATAATAGAAAGTCAATATCTAACCTGTTTGGTACTTCAAGTTCAAATGAGATAACTAACATTCTAATACTACTTGATTATAATGAAACATCAAAGTGGTGTGCTAAAAATAAAAACGATGGGGGCGATGCAACTAAGTTTTGCCCAGAGTTGAAATGGAGTAACTTTGGAAAGGGCACAGCCGGCTCTAAACAGGAGCACTCTGGGTTGTGACTCGGACAGACTTAACATTTTAATCCTATGCACACTTTCTTGGCAGTCAGCCCTCTTGAAATTCCCACTGAACGTGTGGTTTAGCAGGGATAGTTTGATCTTATACTGGACAGTTCATGAATTGATCTATGTTGACTGCAAGTAGCTCTCCAGGGTTTCAGACAGGGAACATTCCCTGGGCTGCCTGGAGACGCTGCCGGGGTGGGGATGGGGCTGAACCCTGGACTTCCTGCTGTCAGGCTTGGCCTGCTCAGCTCTCCCATGGAGGTTTTGAACTTGAGGAATCAACAGGGAAGAGGAGGAGGTGGCTGTTTGGACATGTGGGTTAGAAGCGTCTTGGTTCTCCTTGCCAATGTGCCATTAACTCCCCAGTTGGCTTTAAAAGAGGATTAGACAAATTCATGGAGGAGGTGAGGGCGAGCAGCAGCTTCTGAGCTGGACGGCTCTGATCCTGCTTGCAGGTTTCGCACAGGCAACTGCGAGAAGAGGACTCTGGACTCGATGTTCTTCTGCAGGCTCTTCTGATGTTCCGGATGAAACAGCTCAGGGTGTGTCAGATGGTATCCTCTACTTAAAATGTAGCCGCAGACCAAGCTGTTATTACATGTGATTCAAGGGAGGGTGAGCAGGTTCGGCCTTGAGCTGACCATGTGATTTTAATTTGCTTTGCCCTGAATGCAGCCACTGTAATGATAGACCAGGCGTTTGATGAGACGCAACTGGGAAGAGACAGTGGGCTGACGGGCAAGTGGCTTTGCTGCTTTCGATGAGAAGAGCCCCTGTGCCCCAGTGTGCGATGTGTTGTGGTGATGAACACCCCCAGTGTGGAGAGTTCCATCTCTGGGGGCGCACGGTGTAACTAGAGGTCAAAGTTGAAAAACAGCAGACCATGAAATTATTTTTAAAAATGGACAAAAGTTAACCGTTTTAAGAACAGATATGAACAATAAAATCACTCTCACAGGAGGCTAGATGGTTTTGAAAGAGGATTAGACACATTCATGGAGGAAGAGAGGCTACTGTTGATGGCTACTGGCCATGTTTCCATACTCTGCCTCCACAGCCAGAGGCAGGGATGCTTCTGAATACCAGTTGCTGCAGGACTCTTGTGCTTGAACCCTCCTTGCTAGTTTCCCGTTGGGGCACCTGATCGGCCCCTGTGAGAAGAGGGGGCTGGACTAGATGGGCCCTGATCCAGCAGGCTCTTCTTAGGTAAAGGGACCCCTGACCATTAGGCCCAGTCGTGGCCAACTCTGGGGTTGCGGCGCTCATCTCGCTTTATTGGCTGAGGGAGACGGCGTACAGCTTCCGGGTCATGTGGCCAGCATGACTAAGCCACTTCTGGCGAACCAGAGCAGCACACAGAAACGCCGTTTACCTTCCCGCTGGAATAGTACCTATTTATCTACTTGCACTTTGACATGCTTTTGAACTGCTAGGTTGGCAGGAGCTGGGACCGAGCAACAGGAGCTCACCCTGTTGCGGGGATTCGAACCGCCGACCTTCTGATCGGCAGGTCCTAGGCTCTGTGGTTTAACCCACAGTGCCACCTGCATCCCTCTTCTTAGGTAGCCTTGCCTAAATAAATAACATCTTAGCGGGCATCAATTGGTTCCTGCTTAAGCAACTGGATGAGATCATTTCCTGCAGGGAGGAGATGCACTCTTCCCGGAAGGAACCTCTGGCCGAGGTTGACCATGCAAGCCCATCTGCCTGGCAAAAGGGACTGTGCACCAGGCTAAGCTTGCCCACCTGGTTTGACCCACTTTATCAGTCTCTCTATTATGTGAGGCTCACATTTGGGGGACAGCCAGCCCCCAAATAGCAATAGAGTGTCAGTAAGTTGGGACCAGTTTACCTGCGAGATTGCCTAACCCCACATGCTCCCACCTGGCCACTTCAGCCTGTGGAACTGGCCCTGTTGCAGGTGCCACATATGACCCATTCCGCATTTGTAAGATACCACTCTGGAACTCCCTGCCTGGTGACATCAGTCAGGCCCCTTCACTGCACTCTTTTCAGCTAAAGGCATCTTTCCCCAGGTAAGCCTATGCAGGCATTTAGAAAGCTGGGGTGAGTTTTAATTATTATTGTTATTTTAATTTTTTGAAAGTCTTAAATGAGTGTCTATTTCTTATTGTTTATCTATTTTTCGAAAGAGCTTTGAGGTTTTGGCTTTTGTTTTTGTTTGTTTACAATCAAGCAGTGCATAAATATCCACATTTTTAGAAAGCCTGTTTTCCCATTAGAAGGGGAGGTTTTCACTGTCTCTCCCTGGTGCCACAGCACTGTGCCAAATTGAACCCCGTGCCCTGTTCCTGAGCTGCTTTTAAGCAGAGGGGAAAGACCCTGGGAGATCCAGTCATATTTACTCATTCTGTTCCTGCCACAGACAGATCTTGGCTGCTTTTGGTTGCTCAGGCAGGAAACAGCTGGCTGTGCCTGTGCATAATCCTGCAGGCTTCTGTCCTCTGACATCCCCTGGGGCAGGGAAGGTGGAGAGGCTCTGAAGCCCCAGCTCACACTTCTTGTTTCCTCTGCTCTTGCAGCAGAGAGAGGGATCACAAGACTCTGCTTTTGAGAGAAGGAGCCAGGCCTCTTCGTTTGACTCCCCACCTCCTGGGTCGCCTTCTTCCTGGGAGGGCCATCCAAACACGCTGCTCTGTGGTGCTCACTTTCTGAGCCCTACAGCATGGATCACAGGCAGCCCACCCATGAGGCCAGGTGAGATGACTGCCTCGGGCGGCAGGATCCACAGAGGCAGTGTCTGTGTGAAGTTAGTTTCACTTTTCCGGAGAGCAAGAGAGAGCGAGTGCATGGCACAGCATGTGTCCAAGTTCAGATGGACTTATTTGTTTGGCTTGTAAATAAACGCTGTTAAAGAGAGAAGAACAGTGTCTGGACTTTCCTTTCCATCTTCTCACCTGGAGGCAGCCGCTGCTGCTCTGTTACTGCTTGAAGACGTTTTCCACAGAGGCTTGCGCAGACAAAACGTGCAGAGTTTTTGCGCAGAGGAAACACACTGGACAGGCAGAAGTTCCACAGGTGCTGCTGGTTTCCCACTGTTATGTGCTGAAGTTGTCACCCTGGGCCAGCAGGGGGATACTGTAGATAGTTTTCACTCAGGTCCACATATGCAAATAAGGAATTGAAAGTGACGTTCAGTGATTGGATAGTTACAGAAAGTTGTTACAGTTGCGTTGTAGTGGAGCTCTATATAAGCAGGCTGGCTGAACCCTTCAGTTCAGTTCTGTTCTGGCCTGTGAATAAACAAGAGCTTTCTGAAGAATTTCTGTGTCGTCTGATATGTTCACCCACAACTTAACACCCATTCCCAGGGAGGAAATGGCCAGAGCTGCCCTCTGGGGTCTCTCGGCATCTGCACCCACCTGGTGTGTTTCGGAGCTTGTTTTCTGCTGGCGTAGAGGTCAGGATCTAAAGCAGGGGTCAGAAAGGTTTACCTCACCTGGGCCGGTTCACTCCAGTGGAGATCCCTCTGTGGACTAGATTGTGTGTGCGTGTGAGCGCGCGTGCCCACGATTTCTGGCATCTGTGCAGACGCGATTTCCGGTGTCTGCATCTGCGCAGACGCTATTTCTAGCACCGCAGAAGCGAGTCCCCGCGCTGCGCTGGTTTAGCACAGAGTGCAGGGACTCGCTGAGTGGGCAGCCCGGTTTGGGGGCGGCTCGTGGGCCAGTTAAACGACTCCAGTGGGCCGCTTGTGGCCCATGGGCCTTAGGTTGCTGACCCCTGCTCTAAAGCAACAGATTCAAAGGGGAAGAAAGTAGATTCCAACTAAACTTCAGGAAGAACTTTCTGAAGTCCAGAAAGCTGGCAGTGGAAAGGACTCTTTTGAAAGGTGGTGGCTTTCCCTTTCGCTGGAGGTTTTTAAGCAGAGTTTTCAGAAATCACTGGGGATTGTATCTCTCTGGGGGGGAAGAGGGGTCTCCTAGGCACTAATTTCTTACACTCACCCACAGCCCCTTCTCGGCACATGGCGTTAGTATACCCTGGACTGGCTCAGCCAGCATCTCCTTCTGAAGTCGCCACAAGCTGTCTATGCGGCGCAGCTGCCTTTGGCCCTCTGTTTGCCCTTTGCAACTTTTCTGCCTGTAGATTTAGACCCTCTTCACTTGCCAAGCATTTAACTTGTTTGCTTCTAGGAATGCACTCCTTAATAAAAACCCAACAACCCGCAGCTTTTACTAGACTTACACAGGTCAGAGGGCCACGAGTATCTGACAAGGGGCTCTTAGATCCCAGCTGGCAACGTCAACCACCAGGCTGGCAGTGACATTTTAAGAAGCAATGACTGCAGGGTGGTTTGTATGGGGAAGTGTTGTTCAGCTGGCTGGGCAGGACTTGGCAGCTTTAAGGAAGGAAGCAATAAAAACGTCTGTGCTCTGCAGTGACAGAGAGAGAAAATTGCAAGCACTTTGCCTGCTTTGTGGGAGACACTGGTTGCTCTTTCCCCCACTGAATCAGGCTGTTCTGAGCCATGCCGTCGTGTGCTGCCTGCCCCCTAGCCTTTGTGCAGCTATGACATCCATCAGGGGCACGTGGCGGCTTTTCTGTGTTCTGTTGTGTGTGAGCGGCCACATTCCCGCCACCAGTGTCACTTGTTCGGCACTCCTGACTGAACTGCCAAAATGCCAGGAGAACAAAGGCCATCATTTTATTTTTGCAGACACACACTTAGTGAGGCACCACTAAGTGCCTTGTTCGAGGCTTATAGCTGGTGGAACAGAAAAGACCATGAACCTTGGCAGTGGGCCCCTCCAGATGGGTAGCAGCCGGTGGGGCAGAGAAGGCTTAGTTCACCTCCTGAGAGGGGCGAGGCAGTGGCATGGTCAGCCCAGTGCAGACACACCTGCAGAACCAATCTGGTGCTCCTGCCCATGGGTTTGCACTCTGCCAGCCTTGCTACTGGTTTGCCATGATGGGGAGTAATGATGGGGAGAGAACCACATACACCATCTTGAGGTCCTTGCAGAAAAAAGGTGAGATCAAAATGCAAAAAATGAAAATAAAAATCCATAAATAGCAATATACAGTGGTACCTTGGTTCTTGAACTCAGTCCGTTCTGGAAGTCCATTTGACTTCCAAAACGTTTGCAAACCAAGGCGTGGCTTCTGATTGGCACAGGAAACAATGCCAACAGCCAAAATGCACATTCGGCTTCCCAAAAATGTTCGCAAACCGGAACACTCACTTCTGGGTTTGTGGCGTTCGGGAGCCGATTTGTTCGGGGGGCAAGCTGTTCGGGAACGAAGGTACCACTGTAATAGATTATTTTCACTAATACATATGCACTCTTTATCCTAGTATATGCATTTTTGGCTGGAGAAACCACATTACAAATTCCAGAGAATTTCTAAGGATGGTTGTGTTTGGGAGGAGGAGAGGACAGGAGAGAGAGAGAGAGAGAGAGAGAGAGAGAGAGAGAGAGAGAGAGAGAGAGAGAGACAGACACTCTGCAGTTCTATGGGGAACAGAATCGAATTTCTCCCACCTCTCAAGGGATTGGCAATAAGGAGCATCCTTTGCAGCCTGTCATAGTGAGGATCTGCTATGATAATGAGGGTTTCCTTCCCCTCCAATTATAAGCAGTGACTCAGAGATCTCAGGAGAAGAAAGCTTTGCTGCCTCTTGCCAGAATGAGGTAATATTCCCTGGGTAGACAGGAGCCTGACACGAGGCTCCTCTGGTTCCGAAGGGTGTGTGTTCGAATCAAACTTTGGTTTCCATAGAGCTGTTTGGCCTTTCTCAGTCCCTAGGCAGTGGGCAGGATGGGGTGAGCCTTGTTTTGGAAGACAAGTCATTAGCAAAAGGTTTGCCGACAGGAGGGGGGGAGGGAGATGAGGAAGATCCCTGGCGTACTATTTAAAAAACAAAGGTGAATAGTGGAAATTGGCCCATGAAGTTTTTCATGGTGCAGAGCTTGAAATGTGACCTGCTCCCAGTGTGGTCAAAATCAGGTGAGCGGCAAGATCAGTTGAACAGTCCGTGCTGTCCTCACACATTGCAGGGGGTTGGACTTGATGACCCTTGGGGATCCCTTTCAGCCATGCAGTTCTTGTCAGGAGCTCATCCTACACTCGAGTAGGACCCTGGCAGAGACACATGCCCGACTGGCATGTTCTCTCCCTCCTGGTCGTTCATTTGGGAGCTTCAAAAGCTTTCTTCTGCCCAAACATCACAGCGACCGATGCCAACAGACACCGGCACACATAGAGATCCGCAGAGTCTTCGCAGCTTGCGTAACAGACCTCAGCAACTTAGCATTTTGGCTAATCTATTCACATATAAACACACACGGAGCACTGCAACATGGCTCCCTCTCTCTCTAGCATCAGTCAGCAAAGAGGTAAAGAACAAAGGACAATAGTCCCACTTCACAGAACACAAATATCCTGTCTCCATTACTTCCTACTCTGTGGAGTCAAAACATACATCGTCATGTGATAGACAAAAATCCCATGACTGCAATCATGGAGCAGGAATTCTAACAGTTCTATGATTCTGTGAAACTTTGCCCAAGCTGGGGAGCAGCAGGCCCAGAGGTCAGGATTTAACAGGCCCTGGTGGGCAGGGATGGGGCCTCTAGTAGTGATGACCCCCCTTCTGCTGGATATGCAAGGATCCCTGAGTGGTGCGGCAGACGAGTGCCATAAAGTGCTGCTGCAGCTTGATGCGATTTGGGAAACTCCCTCCATCTCCCAGAAGATCGTGCTTGGTTCCGGTGGTAGCTGGATTCCAGTGGTAGCTTCTTGCAGAGGAGACGGGATCCTGTGACCCCACCAAATGTTGCTGGGCTCCCAGTTATGGCCACCCTGATCCACTGGCCATGCTGGCTGGAGCTGTTGAGAACTGGGGTGCAATCAGACGTCAGACACAGAGCGTTGGCAGCTGAAGTTCGGTGGCAGGCAGGTTGGTCTAGTGCAGGGTTAGGCAACCTAAGGCCCGGGGGCCGGATGTGGGCCAGTTGCCTTCTCATTCCAGCCCATGGACAGTCTGGGAATCAGCGTGTTCTTACACGAGTAGAATGTGTCCTTTTATTTAAAATGCATCTCTGGATTATTTGTAGGGCATAGGAATTTGTTCATTTAATTTTTTTTCAAAATATAGTCTTCACATGGGCCCACCACGTGGTCTGAGGGACGGTGGACCGGCCCATGGCTGAAAAAGGTTGCTGACCCCTGGGCTAGTGGGCAGGCGGATGGAGGCAGCAGTTGAGGAGCCTGTTGGAGGTGGGCTCTGTCCCCTCTTGTCTGGTCTTTGCACGTGCTTCCACCCAAACTGCCTAGTCCACCAGGGGGGCACACCCCCTTTTTCTTTTTCACTGGATAAGAAACACCACTTTAATAACCCATCAGGCAATGCAAAACACTTAAAGATACGGCAGAAACCGTTTCAGCTCATCTGGTAGCAGAAGTTCACTCATTCTCTGTCACTGTTCTCATCCCAAAGACTTCCGTACACAAAGGCGGCACAACTGCATCATGGAGAAGGACCCTCAATGAATTTGCAATACTTGCTCCTCCCCGGGCACTGGCAACCCCTGCTATGCTGCTGCCTGAGCTCAAGGGCACTCTGCCCACTTCTGTCCCCCCCCCAGCTGGTACTCAAGGGCATACTGCCTCCCAGGGCAGTGACAGACTGTGGGCTCTCAACTTCCAGTGGTGTCCTGTGCAGGTGCCCCTTCCCATTATGCCATACAGCATTATTGTGCCACCCCCTCCATCACAGTGCCCAGTGTGGTTGCACTGGTTGTACAGTGGAGTTAGAATGCACCCATTGTGGCCGTGTCCTGTGAGCTCTGCCCATGCCATCTCCACCCACCCATCTAGGAGCTGGGTCAAGTAGGAGGAAGATGAGTTGGGAAGTGGGCTTTTTGATATTGGCATTGTTTTGTTTTGCCCCGGGGCAAACTGCTGTTATGCCTCTGCTCTGCTGTCTTTCGTGGCTGATTGTTCTGACCTACTTCCCAGGATCAGAGGAGGCTGGGAGTGCCCGGCGGGAACATTCTGGAGGGAACTGGTTGTGTTTCAAAGAGGAAAATCGCTGTACACAAACAGACTTCCGTTGTAGCCAAGTCTCAGTATAGGTATAGATTGCAGCTGAAAGCTGCATACAGGACTGGGTGTCTCACAAAGGACATTGCCAGATTGTGAATTAAGTAATCAAATACTAGGTGTGTAGCTCCACCCCTCCTCCTATAGGAGTGCAGGGTGGCTAATACGTCCAAACCGGAATGCAATGGAAACTTCTAACCAATAGCTTAAAAACAACCTTCTAAAAAAAAGTTTAAATGCTTTAAATAAACCCCAAGCCAGTCACCTCACAACTAATAATTTATGGTTAGGCAGGAACAGATTTTTCCACTAACAGAGGCCTGGGGAAATGGGAATGTTTGATTCTTCTTCAAATAAGTTAATGGATGAGACAGGTGCAGCTTGCTGGGGGGGGGGGCATTCCACAAACCGGGAGCCACCACTGAGAAGGTGCCATCCTGCAGGTCCCTCCCCATGAGGCTGAACGAGAGACAAGCAGGGCATGTGGGTGGCCTGATAACTTAGATGCATCACAAGTTCCAGTTGGGTGTGTGCCTGCAAACAGAACATTCCTTCCAAACTTTGGAAATAGCATTGGGTGCTGATGGGAAAGCAGCAAAGGAGGCGCTGGTTTCTAGAACCTAGAGGATAAAGAGTAGTATCTGATCATCTCAGCAGAATAAGAACCTAAGGAAATGTGATGTGCAAGCCTAATAGGGTTCCTGGGATTTTCGACCCATCCCATGTTGTTGTTGTTTTAAGTGAACCAACCAGGTTCTCTCTTCTTGGACAATCAGATGGAGCAGGGCATATTTTTGGGAGGGGTCACTTTTCTGAATTTTGCAATTTGGCTCTTGGCTCAAAGTATCTACCGTATTTTTCGCTCTCTAAGACGCACCAGACCACAAGACGCACCTAGTTTTTGGAGGAGGAAAACAAGAAAAAAAAGATTCTGAATCCCAGAAGCCAGAACAGCAAGAGGGATCACTGCGCAGTGAAAGCAACAATCCCTCTTGCTGTTCTGGCTTCTGGGATAGCTGCACAGCCTGCATTCGCTCCATAAGACGCACACACATTTCCCCTTACTTTTTGGGAGGGGAAAAGTGAGTCTTATAGAGCAAAAAATACAGTAACTGCACATTTAGGATTTTTTTAAAAAGCACATGCCAAAATAATTGCAGATGTTTGTGCTGTTTTCAACCTCAGTAAATTGGACACTGGATGCTGTCACAGGACAGGATGCCCTTCTGAATGGATTCATGAGAAATGGATGCTGTAGAGCAAAGTCTAATGTATTGACTCCGTCTGCAGACTAATAAAATCGAACGTATTGAATTTCTCCGCAGGCCAAAGCAAAGACGCACACACATACCTCTAAATAAATAAAAGGATTCTTGCATTCCAGGGGGTTGGACTAGATGACTCTTGGGGTTCCCTTCCAACTCTTTGATTCTATGATTCTATGTTTCTATGTAATAACACCTCAAAATCACGTCCCCTCCTGCATTTGGCTTTTATTTTATTTTAATTTTTTTGGGGGGGGCAGTGATTTTGGAGTGGTACACGTGTGGGGAGTGTTTGAGTCCTAGAATCATTGAACTTCAGAGTTTCATCTAGTCCAGCCCTCTGCAAAGCAGGAATTGCAGCACAAGAATCCCCTGCAGGTGGGCATTCGACCTCTCTCTCAAAATCTCAAAGGAGGAGGAACCCCCCCCCCCACCTTCCAAGGGAGTCTGTTCCACTGTCAAACAGCTCTTACTACGCCTGACCGTTAGGTCTAGTCGTGACCGACTCTGGGGTTGCAGTGCTCATCTCGCTTTATAGGCCGAGGGAGCTGCGTACAGCTTCTGGGTCATGTGGCCAGCATGACTAAGCCGCTTCTGGCGAACCAGAGCAGCACACGGAAACGCCGTTTACCTTCCCGCCGGAGCGGTACCTATTTATCTACTTGCACTTTGACGTGTTTTCGAACTGCTAGGTTGGCAGGAGCAGGGACCGAGCAACGGGAGCTCAACCTGTTGCGGGCATTCGAACCGCCGACCTTCTGATTGGCAAACCCACAGCGCCACCTGCTTCCCCACAAATAAATAAATAAATAAATAAATTACTGGTAAATATATAAGATCAAGTTAAATAAGTAAGCGAGCTCCCTTGGAATGCCCCTGCTCCCTCGGTTTTATTTCCAAGGAATATAGCCGCTTGGGGGGGGCAGGGTTTGGGGAGTGTAGGACCAGTGGTTACAGCCAAAGGTGTAAAAGACCTCTGGTCTTCCAGTGTTGGAGGATTCAATCTGTCACCATCCCTGACTGCTGGCTGTGTCAATGGGGGCTGATGGGAGCTCCATGCGGGAAGGTCCATGGGTCTCTCCTCCCTGGCTGGAGGAGACCCCTGCCTGCAACCCAGGAGAGCTATTGTTGGCAGTCAGTGCAGATAGCTGTGAACTAGGTGGCTAATGTATGGTTACCAGTTTTTTTTACAATGAATCCAGGGACACTTTGTCAGCGGTTCGAATCCCTGCGATGGGGTGAGCTCCCGTTGGTTGGTCCCTGCTCCTGCCCACCTAGCAGTTTGAAAGCACCTCAAAGTGCAAGTAGATAAATAGGTACCACTCCGGCGGGAAGGTAAACAGCGTTTCTGTGCGCTGCTCTGGTTCACCAGAAGCGGCTAAGTCATGCTGGCCACATGACCCGGAAGCTGTACGCTGGCTCCCTCGGCCAATAAAGTGAGATGAGCACTGCAACCCCAGAGTCGGCCACGACTGGACCTAATGGTCAGGGGTCCCTTTACTTTTACCTTTAGCAATAGGGAGTCAGTAGTGGGGATGGTGAGGCAACAAAGGGGAATCAGTCACAAAGGGGGAAGGGGGCAGGAGATCTGTACCGCTGGACGTCCCTGGTTCTCCTTCGGCAGTTGCGGCAGCAGTGGCAGTCAGCAGCCCGGAGCCAGCCTGGTAGCGCAGTTGGCTCTGGCTGGCTTCAGGAGCTGCCCGCTGACATGGCGCCTGCCATTTTTCCTTGCTGGAAGTTCCATCGAGGAAAAACGGCGGGCGCGACATCAGCTGGCAGCGAACAGCTCCTTAAGCCAGCTAGCCAGAGCTGAGGCTGCCGCTGTCACATTTCCCGGGGACAGATTTGCAAATCTGGGGACTGTCCCCGGGAACCAGGGACATCTGGTAACCTAGGCTAATGGTCTGACTCAGGATGAGCCTGCTTCCTCTGTTCTCAGCTTCCTATATTCTTATGGGTGGGAAAAACCAGTCGGTTAGGTATGTCTCACTGCTGCACAATTCCTCTGTGGAATGTCTGCAGAACCTGCCTCTCCGGAATTGGCAATGCAGTGTCGAATGTTCCCCGTTTCCTCTTTGTATTTTTGTAGGTGAGAAGAGATTCCGGTTTGATCCCAGGGAGGGCCACGTTGTGCTCTACCATAAACAAGGGGACCCCTCGGTCTTAGTGGGGACCGTCGGCACGCTTCATTACTACAACTTTGAGAACTCCACCAGCTTTACGGTAGGGAGATGGAGGACAACGCTTCACAAATTTGTTTTTAACTTTCCGTTTATTTATTCACAAAAAGTGCAAATGTAACAAAAAGGAAGGGAAAAGAAAGGAACCGAAATTTAAGCCACGAAATATACAAAGTACAAAGCTCCAAAGGGATAGGAAAGTATTAACTCCTACAAAGATTCACTTTACAAATAATAAGTATAAAAACAGAAGCATCTTCCACCAGTGAGTTCCATCATTATTGACAATAAAGGTTCCTTAAAGGCTTCGGTTTTCCAGATATTCACGTAAACTGGTGGCACTGAGTCACCACATGCCTCAATATTTGTATACGGAATAAAATCACATCATATATATAAAAAACCAGTCATTTGAGCTCTGGCCTTTTAGTTTATGAGATACCTTTTCAAGAAGGGCAGTTTGCCAAACCTCGAATACCAGCCATCCAAATGGTTAAAGGTTTTCCAGGAAATGCAGCCTGGGGTGCTGTTGAGAGAGGAGAAAAAGGTTGCTTACATTTCAAACGGAGTGTTAGCGGAGGGGTAGTAGAAGAGTTTGGATTTGATATCCCACTTTATCACTACCCTAAGGAGTCTCAAGGCGGCTAACATTCTCCTTTCCCTTCCTCCCCCACAACAAACACTCTGTGAGGTGAGTGGGGCTGAGAGACTTCAAAGAAGTGTGACTGGCCCAAGGTCACCCAGCAGCTGCATGTGGAGGAGCGGGGAAGCGAACCCGGTTCACCAGATTGCGAGTCCACCGCTCTTAACCACTACACCACACTAGCTCTGTACCTCTGGTGGGGCACATGTTGTGCTCCTTCTGGGGTTATTGTCCACCTTTGGTCCCCACCCTGCACTCAGCTCTCCTCTCCGGTTCCTAGAAGCTGTCAGTAGACAACAGTGGCCACGTTCCCAGGAAATGGCTTTAACTGGCCAGCTAAACCAGATGAGGGCAGCCAGGTAGTCTCAAACCTTCAGTGAGTTAGGGAGCTTCCCTGCATGCAAAGACAAACTCCGGCAGACTGAGCAGATGAGACCAATTGTGGGTCAAGAAGGCAGTTTCTGCATGTGCTGTAGAGGGAAGTGAGGATCAGATGGGGCTCATCAACCTGGGAAGGTGGTCCATCTAGGAGAAGGAAAATTCTGGTGCTAAACTCTGCTACCTTGTGGAATATCTTCGGGAGAAGAAAAAGCTCAGGAGTAAAGCCTACAGAGATCCAGAGTCCCTAAAACAGTTGGGTGGCACCTTTCACGCCTCCTTTCAGCAACACCTGTAGCCAAGCTGGTGCCAAAGGCCTTGCTCTGCTTTCCTTTGGACCCCATCAGTGAGGCCAAGAGGGGGTCTTGTCTGGGCAGCCCAGGACCTCCCTGCACACTGACCAGGCTTGTGGTCACTTTGGTGTTGCTCACGCAGTGGTTTGACTTCACCTCCATAGAAGACAGGTGGCAACAGCTTTTCAAATCCTGCTCTGTTTCCAACTACATTTTATTCAGAGAAGACTCCTAAACACAGATTTAGATCTTGGAGCTGTAGTTTCCATTTTAATTCAGAATAATCCAGCCGTTTCGAAATCTGCTTAAATTTGGGAAAGGGTCTCTCCTGTCAGTTTCATGACAAACGAAGGTTCTTCTTGCAGACTTGGAAGAATCAGTTCCCTCAGGGAGCTAGCTGGTCTGGAAAAATGTCAAAGTCTCAGTGACAAATTAATTGCTTTGGTGTAGCCTCAGGGAATGGAGAAGTTGTTAACTTTCCAGCATTCATAATTTCCCCAGCTCTCATGGTAAACATCAGGACAAGTGGGACTACTGTGGCAGTGCAGAGTTCAGGCTGCCAGCCAGGCCCTCTTGGCGGATACACTGTTCTGTTCTCCTCCCCTAGACTGTCAGGTTCCCTATCCAGGGGAGCAGCCTGGACCTTGAACCCAACTCCAGAGTTGAACCCAACTCCAGCCAGATTCCCCAGTCCCAGCAGCCATCATAGAATTGTAGAGTTGGAAGGGAACACAATGCAGGAATCACAGCTGAAGAATCCCTGGCAGATGGCCACCTGACCTCTGCTTAAAGATCTCCACCACCTTCTGAGGAAGTTCGTTCTGCTGTCGAACATCTCTTACCCTCAGAAAGTACTTCCTAATGTCATGTCTTTCAAAACTGGATGACGGCAATGCAGTCTGTGTGGGACTTCCCTCACATTTGATCCAGAAGCTGTAGTGGGTGCAGAATGCTGCAGCCTGGGTGCTGGCAGGGGTAAGACCCCACTAGCATATTGCTCCTCTGCTCAGAGATCTGTACGGGTTGCCAATTTGTTACTGGGCCAGGTTTTGGGTGTTATTATTAGAAGAGGAAGTTTGTTTGTGCCCCCTCAGCCACTTTGATCTGTGGAACTGTGGTACCTGTTACAGGTGCCGCCTAAAATCCACTCTGCATTCCCTCCTACCATTTCTCTGTTGTGGGAGGCTGTGAACTTTTAGGCACCTAGACAAGCTGACCTAAAAATGACGTGGGTGTCTTGTCTCCCTCTTTCATTCAGGTGCTTATTGAAACCAACAGGACGCTGTCCAACTGCAGGAAACCGGTACGTTTGCTTGTTTGTTTATAAAAGTATTTTTCCCCACAGTATCATAGAAATATAGGTAAAGGGACCCCTGACCATTAGGTCCAGTCATGGCCGACTCTGGGGCTGTGGCGCTCATCTCGCTTTATTGGCCAAGGGAGCCAGCATACAGCTTCCGGGTCATGTGGCCAGCATGACTAAGCCGCTTCTGGCGAACCAGAGCAGCGCACGGAAACGCTGTTTACTTTCCTTCTGGAGCGGTACCTATTTATCTACTTGCACTTTGACGTGCTTTTGAACTGCTAGGTTGGCAGGAGCAGTGACCAAACAATGGGAGCTCACCCCGTCGTGGGGATCCAGACCGCCAACCTTCTGATCGGCAAGTCTTAGGCTCTGTGGTTTAACCCACAGCGCCACCCGCGAAGAGGTTTACAACAATATAAAACATAGATGTTTGGAGGAATTGCTGCAGCTAATCCCCACCATCTCTAGAAAGGTGTTCTCCTTCTGCGCTGAATGATTCAGCAGGTGGATTGGGCCCAGAGCTCAGTGACAGAGCAGGTGCTTTGCATGCAGAAGGGGCCAGGTGCTCTGACATTCTTCATTCGCACTCCATGGGAGGTTCCCCTTCCTCTCTTCTCCTTGACCTAATACTTTGCAACTCAGCCTCGCAAAAAGTTTCTGTCCCTCTGCTAGATCTGCGGATGCTTGGACTAAATGTGGATTTGACAGCCATAAGACAGAGGTCTTTCTCAGCCCAAGGGCCACATTCCCTTCTGGATGACGTTCCAGGGGCCAGATGCCAGTGGCAGGCAAAAGTGAGCAGAGTGCAGATTTTGCCCTGAGTGTAGTAAGCTGGTTTGTACACACAGCCCTCTCTGACCTCTAACCTGACAAGCGAGTGGCAAAAAAGAGAAGAGTTCAAGGACAGAGTCTGGATGGGCAAAACCAGTCAAGGAGAGTGTGAAGCAGGCCCTGTGAGGGGGTGGCCTGGGGGAGAGTTTCAAGAGCCACATTTGGCCCCCGGGCCTGAGGTTCCCCATCCCTACCTTAAAATTAGGAGGTCCTGCTGTGCAGGCCTTGGGGAGACAGTCTCTGTCTTGTTGGAGGGATCTCCAGGATGGGAGTGGATGGTTGGGGGTCGTTTTCTGGTCCTCTTCATCATAGTGGGGGTGGACCCAATGACCTTTGGGGTCCCTTCCAACTGTACAGTTCTTCACCTTAACCGCCTCCACTTCTCTTCCAGGAAAATGCCAAGAACTATCTCACACTCCTGGAAAAATATGAGGACCAGTTGCTGATCTGTGGCACAAACGCCTGCAGCCCCACCTGCTGGAATTTGGTACGCAGCTTCTCCTTGCCCCTCTGCTCTTTAACCCTGAGACATCGCTGCCGGTCACCCTACCTGGGCCTTCCCTGTGGGCCTGATCCAGCAAGCCGCCTCTTATGTCCTGATCCCTGACCACTGGCTCGGCTGGGGCTGATGGGAGATGTGTCTGTGGGAAGGCTCCTTTGCTCTAGCTGGGCGATGTTGGCGATGACTTCATCTTCTTCCTCCTGCTTTCCTCTTCACTTGCTATGTTTGCTCCCTTGTACTGTTCTTCTGGATTGCATATCCCTTGGGGGCCAGGATCCGCCCTTTCGCCCTTTGTCCACCCCCAGGGTATGCAGATGACACTTTCACCACTGCCACCAAAGTCATGGGCGTAAGAAAAGGGGAGTTTGAAAGTCGTCTCCCTCTCACTCCCCCTGTATTGGTGAGACCCTGGAAAGGTGGGATATATCTGCTCAACTTCTCTTTTCCCTCCTCCTGCAGGTAGATGGGAAGGTGGAGCCAGGGATCAGTGCCCAGGGCCTGGCTCCTTTTGCCCCTAATCAAAACGCTCTTGTCCTCATCGATGGTAAGCCTTCCTTCATTAATGCTGAATGAATTTCTGGCCCAGCCGGGACACGCAGCCAGGCCTCTCGCTCGAGCACCATCCTCCTCCTCCCGAGCTGCTGTGCTGTGCAAACCCAGAGTTCGGGCCCTACATTCTCTATGGTGTTGCAAGGGGTCTTGAAGCGCCCTCCCCACCTGGCAGGCCTCTCCAATAATAATACAGTGGTATCTCAGGTTACATACGCTTCAAGTTACATACGCTTCAGGTTACAGACTCCGCTAACCCAGAAATAGTGCTTCAGGTTAAGAACTTTGCTTCAGGATGAGAACAGAAATCGTGCTCCGGCAGCGCAGCGGCAGCAGGAGGCCCCATTAGCTAAAGTGGTGCTTCAGGTTAAGAACAGTTTCAGGTTAAGAACGGACCTCTGGAACGAATTAAGTACTTAACCCGAGGTACCACTGTAACAATAAAATAAACCACAAATTAAATTTACACAGCCAATTAGGGGGCATGTGCAGTTTTTTCAGGAACTCTCAAAAGCAATAAAAATGTTTACAAGCAGTTTAAGGATGCATGAGAATGAATTTGTGTTTTGTGTGTGTGGATACACATACACGTATACTTCCCACAGCCTTTCAAAGGTTAAACAAGATCTGCTGGATTGCATCCCAAGCAAACTTGGAGAATTTTAAGCAATTGGCAGCTGTGGGTCCTCATCTCTTGTTTGTCCCCCCCCCCCCATCAGTCTTTTTTTTAAAAAAATATCTTTATTAATTTAAAATAAATACATTTATATTTGTATATATTATCCCACCTATCAGTCTTGTTGAATACATTGTAGGAAGTGCAGTTTTCCAAATTTGAAAAGCGGTGACTCCAGTTCACTTCATCTCAAGCCGTGGCCTGACATTCTCATTTCTTTCTGAGGTGGCTTAGCGCCTGCATTCCTCTTTACCACTGGTCTCTCTTCCTGTCTTGCAGGCAAGGACATCTACTCTACCATCAGAAAGCACCAGTACAATGGGCGGACACCTCGCTTCCGTCGGATTCGAGGATCTGCGGAGCTCTATACCAGCGACACCGTCATGAATAGTGAGTGTGGCAGGTCTTGAAGGGATGGGGTCCAGTCTCCCTAACGGAGGGGCTCCTCAGACTGCTCCGCCTCTCCCTTGTCTTCCAGCAGCACACCCACGAGATAGTTGGCTTAATATGGCCACTCAACAGTAGCATGGTGTTGCCAAGGCTTCAGAGCATTTAACCTGCCTTCTCTAGTTGAAATTCAGGATGTGCGTCTTGTGGACTTCCAGGTGTGGCTGGACCCCAGCTGCCCACCCCCCCTTGACCACTGGCCGAATTCATTGGGGATGATGGGAGTTCAGCCCTCTGGGTTCAGCCCAGTTGGTAAAGAGCGAGTTAGGGTCAGCACTGGCATGCCGTATTCTTGGCCAACTGCCGCCCCTTAACTTTTCCAAAAGTGCCTGGTAGCTGCCCCTGAAGCCTTTCCCAGTGACGCCACCCCAGGGGCATTGTAGGGTGTTAAAATGGCAGCTCCTAGCCACCCAGACTCATTTGGAGTGTTGCCACTGCCTGCTATTTGGGCCAGAGGAGCTCTGACGGGGTCCCCTGCGAGGAGATTTCATTGAGAATCCTCCTCAAACCTGGAGCTGGTTTTAGTTCTTAGCTGTGATTTCAGCATAACAGGGGGTTGGGCTAGATGGCCCTTGGGATCCCTTCTGACTCTGAGTTCTGTGAGTCTACGAACCGGCTGCCAGGAGGTCTAGAACTGGAGTCCCTTCCCATAGGGGGCATTCACACATTACACTGACCCAACAAGGGTACTTCCTGTGCCCTTCTGTGTACCCCAGTAGTTGAGCTGTACGGTGATTCCCAGGTACCCTGCAGCAAGTCTGCATATGCAAGAGCTCAGTTGTGCAAATCAACAGTGCGTGCTCTTTTACACAAGCATTTGCAGCCGTGTAGAGACACCTTGATGTTATACCTGTGTGGGGCATAATGAAGCAGCCTTATGAGGTATTAACACAACAAACCTGCTCATGGGAGGGAGGGGGAGAACCTGGAGATTTTCAGGGCTTCCCCACTTGAAAACAAGCCTCATGGCTAAGGGAGAGGAGGAAGTTGCCGCATTAAAACCAACACAACCCTTGGCCCAGAGGGAGCGGCTCAGAGCAGGTGATAACAGCACAGCAGGTGCCTCTTGTGCCAGAAGCGCCACGGAGGCAGAGTTCCCCCAGTGCCAGGAGGATCCGCCACAGTGAGCCTCAGGTGACGTTAGTGTTCCGCTCAGCGGATCCCTGTGGAGGACCTTCCCCCTCTGAGATCACGTAGGGAGCGAGGGGATTGCCAGGGGCATTTCCAGCACACAACACAGGTGAGGCTTTCTCCTCTGCGGGGACACCTGCGTCATGGGCAGCAAAAAGAGTGATCTCAGTTCTCCCAGGTGGGTTGTTATGTAGCCACATCCGCCCATGACAGGGAGATGTTTGCAGGCCTGGGGAATTCTGGGAGTTGCAGAAGCACAACATATCTTGGGGGGGGGGCAACTCTGAGGGAGAGGGAAACACCCTTCTGCCCCAAAATGAGCCTGATGAGGACTGATCATGCTCAGAGGCGCAAGAGTGCTGATTGGCTAGCTAGGTTGGGTAGGACCAGAGCCGTCTTTCCCATTGGTCTTAGTGGTTTGTTGCGCCAGGGCGCCGGCCTCTCAGGGGCATCCTAGTGAGGGGGGGGCTGCGTGGCTTTGCCGGCAGCCTCCCCTTTTCCTGCACGCCCGCCACCTGCACCCCGCCAACTACATCTGCTAAAGACGGGGTTGTTGTCCTCCTCCTGCTTTCTGGTGAAAGCTGCCTTCTCGGGCGTCCCAGCGCCAGAGAGCATGTCCACCAGCACGTTTTCCTGCTTAATCACCGCCACCACGCCAGGGATCGGGGCAGTGGGGGAGGCAGAGGACATTTCCCCTCGCCCCCTCCCTTGTTTTGTAGTTGCCAGGGCAGGGGGTGCAGGAGGGATCTTTGCACCACAGCGCCAGATATGCTTAAGACGGCCCTGCATGTGTAGGAGGCAGCATGGAACGGCACCTCGTGGACACTCCACGCAGCAACATTTTGTTGCAGCTTCCACTGGTTCCCTCTGTTTGGGTCGTGTATGCCGCCTCCTTCGCCTCATCCCCCCCCCCACATTTGTATCTCTCCTCTCCTCTAAGGAGCTCCAGGTGGCTTACGCTGTTTTCCTCCTTCCCATTTTATCCTTGCAACAGCCCCGTGAAGTAGATTAGGCTGAGAGTGAGTGACTGGCCGAAGGTGACACCCCATGAGCTTTATGGCCAAGTAGGGATTTGAACCCTGGTCTCCCAGGTCCCAATCCAACAGTCTTAACCACTAGGCCACACTGGCTTTTGATCATTAACTTGTGAGAAATAGTCGCCTCAGTCTCATTGTAGTGAGATATTGCCATTTCCCCGCACACTTTGTTTGTTGTTAAGGTGGGTGCCCTTGCTTATCTGAGAACTGCATGTGTTCATAGGTGCTGAGCTCTGTGAGGGGTCTCTCTGTGAGGGGTCTCTCTCAGCACCTTTAGCAAACTACAGTTCCCAGGACTCTTCGGGGGGGAGCCATGCAACAAAACGTTCAGAAAAGGGCAGCCAAAATGGGCAGCCACTTTTCCCCATGAAGAAAAGTGGCAGTGTTTGGGACTTTTTAGGTTGGAGAAAAGGAGAGGGAGAGGCGACGCGATAGAAGTTTGTAACATTATGCCTGTCATGGGGAAAGTAGGCACAGAAAAGCTTTCATCCCTCTCTTCGTAACACTAGAACTCAGTGAAGCCGGATATTGGGAGATTCAGAAATGGCTTCTTCCCCCAGCACAGAGTTAAACTATGGAACTCCCTTACACAGGAGGAAGTGGTGGCCACCAGCTTGGATGGCTTTGAAAGAGGACTGGACAGCTTTATGGAGCCGGAGGAGAAGGCTGTCCATGGCTACCATCCACAATGGCTCTTCTCTGCTTCCACAATTGGAGGCAGCGATGCTATAATAGTATTATTATTATTATTATTATTATTATTATTATTATTATTATTATTTATTATTATTAATTAATTTATACCCCGCCCATCGGGCTGGGCTTCCCCAGCCACTCTGGGCAGCTTCCAACAAAGTATTAAAATACAGTAGTCTATTAAACATTAAAAGCTGCCTTCAGATGTCTTCTAAAAGTCTGGTAATTGTTCTTCTCTTTGACATCTGGTGGGAGGGCGTTCCAGAGGGCGGGTGCCACTACCGAGAAGGCCCTCTGCCTGGTTCCCTGTAGCTTGGCTTCTCACAATGAGGGAACCGCCAGAAGCCCCTCGGCCCTGGGCCTCAGTGTCCAGGCAGAACGATGGAGGTGGAGACGCTCCTTCAGGTATACTGGACCGAGGCCGTTTAGGGCTTTAAAGGTCAGCACCAACACTTTGAATTGTGCTCGGAAATGTACGGAAATTGAATGAGCCATGGGCCTGATCCAGCAGGCGACTCCTATGCTCTTAATATGTCTCCTCTGCCCAGACTGCCCTAGTTGAACGTTCTGCTTAGTTCCTTCCTGCCTCACGGTCTCTCTGTCTTTTCTGCCTGCAGATCCGAAGTTTGTGAAGGCTGCCATCATAAAACAAGAGGAGGCTTACAATGACAAGATCTACTACTTCTTCCGAGAAGAAAACCCCGACTGGCCGAAGAACACAGCCGCCCCAAGGAATGTCTCCAGGGTGGCTCAGCTGTGCAAGGTGTGTGGGGGGGTGGTGGTCTGGGAGGCTGTGCTGGGGTCTCTGGGTGCTGCATGAGAAGCCGTGGGATCAGCTGAAGATCAGACCCAGGGGCCACTTCCTCAGAGTAGACTCATTGGTGTTAATGAGCAGGACTCCCTTGGGCTAAGTCATGTCATTGGATCGCACACTAAATACTAGTGGTTTGGGAAGAAGTAGCTGCGGTTACTTTAGGGCCATTTTTAGTCTGAGGGCCCAATCCTCTCATGGGCAACATTCTGTGTTTGTGTGTGCCAGAGGCAGGGGTGCGGGTGAGCAGCAACTGGAGGGGGGAATGCAATGCTTACCTTTTCATGGTAGGCTATATTCAGCCATTCACACACATCTAGCTGTGATCACACACACACACACACACACACACACACACACACAGACACACACACACACACACACAGAGTTGCCCATGGTGGGTGGCAAAGGGAATATTTTCTTCCCCTTGAACCATAACCCCCAGATTCCCAGCTTCCATCTTTTTCAAAAAGTGTTTCTAGCATTTGTAGAACCTAAGATATGAGGCAAAATGTGTAAGTACGTGTCTACACACACAAATGTGATGTGGAAGCCAAGCCCTATGAGGAACAGTTGAGGGGGTTGGAGAACAGAAGACCTGAGAGCTATCTTCAAATATCTGAAGGGTTTTCACATGAAAGATGGTTTTTCCCCGCTCTGGAGGGTAGGACTTGAACCAGTGGCTTCAAATTACAGTGGTACCTCGGGTTACAAATGCTTCAGGTTACAGACTCCGCTAACCCGGAAGTAGCACTTCGGGTTAAGAACTTTACTTCAGGATAAGAACAGAAATCGTGCGGCGGTGGCGGCTTGGCAGCAGCAGGAGGCCCCATTAGCTAAAGTGGTACCTCAGGTTAAGACAGATTTCAGGTTAAGAACGGAGCTCCGGAACAAACTAAGTTCTTAACCAGAGGTACTACTGTATAGGAAAGGAAATTTCGATGAAACATGAGGAAGAACTATCTGATAGCAAGGGCCATTTGACAGTAGAACGGTCTCCCTCGGGAGGTGGTGGGGTCTCCGTCCTAGGAGGATTTTAAGCAGAGGTTGGACAGTCACCTGTCCTGGCTGCTTTAGTTGACATTTCTGCAGAGCAGGGGGTTGGGCTAGATGACCCTTGAGGTCCCTTCCGACTCCACTATTCTATGGTTCTGTGAAACTGTGCTGCCATGCATTTGGCCAGCTGCCAATCCCTGACCACCGTTCCTGTTTCTACAGGGAGACAGAGGAGGCACCGGCTCCCTCTCGGCTGCCAAATGGACCACCTTCCTGAAAGCCACCTTGCTCTGCGTCGACTCTGACAACGACCGGCACTTTAACCAGCTGCAGGACGTCTTCATCCTGGAGTCTGCCGACTGGTCGGAGACGAGAATCTACGGGCTCTTCTGGAATGAGTGGTGAGTGCCTTGCTCCGTGGTGAGGGGCAAATGAACACTAAGGTCACATCTACACTTGGCGGAGGGTTTTTTGTTTGTTTCTCTTTTTTTTAAAAAAGTAATATTTATTAAAGTTTTAAAGGTTACAAAAAGAGAAAAGAGAAAACACCAAATTAAGCAAAAGCAAGACAATACATCACAATAAGTAAAAAAAAGGAAGAAAAAAACAGAAAAATTAAAGCAATTAAAAAAAACAAATCAAACCTTCCCATAACTTATCTTTCATTCATTTGCTTGTTTCCTTGACCTCCTCACACCTCCCTTTTTTGTATTCTAGTTCAGTTAGCTATTTCAGCAAATCCTTTCCATCTTTCCCAATTTTTGTCCTAATAATTTATCTTAATATAATGTAACTTTACATTCTCTCCTTTCACCAATTAACAATCTATTTTTACTTAATCCTTTATAACATTTCTGCTAAAACCACATAACTTCATTCCAACATCCTTCTAACATTCCTTAATTTTACAATGTTTCTGTAAATAAACTTTAAATTTCTTCCAATCTTCTTCCACCGACTCTTTGTTTGTTTGTTTCTCTTAGCCCTGGGGACGTGGGTGGCGCTGTGGGTTAAACCACAGAGCCTAGGACTTGCCGATCAAAAGGTCGGCAGTTTGAATACCTGCGACGGGGTGAGCTTTTTCTGGGTCATGTGGCCAGCATGACTAAGCCGCTTCTGGCAAACTAGAGCAGCACACGGAAATGCCATTTACCTTCTAGCCGGAGCGGTACCTATTGATCTACTTGCACTTCGTGCTTTCAAACTGCTAGGTGGGCAGGAGCAGGGACCGAGCAACGGGAGCTCACCCCATCACGGGGATTTGAACCTCCAACCTTCTGATCGGCAAGCCCTAGGCTCTGTGGTTTAGACCACAGCGCCACGTCCCTCCTTCTAAAAAGTTGCTTCTGAAAACTTGCGAACATTTCAACCAGCTTCTAAGAATTGATCTGATGTATTAAGAGATTATCATAGTCACTGGTGAAACGCTTGTGTTTTTACCAGTGTGTTTTTACCATTGTCAATTTTCTTCCCATAAGCTGCTTTGGTAGTTGTGGTGACAGAAAAGCAGAGCAATAAAAAAAAAACAACGGATCCCTTGCTTCTCATTCTTATCCCCAGGGAATATTCCGCAGTCTGTGTCTATTCCGTTGGTGACATCAGTAAGGTCTTCCGAACATCGCCTCTCAAAGACTACCACGAGAAACTCCCCCCTGTGAGGCCTGGGCAGGTAAGGGATGCAAATTTGCTTCTCTTGGTGGATTTATCACTGGGGCATATATCCTCTAGCCAAGCGGTTCTCAAAGTTTTGGGGGCCACTGCCCCCTTGATTCCACAAACTCCTCCCCAGTTCCCCCTCTCCCCTCCAAAAAGCATTATTCAGCATAGCAGTTTGCATGGGCCAGTAAAGAAGCTAATAACCCAATTCAGAACAGTCACAGTTAATTGCACATTTATTCAAAATCCAACAAAAACAATAAATTGAACGAAATGAATGACGTTGGTCCAGGTATGCCAACTTTTCAAAGTCTGATAGTAATTGAGCAAGAGTCTTCAACACCACATTTAGTCCACAACTTCACTGTTTTTAATTCAATGTGGTTTCCCAGTGTTTGGTTTAAAGTCACTTAGCAGGAGTCTTAAATCCCCAGCTCCTTCCGCCTCCTTGCCTCTTAGTGCCCTGAGAGGGAATCCCCCCTTCCCTGAAGGGATCACTGCCTGCCACTTTGGGGAGCCCTGCTCCAGTCAAAGAGTGACTAGACGTGCAGAACTGAAAGGAGACTGAGAGCTGGTGACTGCCGTTTTTGCTGCAGTTTTGCCCGTAACTGACAGTGTGTAGTGATGACCTTTGAATCTGGAGGTGGGGAGTTTTGAAAAGAACTGTACAATCCTGTTATGCATTATGTAGCAAAGGTTGGGAGGTTGGGAAGAGAAACTTGCAAGCTTTCTGGGGCAAAAATTCCATATCACTGGCATCTCACACAGTGCAAGCTTTTTTTAAAAAAAGGAAAGCAAGTTTCTAGTGCTCAAGGCTCAGAGAAGCTTGCAGAAGTGCCTGTTGCCAGGGCAGAAGCCAGAAAGGTCCTTAGAGCCAGGAGTGGGCCATCTGTGGTGCTCCAGCTCTCACCATCCCTGACTGGGACCCGTGCTGGCCATGGCTGGTGGTCCAGAGGGGGCCACTGGTTCTCCATCTCTGCCTGGTAGCATCCAGGGCTGGTGCTGTAGCTCCTTCTTGTCACCCCTAATCTGGTGGCCTTATCTGTCCCTCCCAACAGTGTCTAGAAGGAGAACAGCAGACCCCCCACGAGACCTTCAAAGTGGCCGACAGCCATCCTGAGGTGGCGCGCAGGGTGAAGCAGGAAGACATTTTGTTTTACAGCAAGCACCGCTACCAGCAGATTGGTGTCCACAGAACTCCAGCAGCTGATGGCGGCACCTACAGCATCCTGTACCTGGCCACAGGTACGGTCAGAGCTGCCCCTCGCTTGGCATCGCTGCCCTTTGGCGTTGCTGAGCAAGTTACTGCCCCTTTCTCTGAAACCATGGGAGGGAACTTGCAGCCCTCCAGATGTTGACTACAACACCCATCACTCCTGGCTGTATGGGCCATGTTGGCTGTCGGCAGATGAGAATTAGGGCCCAGTGACATCTGGGGACCACAGGTCTCCCTCTGCTCAGGCTAAGGAGCAACCAGCCCAAAGCAGTACTGGGTCAGGATTTGAACCTGGGTCTCCTTGGGCCGCACCAGCCACATCTGCAGGACTACAGGTCTTACCTTACAGCCTTCATCCCTGCTCTGTCCAACCAGCATCATGTCCCACATTCCCATTACCTCTTTCCAGCTTCCCAACCTTTTCTTCTGCCCTTTTACGCAGACAGAGGAACCGTCCACAAAGTTGCTGTCTTGCCCACGGGGGCCAACAACGTCCTGGAGATCCAGCCTTTCCTCTCTCCTGCTGGCATTCGGACCATGACTCTGGACAGTGAAAGAGTAAGGAAGAACCTCCCTTCTTTTCCCTTTGCCTGCTCCAGGCTTTATTTCATCAAAATTCTAGACCGTTTGATTGCAAACTGGAGGCCTCCCCTGACTTGTTCCATACTGGGTCGCTGGAATGATGCTGACCCACCAGGCCATGGCAGAACAGCAGTGGCTGGATCAAAAAATGTGCAGATGATCTGAAAAATGCCATCCCACTTTTTCTGTATGGGCTGGAAGGGCCTCATCTCTCAGAACAAACATGCAGATATCATAGAATGCCAGTGTTGGAAAGGATCGTCTAGTCCAGCAATTATCAACCTGTGGGTCCCCAGATGTTGTTGGACTACAACTCCCATCATCCTTGAGCTCTGGCCTTGCTAGCTAGGGGTGGTGGGAGTTGTAGTTTAACAACATCTGGGGACCCGCAGGTTGAGAAAAGCTGGTCTAGTCCAACCCTCTGCAATGCAGGAATCTTTTTACTCAAACCCACAACCCTGAGACTAACAGTCTCATGCTGTTTTTTTCTGAACACAGGGAGTATCTGTTCTAGGGGTGACGTAAGAGGAGTCCTGCTGGATCAGGCCAATGGCCCACCTAGTCCAGCCTCCTCTTCTTGCAGTGGCCAAGCAGGTGCCCATTTAGGGAACCCCTTGACAAGTAGGACTTGAGCCCTAGAGCCCCTCCCAACTGTGGTGGCAGAGCAGAGCTGTCCTGGCTAGTAGCCATTGACAGCCCTCTGCTCCTTGAATACACTGGCGTGCAAAAGGGATCCCCTTCAGTCCCCTGTTCCTCTGCAAAAGTAGGAGCAATTCCTGTGCGTCACTCAGTGGCTGTTGCTTTTCCTGTTAGACTGATGTTACTCATTCCCTGGGTACAGTTAGGCTAGTCCATGATGCCCTTCAAGAATATGCACGACTCATCTCTTAGTCCTGCTGTTTGGAAGGAGCTCGGTGCAGCTGTTGCTTTATTTTATCTTGCAGAAGGAGCTGTTTGTAGCCTCTGAGAGTGAGGTGGTTCAGCTGCCCATGGCTATGTGTGGGGTGTATAAGGACAGCTGTGAGAGCTGCATCCTGGCGAGGGATCCTGACTGCGGATGGATCAACGGGAGATGCACTTCTGTTTATGACCGTGACCAGCATGGAAATGAGTAGGTCCCTCTGATTTTCAACCCCCTTCATTTCTACTGTTGACAGTTGCACGTTCTATGTCTATATGTTCTTCAGCGCTTACAGACATGTGGCAGAGCAAGGTGACAAAGCATTTGAGTACACTTCTGGGTGACACCTTCCTGCATGCAGAAAGTGATCATCTCAGGACGAGACGTTCTAGCCCCACCTTGTTGCTGCTGAGCTAGCTTTCTGCTTGCAGGGAACCCTTGGTTGAAGCATTAAAAATGTATTTGTTACTTAAATACATTTATGTACCACCTCTTCCTCCAAAAAGCTCAAGGTGGTGTCCATGGCTCTCTTCCTCCCCATTTTATGCAAGTGCCTGCATGGATCAAAACCTACGGGGAAGAGTTGCTGTGCTCACTAAACCTGAACTCTCTTTGTTTCTTTGAATAAAGTATCAACACCAACACCTTGTGAGTTCTTGGTCTCTCTTTACATTCTAATTCTCTCTCTCTTTCTCTTCTAGCACACTGCTACAGGCTCTAACACACAACCCTGTTACGGATATTTGTTCATCTCCAAGCCACACTAAAGGTAATGTTTGCAAATAAACCATTTTCTTGCCCTTCCTGAAGATCAGGAACGTGGAGCCATGCAGCCCTCCAGATGCTGCTGGACCTCAGCTCCCGTCACCCCGACCATTGGCCGTTCTGGCTGGGGCAGATGGGAACTGGAGTCCAGCAGCTTTTGGAGGGCCACAGGTTCTCCCAGTCCTGCTTTAGATTTGAAGGGAAGCCAGTTGGCCAGCTATTCCAAGCATGGATGATGCACCTTTTGATCAGCGTTGGCCTTGCTAAACAATAGCAACCTGCCTGTGGGGCTAGCGGTGGTCCCTGATCTTGACCATTGAGCATGCTGGCTGAGTCCGGTGGGAGTTGTAGTCCATCAGGTTGCAAGAGGTTGATTTAGGGACCCAGAGGCCATCAGCACAACATCTAGCAGTGCTCTTATGTTCACCAACAGCTGGCGAGCAAGGAGATGGATCTCTTGAGCAGGAATAATGCACTGTGATTCAGTAGCTAGGGATTTTCAGTCAAACTTGGTCCCATCTTGACACTACAAGCACCACAAAGGCCTCCTGACGGTTGCTGTTCCACACCGGGGTGTGCAAGGGGTGACCTCTCAATCTCTCTTTCACTCACTCTCTCACCATCTGCTTTTCCTTCCTGTCCAGGTGATGACAACCAGCACTGTGAGATTGTGACCGTGGCACCCGGCGCCCGCTATTACCTCAACTGCTCTATCAAATCCCACCATGCCACTTACACTTGGCTTCGTGACAACCAAACGGTTGCGCACTGTGGATCTGGCCATCGCCACTGCATCCACTTCATAGACAATATGACGGACGAGCTCTATGGCACTTATTCCTGCGTTTCCCAGGAGGATTGGTTTAACCAGACCCTTGTGACAGAATGCCTGACCAAGCCCTCCAATGTGAAGATGCTGCTTGAGGAGCCCAGGCATAAGATGGCAAAGGACTGGGCCACCCAAACATCTTTGTCCCTCTGGCTAGGGCTGTTGCATATGGTGGCAGTCGTCTTGCTCACCCATTGAGGACTTGACCTTCTGACTGCCTACCAGCACAAGTGACCAAACTGTACCTCTTTCTAGTTTGTCTTGTTCCATCTCAGAAATGGGTCCCTCAATAGATATAATTCTTCCCTTGGGCTTAGAAGCCACCTATTCTCCACTTGTCTAGAGAAGTGGCAACCTGGTGGTGCATAGTTGATAGCAGAATGAAGGTGAGGTTGGTGGCTGTTCTGTCTGCAGAAGCACCAAGATCCTGAATCTTGAGCAGGATGGGTCCTTCCAAAATGAACATGATGATATGAACACCTGGGTGAAGAAGTAGAACCAGTGCAAACAACAAGGCATGGGGCAGCTAACAGGGCAGAGGGTATGGCTGAGGTGGCCCAGAAGGTCCACGTCAGGCTTCTTCAAAGGCAGGCATCAGGACCCAGCACAGAGCTCACGTGCTAAATAAAAGTTTCCTCAGATTCGAGAGCAAACTTTCAGGCCCAAGGTTTATAAGACTTGACGGTCTGCTGCATCTTTTTTACATAGCTGGTGTTCTGAATGTTCTTTTGATGTTTCTGACATTTTCCAAGCAATGATACATGCTCAGGATCTCTGAACAGTTATAAGGCATAATTAATGTATATCAAGGCATCTCCAACATGCACCAAGATCAAAGAAACATCTTGTAGGTTCAGATGAAGAGCCACCTAGTCTAGCATTTGGAAGATTCCCCATTAGCAGTAGGAGGTCAAGAGGCCACCACCTGGTCTGTCCTGCCTAGTCCCAGATTCGCCTGCTTCTACGCCTGTCCATCTGGCAAGGGTGGAGAATGGGTTGGCACAATTGCCTGGGCTGTGGGGTGTCAGGGACGCAGTTTCCTGCCTCAAACTGTGGGATGCAGTTTCCTGCCTTCTGATCCTGCATCAGAGCAGGAACTGAGACGGGGGAAGCTTCCTGGCCGGTTAACTCACAGATGTTTGGAAATCCTTTGTATGATTTCACTGGATGAAGGATATTTATTTTTATTTATTATATTTTTCTTAAAAAATCAGATCCTCTTTTTGTGGGGAACAAAATAGTAACAAGCCTCAGGGCCACTTGTAGGCAAAGATGTTGGAAAGCCTTTGAAGGTGATTTTTTTGGGGGGGTCTTAATTTCTGGAAGTCGGTTCATATAGAGAAGAAAGAGGGAGATCCCAGGGTGTTCACAGGGCTGAGTTCTACCTCTTATATTGTGTACATGTTCTTGTGAGTAGACCAGCAATCTGGATGTGGGTCTGTTTTTCTTCTTCCTTGTGAGGAAGCACTGTCATGGCTGGGGGAGCTCAGGCTCTGCATGCAAAAGCTGCAATTGCTGGCATTAAAAAGAAAAGAGGCTCCTGCCCTCTGAAACCTTAGAGAGCTGCAGCCGGTGGCCGAGACGATGCTGAGCGAGGTGGTTCGGTGGCTGATTTCAGAGTAAGGCAGACATCTGTTTCCTGTCTTGGTCTTCTCGGCTGGCTGGCAGGCAGGTTAGCTGATACCAGCACCTCCAAGGGATTGGCAAATGAGTCTATTTCATTTCAACCCCCACATGAGTCCCCCTTATCTCTGTTCTAGCCAGTTTTGTGGAGTGGAGGATGCACATTTAAGTGTGTATCTAAATACAAACTACTTCATATATTCTCTCTCTCTTCCAAACCAGAACCAATGTGGTGTTGTGGGTCTACTGTCAAAGTAGGACCTGGGAGAGACCAGGGTTTGAATTCCCTGCTCTGCCATGAAGCTCTCGCTGGGTGAGACAGTCACAGTATCCCTGTGAGGATAAAACAAGTTGGAGGGGAACTGTGTACGGCCCCTGGGAAAGGTGGGGTGTAAATGATAAAAGGAATAAACAAAAAATGGGGGGGGGCACAGATTCCTTATTCCTGTTTTGTGCCTTTAGTTACATCAGCAAAAAACCAAAATATTTAATCTGTATCTAACACCTTTCATCTATATTCCAAGTATGCTTTCCTTGATGTCATAACCAGACTTGAAAGCTACCGACTGAAGGGTTTTGCAGTTGGGTTGTAGCTAAACAAGGATGGTTATTGCATGGGCAGCAGTTGCCAAGCGAGGCTGCTAGCCGCCTCTGCCACAGGTGCAGGCAGGCAGCATCTTGACAGGTTGGGAAAACCTTCCCCAGCAGATTAGTTTTGAGAGCAGCAACTTTGCTGGGGGAGCGTTAGCGGGGGACGTTTGATTCGCTTTGCCTTTAAACGCAAACCTACCTCATTCACACTTCCCCAAACATCTGTCCTTGGAAGTTTGCACTTCTCCAAATTTTGCAGCACAGTTCTCCAACCAAAGAAAGTGTCTCTTTGGGGGGAGAGCGTGGCCAAAAATGCATGGATTGGTGAAGATGGCATACCCAAAAATGCTGTCATGCTGGGGAAATTGCAAAAAATGTCAATCTGTGGAGGAATATAGATGTTTGCAATGTTCTGGACTGCCGTAGATGAGCATTTGGGTCACTTCCAGTGAAAGTTCTATGAAATGCAGGCTAAAAGCTTGATAAATTTTCATGGAGACTTTTTTAAAAAAAAATGCAAAGTGATGTAGTAATGTAGCAAACTGAACTTTAAGACTGAAAAACTTAGGAATGCAGGAAAAAATGAAACTGAGAAATGCAAAAGCCCCCCAAAGGCCCCTCTGCATAGCAAATGGCTTTTGGTGACTCCCTTGTCACCTGGACCAAGGAGGCCAGTTTCTGGATGAGGTCTAATCTGTGCCCTCTGCCTGCTTGCCTTTGCTTTGCGCCACTGTTGAGTCACCATCTGCGCACAAGTCCCCTCAAGCGTAAACTGTGAAATTTGAGAGTGTTCCTTTTTGGCTTAGCAAGGGATGGTTCCGTAACTTTGCTTTCAGGCCAAGGAGACAACACTCCATTGCACTACAATTTTTTAAAAATGCTTTTGAGCTCCATTCCTCTTAATTGCAATGAGTTTTCTCCCCACCCATGCACTTTAAAGTAGTATGAATTGTTAACATATTAACATACGATTTGTATTTTGCTTTGCAGCGGCATTGTAGCAGAAATAATGTATTTTTGTTATATAAATAAAGCATCGTCAAAATCAACTGGAGAAAACGTGTTGCTTCTTTGCTGTCTGTGGGTGCTTTTAAGTCACCTTTTCACAAATTAAGGTTTTGCCATTGTGGCTGATTGGGAGGTCTGGCACAGTAAACCCACTTTCATGGAGCAGAGGGCTGTCAATGACTGCTACTCCCATGGCTATGCCCTTTCCCAACAGTTCAAGGTAGCAATGCTTCTGGTTACCTGCTGCTGGAAACCACAGGAGAGGAGAGGAATCTTGGGCTCAAATCCTGCTTGGGGAAGCGACTTCTGGTTGGCTACTGTAAGAATAGGATGATGGACTAGAGGATCCATCCAGGGGCGTACAAAGTGGGGGGCGGAGGGAGTGGGCCGCCCCGGGTGCCACTCTGGGGTGGTGGTGATAAGATGGCCCCTGCCTCCCCCCCCCCCCAGCTATAGAGCGGCTGAGGGATCCATATGGGATGCCACTTGTACGGCAGTCCATATGGTTGCTGTGCACATGCACATGCACACTTTGTATGGATGTTGTGTGTGTGTGTCACCGAGTGGTTTGCCCCACCCCGCCCCTCCCTGGATGCTGGAGAGGGTTCCTCCGCCACTGGGGCCACCTTTGGTCTGTTCCAGCAGGCTGTTACGTTCTTGTGTTCCCCAAAAAGAAAGTGATGGGAGCAATGCGCTAGAAACTGGGGAAACACTTGCTCTGACACAATGGTCAATATCCATGCCATACGTTTGAAGCACTCAGAAACCACTTTAACGCTCATGGTCCTTCTCTCCTGCAAGAATCCTGGCCAGCTCCACCAGGCACCACCCAGCCCTATTGCGGGGGTTTCCACATACAGAGGAAGCAGAATTCTGTTGCACAGGTCATTGGACTTCCCACCCCTGGGGAGTGCAGAACATGGGTATTGTTGGAGAACAATACATTTCTGTTAAGTCTTGGGGAGTTTCCATCAGAGTGAGATGGAGGGATTTTCTCTATCCTCCTCCGGTTTCTCAAGACTGCCATCCTTTAGATTTCCTGCCTTCCTTTCTTTAAAAGCCCAAAGCTAATTCCATAGGGACTAGAAGCTTGGGAGCTGCTGCTTTGGATTTGGGTTCATTCTTGGCTGTGGGCTTGGACCACTCATTTCTCTTTGGTTAATTTTTCTTTCTCTCTGTTTCAAAGGTATTCTCTCTCTCTCTCTCTCTCTTTCTTTCTTTCTTTCTTTCTTTCTTTCTTTCTTTCTTTCTTTCTTTCTTTCTTTCTTTCTTTCTTTCTTCTTTCTTTCTTTCTTTCTTTCATCACACTTCATCTGAGAAACACAGGGCAGTTTACACTATAAAAACAGAAAAATACACAAGATAATAACAGCCAAAACAATAACCCTCCCCTGCCAGAGGGAGGCTATAGATTGTTTATTTAGCCAAAGGCCTGGTTGGAGAGAGACATTTTAACTTGGCGCCTGAATAAATGTAAGGAAGCAGCCAGGTGGGCCTCACTGGGGAGAGCATGCCAAAGGGGAGCCACTGCAGAAAAGGCCAGTTCTCATGTCGCCGCCGCCCTCCCCCCTAGACCCCTTGAAAAAGGGCCTTGGATGATGTTGTCTTGTATCATTCCCCCCGCGAAGCTTATTTTGCTCCAAGCAAATCCATGCAGATTCCCCCCAGAAGGATTAGGGCATGAAAGAGCTCCAGTGACCTCATCTTACTTCAAGGTGGAGTTTAAATGCCGATAAACGGTTTTGTGGTGGGCTTTCCCTGCATGGAAATTATCTGAAACTGTTGGGATGGAAAATGCCCCACACTTCATGTGTGCCAGACGGATGATCCCTGTCCTAATTTTCCTGGGCTCCATGTTCCAACACACAAATATATCAAGCTGCCTTGAACTCAGTCAGACCACTGAGCTGCATGGCCGGGATTGCCTCCTACTTTGACTAGCAAGCAGCTATGCATATGAAGTCTGGGCTGTGCCCCTGAGCAACAGCCATCTCCTCCCCAAATCCAGGATTCTCAGCAGCTTGGCTGGCATTCCGTCTTGCACCCTAAGCAAGAGTTGTACCCCTAACATTGACAGCAGGCGACTTGCCCTTTTGTATGTCATTTTCACTAAAATACTCATTTTTATGGACATGTTTCCCCAGTATAGGCATTTTTTAAAATGTTGACTGCCTGGAGAAACGTGGCTTTTGAAGAACTGCTGTGTTGCAGTCATCATACCTATTTGGAAGGTGCAAATTTGATAAATCAATCAATCAATATCAATCAATCAATCAATCAATCGTTACAAAGCAATGCACAATTCAGACAGCCTACATCCAGGTTAAACAAGCATTTTGTTCAGACTTAAAGATAGGGGTCATTGGTTCTTGCAACCACCGATAAAAACTTTGCCACTGCTAATATTCTAGCGTTTGTCCGGTCTTCCAATAGGAACCTGACATAGTGAGCCTCTGATTTTCCCGGGAAAGGTACCAGCAAGGATAATATCAGTTCAGCCCTGGCTTGCTCATATTTCGCACAGTGCAGCAAAATATTTTTTATGGCATCGATGTCTTGAGCACCCGAGCAAAGTCTGTCCTGGTAGGGGACTTCTCTCAAACTGCCATCCAACACTGCAGAAGGAAAGACATTTAGTCTGGCTTTGGTGAATAACCTTCGATAATTTGGTACTGTCAGGTTTTAAATGTAAGATGGTAACTTAAAGACAAGCCCATATTGTACTCCTACTGCCAGCAGACTACAGACTGCATGTGATCGAGATCGCAAGTCACTGTGTGCATTATCCCATAATCTTTGTATGTCTTTAGGGCGCCTTAAGCACCTTAAGCAAGAGTTGTACCTCTAACAATGACAGCAGGTGGGTTGTCCTTTTGTATGTCATTTTCACTAAAATACTCATTTTTATGCACATGTTTCCTCAGTATAGGCATTTTTTAAAATGTTGACTGCCTGGAGAAAGGTGGCTTTTGAAGAATTGCTGTGTTGCAGTCATCATACCTATTTAGAAGGTGCAAATTTGATAACTTTTGCTGTTAAATGTGAACTGTATTTCCCCCCCTTCCTGGAGGAAGGCTGTGTTCTGGGGAGAGTCTCATGGGTCAGTCAGAGAGGGGGTTCCCGACCACCAGATGTATCCCCTGTACCAGTGGTGCCCAAAGTGGACACTAGTGGCCCTTGGGGGGGAGCAGTGGGAATATTTTTTTTTTGGGGGGGAGCTCTAAGAGGCAAGGGGCGGCAGCAGGAGGTGCTGGAGGTAGAAATGGCTTTGAAAAGCCACTATCCCTGGATCAGATTAGTTTTGCTGGATTAATTAAACTAGATAGTTTTTTAATGGATTTTGAAGAAATATGTGATTAAATGTTGCTGTTTTGAATTGTTATCTTAGTGCAAGCTGCTTTTCTGAATAATGCTTTCTTTAAGGGAGGGGGCACTGGGGAGGAGTCTATGGAACCAAGGGGGAAGTGGCCCCCAAAGGTCCTTTGACTGTAACTCTCCAGGGATGCAGGCCGCATCCTGCCCTCAGCTCACAGCCCGCCCCCATCAGACGTGCAGGTTCCACGGGGAAATGTGCCCCAGGCTTTAAGCTCTCTGACCGTAGTTGTCAACCTTCCCCTTTTTTGCAGGGAATTCCCTTATTCCAGCGCCGTTTCCCGCTGCTTCCCGCTGCTATCCCGGATTGTTAGATATCCCGTAGACTGTATCCAGGACAGGTGAGGCTGCTGATCCCTTGTTTTCAAATCCGAAAGTTGACAGCTATGTCTCTGACTCACTTTGGGCCGTGTCCAAGGTGAGCAAGGGCATGGAAACGTGAGCTATGACACAAAGCCAGAGAGCTGCCACGCTGGAGCCGCCCAACCAGTTGGCAGGAAAAGTCATCAGACAATGAGGCCCGTGGCTGAGTGACGGAGACCAGCAAGATTCCCCGGTGACTCATTGCCAGAAGCACCTGTTGCTAATGGAGCTGCCTCACGCTGGGCTTGGCAGGGAAGCCGCTCCTCAGGCAAGTGCCACAAAGTGTTTTGCTCATCCAGTAGTTTTCTCAAGGCTAAAGTGAGTAAGAAGAGTCCCGCAGGATTGAACCACCTCATCTAGCATCCTGTTTCTCGCAGAGCCAAATAAGGGGATTGTGGGAAATCTACAGCCAAGACTGGCAGAGTGAGGCCAGTTTCAGCTCTGGACTTAGTGGCCATAAACATGCTTTTGAGCTTCCTTCAAAATGTGGAAAGCCACCACTGCCAGATTTGGGGCCCCTTTTATGATGCTGCATCCGTCATCCCTGAACAAGATGCTCTTCAGATGTTGCAGCAGTCCAGGACTGGGGCTTCTGGGCTAGATGACCCTTCGGATCCCTCCAACTCTGAGGGGTTCAGCACCCCCCATGACTGATGCCCTTTGTGCTCTGAGTCACTGGGTGCAGCTCTATAGCTTGGATGTTTCACTTTCAACTTCTGTTGGGGAAGAATTTTCATTTGAGGTGGGAGCGGGTTCCTTACTTGGAAAGAATAAACCTTCCCCAAACTATTGTTCCACAACTGGCATCTGTTGATATTGTGTTGCGGTTCCTGTTATGATAAGCGACTAAAATGGGAACTGGCAAAAATAGCCCCAGCATTGTTTGGAAAGGCTTCCTTTTTGCCCAAACACAGTAAGGAGCAAAACATGTCTCTGTCGACCCGTGGCGAGGAACGTGCTCCGGTTCAAGGGCTGTCCTTCCTCAGGGGCCGTGTGCAGGGTGGGAGTGGGAGGCAAAAGTGGGACTTCTCTTGTGCTTGACCCAGAAGCTGTAGTTGGAATTGTCTGCTGCAGCACAATTGCTGACAGGACTGAGGCCATGTCAGCACATAAGACCTCTGCTGCTCCTTTGCTACCAGGTCAAGTTCAAGGTGTTACGTAAAGGTAAAGGGACCCCTGACCTTTAGGTCCAGTCGTGGACGACTCTGGGGTTGTGGCGCTCATCTCGCTTTATTGGCCGAGGGAGCCGGCATACAGCTTCTGGGTCATGTGGCCAGCATGACTAAGCCGCTTCTGGCGAACCAGAGCAGCGCACGGAAATGCCGTTTACCTTACCACCAGAGCGGTACCTATTTATCTACTTGCACTTTGACGTGCTTTCGAGCTGCTAGGTTGGCAGGAGCAGGGACCGAGCAACGGGAGCTCACCCCGTCACGGGGATTCGAACCACCGACCTTCTGATCGGCAAGTCCTAGGCTCTGTGGTTTAACCCACAGCGCCACCAGCGTCCCCAAGGTGTTACTACTAGCATGTAAATCAGAGGTGGGCAAGGCTTACCTTGCCTGGGCTGGTTCACTGCCATGGAGCCCCCTCCGTGGGCCGGATCACAGGCGTGTGTGAGTACACGTGCCCACGATTTCCGGCATCTGCGCATGAGCAGACGCAATTTCTAGCGCTGCTCGGCGAGTCCCTGCACTGTCATGCGCCAGTTTAGTGCAGTGCGCAGGGACTCGCCGAACAGGTGGCTCAGTTTGGGGTGGCTCAGGGCCGGTAAAATGGCCCCTGTGGTCTGCTTGTTGCCCATGGTTCTTAGGTTGCTGACCCCTGATGTAAATCCCTTAACAACTTGGGACCAGTTTACCCACGAGATGACCTCACCCAACATGCACCCACTCAGCTGGTGGAACTGGCACACCTACAGATGCCACCTACGCTCTGGAACTCCCTGCCTATTGATACCAAGTGGGTGCCTTCCCTGCATTATTTTCGGCACCTGCTAATATCATTCTTGTTTAGACAAGCCCACCCAAGTTTTTAGAAAGCTGATGTGCATTTGAACCTTTTAGTATTTTAACTTTTAGTATTTTTTAAACTACTGTCATTTTTACATTATAATTTTCTTGAATCATAAAATTCTAGAGTTGGAAGGGGCCACAAGAGTAATCCAGTCTAACTGACTGCGATGCAGGAATCTTTTGCTCTACCAACTGAGCTATCCCAGTTTTCTATTTCTGTAAACTGCTTTCAGGTTTGTTTCTCACAATCAAGCAGTGTATAAATTTTATGAAATAAATAAAAATAAATAAAAGTAGATGGAGTAAAAGTTGTGTGCAGTGCAGTGGTACCTCGGGTTAAGTACTTAATTCGTTCCGGAGGTCCGTACTTAACCTGAAACTGTTCTTAACCTGAAGCACCACTTTAGCTAATGGGGCCTCCCGCTGCTGCCGTGTCATCGCCTTGCGATTTCTGTTCTCATCCTGAAGCAAAGTTCTTTTTTTTAATAATATTTATTAAAGTTTTTCAATATGCATACTGTCAGGGAACTGCCATCTAAAGCGCCGGGGGCGCAAAGGCTCACTGAGGTTGAGAGAGGAGTAGCAGCGGAAGAGGGAACCAGTAGAGGGCGAGCAAGAACTCCAAGGGAAAGTGAGTCGGAGGGATGGCTCAGAGACGCTTCCAGCGAAAACAGTGGGGAGGTCTCAGGACCTCCTATAGGGACACCCACTCCTCGCCGGAAACTGTCACGCCGAGAGGCCAGACGACGTGTTTCCGTTAAAGAGCTTTTATGTTGGAAACGATTCCGAAAGCAGCCACTTTCGGATTCTACTAGTGATTGACGCAGCCATGCTGGAGGGGCTCCGTCACAGGCAGAGGTTTGAAAACCTGATCAAACTCTGAGGGACTTGCATTTTACGCACAAGCAGCTCATCGTCCCATCACAGCAATCCGAAAGTCACCGAAAGCCAGCTTGTGCAGGGAGAAGCATCATGAGCAACCCAGCCGGAACCGGAGGAGCAGGAGCAGCTGGAGGGGGTCCAAGCCTGGAAGAAAGGTACAGGGCGTTGGAGATCCAGTTGGCGCTGCAAACGGCGAGGCTTGAGGAGAGGAGGGCTCAGGATGCAGAAAAGGGAAAGGAGAAAACCACCCCGCTCGCCAGAAAGGTGCCAGGATTGGTGCAGAAATTCGGGGGGGATCCCAGGAACTATCATGCCTTTAGAACAGAGATGCAATACGCTCTAAACTTGCAGTTTGATGACTTCCCCGACGAGGAATCGCGAGTGGCTTTTGTGATTGGCCATCTCGAATCCGGGGCGAAGGATTGGGTTAGACCCCTGATGGCAGCGAATAATGAGATCCTAAAGGACACGAGGAAGTTTTTTCGTGCCATGGACCTGATGTTTTCCAGCGATATTGAGCAGGGGGTGGTGCGAAGGCAGTTAATGGCTTGCCAGCAAGGAAGCAGATCTGTCCGTGAGTACTGGACTGAGTTTACTATGCTGATTCATAAATTGGGGTGGGACCTATCGGCGGAGCCCATCCAAATGCTTTTCGAAGAGGGGCTTTCTTCAACCGTCAAAGATGAGCTTTCCCGGGGGCCCAGGGCGGAGTCTATGGATCAGTTAACCAAATCTGCGCTGTGCATAGGAGCGCGCCAGGAGGCGAGGGCTTTGGAAAAGCGGGAAGGGAAAGGAGACCCTTGGAGGGAGTTCCGCATTCCAGACATTCCAGAGCCACCTTTCCCGCCGGCAGAGCCGATGGAAGTTGGAACAGCGCGGGCGCGCGCAGTTTCAAATCCCAGTGAAGGGCGGAAGAAGGAGGGAAGGAGCGCCAAGAGATGTTATCTCTGCCAACAGCCAGGGCACTTTGCCAGAGTCTGCCCACAAAGGAAGGAATGGCAAGGGATGGCAGGAGCTGTTGGGGGAAAGGAAGAGGAAGGCAAGGAGCAAGTAAAAGCCAACGCCTGGCTGCCACCGTCGGGGCACAGCAGCCAGGCCAAAGAGCAGTGAAAGTGCCCATGCCGGAACCTCCCAGACCCGCTTTGGTGATAGAGGTGTTACTAGAACTGCCAAACGGACACCCACTAAAGATCAAGGCGCTTTTGGATTCAGGCAGCTCCTGTAATTTCATGAGTAAGGAGTTTGCAGCTGAGCACCAGATACAGACCATCCCTTTAAGTAACCCCTTGCAGGTGACTACGATTGACGGCAGAGAGCTGTTGGGGGGAGAAGTTAGCCAACAGACTGTCCCGATGATAATGAGGGTGGCAAGGCACACCGAACAGATAGCGTTTAATGTGGCCATCCTGGGAGGAGCGCCCATCATTTTGGGGATGAGCTGGCTGGCGCTACACGATCCGCTAGTGGGCTGGCATCAGAGGGTGGTCTCCTTTGGGTCAGCGCATTGCCTAGAACACTGCAAGGAGGGGAAGGTTTCGGGAGGAGACAGAGTCACCCTAGCCGGGATGGAAGTAATGGACAAAGGGAAGGTGCCCCCGCAATACGCAGATCTGAGCAACGTATTCAGCGAAAGGGAAGCAGACAAACTGCCACCGCATAGACCCTTTGACTGTCAAATCAACCTACTCCCTGGGGCCCAACTCCCAGTAGGCAAGCTGTACGCCATGTCAGACAGGGAGATGCAGGAGCTGAGGGAGTTCATTGACAAAAACCTGAAGCGAGGTTTCATCAGAGAGTCCCGAGCGGTGGGGGGCAGCCCAGTGTTTTTTGTGGACAAAAAGAACACAGACAAACCGAGACTGGTGTGTGACTTTAGGGCCCTCAATGCAGTGTCGGAGCCCCTGGCTTTCCCTATGCCCCGAATTGATGACATTTTGACCAGAGTAAGGAAGGGAAAGATTTTTACAAAGCTGGACCTGCGGGGGGCGTACAATCTGATACGCATAAGGAAGGGAGATGAATGGAAGACCACCATGTTTACCCCTTTGGGAGCCTTTGAATACCTCGTTATGCCCTTCGGTCTACAAGGGGGCTCCGCGTGTTTTCAAGCTTTTATAAACCACGTTCTGGGACCTTTGCTCTACAAGAATTGTGTGGCCTTTTTAGACGACGTGTTGGTGTATTCGGAAGATGAGGAACAGCATGTGAGGGACGTTCGAGAAGTGTTGGGCAGGCTGCAAGCCAACCAGCTGTGGGTGAAACTGGAGAAGTGCCAGTTTCATACCAAGGAGGTGGAATTCCTGGGGTACCGCTTGTCAGACAAGGGATTGGCCATGGATCCAGGCAAGGTCCAAGCGGTACTGGAATGGAAGACACCGAAGACCAAGAAGGACGTGCAAAGATTCTTGGGGTTTGGGAACTTTTATCGGAAGTTCATCAAGAACTTTGCCCACTTGACGGCGCCCATCACCGACTGCCTCAGCAGCAAGAAGAAATTTGTTTGGACGGTAGAGGCGGATCGAGCCTTTGAAGAACTGAAAAGGGCTTTCGCCTCGGAAGAACAACTTCTGCATGTGGATTTACGAAAACCCATGAGAGTGGAAACCGATGCATCCGACCGGGCGGTAGGGGCGGTCCTTCTTCAACCGGGGAGGAGTGCGTCGGAGTGGAGACCGTGTGCCTTCTTCTCGCGGAAGCTGAATAAATCCGAGAGGAATTACACGGTGTATGACAGGGAACTACTTGCCATTCACGAAGCATTCCGGAGGTGGAGACATTTATTAATTGGGGCACAACACAAGGTGCAAGTGTGCACCGACCACAAGAATTTAGAGTATTGGAGAACAGCTCGAGTGCTCAACCAACGACAAGTGAGATGGGCACAGGAATTCTCCAAATTCAACTTTGAAATTTGTTATGTGCCAGGCCCAGAAAACGTCAGGGCGGACGCGCTCTCACGCAAACCAGAGTATTGGGAAGGGGAGGGGGTGATCGAAGAGAGACATGTCATCCCTGAGGACCGCTGGGTGTGTGGGGCGGCGCTGGTGGGGCAACGAGAACTGGTAGAGGAAACGGAAAATGATGAATATGCCCAGGATAAGCTCAGAGGTCTCAGGGGGGAGGGCGAGAGCCCCGGAGGTTTTGAGGAAAGAAATGGGGCATTGTATTACAAAGGGGCACTGTATATACCCGAAGGTGAATTGAGGGGGAGAGTACTCAAGCAGTTGCATGATAGCCCCACGGCGGGACATTTTGGACAACACAAGACCATGTGGTTGGTTACCAGGGAATTTTGGTGGCCTAAGGTGAGGGAAGATGTAAGGGAGTATGTAAGAGGGTGTGACCAATGTCAGCGAGCCAAAGGGGAAAGAAGGGCGCCGGCAGGGTTATTAGAACCATTACCCACACCAGAACGGCCTTGGGAAGCGATATCAATAGATTTTATGACGGATCTGCCAAAGTCCAAGGGGAAAACAGCCATCATGGTAGTAGTAGACCTGTTAACTAAGATGTGCCACTTTGTAGCATGCTCACATGCAGTCACAGCGGAAGAAACAGCGAAGTTGTTTGTAGAACACATCTTTAGGTTGCACGGGGCTCCCTTGAGGGTGATCTCAGATCGCGGCAAACAATTTACTTCCAGGTTCTGGAGGAAGCTCATGAGCTTGCTGCACGTGGAAGTCAATTTTTCAACTGCCCGGCACCCTGAAACCAACGGGCAGGCGGAAAGAGCAAATGGCATTCTTCAACAATATCTGAGGTGTTATGTCAATGACAGAGAGAACGATTGGGTCGAAAAGTTGGCGTTGGCAGAATTTGCCTACAATAATGCGGAGAATGTGTCCACAGGGATGAGTCCCTTTTTGGCTAATTACGGGTGTCACCCCAGGGCATTTCCAGGGGAAGGAGGGGAGAGATGGAGCGTCCCAGCGGCTGAACATTTTGTAGAAGAGATGGAAGCGATCCATCATCAGCTCCAGCTCAACTTAGAAAGGGCTAAGGCACAATATAAGAAGCAGGCAGACAAGAACAGAAGGGAAGGTGAAACCATAAGGGTGGGGGATCAAGTGTGGTTGTCAACCCAAGGGTTGCCGTTCAAAGGGGGTTGTAAGAAATTGAGGCCCAGAAGATTGGGACCCTTTGAGGTCATTCAGCAGGTCAACCCGGTAGCTTTCAAACTCCGATTACCCAACCACATGAAATTGCACCCAGTGTTCCACAGGTCGTTACTGTCACCATACAGGGGGGGACGTGAAGGGGAGTACGTCAGGGGACCAGCCTTGGAAGAGAGGGAACGCTGCAACCATGTAGCGGAAATCCTCGATTCCAGGTGGAAGGGAAATCAGGTGGAGTATTTGGTGGCGTGGGAAGGGGAACCGGAGTCAGAAAACACCTGGGTGAATGCAGAGGAAGTCAATGACGAGGTTTTAACAGAAACGTTCCACCAAAGGTTCCCGAGGAAACCTCAGCCGATAGCAAGGTTTAGGAGGGAGTATTTCGGCACCACCGATGAGGAAGAGGAAATGGAAGGGTTCGCGGAGTCGGAGTTGGAAGAGGGAGTGGACTCCGATGACAAAGATTACCGAGAGAGTAGGAACAGCAACAAGTGGAGGGAAGTGTTCGCGACGTCGGAAGACGAAGGAGGTTCTTTCAGGGGTTTTACCTCCTCACCGCCAGTAGGGGAGGAGACGGGAGGGGGTGAAGGGGGCCCTGGAGGGGAGGTGGATGTCAGGGAACTGCCATCTAAAGCGCCGGGGGCGCAAAGGCTCACTGAGGTTGAGAGAGGAGTAGCAGCGGACTTCCTCTCATCTCCCGCTCCCATTTTCATCATAAGAAAAGAAATTTTCCAGCAAATTATCCTCTTATTCACATAAGAAATCTTGAGTTTTCCAATGCTTCGCTAGGAGTATCCTTGCTGCTGTTGTTGCATACATAAAAAAGGTTTGGTCCTTCTTTACCACCCCTTGGCCGACAATGCCCAGGAGAAAGGCCTCTGGTTTCTCATCCTGAAGCAAAGTTCTTAACCGGAGGTACTATTTCTGGGTTAACAGAGTCTGTAACCTGAAAAGTCTGTAACCCGAGGTACCACTGTAGTCACACCTGAGCCACACAGAAGTCAGTGGTTTTCTATCCCACTCCCAGCTCTCTCTCTCTCTCTCTCTCTCTCTCTCTCTCTCTCTCTCTCTCTCTCTCTCTCTCTCTCTCTCTCTCTCTCTCATAAAACCTCAAAGGAAGGAGAGTCCTCAACCTACCGAGGGAGACTGGTCCACTGAGTCTCCTCTAGTCTTTTCCAGACTAAACATACCCAGCTCCTTCAACAATTCCTCATAAGGCTCAATTTCCAGACCCTTGATCATCTTGGCTGCCCTCCTCTGCACATGTTCCAGCTTGTCAACATCCTTCTTAAATTGTGGTGCCCAGAACTGGACACAGTATTCCAGGTGTGGTCTGACCAAGGCAGAATAGAGTGGGACCATTACCTCCCTTGATCTGGACACTATACTTCTGTGGATGCAGCCTAGAATAGCATTAGCTTTTTTTGCTGCTGCATCACACTGTTGGCTCATGTTAAGCTTGTGGTCCACCAAAACCCCTAGATCCTTTTCACATGTACGGCTAGTAAGCCAATTGTCCACCATCTTATATTTATGCATCTGGTTCTTCCTGCCTAAGTGCAGAACCTTTACATTTGTCCCTGCTGAAATTCATTTTGCTAGCTTGCGCCCAGTTCTCCAGTCTGTTAGGGTCAATGTAATCTGTTAATGTAAGTTTGTTACAGTTCATTTATTTTTGTTGGTATTTGACCTGCCTAAGGAACATGTCCCCAAAATGCATTCACTATGCATAAAAAATGAATATCATAGCGAGAATGAAAGTCTGAAGATGGATTCTCTTCGGGAAATGGCTCACAAAAGATTTGGCTGTGTTGCATGCAAAGGTTTGTATCAGGAGAAACCCACGCTGAAGTGCGGGTGATTTTTTAAAAAGAAAAACCACAAGCTGATATGGAACAGTGAAGCCCCCAATGTAAGACAGGGAAAAGCAAAAAAGAGAAATTGAAATTGATTCACCCACCGTTCTGTGGGACTTTGTTCTTGCAGTGCAGCTATAAAGCTGGAGATGTTGATGGCCCCTGACTCACTTAGTGATCTGGATGAATCAGCAAAGAGGTCTGGTTTCCCTAAGCAATGGCTTCCTTCTCCTTCCACAGGCCGCCTCCACACACTGAAACTCTGTGGGTGTGAGACAATGAGAATTGCAATCTGTGCAGAAGTGCTCCTTGTTCTTCACGGGATGCTCTTTGAAGTCTATCATCCTGCTATCAAGCAGAACATCATGCTGCCTCTGTCCTCCTTTTAATAGAACGAGGAGCTCAACAAACATTCAGAGTGCACCTACTTCATGAGTCTGGTGTGTCTCTGAGGGCTGGCTGGCTCCAGGCCTCAGTGGGCAATGAAGAAGAAGAAGAAGAAGAAGAAGAAGAAGAGAAGAAGAGTTTGGATTTGATACCCCGCTTTATCACTACCCGAAGTAGGCTGAGAGACTTCAAAGAAGTGTGACTAGCCCAAGGTCACTCAGCAGCTGCATGTGGAGGAGCGGGGACGCGAACCCGGTTCCCCAGATTACGAGTCCACCGCTCTTAACCACTACACCACACTGGCTCCCAAGCGCTGGTGCCAGGTTTTGGAGGCCCTTGGCTGATGGTATTGGGCCTCATCTCAGCATTGCCCCCCAACTCTACTTACAATGATCACAACAAAAAAAATTCCTTCCAGTAGCACCTTAAAGACCAACTAAGTTAGTTCTTGGTATGAGCTTTCGTGTGCATGCACACTTCTTCAGATACAATGATCACAGTGGAAGTAGAGATCTATAGAACTGTAGGGTTGGAAAGGATCCTGGGGCCATCTACTCTAACCCCTGCAATGCAGGAATCACAGTTTAATAATCCCCAACAGGGGCTCATCCAACCTCTGCTTAAAAACTCCTCCACCTTCCGATGGAGTTATTGACTGGGAGCTGCCTGTTTGTTGTTTTACGGAAGAACAATGAGTTTGAATGCCTTGATAATCTCTCTTCAAGGCATCTGATGAAGTAGACTCATCCGTGACCATTGGCCATTGATCACTGAGGGTCTGGCAACACTCTGGGGGGCACTCCATTTGCCCCCTCTGCCCCCTTACCTATTCCAATGAAAGTGCCTGTCTTTTCTCTTTGCCAAACACTGAAGTCTCTAGTGGCAAGAGAAATCAAAGACAGGTGACCTGAACACAGGGTTTCGATTACTTAACTGGGACATGAAATCCAATGACAATCTGGCATGCTAAATGCGACTCGGACCAAGCCAGGTAATGCTGATGTCTCTCGCACCGTGGTCTGCTTCCGCTTGACTGGCAGCATACAGGAAAGAAAATGCCATAATTTTTCGCCCACTCGTTCCCCATTTGCCTTTCAGTTTCACGAAAAACTCTGGCAGCTTTTGGACATTCAGGAAATGTCCCTTTTGTGGCACGTAGAGTGAGTTTCTATTTCAGGGTCTGAGGCAAGCAGGCCTCGCCCTCTGTCAACAGGAAGCGTGCAGGAATGCAAAGCAGAGGTTACCTGGGACATCCTGAAACAGGACAGCAGAAGAATGGGCTTGTACGTAATTGTACCAAGTCAGAGGTGAGTCTCCCTTTCAGGCTACAGGATCTATGACTGCGTGTGCCACACTGCAGCGTGACTTGCCAACTGTCTGACTGAGTCCATGCTCATATTTTGCCCATTGTTCTCCCTCAAAGGTCCTCATCAGGTGCAAGGATGGGCTTTATTTCATTTTGGCTATACAAACTTCACTCCAGTCCAGAAGTATGTAACCCATAACAAAGAAACAAGAGCATCAGTCTATTGGTTTATCAGTCTTGGTTTCTGTTCCTTTCTCAAGGTTTCCAATCTTAAAGTCAATTCCCAAAGAGTTTATTTGCATAGAAGTGTGGGAATTGCAGCTCTGTTGGGGACCAAGGAGTCTTCTAACAGCTCTCAGTAACGTTAACAAACTACAGTTCCCAGGATTCTTTGGGGGAAGCCATGACTGTTTAATGTGTAAAATGCAGATGGAAACTTAAAGGTAAAGGGACCCTGGACCATTAGGTCCATTCATGACCAACTCTCTGGCAAACCAGAGCAGTGCATGGAAATGCCGTTTACCTTCCTGCTGAAGTGGTACCTATTTATCTACTTGCACTTAGATGTGCTTTCAAACTGCTAGGTTGGCAGGAGCAGGGACCGAGCAACAGGGAGCTCACCTCGTCGCGGGGATTTGAACCACCGACCTTCTGATCGGCAAGTCCTAAACTCTGTGGTTTAACCCACAACGCCACCCGTGTCCCAGATGGAGACTTACTCTCCCTTTATTAATCTCTTGATTACCATATATACTGAGGGCTACAACAAAGAGACGGGGAGTCATCATTTTGTGACTCTCTAAAGCAGGAGTAGGGAATCATTTTCAGTGAGAGGGATGCATGCCCAGTTGTGGGCGGGGACCAAAAAAGGGCAGAGTTATGAATATGCAGTAGACTAGTTTCTGCGCTCTCTCTCTCTCTCTCTCTCTCTCTCTCTCTCTCTCTCTCTCTCACACACACACACACACACACACCCCTTTGTTCTCCACCCAAGTAAGGAAGAATCCCCATCAGAATTCAAACTCAAGGAGGGTGTGAAGCACAGCCAGTGGGGCCTGAGGACAGTCCCGAGGGCCACATCGAGAGGCATTCGGCCCCCCAGGCCCGACGACCCCCCATCCCTGCTGCAAAGTTCTTTGTGTATCAGTAACACTTCATGAACTCTAAAAGTTATGCACAGTAATGCATACAGTGATACCTCGAGTTACAAACGCCTCAGGTTACAAACGCTTCAGGTTACAAATTCCGGTAACCTGGAAGAGTTACCTCAAGTTGAGAACTTTGTCCAGAATGAGAACGGAAATTGTGCACCGGGGGCATAGCAGCAGGAAGAGGCCCCTTTAGCAAAAGCACACCTGTAGTTAAGAACAGTTTCAGGTTAAGAACAGACCTCCGGAACGAATTAAGTTCGTAACTAGAGGTACCACTGTATAGAATTATTTATCTCTTTGGCCACAAAAAATTGACGACCTCTGGTCTTTTGCCTGCATAGGAAATCGGCTGTTCTTGGTCTTGCACCAGAAATGCAGGAAGCTTTGTGTGGGTGGATACTTCTTGCAGTGGGTCGTCTTTGGGATAATTGGGGCAACTTGCAAAGTATGGAGGGGACTTGACCCAACTGGCCCCCATTCTTTGCCATGTTTTGCATCATTTGCATCAGGCTTTGCATCGAGTTCAAGGTGTTACTATTGGCATATGTAAAGCCTTGGGACCAGTTTACCTATGAAATTGCCTTGCCCCACTGGTGCCCACCCAATCACTTGCGCCAGTTTCCAGGGCCCACACAATCTCCGCTCCACAGTCGTTTAGTGTGGCAGCTGCACCCTTCTTTTCAGATCAAGCAGGCCCCTTACCAGTATTCTTTCCAGCAGCTCCTAAAAACATCCTTGTTTAGACAAGCCTACCCAGAAATTTAGAAAGCTGCTGTGAATTTTAACCTGTTTTAGTATTTTAACTTTCTGTATTTGTTAAAGTCTTGTAGGTTTTTCCTTGTTTTATTGTTCTAGCTTTTGAGGTTTTTCCTTCTTTATTTCAACCAGGCAGTGCATACATTTCATTTTTTTAAAAAAAGTAATATTTATTAAGAGTTTAAAAATTACAGAAAGAAAAAAGAAAAAATTAAACAAAACAAAACAATACATTACAATACATAAAAAAACAAAAAACACTACTTATCTTAACAAAACAGAAACAAAAACAGAAAAAAATAAAAACACATCCAATATTTCCATATCTTATCTTTCATTTACTTGTTTCATCGACCTCCTCACACCTCCCTTTTTTGTATTCTAGTTCAGTTAGCTATTTCAGCAAATCCTTTCCATCGTTCTCAGTTTTTGTCCTATAATTTATCTTAACACAATCTAACCTTACTTTTTCCCCCTTTGACCCATTAACAATCTATTTTTACTTAATTCTTTATAACATTTCTGCTAAAGCCATATAACTTCATTCCAGCATCCTTCTAGCATTCATTAATTTTACAATGTTTCTGTAGATAGTCTTTAAATTTTTTCCAATCTTCTTCCACCGACTCTTCTCCCTGGTCTCGGATTCTGCCAGTCATTTCCGCCAGTTCCATGTAGTCCATCAACTTCATCTGCCATTCTTCCCGGGTGGGTAAATCTTGTGTCTTCCAATGCTTTGCGATAAGTATTCTTGCTGCTGTTGTAGCATACATAAAAAAAGTTCTATCGGCACCAATTGGCCGACCATGCCCAGGAGAAAGGCCTCTGGTTTCTTCAGGAAGGTATATTTAAATATCTTTTTCATTTCATTATAGATCATCTCCCAGAAAGTCTTAATCCTTGGGCATGTCCACCAAAGGTGAAAGAATGTACCTTCATTCTCATTACATTTCCAACATTTATTATCTGGCAAATGGTAAATTTTTGCAAGCTTCACTGGTGTCATGTACCATACATTTCATGACATACATAAATACAGTGGTACCTCGAGTTACAAACCCCTCAGGTTACAAACGCTTCGGGTTACAAACTCTGCTGACCTGAAAGAGTTACCTCGAGTTGAGAACTTTGCCCCAGGGTGAGAATGGAAATTGTGTGCCGGCGGCATAGCAGCAGGAAGAGGCCCCATTAGCGAAAGCACTCCTCTAGTTAAGAATAGTTTCAGGTTCAGAATGGACCTCTGGAACGAATGAAGTTTGTAACTAGAGGTACCACTGTAGATAAACTGGAAGAGAAGGCTATTCCAGCATCTGTCCACCTCTCCACAAAACCTATTTGGCTCTTCTGCTTTCCTCTTCATCAGTCAATGATGCTCATCATTCAACATGGTTCGCTCAAGACAAAAGGTACTCACAGGCATAGCAAATGAGCGAACCATGTTGAGTGATTAGTATAATGGACTGATGAAGCTTGCTGCGAAACCTGAATAATATCCGGAGAACAGGTCTCATCTATTTGGCTTCAATTGATCATTTGGCTTTGTGCTTCTAGCTAACGACCACTTGAAGATGCTTTCAGGCAGCCGCTCCTACGTTTATTGCTTTGTGCTTCCAGTGAATGACTATTTGTTCCAGCTTTGTTGCGATATATTAATCACATACCTAACAAGTACAGCAACGAGAGAGACACTGGTACATTCTATGTTCATGAGTATCTCTGGTATTGGTTAGGCACAATGCACTTTAGTTTGTCACATGAAAGATTGTTTTTTCCTGCTCTGGAAGGTAGGACTTGAACCAGTGGCTTCAAATTACAATGGTACCTTGGGTTACAAACGCTTCAGGTTACAAATGCTTCAGGTTACAGACTCCGATAACCCAGAAATAGTACCTCGGGTTAAGAACTTTGCTTCAGGATGAGAACAGAAATTGCGCAGTGGCAGCGGAAGGCCCCATTAGCTAAAGTGGTACCTCAGGTTAAGAACGGACCTCCAGAGCGAATTAAGTTCTTAACCCAAGGTACCACTGTACTCATTGTCTAGTTGGTTTATGAGGGTATATATTTATTCCATTAAAATTGTTCTTTATATTCATAAGCCAGTTCTGGTGTTGTTAGTTTGTTGTTCAATTATTGTTATAACACCTGATACTTTTTGTGTATACTTCCTGTAACAATTTCGTGGTGAGTATCAGCACTGTTTTTTCATTTTTTAGGAAAAGCACCGGTCAGAAGCAAAGTCCCCACTTCTCATTTATTGGTTTCTTCTTCACTCCAGACAAACCAATTCAGACTCGAGTGTCTCCTTCCTGATTGAGATCACGGGGCTAAAAATAATTAAAGAAATAATCCCCGCCCCCAAAGCCCTTGGAGATACAATGCCACATTCTTTCAATTGCTTCCTCCTTTTCCCGGGGATGACGAAGGTCACTTCCCATTAGCGGAAACACATGGAAGCTTATTTACCTATTCATTTTATTCATGGTATTTATAGTCTCCTTTCATGTACCAAAAATCAAAATACAAAATCATATAAAAAAGGACCAATAAATGTCTATATTCTGGCTCCATCTGCACTACACACTAAAAACAGGATCATACCACTTTAAACAGTCATAAACTCCCCCAAAGACTCCTGGGAAATGTATCTTGTAAGGGGGCTGAGAGCTCACAAAGCTACAGTTCCCAAAGGGGTTTAACAATCAATCAACCAACCTTCCCAGGGAACTCTGGGAATTTTTGGCAGCATGGCAGCCAACTCCAGGAGGCCGTGGCTGCTTAAAGGGACTACTGACCATTAGGTCCAGTCGTGGCCGACTCTGGGGTTGCGGTGCTCATCTTGCTTTATTGGCCGAGAGAGCCGGCGTACAGCTTCCAGGTCATGTGGCCAGCATGACTAAGCCGCTTCTGGCGAACCAGAGTAGCGCACGGAAATGCAGTTTACATTCCCGCCGGAGCGGAACCTATTTATCTACTTGCACTTTGACGTGCTTTCGAACTGCTAGGTTGGCAGGAGCAGGGACCGAGCAACGGGATCTCACCCTGTCGTGGGGATTCGAACCGCTGACCTTCTGATCGGCAAGTCCTAGGACTCTGTGGACAGCTCCACCCGCATCCCTCGTGCCTGCTTAGGCACCCACAACAACATAATGATGAGGGCTGGGCACCCACAAACTCAATGAGAAAAGCCAGCAGGGGGCAGCAGTGCTCTTTTTGACAGAGAAGCAGTCAATATTCTTCTTAAATTGTGGAGTTAAAAACTGCATACTGTACTTCAGGTGTGGTCTGACCAAGAATAGAGTGGCACAATGACTTCCTTTGATTTGGACACGATATTTCTCTTGATGCACCATTAGCACTCTCTCTCTCTCTCTCTCTCTCTCTCTCTCTCTCTCTCTCTCTCTCTCTCTCTCTCTCTCTCTCTCTCTGCTGTATAACACTGTTGACTCATGTTAAGCTTGAGGTCCACTAAGACCCTCAAGATCTTTTCACATGTACTAATAGTAAGGTAGGTGTCGCCCATCCTATACTGGTGCGTCTGGTTCTTCCTGTCTAAGTGAAGAATCTTACATTTGTCTCTATAGAATTTCATTCTGTTAGTTTAGGCCCAATTCTCCAATCTGTTCAGGTCATCTTGAATCCCAATTCTGTCTTCGGCGGCAATGGCTACCCCTCCCAGTTTAGTGTCATCTGCAAATTGGATGAGCATCCCCTCAATTCCTTCACCCAAGTCATTTATAAAGACACGGAACAATGAGGAACCATTAGTGAACACTCTTTGGGTTTGGTCCGTCAGCCAGCTACTAATCCATCTCACAGTTACCTCACCGAGTCCACATTTTACCAGCTTCTCTACGAGAATACCATGGGGGACTTTGCCAAAGCCTTGGTAAAATCAAGATACATTATGTCCACAGCATTTCCCATATCTACCAAGCTCTGTCAAAAAAAGAAATTATCTGGCATTACTTGTTTTTTGGGAAGCCCATGCTGGGTCATGGTAATCACAGGGTCCTTTTCTAAGTGCTCACAGACCAACTGTTGAATTATTTGTTCCAGGATCTTCCCTGGTATCAGTGTCAAGGTCACTGGTCAGTAGCTACCTGGGTCTTCTTTCCTCCCCTTTTTGAAGATGGGGACAATATTTGCCCACTTCCAGTCTGCAGGGACCTCACCTGTTCTCCAAGAATTCTCAAAGATTATCATCAGAGGCTCTGAGATTACATCCACAAGCTCTTTCAGTACCCTTGGGTGCAGCTCACCAGGCCCTGGAGATATGAATTCATTTAAAGTAGCCGGGTGTTCCCTTACCACTCTTTTCCTATCTTGGCTCCCTCCTAACATCATTTATTCTGTCATCACCAGGTAGGGCATTGTTTTCCTTTTGGGTGAAGACAGAGACAAAGTAGGTGATGGGATACTCCCCCCAGAGAGGTTCACCTGGCGCCTTCATTGCACACCTTTAGGCTCCAGGCAAAACCATTCCTCTTTAACCAGGCCTTTGGTTCACTGACATTCAACGCCCTTTTAAAATGTCTTTTGGGGGGTGTTAAGGGTTGTTTTTATTTTATACATTTTGTGTTTTTTAATTGTGATTTTATCCTGTGAACTGCCCTGAGACCTGTGGGTATAGGGTATACAATTTAATAATAATAATAATAATAATAATAATAATAATAATAATAATAATAATGCAGTTCTGCCTTCTCTCTGTTCCCTAATAGCATTTCCCCGTCTTCTCCATGCAGAGGACCTACAACTTGCTTGTTCTTCCTCTTTTTTCAAACATACCCGAATAAACATTTTTTAAAATTTATTGTTGACCTCTCTTGCAAGCCTGAGCTGATTCTTAGTTTTAGCCCGCCTGACATTCACCCTGCAACTGTTGGCTATTTGTGTAGACTCCTCCATTGTGATTTCCACTTTCTTCCATTTCTTATACACGCCATTCTTAAATTTCAGCTCATCTGTAAGCTCCTTATGTAGCCACAACGGTTTCTTTAGATGTCTCCTACTTTTCTTTCTTGTTGAAACTGTCTGCATTTGTGCCTCCAATATTTCACCTTTAAGAAACTCCAGTCTAACTTGGATTCCTTTTTCTTTGAGTATTTCATACCATGGGATCTCAGCTCCTGAAGCTTTTTGAAGCTGGCCTTCCTAAAGTCTAGAGTGCATGTCTGACCACACTTAGCTTTCCCTTGCCATTACTTCCTCCCAAGTTTCCCATTACTTCATCAACCAGTTCCTCCCTGTTGGTGAGGACCAAGTCAAAGACAGATGATCCCTATGTTGCTTCTTCAAACTTCTGGGAAAATGAAATTGTCAGTGAGGCAACCGGTTACAAATCCACCTCACCGTTACCTCATCCAACCCACATTTTATCAGCTTCTCCACAAAAATACCATGGGGGACTTTGTCAAAAGTCTTACTGAAATCAATATACACTATGTCCATAGCATCAAACACTATCAAAAAAAGAAATGAGTTTGGCATGTGTATTATTTTCAAGGAGGGGGTAGTACCTCTGGTTGTGCTCCTTATGGGGTAATTGTCCAGCTTTGGTCCCCACCCTGCACTCAGCTCTCCCCTGCGGCTCCTAGAATAATAATAATAATAATAATAATAATAATAATAATAATAATAATAATAATAATAATATCTTTATTGTCATTGCCCCCTCTCAGGGATAACGAAATTACTTGGCTGCTCCATCCACCTAGATAGGGCACTCCACTCAAAATCAGAACAACTATAAAAACACTAATTAAAACAATATAATATAATACAGCAAGGAAGATTAGATGACTTTCAAAGTCCAGGTTTCCCATTCAGGGCCGAGATCGCTCTGGAGAAGAAGCTGTTCTTGAGACGGCTCGTTCTTGTCATCATCGTCCTGTATCTCCGTCCCGATGGCAGGAGCTCAAAGAGACAGTGACCAGGATGCGATGGATCTTTTACTATGTCCAGTGCCTTCCTATGGCACCTTGTGGCATAAATCTGCTAGAAGTTGTTAGCAGGCGACAGTGGCCACATACCAGGGAACAACTTCGACTGGCCAGCTAAACCAGGTGAGGGCCGCCAATGGGTCTCAAACCTTCAGTGAGTTAGGGACCTGCCCTGCATGTGAAGGCAGACTCTGGCGGACTGAGCAGATGAGACCAAGAGTGGGTCCAACGGTCAAGAAGGCAGTTTCTGCATGTGCTGTAGAGGAAAGTGGGGACCAGATGGGGCTCATCAACCTGGGAAGGTGGTCCATCTAGGAGAAGGAAAATTCTGGTGCTGAAATTGCGCTGCCTTGCAGAATATCTTCAGGAAAAGAAAAGGCTCAGGAGTAAACCCTACACAAATCTGGAGTGGAGTCCCTAATACGATTGGATGCCGCCTTGTAAACCTCCTTTCAGCAACTCCTGCAGCCAAGCTGGTGCCAAACATATTGGTCTGTTTCCTTTGGACCACATCAGTGAGGCCAAGAGGGAGGTCCCATCATCTGGGCAGTCCAGAACCTCTATACACACTGACCAGGCTTGCTCACTGGGGAGGTCACTTTGTTGCTGCTCACACACTGGTTTGACTTCACTTACCGTATTTTTCGCCCTATAGGGCACACCGGCCCATAGGGGGCGCACCTAGGTTTTTTTGGGGGGGGGAATAAATATTTTTTTTTTATTCCCCCCCCAGGCGTGGGGCGGGGGCAGCCCGAGCTTCCCCCGACCCCAGCCCCCAGAACAGGCTGCTATCCGCAAGCCTTGGGACCCCGGCGGGAACTCCAGGAGCCCAGCGGGTACTTAGGTGCACTCCAACGTCTATTGAGATAGACAGATGTCAACAACTCTGCTCAGCATTTACACTGGATGCAGCCCTTAGGCAGGTTTGCACTAAAATGGAAACTCAGCAAATTTCTCCTTTGTCCCTGACACTTGCCAATAATCTTTTGCCTAGGGTTGGGGCAGGAGTCAGAGCCGTCTTTCCCATAGGGCTTAGTGGTGCGTTGCGCCAGGGCGCTGGCCTCTCAGGGGCGCCCCAGGGAGTGGGAGAGCTGCATGGCTTTGCCGGCGGCCTCCCCTTTTCCTGCACACCCGCCAGCTGCGCCCCGTCAACCATATGGTTGGTGGGCATGCAGCTTCCCTCCCAAGCCTCTGTGGGGATTGCTCTCCTGCAGCGGCATGTGGAAAGTCCCCCCCTATGGCTGGCAGTGCGCAGCTTCATGCTCCCCACTATCTGTGGTAATTTGGGGGCGCTGGGCAGATATTTGCACCCCGGCGCCACATCTGCTAAAGACGGCCCTGGCAGGAGTTATGGGCTCAGCTTGAGTCCAGTGTATGATTGGGGACACAATGCCATTGCCCTCCATCACAGATCTGAATTTCAGATGGAAAGAGTGATTTGTGCAGCACGTATGATAAGGAACCCTGTGGTTCTATATTGTGTCAAGGCAGTTGCTAGATATTCCTGACTTGGTCTCCGTGGATTAAATGCACTGCTGGCGGTTTCTTATGCTGTGGGTGGAGTCTGCCATCTAGTGGTAAATTTATTTGATTTGATTTGTAGGATTTCTTCCTTGTCCTTCACCAGAAATTCTCAGGGCGGGTTACAGCAATAAAATTTAGCTGTAAAAGTAATAAAAACAGTACATTTGTGAAAACAAGTAAAAGTCTTCCAAATGTAGCAAAAAAGGTGGGACCCGCAAAACACCTCAAATGTTGGCGCAGTTTTGAAATCAGTGGTTATAATCAGGGCAGTTTTGAAAGGCCCAGTCCACCATCTCGATTCAAAATGGCACCTGATTGTACCCAAACACAGAGAGGAAACTTGCTCCTCCAACTTAGGAACCATCATGCAGAAATTGGTTACAATAGTGGTTCCCAATTACAGGTCTGGCGATTTTAGGGTATAGCTAAAATTATTTGCTTATTTGGGGCTACCCCACATTTTATTAAAAAAAAATGCAGAGGTTACTACGACAGAGTTATCAAAATTTTCAGAAGTAGGGGGTCTGTGGCTTGGCTTTTGAAAAATAGGGGGTCCTCTGTAATTAGCTAATTGGGAACCACTGGGTTATGATATATTTAGAGGTGTTCAGATGGTAGCGAACAAGCTGTTATCTAAAATATAAAGGTGCTCCCCTAGGTGGTTCTGAAACAAAGAGCCTTGCTGACAAAGCTGAGTATATCCATGAGGCAGAGCTGACCATTTTATCTCAGGGAAATCTGGGCTCCTTTGTGGAAGGCACTTCACTTCTCCACAGGCTTGTGAGGATGAAACTCACATGTAGGTAGAAGCTCACCTGTCAAAAGATTGCTATGTGTCAGACAACTGTGGAAAATTGCATTCTCTCCCTGTCTCTCTCTTGTCAAAGCATCTCTGGGCACAATTCAAAGGGCTGGTTATGACCTAGAAATAGTTGCTTTGCTTAGATCCAGGCCATGGGTAGGGAAACTAAGGCCCGGGGGCTGGATGCGGCCCAATTGCCTTCTAAATCCAGCCCGCAGACGGTCCGGGAATCAGCGTGTTTTTACATGAGTAGAATGTGTCCTTTTATTTAAAATGCATCTCTGGGTTATTTGTGGAACCTGCCTGGTGTTTTTACATGAGCAGAATGTGTGCTTTTATTTAAAATGCATCACTGGGTTATTTGTGGGCCATAGGATTAAGTTCATTCCCCCCCCCCAAAAAAAATATAGTCCGGCCACCCACAAGGTCTGAGGGACAGTGGACCGGCCCGCTGCTGAAAAAGCTATCTGAAGGATCATATTCTCCCAATATGAACCGGCTGTTTTTAAGGAAAGGGCTGGTGCTGTTTTTATTGTAATCATATGCATGTTTTAATCTATGTTTTAGCTGTTGCAATTTGAGTCCCTGTCAGGGGAAAAGGTGGGACATAAATAAATATAATTAATAATAATTTATATTCTACCCTTCAGCAAGAAAGTCCCTAGAGTGGCTCAAGAATCAATAAGAATAACACAGTTGCTGCCCCCACCTTGCAAAATAAAAAGGCACAACACAAAAGGAAATAGCGGTGCAGAGGGCAGAGGGAATTCTTAAACGTCACAAGCTGTTCTTATCAGTTATAAGAATTTAAGGTCTCAAATATATAAATTAAATGTTTGTGAATTTACAAGGCAAACACATACATAAGTATGTAAACCACATGTCTCAAATAGTACAGGAGAATAATCCTGAAACCATTTTGACTCTCCCAAATTGACCTCAAAGGTTTCTCTGCAAGGAGGAATGAAATGGGAAAACCTCTCCATTGTCTTTTGCTTACCTGTCTTTAAGGCATCTTTGTAAGAATAGGGTGACCTGGATTCAGGAATTAAAGTATTTACCATCCCAAAAGAATAGCCAGGCTGCCCAAGTAAGCAATCATTGGCCACTGTCAGGTACCCTGGCAGACAGGATTTCTGTTGTAGACCGCCTCCTTCTGTGATGTATGTATGATGTTTTTGGGGGTGGTCTTGGGCTACAGGGTGGGCAATTTCAAAAGTCTATATAAGGGCTTGCACACCATTGTTCTGGGTTCCTTCTCCCTCCTGCGTGGGGTGTGTGTGTGTGTGAGCACCCTGTTGCAACAATTTAATAAAGATCAGGCTTCCTAGCTACTTTTGGCCTCTGTTATTTTCTCCTACTGATAGGGAACCCACTTGAGGACTCACTACAGGTTCTGGGGTATCCCATAAGTGAAATGGAGCAGATTTTGTTTACATCATCACAAAGAGCACTTCTGAAAAGAAGCTTTGGCCATCCCAGGAGGAGGGGAGAACCCAGGCAGTGGCAGACTGGCCAGGATGTCAGCTTGCCCAATGGCAAGTGGGCCACCTTAAATATTAGACCATAAGTTTAAAAGGTTAATTACCTTTGAGCCTTCTTCATGGATCACTGCATTGTCGTGGCGAAGGGGCTTGAATAACTCAGAGAAGCTATGAGCTATGCCATGCAGGGCTACCCAAGACGGACAGGTCATAGTGGAGAGTTTGGACTAAACGTGATCCACATGGAGCAAGAACCGGCAAGTCACTCCAGTATCCCTGCCAAGAAAACTCCATGGACAAAAACAACAAGCATACACTTGAGAGTCCCATGGACTGCAAGAAGATCAAACCTATCCATTCTGAAGGAAATCAGCCCTGAGTGCCCACTGGAAGGACAGATCCTGAAGCTGAGACTCCAATACTTTGGCCACCTCATCAGAAGAGAAGACTCCCTGGAAAAGACCCTGATGTTGGGGAAGATGGAGGGCGCAAGGAGAAGGGGACGACAGAGGACGAGATGGTTGGACAGTGTTCTCAAAGCTACCAACATGAGTCTGACCAAACTGCGGGAGGCAGTGGAAGACAGGAGTGCCTGGCGTGCTCTGGTCCATGGGGTCATGAAGAGTTGGACACGACTAAACGACTAAACAACAACAACCTTTGAGCAGCTTGAAAATACAAATTCCAAGATAATACAATCAACTATGAAACAACTATTAACATGTTAATCCAAATTATTAAGATTATGATACAAGAAAGAATTAGTCATGAAGTTTCTCAAGCAGAATATTATTCTATTCAAGTTTATTCAAGACAAGATAATTCATCCATCCATCAGTTTAGCATTATTATCTGGTATGTACTTAAAGGGGTTATCTGTGAGCAACTGCTTTCAGTTGTGTCAAGTAATGATGGTACAGGACAGGGACTTTTGGATCTGTTGAAACACTTAAAATTGATCCCCAAAATGTTTGTCTGATAGTACAGAGGGAGCTGCAAGCTACCATGGCCAGTATAAAAGGTAAAGGGACCCCTGACCATTATGTCCAGTCGTGGCCGACTCTGCGGTTGCGGCGCTCATTTTGCTTTATTGGCCGAGGGAGCCAGCGTACAGCTTCCGGGTCATGTGGCCAGCATGACTAAGCCACTTCTGGCGAACCAGAGCAGTGCACAGAAACGCTGTTTACCTTCCGGCCAGAGCGGTACCTATTTATCTACTGGCACTTTGATGTGCTTTCGAACAGCTAGGTTGGCAGGAGCAGGGACTGAGCAATGGGAGCTCACCCCGTCGCGGGGATTCGAACCGCCGACCTTCTGATCGGCAAGCCCTAGGCTCTGTGGTTTAACCACAGCGCCACATAATGGTTGACAAAGTAAGATTATTGATGTGGCTGATCAACATGTTCCCATACGGTGCTATGCCCATGTATAGAATTTGCTGATAACTGAAACAGCAAAATGTTTCGTTTCTGCAGTTTCTTTTTTAATTTGCTCCAGAATTTAGCAACTTTTGGGAAAACACCATACAAGAGAATGGCTGTACAGATAGAAGTTGTTGGTAAACGTATAGGACAAGAAAAAAAATGAAATGATTAAAGCTAATTGGTGAGACAAAAAAATCAGGAAAATCCATTGCAGCAATAACTTTATTTGGATGTTTTGACGCTGCTGCTGTTAGTACTTTCGTAAATCTATTGACGTGCTCATAATCAATGACACAAGATTCAGACAAGTTTGTTGCACAAACAGAACAAGAAGCAAATGTTTTACGTCAAAGTCTTATAAAGTTTGAAAAAACATTGACAGCATTTATTTACTTGTTTATATTTGAAACTACAGCCCCTTTATCAAGTTATTTGCAGACAAGTCATTTAGATATGTTTACTGCATGGAGTTTAGTAAATTCAGCTACAACAAAGTTGAAGGAGAAGACAAGAACATTTGATAATGTTCGCAGCAAGGCATTGGAATTTGTAAATAAATGAAACAAGAAGATATCACAGTTGAATGTGGATGGAAATCAAACATTGGGAACTGACTCTTTGGAAATAGCATTGCCAATTAAGAGGCAGAGGCAGAGGACAAGAATGGCAGATGAGCTTATAGATCAGGGGTCAGCAACCTTTTTCAGCTGTGGGCCAGTCCACCATCCCTCAGACCTTGTGGGGGGCCGGACTATATTTTGAAGGGGGGAAAATGAATGAATTCCTATGCCCCACAAATAGCCCAGAGATGCCATTTTAAATAAAAGGACACATTCTACTCATGTAAAAACACCAGGCAGGCCCCACAAATAACCCAGAGATGCATTTTAAATAAAAGGACACATTCTACTCATGTAAAAACATGCAGGTTCCCGGACTGTCTGTGGGCTGGATTTAGAGGGTGATGGGGCCGCATCCGGCCCCTGGGCCTCAGTTTGCCTACCCATGGGTTATGCACTTTTCTAGGAATAAGTCCCATTGAACTCAGTGCTTACTCCCCAAAAACCAGGCGCAGAATTTGTGATCCCTGCATAGCAGGGGGTTGGACCAGATGACCCTTTGGGGTCCATTATGACTCTACAATTCTATGATTCGCTGGAGGTTTTTAAGGAGAGGTCAGAAGGCCACCTGCCAGGGATTCCTTAGCTGTGGTTCCTGCATTGCAGGGGTTCTTGCTTCAAGCGAGCTCTCCATTCAGGCTCCAGAGGTGCTTCAGTTTCCCCAATGGACCCCAAGGGAGACAAACAGGACTGCTGTTAACAATTGCGAGGAAAGCGTATCTCCTACTGTATCTGAATGGATTGAGAAAATGTGGTCCCTAGTAACTATTATTAAGTTCACTTATTACGAAAGAATATAGTGGTACCTCAGGTTAAGTACTTAATTCGTTCTGGAGGTCTGTTCTTAACTTGAAACTGTTCTTAACATGAGGTACCACTTCAGCTAATGGGGCCTCCTGTTGCCGCTGCGCCGCCGGAGCATGATTTCTGTTCTCATCCTGAAGCAAAGTTCTTAACCCGAGGTACTATTTCTGGGTTAGCGGAGTCTGTAACCTGAAGCGTCTGTAACCTGAAGTGTTCCGGAGCCCTGTTCGCATCCTGAAGCTAATGCAACCTGTGTCCGCGGGTTGTGATTCGCTGCTTTCCGCGCATGTGCGTGACATCATTTTGAGCGTCTGCACATGCGTGAGTGGCAAAACCCGGAAGTAACGCACTCCGTTACCTGAAAATGCTTAACCTGAAGCTACTTCAACCTGAGGTATGACTGTACATATAAACCAGGTTCGTGAGGGGAAGTGGTATTTTTTGGCAGTGCTTTGGAGCAACAAGTTCAGTGATAATGTCCAATTTTAGGCTGCTTTCAGCCTGTTGTCATAACAAAACATTTTTCTTCCAGTAGCACCTTAAAGACCAACTAAGTTAGTTCTTGGTATGAGCTTTCGTGTGCATGCACACCAAGAACTAACTTAGTTGGTCTTTAAGGTGCTACTGGAAGAAATTTTTTTTTTTTTGACTATGGCAGACCAACACGGCTACCTACCTGTTGTCATAGTATTTCTTCATGCCCTTAATTATTTTATTTCTATTGTTTGCTAATAAAATATACACAGGGATGTAATAAAAGAAAGTAAAAGTGTTAATCAAATAATTATGCACTCTGTAACGGCGGGTTTCGAAACCTGTTTTCAGTGGAAAAAGCTGACAGGAACACTTTGCTGCTGTGTCAGAACAGAATGTACACAGGGTCAGATTAAGACCTTCAGAGGCTTTTTAAGCACTGAAAAGATTATGGTGTCCCCGCTATACGCAATTCAAAATTAAAACAATACTAAACCACAAAACAACATTCTAAAATAAAAAGCCCATAGATTTATTTCAACACATGAGATTTCCTTGCATTCTTATATATGTTAATAGGCTCCCTCCCTTAGCTGGAGATAAGTAACAAAAAGACAGCAGGACAAAATGGAGTAAAAGTGCAAGGATGGAGCGAAAGAAGTCTAAACAAGTTCTGATTTCCTGCTACGACGACTGCTATAATGTCTTTTATTTTTTTAAATGTCAAATTCCCCCCTTTTTAAAAAACACCTTTCTCATATTTCGCCCCCGTACCCTAAGCACATGCTTAGCCTGTCCATTGGATGCGCCATCATTAATTGTACAGCTCAGGAAAATGTCCCATTAATAATAATAATAATACAGTAATTTTATTATTTCTACCCCGCCCATCTGACTGGGTTTCTCTAGCCACTCTGGGAGGCTTCCAACAAAATATTAAAACTGCAATAAAACACCAGACATTTAAAACTTCCCTAAACAGGGCTGCCTTCGGATGTCTTCTAAAAGTTGTGCAGCTCTTTATCTCCTTGACATCTGTGGGAGGGCGCCACTACTGAGAAGGCCCTCTGCCTGGTTCCCTGTAGCGGCTCACCTCTTGCAATGAGGAAACCCTTCAAATCTTATGATTTTTATAGACTTGAGTCTTATTTAGCAGAAAAAGCAATTGCTAAAATGGTTAGACCATTTTTTTGGGGGGGGGAGTGGGGGTTATTTATTTATTTATTTGTACCCCGCCCATCTGGTTGGGTCCGTCAAACAATAGTCCGTCAAACATTAAAAGCTTCCCTAAACAGGGCTGCCTTCAGATGTCTTCTAAAAGTCTGGTAGTTGTTTTTCTCTTTGACATCTGGTGGGAGGGCGTTCCACAGGGCAGGAGCCACCACCGAGAAGGCCCTCTGCCTGGTTCGCTGTAACTTGGCTTCTCGCAGCGAGGAAACCGCCAGAAGGCCCTTGGCACTGGACCTCAGTGTCCAGGCAGAACGATGGGGGTGGAGACGCTCCTTCAGGTATACATTTCATCTTATTAACTATCTGCTTTGGTATGTAAGTTTGGATCAAAGTGCTGCCTCAAAAAACAACCAGCTTTAACAACCAGCTTATCAATCAATATATCCATTTACATCCCCTCCTTTTTTTATCCCCCCCCCCCGAACTTCCCTCAGCTCATCTCTCCGGTTTCTTTACACATATTATCCTCTGCATATTGTAAAATTGTACACATCATTGCCTTATCTATCACATATTCAACTAATAAATTTGTGGATGTTTATTCAAAACCTGCCAAATCATTTTGTTGTCTTTTTAAATAATTTGTAAAAACTTCCCATTCTTCCTTGAAGTACGATTGTCCTTGTCACGCAGTTTATATGTCAACTTGGCCAGTTCTGCATAGCTTATCAGTTTTTCTTGCCTCTGTTCTTTCGTTGGGATTTCCTCGTTCTTCCATCTTTGTGCTAACAAGACTCTTGCCGCTGTTGTCATTTTTTATTTTTCTTGGCAGGTCTTGTCCTACAAACCCTAACAAAAATGCTTCTGGTTTTCCCCACAAATGTCATTTAAAACTTTTTTTCAATTCATTGTATATCATTTCCCCAAATTTTTTAACTTCTCTACATTCCCTACATTGTTTGAGTGTCAATGCTAAGAAGTTTCCATCAATATAAAGGAAATTGTTAATACAAGCAGGTACAGTTTGTCGGGCAAAGGTTTTCTTCCTGTGCTGGATGAATGACAACCTGTCTACCCTAAAAAGCTCCCAAGGGGGGGGGGGCTTGCCCTGTAGCCGCACAAAGTTTTTGTGTCGGTTCTTCAGAATATGCAATGTCCCAAATTACTTTTGTGCATTTAAACCCTCTCTTCTTTCTAGCTATCAAAATTCTTGCTGTCATAAATAAGCAATCAATTAAACATTTTCATAAAACCCCTTGGTTGTCTCTGCTGAATGCACCCAACAATGCTATTTGGGGAGGTGTTTTTTCACAGACTTTCCCAGCATTTTCATTATTTTTGCAAATATCTTGTCCCAAACTGGGAAACTTTGGCACAGTCCCACCACTCCATTTTGGTAACCATTCAATTTCATTTTTGTATGGTTTTCAAAGAATTTTCTTTAAATTTAGCTGAAGTTGTGTTATAAGGATTTTTTCCTACACAGATGCCCAATCCTATTATCGTTTTTATCATCATCATCATCAGTAGTAATTACCCTCCCTTCAGCCTAAGGTCCAAGGTCTTCATTATCCATAGCAGCTAAATTCCACACTCATTTCAGGGCCTCTTTTGCTCCCACATCAGTTTAGGTAACATGGTTTATAAGACAGATATAAACCCTTTCTCCTGGTCACTTGTATTAAGACATAATTTTTCAGATCGGGTTAAGCTTATGTTACCTTGCTGTATAAAATGGTCTGGCATATATACAGTAGTACCTTGGTTTATGAACTTAATCCGTTCCAGAAGTCCGTTCTTAAACCAAAGCATTCTTAAACCAAGGCGTGCTTTCACATAGTAACGGGGGTCTCAATTTACACTCAACAGGAAGCGGAACATGCTCTGCTTCCGAGGCAAAGTTCACAAGCCAAAACATCTACTTCTGGGTTTGCAGCATTCTTAACCAAAGTTGTTAATAAACTAAGCTGATCTTAAACCAAGGTACCACTGTACATAGGGAGGTGGGTGACGCTGTGGTCTAAACCACAGAGCCTAGGGCTTGCCGATCGGAAGGTCGGTGGTTTGAATCCCCGCAATGGGGTGAGCTCCCGTTGTTCAGTCCCAGCTCCTGCCAACCTAGCAGTTTGAAAGCATGTAAAAGTACAAGTAGATAAATAGGTACCGCTCCAGCGGGAAGGTAAATGGCATTTCCGTGCGCTGCTCTGGTTTCGCCAGAAGCAGCTTAGTCATGCTGGTCACATGACCCTGAAAAACTGTTTGCGGACAAAAGCTGGCTCCCTTGGCTAGTAAAGTTAGATGAGCGCCGCAACCCCAGAGTCGTTTTGAGTGGACTTAACTGGCAGGGGTCCTTTACCTTTATCTTTTTACTACTGTATATAAATCTTACAAGTTAATAAAATTAATTTCTTTTAATGCATTAATGCTTCTTTCCCTATCCTTCAGCTAAAAGCCTGGATGTACATGTGATGGGATTATTGGGGAAATGCCTGGAATAAAGACCTCACCTCTGTACTTCCAGACTTCCAAAATTGTTCTCTGTGTGCTATCCTGTGATTTCCAGCTATTAACAATTTCTATTCTAATAAATAGGACTCTGTTGCAAGGATGTTCCATTTGGACCATTGCTTGCCCTTTGGGGCTTTGATATATGAATGTAATATAATTTTAGTAACGGAATTACCCACCCAGCCCTCTGATTTTCTGTATCTGAAATGCTTTAAAAAAGGTTTCCAATGTTGCGTTCAGCCTGTATATATGTTTAAATAAACCTTGCAGCAACGAAAATGCCATCTGTCTCCAGTGACCTTCGTTTCAAGGAAACCATTCCTAAGGTCTAGATTTAAAATGCAGAAGGTTTCTGCTTCCTTTACGATTCATTCTCATCGTCATCGGTGAATCTGCTTGTCTTTAGAATTAAAAAGGTAAAGGTACCCCTGCCCATACGGGCCAGTCATGTCCGACTCTGGGGTTGCGCGCTCATCTCACTTAAGAGGCCGGGGGCCAGCGCTGTCCGAAGACACTTCCAGGTCACATGGCCAGCGTGACAAAGCTGCTCTGGCGAGCCAGCACCAGCGCAGCGCATGGAAACGCTGTTACCTTCCCGCTATAAAGTGGTACCTATTTATCTACTTGCACTTGGGGGTGCTTTCGAACTGCTAGGTGGGCAGGAGCTGGGACCGAACGACGGGAGCTCACCCCGCCGCAGGGATTTGAACCGCCGACCATGCGATCGGCAAGTCCTAGGCCCTGAGGTTTTACCCACAACGCCACCCGCGTCCCTCAAGAATTACTTTAGAATTATAGAATCATAGAATCCTAGAGTTGGAAGAGACCACAAGGGCCATTGAGTCCAACCCCCTGCCAAGCAGGAAACACCATCAGAGCACTCCTGACATATGGTTGTCAAGCCTCTGCTTAAAGACCTCCAAAGAAGGAGACTTTATGTCTTTAGAATTACTTACCCATTATTTGTTTTGGTTTATCTCGTGTGTACCTGCCTTTAAAGTTACACGTTATCTTAGCCCAGGGGTCTGCAACCCGCGGCTCCGGAGCCGCATGTGGCTCTTTTACACCTTTGCCACGGCTTCGGGGCGGATACTAGCGAGGGGAGGAGGCGCATTGTGTGCCCCGACACTCCACACTGTGGCAGGCGCTGTACTGGCTGTGATGTCGGATGGGGGCGGGGCGTGCGTTAGTCACGCACCGTCCCGACGTCACCTTCCCGCCCGCCACATTGTAAGGGGCATGTACGCTGGTCACTGTTTTGAAGGGGAGTGAAGAGCACACACACACAAAAAGGTAACTTGTTAATTTAACGTTTATTTCTATGAGGAGGAGTAATTCTGAGGGGTCAAACAAAGAAATAATAAAAAAATGACAAAAAAGTTATTTTTATAATGACGAGTTTTGCGGCTCCCAGTTTTTTTTTCTTCAGAAACGGGTCCAAGTGGCTCTTTTTGTCTTAAAGGTTGCAGACCCCTGTCTTAGCCAAAAGACTTTATTCCTTGTTCAAATGAATAATATCATAAAGGGGGTGGGCAAATGGGCTGGGATTTCAAGCCAAGAGCCACTGGGCGTTCGGCATCCTTGAGACGGCAGCCCAGCTGCTATAAGAGCCTGACCTTTGGAGAACTTGCATCACTTCCAAAGGATTTCTCCTCTGGCTGCTTTGTTCTCTCTTGGTTTTTTCTTTTATTCCCTACTGCTGCAATGCAAGCCAGGCATGCTTTCTGCCACCCTGGCTTGGGCATCCCCAGCAGCTTGAGGATCTTATACTGGTCTGAAACTACCCAGCCTCTGGGCCACCGCAGAGTTCACGCAGCTTCTGGAGAGTTGCACCCCTCTCCTCTACAGGAGAAAGTGGGCAGGCCATTTGACCAATTACCTGGCCACTGGAGGAACAGCTGGCTCAACCTGTACCACTTCTGGAAAGAAGACGGCTTCCACAATGTCCACAACATCATGGTAAAGAAGTTCCAGCAATTTGGACCAATCTACAGGTAAGGGGGTCTCTTTTGGCTGATATGTTCCACCCTCTCTCATTTTTAGCAGCTCCTTGGGCTTTCTGAAATGATTTGCTCATTGCTTTTCCCCCTAAAAAAATATGTTTAAGGGGTGCTTTCATTTTCACTCAAATGAATCACCATTTTATAGTTCAAATCGGGGGAAATAAATAAATGGACAGGACAGAGAAGGCTTATTCCAAAAGATGGCTTTTAATTTTAATTTTTATTTTTTAAAAAAGGAAACCCAGAGGGGAAAACACAAATTCTCAGACCAGAATTTGTGGTTCTGCAAAGAAAGAAAGAAAGAAAGAAAGAAAGAAAGAAAGAAAGAAAGAAAGAAAGAAAGAAAGAAAGAAAGAAAGAAAGAAAGAAAGAAAGAAAGAACTGATTATTAAGGACCACAGAAATTATTTTTTAAAAAATATATCCAGAAAAGAAGGGGAATTGAGGTCCTTCCAGAAGCCTTCCCGTATCCAAAAATAAATGGTAAAACAGAGGGGGACGACAAGCAGACATTGACAGATACTTTCAATTGGGGTGGGAAGAAGAGAGAGAAAATTAGTGAAATAAGAGAAGGAAGGGGAAGGGGCGCAGGGCGCACCGCCAAGGGGAGGGAGCTTTTTGGCGGGGGCGCCCAAGGCCAGAGGATCAGAGGACGGCGGAGCTCGCAGGTGGCCGCTTTCTTCCTGCCTCTCCCCTCCTGCCGCCGCCGCCTCTTCCTCCGCATCCTTCCCACGTGCATTTAGATTCACAAAACGTTTCGGGGTTCGCGTCGCCCGCGCGTCTCCCCAGAAAAAAAGCACTGGATTTGCTCATGGGACCACTTAAGACTAGGCTGCTGTTTAAAGGACATCAACCCTCCGGCTCCGATTCCTGGGAACTGTAGTTTGCGATGAGTGCTGGGCGCAGTGCTATGTGAGGGATAAGTTACAGTTCCCAGGCCACTTTGGTGGGGAAATGTGCTCCCATTGTCCTTTGGTTCACAAAGCAGGGGGTGGCAGCGGGATCGCCCGGGGGGACGCTGAGAGGCAAGGAGGGGGGGCGCATAGCTGTCAATTTTTCCCCTTTTCTTGCGAGGAATCCTATTCGGAATAAGGGAATTTCCCTTAAGAAAAGGGAACTGTTAACAGCTATGGGTGGGCGCTGGAGCTGTGAATGAGCTTCAGACTTTGGAAAGCTTGTCATCAGTTTTGGTCAGTTCAACTAAATAGTTTTAACTGGATTTTGAACAAATGTGCAATCAAATGTTGCCGTTTTGAATTGTATGGTGTTGTTGTCCTCTTCAGTGGGTCCCGCAAAAGGCCATTTCCTTCCCCCCCTGAGCTGTTAGCCTGGAATCTCACTGACAAAGTCTGGCCCAAACTGGCTGGCCCTCTGACAATTGTAATTATTGTGACAATTCCAATTACTGTATAACTGTGAGTTATGTTCAACTAACATTTACTCAGAGGAGATCTAAGAGCCATGGCTAATTTCAGCCAGTATTCTCTGGCTGAAATTCTGAACATGTCTTATTTTTGTTCTTTCTGTTTAACTAACATATCACTCGGCTGTTTTAATTGTTTAACTGATAATTGATTAAGCTACTCTGTGATTTTTTTGCATCTTAACTGACTTTATTTGCTGACTTTGGCATTGGATAAATCTCTTTCTGTGTGTATGTGTGTGTTTATAGCTGTACATATCAATTAGCAAACAGTATGCAAAACTGTCCTCTTTTCTGGCAATGCCATTAAGCAGGCACCCATTTACAGAGGGGAAATGTTTAAATCAGCTTGCTTAGTTTGTAGAGTTTGTTTTATTTGATTTTTTTCTAGTTTTGATTTTGTATATCAAGAAGCCCTCTTAGAAGACCAAAAAACCATTGCAGCTCCTTTCAATCTGCTTGCTATTATAAATATCTTTAAACATTGCCCGTCCTCATTCAGACCTGCTTCCTTATTTCCCCTTTGTTGGACATCTTAGATCTAGGGGAATATGAATATATATATATATATATATATATATATCCCACTCATCTGACTGGGTTGCCCAAAGTTCCCATTGTTTTGTGTATGTTTTCCTTAAGAGAGAGCACTTGCCTGCACAGCCCCTACTTTGCATAGAGCAGGAGTCAGCAAACTTTTTCAGCAGGGGGCCGGTCAACTGTCCCTCAGACCTTGTGGGGGGCCAGACTATATAGTGGTACCTCGGGTTACATACGCTTCAGGTTACATTCGCTTCAGGTTACAGACCCTGCTAACCCAGAAATAGTACCTCGGGTTAAGAACTTTGCTTCAGGATGAGAACAGAAATCGTGCTCCGGCGGCGCGGCAGCAGCAGGAGGTCCCATTAGCTAAAGTGGTGCTTCAGGTTAAGAACAGCTTCAGGTTAAGAACGGACCTCCGGAACAAATTAAGTACTTAACCCGAGGTATCACTGTATTTTGAAAAATATATATGTACGTATTCCTATGCCCCACAAATAACCCAGAGATGCATTTTAAATAAAAGGACACATTCTACTCATGTAAAAACATGCTGATTCATGGACCGTCTGCAGGCTGGATTTAGAAGGCGATTGGGCCTGATCCGGCTCCTGGGCCTTAGTTTGCCTACCCATGACATAGAGGAAGATATGGGTGGTGCTGTGTTCTAAACCACTGAACATCTTAGGTATGTTGATTGGAAGGTCGGTGGTTCGAATCTGCACAGCGGGGTGAGCTCCTGTTGCTCTGTCCCAGCTTCTGCCAACCTAGCAGTTTGAAAAGCACAACAGTGCAAGTCTGTGCACTCTGGTTTCTGTCACGGTGTCCTGTTGCGCCAGAAGCGGTTTAGTCCTGCTGGTCACATGACCCGGAAAGCTGTCTGTGGACAAACTCCGGCTCCCTTGGCCTGAAAGCGAGATGAGCACTGCAACCCTATAGTCGCCTTTGACTGGACTTAACCATCCAGGGGTCCTTTACCTTTACCTTTTTACTTTGCACGTCAAATCCTTGCTCTTTACTCTAACCCTGTCTTTAGAGATGGTGTGTGTCTTTCAGATAAGTTAATAAAAATATTTTTGGCCTGAGCAGAACAGGGTGTTTCAAAATGATCGTTCCATCAAATATAATTTACTGCTAGCAATTTTGGTGTGGTTTTTGTTTTTTGCTTTTTGCTTAAGAACATAAGAGCCTTCTGGATCAGGACAAGAGGAGCCCATCTTAGTTCCGCCCCCTGTTCTTCCAGTGGCCCATTATGTGAAACCTGAAACCAGGATTTGACCACAGGACCCCTTTCCCTCCCGTGATTTCCAGTCCCTGGTATTCAGAAACATTGTGCCTCCAACTGTAGAGTCAGAACATAGCAATCCCGACTAGTTGCCATCGATAGCCCTTTCCTTCTCCTCGAATGTGTCCAGTCCTCTTTTGCAGCCATCCTAGTTTGTGGCAATCACAACCTCTTGCAGGAGGGAGTTCCATAGGTTAACTGTGCGGCTTCAGGACAATTTCAGCACCAGAGAATGAAATAGCAGGTATCATGATGTTAACAGGAATTCATTTCAAAAGGCTGTGGCCAGAGGACCTGTTTGCCAGCTCAGTCGGTCTGCTGTCTACCTGCTAACTGAGTAATATCCAAGGCAACACGATGACCAAGTACAACAATGCAATATCAATATAAACACTTTATATAGTCTATACGGAACATTGAACAATATGAGAAACCAAATAAACTGAAATCTTATAAATCTCTTATATCGGAATCACTGTTCACTACACCTGTTGGTCGTCATAAAACAAAGCTTTAACGGCTTGTTTTCATCAGATAAGAATCTGACCCATTGCTTTTTTCAGAGACTTGATTGTCTACTAAGACTTTCAGAGACTTATAAGACTTACGTTTATTTGGTTCTGTTTTCAAGAGAATCCATCAAGAGTGCACATTTAGTGATTTTCAGAGATTAATAAGATTTTTGTTTATTAGGTTTCTCATATTGTTCAATGTTCTGTGTAGACTATATAAAGAGTTTATATTGATATTGCATTGTTGTACAGAGGTACCTTGGGTTAAGTACTTAATTCATTCCGGAGGTCCGTTCTTAACCTAAAGCACCACTTTAGCAAATGGGGCCTCCTGCTGCCTCCGCGCTGCTGAAGCACGATTTCTGTTCTCATCCTGAAGCAAAGTTCTTAACCCGAGGTACTATTTCTGGGTTAGCGGAGTCTGTAACCTGAAGTGTCTGTAACTTGAAGTGTATGTAACCCAAGGTACCGCTGTACTTGGTCATTGTGTTGCCTTGGATATTACTGAAAATTGTTTGCAACCCAGGGGTTTAATTGTTTGGTTACACCTGCTAACTGTGAACAGGTAACTTCAAGGCTTCTGCTGTCTCACTGCCTTGTCTCTCACTGGCCTTAAACCTTTTGAACAGAGGGTGCATTTGTGTGGGAACTTGCCCTCTTGACCAGGGGAAAGCAAACTTTTTCAGCAGGGGGCCAGTCCACTGTCCCTCAGCACCTTGTGATGGGCCGGACTATATTTTTTTGGGGGGGGGAATGATGCAAGAGCACCACGAGCCCTGGTGACTGCTTACCTGTGTCTTGGGAGCAGCAGGGACTGGCAGTGGCGGAGGAACGATGAGCACCACGCAAAAAGGCTCCGGAGAGGGGCTGCTTAAAATGGCGACTGTTCAAGCACTGCTGCTGCTGGCACCAACAAAGCCCAGCCCCCTTCCTCCTCTAGGCAGGGCGGGGAGAAGCCAGGAGGAGGGAGGGAGGAGACACCGATGCCGTGTGAGGGAAAGAACGTTGCACGCTGGCAATCCACGTGGCGATTCCAGGACCATACACGGGCCGGACCCAGAAGGCAATTGGGCCTGATCTGGCCCATGGGCCTTAGTTTGCCGACCCATGCTCTTGACAGTCTTTTAAACAGAGGACTGTCAAGTGAGACATAGAATTGTAGAGTTGGAAGGGAACTTTAGCGCAACCCCCTGCAGTGCAGGAATTATAGCATGTTCAGCCTGTTTGATGCTGGGTCTTCTGCTGCTACACTTTTGTGTTACTTATGCCTGGCATGGAGAAAGGCTTTTCTCTTTTCATGACGCTATGTTGGTGAAGGACGCAGCTGCCAACTGCTGCAAGCCGTGATGGCTGGCTGTGTTCTGCCTCCAGGGCTGAAGGCAGCAGCGCTTCTGAACACTAGCTGCTGGAAAACACAGGAGCAGAGCGTGATGCTCTTGTTCCCAGGTCCTACTTGTGGGTTCCCCACTGGCACAACTGGCTGGCCACTCCAAGAGCAGGATGACGGACTAGGTGGGCTGTTGGCCTGATCCAGCGGTCTCTCCTTACGTTCTTCCTCCAGAAAAGAGAAGGCCTGGGTGGTGAGTAGTTGCAATTCACCCATGTTCCTCGTTGTTCTTGCTGCAGGGAGAAGCTGGGCACCTACGAAAGTGTCAACATCATTGATCCTAAGGATGCGGCTTTGCTCTTTAAAGCGGAAGGCGTGTACCCAGAGAGGTTCATGGTACCACCCTGGACGGCCTATCGTGACTTCCGCAATAAGGCATACGGAGTGCTTCTCAAGTAAGGCTTGTGTGATGTGCTGGGGGCAAGAGGGCATTTTGTGACCAGGGAATCTACAGGGGTGGGGAATAACTGCAGAAAAGCATACATAGGGAATCTGCAGGAAATCTTAGGGGAGGACTGTTCATTTTATTTTTTATTTTTAAATAGATTTTTATTATTTTTCTCCTTAAACGGTATTTTAACAATACAATAACACACATATTTACTTTCAGCTTTGCCAAGCCTGTGACTTCCCTCCTCCCCTTCAGCAGGTTTTCCACTTTCAAATCCTATCTCGCACTTTAGCTCTTTAGCCTATTGTCCACGCTATAGGATTTATTTCAGTCCTGCTAGTGTCTTTAGATTTTTGCAATTATTATTCAAATATACAATAAATTTACTCCAGTCCCTTTGAGATTTTTGATCGTCCTGGTCTCAAATCCTGCAGGTTAGTTTGGCCAATTCTGCAAAGTCCATCATCTTCGCCTGTCACTCCTCAATCATTGGTACCTAATTCCTGTAACTTCCACTTTGCAGCCCATTTTAATGGTGACCGCCGGCCACTGGGAAGTATTATGTTTGAGTCCTACTCAGAGTAGATCTATTGAAGTTGATGGGCATCCAGCTCAGTGCTGCCTTCCCTAACCACTGCTTTGGATGCCAACTCCTGCCAGCCCTAACCAGCATGTCAAAGGGTTAGGAGTGAGGACCGTTCAACCCCGAAACCCAATTATTAATAACTTTCAGGGGGGATTTGAAAATATTCCTGTTTACCCAGGCATTTGGGTGAATCTGACCCCTTTTGACATTCAGATGAGGAGGTCACAGAGGTCAGGAGTCCCTCTCTATGCAGTCGCTGGACTTCCTATAAATGCTGTTGGCTAACACTTATTGGAAGTCCAGGTAATTACTATTAGTGTAAACTTGGGATCCGTTTATTCGCTGGGATCACCAGGCACTGTCCCCCAAGATGATCATGTGGGGTAGTACATGATGCCCTACCCCACTTGATCACTTCGATGGTCAGAACTGGCCTTGTTACAGGTGCCAAAGAACACCCGCTCCTCTTTCACAAGACCTCCACCTTTCAGCACCTACACTTTGGAACTCCCTGCCAATGGATACCAAGCAAATGCCTTTACTGGACTTTTTTTGGTGCTGGCTAAAATCATTCTTGTCTAGAAAAGCCTACCCAGATGCTTAGATAGTTGATGCAACCTTTAACCTGTTTTCAGTCTATTTTTATTTTAACATCTTGAAAGTCTTACACTTTTATTAATTCTCCTTATTGTGAATTTTATTGCTTTGTCTTCTTATTAAAAGAAACCTGTTTTGAGGGTTTTCTTTTTTACAGTGATAAATGTCATGAGATAAATAAGTAATATGAAATGATGTAAGGCCCTGCATACGTTTCTTCTGCATTTCCGTGGGATCCGTCCTCACTGATCCTTCTGTTTCTCTTTCACCCGCTTAGGAGCGGCGAGAGTTGGCGCCATGACCGCCTGGTCATCAACAGGGAGGCCCTGTCCCTCAAGATGACCGATCACTTTGTGCCTCTCCTGAACGAGGTGGGAGAAGATTTTGTCCAGAGAGTGCACACGCAGATCCAAAGAAGTGGGCAGGGGAAATGGACGGCTGACCTCAGCAACGAGCTGTTCCGGTTTGCTCTGGAGTGTGAGTAGGCAAGGGAGCTCAATGGGAGGGAATATATTGCAGGAAGGTGTGCTAGGTGACCCCCAGGGTCCCTTCCAACTCTGTCGTCCTATGATTCCAGGAATAAGCGGTGGCTTGAGAGAGGATACAGATGCCTCCACTGTCAGAGGCAGCATGGCTTCCAAACACGAGTTCCTGGAAGCCACTGGAGGGGAGTGTGTTGGTCTTCCACTGCTAATGGGTTTCTCCTTGAGTCATCTGGTCGGCCCCTGTGAGAACAGGATGCTGGACTAGACGGTCCATTGGCTGGATCCAGCAGACTCTTCTTATGTTGTTCTTCTTCTTTTCCTTTTTCCGCTTCCTATAAATCTTATTAGGCACGCAGGTGGCGCTGTGGGTTAAACCACAGAGCCTAGAACTTGCCAATCAGAAGGTTGGCGGTTCGAATCCGTGTGATGGGGTGAGCTCCCGTTGCTTGGTCCCTGCTCCTGCCAACCTAGCAGTTCGAAAGCACATCAAAGTGCAAGTAGATAAATAGGTACCACTCCGGCAGGAAGGTAAACGGCGTTTCCGTGCGCTGCTCTGGTTCGCCAGAAGCGGCTAAGTCATGCTGGCCACATGACCACATGACTCAGCCAGTAAAGCGAGATGAGCGCCGCAAGCCCAGAGTCGGCCATGACTGGACCTAATGGTCAGGGGTCCCTTTACCCTTTACCTTTATAAATCTTCTTCTTATTATTTTACATCCACACACAATCTTAGGTACATGTACAGCCTTAAATAATTATACCATTAAATATTGATTCAAACTTGTATTTGTACATGCTCTTTTCTTATAATTTCTAACTAAACAATAATAAACCAAAGTAAAAAATCCAATAAAATAAATTATATGAAAACATCATTTCCCGATGTAAGTTACATTTACGACATTGAATGTACTTATACTTCTTACCTCACTCTTACTATAGTCTCTAGTACTTTCTTACAACATATTGTACTGTTTTTCCTTGCTTAGTTGTATTTAATTTACACAAGGGTCATTCAAACGCTGCCATAGATGTTATGTCATTATATTTTTGTAGGTATTTCTTGAACATATCCCATTTTTGTGTGAATGATTGTTTTGTATTTCCCCTTAATATATCTGTCAATTGAGCCAATTCTGCATAGTCTAATAACGTATTTTGCCATTCCCTTACTGAGGGTACTTTTCCCCCTTTCCAGTTCGATGCAATTAATAACTGGGCAGCGGCTGTTGCACATATAAAAATTTCTCTTATATTTTTCGGGATATCACTGGCTAAAATTCCAAGTAGAAATGCTTCTGGCCTCTTTGCAAATGATAATTTAAAGATCTTTTTCATCTCATCATAGATGAGGTTCCAGAACTCTTTAATTTTTTGGCATGTCCACCACATATGGTACATATTTACACACCGCCAACATTTGTCTGAAATATTTTTATACATCTTGGAGAGTTTTGATGGTGTAAGGTACCACCTGAACTGCATTTTCATCATATTTTCTTCTATTGTGTAACATGCCGTAAAATTCATGTTTTCCAAAGAGTTTCCCATTCACTCATCCACCTTGCTATGGTGCTGCTGAGGCAAAAGACAAGATGGTGCCCTCCCACAGGGCACATGCAGAAGCCGTCCATAGGACATTGTCTTCCACTGCAGGCTAGCCTAGGGACTACAAGGCAAGCCCTAGCCTCTTCTGCTACCTCAGCTCTAGCCTCTTCTGCTACCTCAGCATCTGCTGCCTCACTCTGCCTCACTGGAGGACTGGCCCTGAGCTAAACTGTGGAACTCCCTCCCGCAGTAGGCAGCGATGGCTACCAACATGTGATGGCTTCAAAAGAGGATTAGAGAAACCCATGGAGGAGGAGAGGGTTGTCAGTGACTATGAGCCACCATGGCTCTACCTCCACAGTTGAAGGCAGCATTGCTTCCAGATACCGGTTGCTAGAAAGAGCAGGAGGGGAGACTTGCTGTTATGCTCAGACCCGGCCTTGTGGGGTTCCCACAGGCAACTGTTCAGCCACTGTGAGAAGAGGACCTGGGCCAAGGCTTTTCTTATGTTCCTTGAGATCTTAAAGTCCATTGTGCAACGACACCCAGCCATAGGAAATCATAGAATTGCAGGGATGGAAGGGACCCGTAGGGTCACCCGTGGGATGTGCGGCCAAAGTGCTACCCATTTGACTCCCACCCCCAAGTGGACAGAGTATGGGGCGTTTCTGTACAGCAGGGATTCATCTTCTCCTTCTGCCCTTTTGCCCAGCGGTGTGCAATGTCCTGTACGGTACACGCCTAGGACTCCTGCAGGATGTCATTGACCCAGAGAGCCAGCAGTTCATCGACGCCGTAACCCTGATGTTCAACACTACCTCGCCGATGCTGTATCTTCCGCCGAGCTTTCTGCGCAGGATCAACTCCAAGATCTGGCTGGACCATGTGAAGGCCTGGGACATCATCTTCAAGCATGGTGAGCATGTGTTTACATGGAGCCCCAAGGATGGGGCACTTTTCTAAGGCCAAGGGCCTTCTAGGTTACTTTCTAGGCAACCTAGAACCTGGGAGGTTACCTTCTAAGCAACCTCCCAGGGGATGGGGCAGAGCAGGAAATGCAAGTTTTACCTTTGCACAGTAGGCTAGTCCTTAAACACGCTCAGATTCCTCTCTCTCCTTCATTCAGGTCAGCAAGAAACACGTTGCTTTAGTTCCTTTCCTGCATTGTGGTGGGTTGGACTAAAAGAGCTCTGGGATCCCTTCCAACACTAGTTCTAAGATTCTGTGATTACCAGAGTTCAAGAACACATCCACTCTGAGGGAAATATCTACAACTAGAAAAGGGTTCTCGGATTTATTTTATCTGACTCTGATTTATTTTACAAAACAAAGCTGGTAAAACAAATGAAGTGTCACGAGATCAAGGTCTCTCAGGAAACAGATAACTTGTTAATAATTATACTAAATCTAGTGACTGTAGTCTGAACAAGGTAGTGAATGCACAGCTTCTTTTAAACTTCAGTGGCTTATTTCAGTCATTGCTCTTCCATTAGGTGTTACAGGTTCCTAGACGAGATGGTTGATGCTCTGCTTATTTCCAGACTCCTTTCTCTAGCAATAGGTGTTTTCCTCAGGGTGTATGTTACAATGACAGACCAGAGCCAACCTTCCTTAACTTTCCCTCCGGCTCCCTCTTAAACCATCTCCCTCTCCCTCAAAATGGCTCCTTTTATTCTGCCCCCCCTTGACTGGCTGTCTTGACAGCCAATCAGAGAGAAGGTCCAGCCCTCAGGTGGAATTCCAAGGCATGGCATCACCAGAAACTGGTCTGGCTCAGCTGTCCGTCACACCGGGCCAGAGATGTTCATTTCCCATTGATTGTGAAAAGGAGAGCAGGAGTGGGAAACTGCTGGCCCTCCAGTTTCTACTAGAGGCATGGGCAGTTTCCAGGGATGATGGGAGGAGTTGCTCAGGGACATCTGGAGGGCCACAGGTCCCCCAAACGTGAAAGAGCAACATGGCAAAGAGTAGCTCCAAGCGCCACCTGGGGGTGGAGGGGTGGGAAGGAAGGCCTTTGAGGTTCTTCAATGAATCACAGGAATGGTGTCTGAGCAGTTGAAGGAGGAGGCGAGGGGGGCAGAGCAAGGGAGACTCAGAGCCCCAGCTCGCCTTCAGCATCAAGGCTACATCTAGGAACGTGTAAACATCAAAAGCTGACATATGGTCATTTATCCGTTTCACCCTGTGCTATCCATGCAGCGTTCTCCAAGGTCACACAGTGAGGTCTTAATTTATTTGGAAATGCTTTTCGTTAACTGTAAAAGAACAGCAAGAACAGAAAAAGAGCCTCCTGGATAAGGCCAATGGCCCATCTACTGTAGTGAAGCATCCTGTTCTCACAATGGCCTATGAAATGCTGCTGCTGCTGCTGCTGCTGCTGCTGCTGCTGCTAATAATAATAATAATAATAATAATAATAATAATTTATTAAATATACCCCACCCATCTGGCTGGGTTTTCCCAGCCACTCTGGGCGGCTTCCAACAAAGTATTAAAATACAGTAGTCTATTAAACATTAGCATAATACCCTATTGAATTTACTCACAGTTTACCTTACTATAAATAATAATAATAATAATAGTAATAGTAATAATAATAATAATAATAATTTACTTATTTATAGCCATCTGGGAGGCTTCCAACAGAACACTAAAAACAGAATAAAACTTCAAACATTAAGAACTTCCCTAAACAGGGCTGCCTTCAGATGTCTTCTAAAAGTCTGGTAATTGTTCATCTCTTTGACATCTGATGGGAGGGCATTCCACAGGGCGGGTGCCACTACCAAGAAGGCCCTCTGCCTGGTTCCCTGTAACTTGGCTTCTCGCAGTGAGGGGACCGCCAGAAGGCCCTTGGTGCTGGACCTCAGTATCCGGGCAGAATGATGGGGGTGGAGACGCTCCTTCAGGTATACTGGACAGAGGCCGTTTAGGGCTTTTAAGGTTCAGCACCAACACTTTGAATTGTGCTCGGAAATGTACTGGGAGCCAGTCTTTCAAGACTGGTGTTATATGGTCTCAGCAGCCGCTCCCAGTCACCAGTCTAGCTGCCGCATTCTGGATTAGTTGTAGTTTCCAGGTCACCTTCAAAGGTAGCCCCACATAGAGCGCATTGCAGTAGTCCAAGCGAGAGATAACTAGAGCATGCACCACTCTGGCGAGACAGCCTTAGAATCTCATTTCTTGTAACTTGCATCCATTTGTTCGGGTCTTCCCCTCTGGAGTAGCAGAAAACAAGCTTGATCCATCTACCATGTGACAGCTCTTCAGGTATTTGAAGATGGCTCTCCTACCTCCTCTCAGTCTCCTCTTCTCCAGGCTAAACATCCCCAGCTCCTTTAAGTGTTCCTCCTAAGTCTTGGTTTCCAGGCCCTTGGTCATCTTAGTCACCCTCCTCTGCACCCCTTGCAGCTTGTTAACATCCTTCTTAAACTGTGGTGCCCAGAACTGGACACAGCGCCCACTTTCTTCCTCTCTGTCTCACCAGCTGACAAGTGTATCCAGAACATCTACCGAGACCTCCGCCTGAAACGGAGAAGTGACCAAGAGTACATGGGCATTTTGTCCAGCCTCTTGCTTCAGAACAAGCTGCCTCTCGAAGATACGAAAGCCAGCGTCACAGAGATGATGGCAGGAGGTGTAGACACGGTAAGAGATGCAGGCAGGGCTGTTGAAAACAAGTGTGAGTTGTAGAGATCTGGCTTTAAAGGGGTCCTGAACTGAATTTCTCAGCAGTGCCTGCCTCTAAACCAAACTGTTACAGGAGACACTTAGCACCTGTTTCACATTTGTAAGAACTCAGTTTTTTAGTGTGACACTCTGGAACTCCCTGCCTATTGAAATCGCTGTACTCTATTCAGCGACCGCTGGAAACATTCTTGTTCAGACAAGTCCACCAGATGTTTAGAACAGGGGTAGGAACCTAAGGCCTTGGGGTCGGATGCGGCCCAATCGCCTTCTCAATCTGGCCCACGAATCAGCGTGTTTTTACAAGAGTAGAATGTGTCCTTTTTTAAAAAATGCACCTCTGGGTTATTTGTGGAGCCTGTCTGGTATTTTTACATGAGTAGAATGTGTGCTTTTATTTAAAATGCATCTCTGGGTTATTTGTGCGGCATAGAATTTTTTTCATTCCCCCTCCCCCCCCAAATAGTCCGGCACACCACATGGTCCGAGGGACGGTGGACCAGCCCATGGTTGAAAAAGGTTGCTGACCCCTGGTTTAGAAAGTCAGTGTGAATGTTAATCTGTTTTTAGTCTATCGCTGATTTTTTTGACTGTATAAAATAATTGTTTTTACTGATAATTTTATGCTTTATTGCTGGAAACTGCTTTGAGAGGTCTATCTTACAACCAAGCAGTGTATAAATTTTATGAAACAAACTAATATGTTTGAAGAAGGCGTCGATCCAGTGTGTACAAATATTTGGGACAGAAGCCAGCCCTGTATCTCCTTCCTTCTCCCCTCATTGATTCCTGGTGTGCTTCCAGACTTCAATGACCCTCCAGTGGGCGATGTATGAATTGGCCCGGGCTCCTGGCTTGCAGGAGCAGCTGCGGTCGGAGATCCTTGCTGCCAGGTCGTCTTCCCAGGGGGATGTCCTGAAAATGTTGAAATCTGTGCCGCTGCTCAAAGCTGCTATCAAGGAGACACTGAGGTAGGGCAGCAAGCGATGGGGCGGTCCCTGTCTAGGGTGGAAGCATTGCCACATAGGGGGGAAGCACCCAGGCTCCAGAGGCTGCCTGCAGTCTAACTTTGGGTACGTGGCAAGGAGTGGGGAAAGAGGGTGGTGGTAGGAAGTCAGCAAGAACAAATGAGGTTGGCAGGAATGGGTCCCTTCCACTTCTGCAATTCTATGCTACTACCTCTGGGGTGGGGCATGGGTGGCGCTGTGGGTTAAACCACAGAGCCTAGGACTTGCCAATCAGAAGGTCGGCGGTTCGATTCCCATCGACGGGGTGAGCTCCCGTTGCTTGGTCCCTGCTCCTGCCAACCTAGCAGTTGGAAAGCATGTCAAAGTGCAAGTAGATAAATAGGTACCACTCCGGCAGGAAGGTAAACGGCGTTTCTGTGCGCTGCTCTGGTTCGCCAGAAGCAGCTTAGTCATGCTGGCCACATGACCCGGAAGCTGTACGCCGGCTCCCTCGGCCAATAAAGCAAGATGAGTGCCGCAACCCCAGAGTCGGTCACGACTGGACCTAATGGTCATGGGTCCCGACCTTTACCTTACCTCTGGGGTTAAGCTCTCCAGAGTGGATTAGGGCTGAGTCGATGAATGTCTCCCCCCGGTCTTTCTTGAAGGCTCCACCCGGTCGCAGTGACGTTACAGAGATACGTGGCGCAAGACATCATTCTTCAGAATTACTGTATTCCTGCCAAGGTGAGTAACCAGGATGGAAAGGCACCATTCTTTGATCTACCATTATATTTGTGATGCTGTATGTTGATAATGATGCCATGATCCAATTCAGTGATCAGCAAAGATTAAGATTTTCTTTGTTTTCCTGGGCCTTAGGGCGGCATCATTGGTATAACTGTACCATTAAACCCATTTTAAATATCTTAATGTGACTTGATGGCTGCGTTTTCATTATTATTACAACTTGGTTGTGACTCGCTTAGGGACTTTAATGGGAAGCAGAACATATATTTAATAAAGCGAGCCTAGCCTAGCCTAATCTAACCACCAAAGGGGAATTGGGAGGAGGGTCACATCAATGGCGGACCTTGGCATCTCAAATTTCAGTGGCATCCTGTGCAACTGCAAAATCTGGTGCTCATATCTGGGACATCATAGTTGTGACTACTATGACTATTGCGGTATCCCAAAAGCTCCATGCCTGGTGTTACTGAGCCGGTTGCGCTCTCCTAGACCTGCCATTGGGCCACATACATGAAAAATCTGAAAACCTAGGTATATGTTCACTAACTCTTTTCCTCCTATGCACAGACATTGGTCCAGGTGGGACTTTACGCGATGGGCCGGGATCCCAGGTTTTTCACCAAGCCTGAGCAGTTCAACCCGCACAGATGGCTGCAGGCGGACTCCACGTACTTCCGGGGGCTGGGCTTTGGCTTTGGCCCACGCCAGTGCCTTGGGCGCCGGATTGCTGAGCTAGAGATGCAGCTCTTCTTGATCCATGTGAGTCTGGCCCTGCCTCCCCCGTGACATGAATAACCAGGTGCACCAATATAGGAAGGGGGATGCCTGGATGGTAGCAAGACATGTGAGAAGGATCTTGGGGTCCTAGGAGACTGCATTCGCAACATGCAGGGAGGTTAGGCAGGCCTTGATCAGAGCCAGGGCTTTTTTGGCTGTGGCCCCGATCTGGTGGAACGCTCTGTCACAAGAGACTAGGGCCCTGCGGGACTTGACATCTTTCCTCAGGGCCTGCAAGACAGAGCTGTTCCACCAGGCCTTTGGCCAAGGCACAGTCTGACCCCCTCCTTTGGTAATCCTCATAGAACTCTAGCCCAATGGTTGCCATTAATTTGATTCTGAATTGGTTTTAGAATGAGTTGATTTTAGAATGCTGTGTTACTTTTATTGTTATCCGCTCTGAGCCCGGCTTCGGCTGGGGAGGGCGGGATATAAATAAAATTTTATTATTATTATTATGAGTCAACCGTGTGATGCAGCTGCAAAAACAGCTAATGCAATTCTAGGCTGCATCCACCGAAGACTTTTGTCCAGTTCAAGGGAAGTCATAGTACTGCTTTGCTTTGCTTTGGTTAGATACCAACTGGAGTCCCATGTCCAGTTCTGTGTACCAAAGCAATGGAAAAAGGCTCATCACACCCAATTCTTTTTTTTATTAGCTTAAATTTGTATCCCACCTTTCCACTGAAAGGTGTGGCAGGTGGCATCTTGATACAAAACAACAAGAGCATACTGCTGTATCCAACTTACTTGTTCAGAATAGCCCTGTTGAAATCAATCATGTACAGCCCTACGCTAATTGCATGGACTTGGGTTTACTGTCAGTAATACTGAGACACAATCTGTATTTTCCTTTTCAGTGATAGAAAAAGGAGCTATATATATACAGTATGAGTCTCTGAGATTTAAAACTTGCTGCCCTGGGTATGGACCTCCAAATCTGAGTCTCGGGGCTCCTGGCTATGCCCTCACAAGCCTACTTGTTCTCTTGGATCACACCCTGGTACTAAATGCTTCTCTTGACCCCTTTTCCTTCCATCTCTCTAGATGTTGGAGAGCTTCAAGATTGAGACCAAGAGGGGAGTGGACATCAACACCACTTTCAAACTCATCTTGGTTCCAGACAAGCCCATCCACTTGACCCTAGGGCCTCTGGACTCCCAGCTGTGAAAGGAGAAGGAGTTCCCATTAGCCTCTGGGGCAAGGCAAGACACATGGAGCCTCCTTCAAGGGGAATGGGGAGCTGCCTGACCGGTCCATTCATATCTGTGCATAAAGATCCCTGGGTGTCCAGTGGCCGTTTTTCCTAAATGCAAAAAAGGGAGACACTAGCATTGAGATAAATAATTTGGGGTGGGACTCCTTGACTCCCATGCAGTACAATTTAGACCAGGGCTGGTGGCTTCACCCACCACTGGAACGTGGCCCCAAAGCTGAGAAAGGTTCTCCACCCTGATTTAGACATTGGAAGAAAAAGCACGCTTGCTGCACAGGTCTTCCCATAGTCTTAGGGCCAAGCCAGAGGCAAGTCTAGAAGGCTTAAGAATGTTAGACAAACTCTGCTAGATCAGGGAGCTCATCGGTTCAGCACCCAGCTTCTTGCAGTGCTGTGGGAGGCTCCACAAACAGGCCTTAAAGGCATTAGGTCTCCTAAGCTGCTGCCCCCTCGTCCAGCAACAGTGGGGCACGACTGCCTCTGAAGACGGGTCTTCTACTGAGCCAGCAGCTGTTGAATGACTTCCATTCCAATAAAATTGTTGAATTCTCTATTAAAGGCACTGGTGGCAAATGTCACAAATCAACTGCATGTTGTGTGGAGAAATTTGTTCTCATAGAATCATAGAGTTGGAAGAGACCACAAGGGCCATCAAGTCCAACCCCCTGCCAAGCAGGAAGCACCACCAGAGCACTCCTGACATATGGTTGTCAAGCCTCTGCTTAAAGACCTCCAAAGAAGGAGACTCCACCACACTCCTTGGCAGCAAATTCCACTGTCAAACAGCTCTTACTGTCAGGAAGTTCTTCCTAATGTTGAGGTGGAATCTTCTTTCTCCATTGCTCCGTGTCCGCTTCTCTGGAGCAGCAGAAAACAACCTTTCTCCCTCCTCTATGTGACATCCTTTTATATATTTGAACATGGCTATCATATCACCCCTTAACCTCCTCTTCTCCAGGCTAAACATGCCCAGCCGTTCCTTCCCCTGTCTTTAATTCCCCGCCAATCAATTTCAGTGGGTGAAATGTTCACTTCCTAGGGACATCTGGTTCGGAATTCAGTCTTGACTGCCTTGGAACTCAGCCCAAACTAGCCCCAAATTTGTCCGGGAAACAGAATATGTCAAGCCAAGGCGATCTGATCTGAGTTTGGGGAAACTCGCTTGCTGCCATTAAGAGCGCCCATTATTCAGGCAGGCATTGGGGATGTAGAAACCAGACTTTGTTCTGTTACCACCATCCTTTTTTATATGATGAAGGGGATAGTGCCCCCACCCTCAGCGTCCTTCAACAAGCCCCCCCCCTGCAGGGAACAAAGAATGTGGCAGGACTCACAGGGGACGGAGATGAGAGGGCATGTTGAGGAAGCCCCCACCCCCAGGATCCTCTCTGGCAGATCCACCCACTCTTGTCAGAGCCAATCCCACCTGCCCCCCTGGTTATTGGTTAATGCTTCCTCTGCATCATCCTGACTCAGCCCGTTTATGACACTTACAGGGAGGGAGACTGGGTAGCTCTTGCGCACGGCAAATGGTCCAAGCAGGAGCAAAGGGTTGGCTTCTACCAGAGCATCTTTACAGTGCACCAACCTCCTCTCTCTCTCCTGGTAAGGAAGCGCTGCACCTCCACCACACCTGCAGGATGCTTCTGCCCTCCCTCCACCTGCATTTCCAGAAATTTTCTTCTTCCCAAGCAAATCAGCATCAGCTGGTGGGAGTCCATTGATCTTGAAAGTATCCATTTGGGGGGAATGCATGCCAAAACTTTAATAAAAGTTTATTAGGGAATGCCATGCTCCATTCGGTCTCTTGAGGAAGGGGTATGAAACTTGAGGGGTATATTTACAACAGATGATCTGCCCTGCCATCGAGCGTAGATCGCCACAGGCTGCACAAAGGACGAAGGCTCCCAATGCGTCTTGAGCTGAATTTGCTAATTTGGATGAGTCTTCTGAGAAGAGGGAAAGAGCAGGTGTCAGGAAGGTGTCTAGAATCTCCATGACCCAGTCGCCAGATCTCCTACCCACTCTGTCTAACATTCTGAGGGCCTGCACAATGTGGTTGCCGCAAGGGGTTCACCCCTGTAACACTGTGCAAAATTTCACTCAACGTTTTTGTGTGTGGAAAAAAGGCAATGATGTAGAGGTTTCCTTGCACATCCCCTGTCTGGGCAGAATGACCTCTAGACATGCTCCCAATCTGCCACGGAGCCTGTTTAGAAAGATCAGGCATCAGGTGTGTTGGTACAGAAAGTCACAAATACAGGTATGGTTGAATGACCCAGGGGGACCAGTGGCTGTTGGGGGTGGGTGGGCAGGAAGGAGAGGCTGGCACTGTGGGTGGGGGGAGGAGGACACTGTGAAAAGGCTGAGGCCTACCCTGACTACTAGCTGAGTCTTCGGGGAGAAGGTGGGAGCAGGGTCGTCTTAAGCATACCTGGCGCTGCGGTGCAAAGATCCCTCTGGTGCCCCATTCCCCGTTTCCCAATTGTCAACCTTTTCCCAAGCTACTGCAGGGATCACTTGGGAAAGAATCTGCACATCTGCCAGCCATATAGTTGGTGGGACACAGCTTCCATCCTAAGCCTCTACGGAGATCGCTCTCCTCCCGCGGAGGCTTGGGAGACAAGCTGCACGCCCGCCAGCCAGATGGTTGATGGGGCGCAGCTGGCAGCTGTGCAGGAGGGAAAGGGGAGGCTGCCGGCAAAGCCACGCAGCTCCCCCACTCACTGGGGCGCCCCTGAGAGGCCGGCGCCCTGGCACAAAGCGCCAGTATAACCAATGGGAAAGATGGCTCTGGGTGGGAACTCACCACTTGACTCATCCCTGCAGAGAAGCCTCTCGCAAAGGAGCTTCCCTCAGCACTGATAGGTTAGGTGGGATTAGGCCATGCTGATCCTTTGGAGCAGACATGTGGAATGGGTTCTCAGGCCACTCTCTGTTTGGATTTGGATTTGATATCCCACTTTATCACTGCCCTAAGGAGTCTCAAAGCGGCTAACATTCTCCTTTCCCTTCCTCCCCCACAACAAACACTCTGTGAGGTGAGTGGGGCTGAGAGACTTCAGAGAAGTGTGACTGGCCCAAGGTCACCCAGCAGCTGCATGTGGAGGAGCGGGGAAGCGAACCCGGTTCACCAGATTATGAGTCCACCACTCTTAACCACTACACCACACTGGCTCTCTGTAACACCTGTCCCCAATGACTCTGTGGATTGGTTTTGCATGAGGCAGAACCCCAGGTTTGTAGGGGATTTTGGCACCTGAGGTTCCAAAACCAAAACTTCATCTCTGGTTGTCAGATTCCTGGAGAAACCCAATGTCACCCTTGGTGCAACATGAGACTGGGTGAGTTGCTGGACTCTGGACCCCCATGAGCCTCAACAATCTTATCCAATGGTCAGGGATGATGATGGGAGCTGGAATTCAGCAACACAGGGCTCCCTCTCCCTGCCCTTGAGCCACTGGGTCAAGACACCTGCCCACCAAGGGGCATCCCTTACACTGACCTATAATGGAACCAACCCTTCACTGGGCTACTTTGGGGCACTTGCCTTCACTCCATATATCTTTGCGTTCTTCTGCTCTTCATCTCCTCTCCCTTCCTTCTCATCCTGTGAGTGGGTAAGGGAGCACTCTGATGAGCTAGAGGCATACTTAAACTTTCCAAGCTAAGTCTAGGCTGAACTTTGGGGGTGGGGGTGGTTGTGCACAGATGGAACCCTAACTCCCTCTACTTTCCCTTTTGAAGGGATGCAGTTCCCAAGGTCCAGAAGTCACCAGAGCTCCCTCATGGCTCTTATTGGCTAGATGTAGGGGTGCAAGGAGGCAGCAATTTTGGTCCCATCCTGGTTTTGTTGCAATCAGCATGGTTTCCATTCTGCTGCAGTTCAGCTTCTGCTAAAACTTAGTGCTTTTCATCTTACTCTCCACTATGGCTGAAGCTTATGCAATTAATTTCAGTGGAAAGATGACGTCAAAATAATGCAGGAAATAATATAATTATGTATCTAATGTTTGTGGACTGAAAAAAGATTGCAAATATAGCATACAGTGGTGCCCCGCAAGACGAATGCCTCGCAAGACGAAAAACCCGCTAGACGAAAGGGTTTTCCGTTTTTCGATGCGCTTCGCAAGACGAATTTCCCTATGGGCTTGCTTTGCAAGACGAAAACGTCTTGCGATTTTTTTCGCTTTCCCCCCCTTTTTATAAGTCGCTAAGCCGCTAATAGCCTTTTAGCCGCTAAGCTGCTAAACCGCTAATAGCGCTAATCCGCTAAGCCGCTAATAGGGTTGCTTCACAAGACGAAAAAAACCACTAGATGAAGAGACTCGCGGAACGGATTATTTCCGTCTTGCGAGGCACCACTGTATATACTTTCCTGACCTCAGGTGAACAAGCAGATTACAGGAATTTCTGCCCCTATTTCTGTTTCCAGTGGAATTCTTTGTGTGCTAGATAGTTGTGACAATTGATCAGGGAGAAAATCAATTCAGCTGGCATATGAAGCTGTATCTATAAAATTCCCTCTTTCCAAAATAAGTTGAGAACCAAGACACAGAAGCAGCTTTTGAAATTCACACTTATTCCAATTTTTCAATGCCCTTCTCCAACTGAACAGTTGTTTTTTTTTTTACAAAAATGCATCTATTAGGGGGAAGTCCCTATAAATATGAAAATATTGGTGAAAACAACATACAAAAATGCATTATATTAGAAGCAATTGCTTGCAAAAAATATGTATGTCAGTCAAAACTGCATACAAAGATGTGTTTGTTAGGAAAAATTGGCAGTAAAATTGCTGGTGCATTTTCATGAGGATTTATTTGTTTATTTATTTTGCAAATTAATGCAGAAATGTGGAGAACCAAATATAAGGATGGAAAAGTGAGAAACTAAGAGAATAGAAATTGACAGATGCTTCCATCCCAAGTTGTGATGGTCTGGATGTCAACCAATAAAGGTAAAGGTAAAGGGACCCCTGACCATTAGGCCCAGTCGTGACGACTTTGGGGTTGCGGCGTTCATCTCACTTTATTGGCCGAGGGAGCCGGCGTACAGCTTCCGGGTCATGTGGCCAGCTGGCGTACAGCTTCCGGGTCATGTGACTAAGCCGCTTCTGGCGAACCAGAGCAGCGCACGGAAACGCCGTTTACCTTCCCGCCAGAGTGGTACCTATTTATCTACTTGCACTTTGACATGCTTTCAAACTGCTAGGTTGGCAGGAGCAGAGACTGAGCAACGGGAGCTCACCCCGTCGTGGGGATTCGAACCACCGACTTTCTGATTGGCAAGTCCTAGGCTCTGTGGTTTAACCTACAGCGCCACCGGTGTCCTGTTGCAATTAGATCAGGAAAGAAAGGGATGAACTGCCCCATCCTTTGTGAAAATGGTTAGACATAGATGTCTCCCTAAGGCCCACTCAGAAAGCCATCATAACTTGCCCTGGGAAACTCTATTCCTGCCCACAGTTATGCTAGTTACTCACCAACAACGTGTCCCCTAGGAGTAGAGAGGTTGGTGACAGGTCCAATCCAAGATCGCGCTCCAGAAGTCGGGTGCTGTAGTCCTGCTTCTCTCGCCCCCATTTCCTGGAAGACTCCTCCAGCTGTGGCAGAGAGAACAGACAACCCCTGTGACAAACTTGTGCACTGTTCTGGTTGCCTTGTCTCAAAAAGGATACCGTAGAGCTGGAATTCATGCCAAGGGATGCGAAGGTTAAAAAGAGGCCCCTTACCTGGTACTCCAAGGCATTGATGCGAGCCTCTGCCCTCTCCAGTTTGGAAATCAAAGAGAGCTTTTCGTTGCTGTTGGAAAACGTATCCTGTAGGGTGGGGAGAGAAAGTTCTATAACATAAGAAGAGAGGAAGCAGCATGAAAAAGATAATACAGTGGTACCGCGGGTTAAGTACTTAACTTGTTGGAAAGACCCATGGAATCAGACTGCCTGAAACACCCACTTCTCCGCATACTCAATCTCCCTGCCTTTGAAAACTTTCTGCCCAACTGCATTATTTGCCACCTGTTATTTGTTTCCACCCAGCTCTGCTCACCTGGAGATCAGCCTAAAGAGGCCTCCCTCTTGCTATGTTCCCATCTCTTTTGCGGAGGACCATAGCTTTGTGGTGTCCTTGCATGCAGAAATTCTCATGTCCAAGCTCTGGGCAGTGGTGTAGCCTCACCTCCCATCCCATGCTACGCCACTACCTGGGATTTCTGATCAAAAGGATCAGGTGTCAGGGAAGAGACCCAGTCACAGTAGGTTAATTATGGGCTAGTGCCAAAGAAGGCAGACATCTCCCTCACTTTTGTCTTAGTCCAGGATTAGCTAATACCATGGAGGCTCAAGGAATTTGTTCTTTACACTTTCTGATAATAACTGCCCTAAGTCAGATTAGCCTCAACCAGAGCCAGAGCCTTTTCAACACTGGCCCCGGCCTGGTGGAACACTCTGTCTCCTAAGACCAGGATCTGATTTCTTTCCACAGGGCCTGTAAAACAGAGTTGTTCCGCCTGGCCTTTGGCTTGGAATCAATTTGATTCCCTCCCCTTCTTTCTTTTTTTCTTTCTCCTCCTGTGATGAGGCTACATTTTAATGGTTTAATGTTGCATTTTAACCTTGTTTTTAAGTTGTATTCATTCAACTTGTTTGTATTATTGGTTGTTAGCCACCCTGAGTCCGGTCTTGGCTGGGGAGTGTGGGGTATAAATAAAAATTATTATTATTATTATTACTACTACTACTATCATATACTGCATAGTAATGTAAAATGTGAGTAAATTCAAAAGGGTATTATGCACAGGACATCTGCCCTGATTTATTTCAACAGAGAATTATGCACAGGAGAACTGTCCTGATTTAATCCAGGACAAATGCCCTGTTTTATTTCTGCAAGGTATTTTTTCCAGGGAAAGTGCACAAGATGGATGGTTGCAGAACAGCAACAACTTACCGGTAGTGATTGCTGCTGCAATATGATGGGGGAACGATAGTAGGAAGACTTGCCCAGTTCGTCTCGCAGCCTCATGTTCTCCATCATCAAGGTGGAGTAGAGACCCTTGGACCAGCTGTCACCTGGAACTAGGGGTAAAGACAGCAGAAGATGCTCAACTCAAGGAAAGAGAAAGCTGTTGAAAAAAGGAGTAGGGAAAAGCCTCTTTACAAAGCCTCTTTGGAGGTCTTGAAGCAGAGGCTTGACAACCATATGTCAGGAGTGCTCTGATGGTGTTTCCTGCTTGGCAGGGGGTTGGACTCGATGGCCCTTGTGGTCTCTTCCAACTCTAGGATTCTATGATTCTATGACTCTACATTTTCAGGGGTGCAAGCTCAGCTGATTTCTACCTACGGGACTGACTCTCCTGGTATGCCCCACGGAGGACCTTAAGGTCCATAAATAGCAACACCCTAGAGGTCCCGGGCCCCAAGGAAGTCAGATTAGCCTCAAACAGAGCCAGGGCCTTTTCAACACTGGCTCCGGCTTGGTGGAACGCTCTGCCTCATGAGACCAGGGCCCTGCAGGATCTGATTTCTTTCCGCAGGGCCTGTAAGACAGAGATGTTCCACCTGGCCTTTGGCTTGGAGTCAATTTGATTCCCTCCCCCCTCTTTCTTTTTCCTTTCTCCTCCTGTGATGAGGCTGCATTTTAATGTTTTAATATTTTAATGTTGTATTTTAATCTTGTTTTTAAAGTTGCATTTCAATCAACTTGTTTTTTATTGGTTGTTAGCCGCCCTGAGTCCGGTCTTGGCTGGGGAGGGCGGGGTATAAATAAAATTTATTATTATTATTATTTATTACAAAAATATTTGTATACCACTATATCATAAAAATATATCAAAGCAGTTTGCAGTAATAAAACCATAAAATGAGAAATCAATTAGCCCTTGTGGACGGATGTAGTCTTAATTGCCTGGTGGAACAGAAAAGTTTTCAGCAGGTGTTTAAAAGATGGCACAGAAGGTGCCTGCTGAATCCCCAGTGGCAGAGTGTTCCCCAGGACTGAGCCAATGACACGAAAGGCTTGCTTTCTTGATGTTGTCAAAGGAGCCTTGCCAATGCAGGGAACCAACTTTGAATGGCAGCAAGTGCAGCAGAGATGCTGGAGATACACAAATGGCCAGCAGTCCACTCACCTGAGCCGAGGGGTGCTTCTGAAAACTGGGTGTCCTCTTTTGACCGTTCCTTCATCTTCCCTTCCAGCATCATCTCCATCCTCTCAATCACCTTTCAGTGAAAAGAAGCACCTGGTGAGTTTACAGGAGGGGACCCTTCACTCCACCCTAAGCTTCTGAGAGATGGTTGTGATGTGCTGGTCTCCAGTGCAATGCTCCCGCTCACTGCCGTAGAACAGCAGTCACATTTCATTGCAAAAGATGGAAATGGCAAGGAAGCAGCTCTGAGTGAACTACTGGGCAGGAGTGCCAGTTTGGCCCCATGACCATGGATTCCTGGGGCCGTGGCTGCCATGCAGCGTGCATGGCCCTGGCACCAAATTTTGTGGCTGCCCGGCCCCTTCATGGGGAATTTTGTGAGTGTTTGGGCACCCAGAGCCCCAGGGAGTTGGCACCTATGCTACTGGGAGAGGTTGCTTCATGGGTAAGATTTGGTATAACAGTAAGACAGACGTCCTTGGGAAACGGTGGTCTCTCCTTCAGTTGAGTTATCTAAGTAGAAGCTGAACAGGCTCAATCTCATAGGCCATTCTGTCAGCTGCCACATGATACCAGAGACCTTACGGTGACTTCCATGAGGTGGTGCCAGATTCTGGGCTTAATGTTTTTATGGGGTGAGTGCCCTATAGATGGCAAGGTGTCTTACTCTACTCAGGGCTCGTCCACACATCTTTCTGTGCCACAGTTCCAGGTCTGCGCTTTAAACCTCTGAGACTGTGTTTTTTTGCCCTGGTGATTTCCCCATAGAAGCCTGCTCTTGACCACTGAATCAGAGCAAACAGCAATCCACAGGAAACCCGAATTGCCATTTGTGCTCAGAGTCCCTCCTGAGCAGCCTCCCCAGATTCTGCCCCCAAGCCCCTACCCTGATGTCTTCACATTTCTCCCACTCGTCTTCCCTCACCTTTTCTTGTTTCTTCACCGCATCTTCCAGAGTTTGCATCTTGGCGATCTTGGCCTGGTATTTCCTTAGCACCATTTGCTGCTGCTGGTGAGCTCGTTGCAGCATCACGAGGTCTTTTTCTCGGTCGTTTTTCTGGTGGTGGGGAAGGACCAAGGCCCTTGAGATGGGATGGAACCAGTCCTGATTCCTTGGGGGGGGGGGGAGTGAGTGGTAGGGGCTTCTTTGTGGAGGACTCTGGACAGAACCAGACCCAGACCTAGTGGGGACTGACTGATCCTCTGCTGAACAGAGGTAGAAAACCTGTGATCTTCCAGAGGTTACTGGACTACAAATCCCATTATCCCCGATGGACAAATCTATCCAATTCCATTTCTTTCCATTTCTCATTTTCTCAATCTTAAATTCACTTCTCTCAATTTCTATGTTAGTTTGTGATTATTATTTTTAAGTGAACACGAAAAATCGCACACATGTGCATTTTACATATTAAGCGCATTTTTTAATACAAAATCTCCCCACATATCACCATTTTTTTCACACACACGCCCTTTTCCTTTTTTTAACTAAGAGAAGCACGTGTGTGCACTTTCTCCTTTGGGAATGCATTTTTTGGTTGGATAACTTCATTGCAAAATGCAGTGAAGTGGGAGTTTGGGAGGCTGGCAATGTTTCATTTCAAATCCTGGTTTAGGAATCTGGAAGGTTCCTATTAAAAAGCCTCAGCGCCTAGGACTTGCCGATCGAAAGGTCGGCGGTTCGAATCCCTGCGGCGGGGTGCGCTCCCGCTGCTCGGTCCCAGCGCCTGTCAACCTAGCAGTTCGAAAGCACCTCCGGGTGCAAGTAGATAACTAGGGACCGCTTACCAGCGGGAAGGTAAACGGTGTTTCCGTGTGCGGCTCTGGCTCGCCAGAGCAGCGATGTCACGCTGGCCACGTGACCCGGAAGTGTCTCCGGACAGCGCTGGCCCCTGGCCTCTTGAGTGAGATGGGCGCACAACCCCAGAGTCTGTCAAGACTGGCCCGTACGGGCAGGGGTACCTTTACCTTTACCTTAGGTTCCTATTAAAATATGGACCAAATAAATCACTGCCCCCATTCCTACCCACAATGCAGGGTCTCTCCAAAGCTGTGATGAATGGCAAACACAGAAGCGCTTACCCGAATCAGTTCATTCTGCAGCCTTTGAACCCGGTCCTTCATTCTGGCCATCTCCCGGGCCCCAGCACTTAGTTTCTGCTTGAGGGTTACTAAAAAGCAAATGGCAGAACCTGGAGAAAACCCCATCCAGGGAGGACCATGGCTCTCATACACCATAATGGATGCTCTGCCTTCTGTATTGCAGGGGATTGGACAAGATTACGCTTTGGGTCCCTTCTACCCTACAGTTCTATGGTCCCATGATATGAGAGGCTTCTTGCCTTATGTGTCCCAGTTCTCAACATGAGTGAGTGAGGCTATGGACATGAGAAGCAGCTTTATATAGAATGAGACCATTGGATTATCTCATCTGTCACTGCCCACTCTGACTGGCAGCACTGCTCAAGGGTCTCAACCAAAGGTGTTTCCCATATATATTTTTTATTTAAAAAACCTGATACAGCAGGGGTTGAATTTGGGACTTTGAGCAAATTGTGTGCTTTAGCTCTGAGCAATACAGAGGTTGACCAGGTAAGGCGAAGATGAGATGAGAACATAAGAAGAGAGTGCTGGATTTGGCCAATGGTCCACCAAGTCCAGCATCCCGTTCTCTTCTGCTTGGGTCAAGCTTGCAGGTTTCCCACAGACATCTGGTTGGCCACTGTGAGAACAAGATGCTGGACTAGATGGGCCATGGACCTCATCTAGCAGAGCTCTTCTCATGGGAGAGTGCTCTTGTCCTTGGGTTCTGCTTATGGGTTTCCCACAGGGCTCTGGTTGGTGTTCATACAGGGCTGTTCCAAAGCACCGATCCTCCTATGATCCTCCTTCTCAACTCAGAGCCTGGTGGAACGCTCTGTCTCATGAGACCAGGGCCCTGCAGGATCTGCTTTCTTTCCGCAGGGCCTGTAAGACAGAGTTGTTCCGCCTGGCCTTTGGCTTAGAATCAACTTGCTCCTCTTCCCCTCTTTACTTTTTTCCTTTTATGATGGAACTCCTATTTGGGGACTTCCCTGGCTTTTTTTCTGGTCCATGTAGGACCAGTTTGGATAGTTGGCCTTGGTGAAGATTTGACGTTGTTATCCCCAAAAAGTTTTTGATTTGAGTTTCCACTGAAATGAGGCTGCATTTTAATGTTGTAGTTTAATCTTGTTTTTAAGTTGTATTTTAATCAATTTTTTTATACCGTTGTTAGCCGCCCTGAGCCCGGTCTTGGCTGGGGAGGGCAGGGTATAAATAAATTTTTTGATTATTATTATTACTTTGTTAGGACCAAATTCCAGCTTGGCCCAAAGCAAGGATGGGCCAATCTGTCAACTGCCTGGCTACCTTTTCTGCATTTGTGATGACCACCATTTGGTACTTAGAGGTATACTGTCTCCAACAGATGAGGCAGCATGCATCAATCATGGCTAGTAGCCTTAGGTTTGGGGAGAACACCTGAGTGGCCACTCAGTCTAGCTGCCACCCAACAAGCTCTACATCCTTCCCCCATAGGGGACCTTCAACTGTCTCCTCCTGTGTCATACAGATTGGTAGAGAAGTAGGCAATCTCCTTACATATCCTGTCAATGATTTCGGCCTTTGTCATGACGTCAGGGTCTATGTCGTGAAACAGGATGCGGCCCACATCTTCATGCATGGCGAGGTTGCGTCGCAGGGCGCTGTTCTCAGACTCCAGATTAGTGACATGCTGGCGCAGGGACAGGATATCATCCGCCATCCTCTGCAAGGCTGCATGGTAATTGTCCATCTCCTGGCAGCCATTGGAAAAGAAGAAGAATCATGACCCAGTAAAGATAGTTAGAATCCACAAATTGCACCCTGTTAGATTTGACAGGGCCTGGTGATTATCAGCTAGTGGCAAGATGGAGGTGGGCTTTTTCCACCGGTGCCACCTGTGTTGTGGAATGTTCTCCTGCTGGAATATGAAAGACTCCCATCAGCATTGGCATCCCGCCAGCTCTCTAAGACACACTTGTTTAGACAAACGTTAGCCAGAGCCTCTTATTTTCATTGGTGCTGTTTGGATGGATGGGTTTTCTGGTACATTGGAAGGGGACATTTAGGAAAGGTATAAGTGCAATTTATTCTGTTTTTTTTTTAAAAAATTTTTTATTCATTTTTCAAACACATAATAAAAAACAAACACAACACAAAACAAAAACATACACAACATTAAACATATACCGACTTCCCCATACCTCCCTTTCGCTGCATCCTTATTCCACAATTCTTTAGCAACCCTTTAGTCAATTTATCTATTAGTTCCCTTTCATTAAATTTCCTTAAACTTATTAGTTACAGCTGTAATTCTCTACTTCTTACCCCTTGACACTCCTCAATTTTACAACAGTTTTTAAGATATGTTTTAAATTTCTTCCAGTCCTCTTCCACTGTCTCTTTCCCCTGGTCTCGGATTCTGCCGGTCATCTCTGCTAGTCCCATGAAGTCTGTCACCTTTGTCTGCCATTCTTCCAGAGTAGGTAGTTCTTGCATCTTCCAATACTTTGCCAGAAGAATTCTTGCTGCTGTAGTAGCATACATGAAAAAAGTCCTATCCTTCTTTGGCACCAGTTGGCCAACCATGCCCAGGAGAAAAGCCTCAGGTTTCTTAGGAAAAGTCCACTTAAGGACCTTCTTAATTTTATTATAGATCATTTCCCAAAAGGCTTTAATCTTTGGGCAGGTCCACCAAAGGTGGTAAAAGGTACCTTCAGTCTCATTACATTTCCAGCATTTATTATTGGGCAAATGGTAAAGTGCAATTTATTCTGAACAACAGGCGAACTTAACAGTAAACAATGTATTAACTGAAAAATGTATAATAACTAAGGGAGCGAGACAGGGATGCCCTCTGTCTCCATTATTGTTTATTTTAGTATTAGAAACATTGACAAGGAATATGACTGGATGAAAGCACAAGAGGAATTACATTAGGGAGTAAAGCCTATAAGTTAAAAGCATTTGCGGATGACCTGGTTATAACTGTGAAAGAACCCTTGGAAAATATACCAAGGGTAAAAAAGATAGATAAAATTGGACAAGTAGCAGGTTTCAAGCTTAATAAAAATAAAACAAAAGCGTTATTGAAGAATATGTCAGAACAAATGAAAAATGAATTTAAGCAAAAAACGGACTTAGTGGTAGTAAAGAAATAAAATATCTAGGGATATGGTTAACAAATAGAAACAAATATTTTTAAAGATAATTATGTAAAAGTGTGGAATGGAATTAAAAGAGTTATGGAGATATGGGGAAGGATGAATTTAATATCGTGGGGAAGGATCTCGGCGATAAAAATTGATTTTCTTACAATGTGGTTCAGGAATCCCTTGTGTATTTTTACTTTCTCATACCATAGATAAGCATGCCAACCATATCTGTTATCATGTCCTTCTAAATCCAGTATATCTGTATTCTTTAATTGTACCCATTCCCGCAACCAGCAAAGACAAGACGCTTCATAATATAATTTCAGGTCCTGCAGTGAGAATCCCCTTCTTTGTTTTTCATCCATTAATAATTTATATTTTATTCTGGGCTTCCCCCCCCTGCCAGACAAATTTAAAAATATATTTTTCCCATTGTTTGAAGTGTTCTGCTCCTCTGATTACGGGTCTGGTTCAAACAAAAGTAGCATTATTGGCAATACGTTCACACAAAAAATAAACATGGAAGAGAATGGGCCTATGTACAAAGATCTGTTAGCAGAGGTGGAAAATAAATTGAAGGTAAAAGAGTATGGAGAAATAAACCATTTGTTAACAGATTGGTTACAGTACCACCAACTAAATGACATATTCAGAAGTGTAATGGTTCTGGGGTTGCTCGTGCGTAAGTTGCCGCCACACCTGGCTAGGTTACCTGGGTGAACCCTTTCTGTCTGGATAGCCACCCATCCGTGGCTGTCTCAATCGCTGGCAGAATCCGTCAGTGGGCGTTTCTTGAACTTCTTCCAGCAAAGAAGCTCTTTGACACCAAGTCTCCTCCTACTCTCCCTGCGCGGAAGTCTTCTGCGCATGGAGGGCGTGGGCAGCGGAGGACCTGTGCTCTCCCCGCTGGTCTCCGGCAAGGAGTCCTGGAGCCTCCTCTCCGATTCCCCCATCTGCCCCCCTTCTCCACTGGTGCTACGCTGTTTTCCTTCCCCAGCAGATGGGCTGCCTCTCTCCCTACTGGGACCCTCTCCGGCATCCCTCTGGAGCCTTCCCTCCTCCTCTAGCTCCGATGGCAGTTCCCTGACAAGAAGTAATAAGGAAAAAGGCCTTGGGAAGGAATTCTCAAAGTATGAAAAAGAACTGAGAATAATGAAAAATTATTATCAAAAATGCATAAACTACTGTTGGAATGGGAGGCGAAAGATGAGGAGGTTAAAGATGTAATGATAAAATGGGCAAAGGATTTGGGATATAATATCCCACCTGAGTCATGGGGAAAGCTGTGGAAAGAGGATTTGAAATTTATGGTGTGGTAGTACATGGAAAGAATATTATATGCAAATGATGTATCGCTGGTGTTTAACTCCGGTAAAGATTGTAAAGATGTATAAAATTCCTCCAAAATATGTTGTAAATGTAAAGATAATGAAGGCACTTTTTTCACATGTGATGGATTTGCAAAAAGGCAAAAGACTTGTGGGAAATGATAGATAATGAATAAAAAAATATGTTTAAGATAACTTTTCATAAAAAACCAGAAGCCTTTTGATTGGAATAATGGGGGAAGAAATACCAAAGAATGTAAAGAGACTATTTATGTAGGCTACCACGGCTGCTAGATTGTTATTTGCCCCAAAGTGGAAAGAAGATGGCGTACTAACGAAGGAAGAATGGACAAACAAGATGATAGACTACGCCAAAATGGCAAAACGTACTGTGAAGATCAGGCATCAAGATGAGAAGATAAAATTTATAGATTATGTTAAAGAACACTGTAAATATGTTAAAACATTAGCAGGATTGGTGTAGCATTTATGAGATAATTGGATATCTTAGATTAAAAAAAAGAATTGAAAAGTAATTATATGCAAGGGGAAGAAATGTAAAAAAAAATGGGAACTGGGAGTCGGGGGAGTCAGACAAGATGAATTTGGTGTTAAGATGAATGGGAAAATGTTGTTATTTTAGAAATCTTGAAAAATATTTTTTTTATATAAAAAAGGGAAGGGGGGGGGTTTAGCGATGGCTACTAGCCACAGCTGGAGGCAGCAGTGCTTCTGAATACTAGCTGCTGGAAACTATGGGGCTCTTGTGCTCAGGTTCTGCTTCCAGGTTTCCCAGAAGAGGCATCTGTGTGACTACTGTGACAGCAGGTCTGGACTAGATGGGCCATTGGCCTGATCCAATAGGCTCTTCTTATGTCCCTATGGAATTGTTGTTGCTGTTGTTTAGTCATTTAGTTGTGTCCGACTCTTCGTGACCCCCTGGACCAGAGCACGCCAGGCACTCCTGTCTTCCACTGCCTCCTGCAGTTTGGTCAGACTCATGTTAGTAGCTTCAAGAACACTGTCCAACCATCTTGTCCTCTGTCGTCCCCTTCTCCTTGCACCCTCCATCTTTCCCAACATCAGGGTCTTTTCCAGGGAGTCTTCTCTTCTCATGAGGTGGCCAAAGTACTGGAGCCTCAGCTTCAGGATCTGTCCTTCCAGTGAGCACTCAGGGCTGATTTCCTTCAGAATGGATAGGTTTGATCTTCTTGCAGTCCATGGGACTCTCAAGAGTCTCTTCTAGCACCATAATTCAAAAGCATCAATTCTTCGGCGATCAGCCTTCTTTGTAGTCCAGCTCTCACTTCCATTCATCACTACTGGGAAAACCATAGCTTTAATTATATGGACCTTTGTTGGCAAGGTGATGTCTCTTCTGGGATTATGGATGTTTATTTAAACATTTTGATGAAATACTTTTTCATCATGTCTTTTCATTGTTCCAGTGGTGAGGAGGATCCATCTGTAGTAGCTCCTGCCATCAGTGGCTAACATGTGATGATTTCAGCCTGGGTCTGATTTCAGACACTTACGGTGGTTAGACAAATTCATGGAGGATCAAGCCATCAGTGGCTGCTGGTCAGAGTGACCACTTATTGCCTCCAGTATGGGAGGTGGTTTGGGACGTGGGTGGCGCTGTGGTCTAAACCACTGTGCCTAGGGTTTGCCGATCGGAAGGTAGGTGGTTTGAATCCCCACGACGGGGTGAGCTCCCTTTGCTCAGTCCCTGCTCCTGCCAACCTAGCAGTTCGAAAGCACATCAAAGTGAAAGCAGATAAATAGGTACCACTCCAGCGGGAAGGTAAATGGCGTTTCTGTGCACTGCTCTGGTTCACCAAAAGCGGCTTAGTCATGCTGGCCACATGACCCGAAAAAACTGTCTGTGGAGTGGATAAACGCCACAACCCGAGTCATTCACAACTGGACTTAACTGTCAGGGGTCCCTTTACCTTTTTATGGTGATATAAGTTGGTATGTCAGGATGTGGGTGGCACTGTGGTCTAAACCACTGAGTCCCTTGGGCTTGACGATCGGAAGGTTGGCAGTTCGAATCCCCATGACAGGGTGAGCTCTTGTTGCTCTGTCCCAGCTCCTGCCAACCTAGCAGTTCGAAAGCACGCCAGTGCAAGTAGATAAATAGGTACCGCTCTGGTGGGAAGGTAAATGGCGTTTCTGTGCTCTCTGGTTTCCATCACGGTGTCCCATTGCACCAGAAGCAGTTTAGTCATACTGGCCACATCACCCAGAAAGCTGTCTGTGGACAAACGCCGGCTCCGTCGGCCTTAAAGCAAGATGAGCACCGCAACCCCAGAGTCATCCTAGACTGGACTTAACAGTCAGGGGTCCCTTTACCTTTATGGGAGGTGGTATGCCTCTGAATGGCATTTGCTAGTAATCACAAGACTGGGGAGCATGGCTGTTGCATCCAGCTGGCCACTATGAGAACAAGACAAGCATTTGGCCTGATCAAGCTGTAGGGCTCGTCCTATGTTTTCATGAGGTAAGCAATCGAAAAAGGATTCTCCTCCCCAACCCCCTCTAACCTTGGCCAGATTGCACACGCCAACTTCCTCCTGTGTCAGATCAACAGCTGTTTTGGTTCAGCGAGATCCTGCCCCGCAGTACGAGAGTGACCTTGCCTGCTTGTTCCAAGCCACACTGCTCTCCCTCTTCCCTCCCTCCCGCTTGTCTCTCAGCAAAAAGGCAAGTGGTTTGCACACAAAAAGGTCAGCAGAATTGCAGCAGAGGGACCTTGTCCTCCTGCCCACACAGCGCAAGATGCTTTCCCAATCACCTGCAGCTTTTCTCCGAATGAAGATAGTGACCCGTCCGGCTATAGAAAGCATGTAGGCGCAAAAGCAGATATGAGAGAGGCAAAGTGCAAGCTTTGTGTTCTTACACAGATCCCAAATGTTGGTGCCGGAAATTGAGACCCTCCTGGAAGCATTTTTGCTAGGGATAACAGGGGATGAATTAAAAAAGGAAGACTACAAACTATTCAAGTACGCAACGAGCGCTGCTAGAATCTTAGTGGCTCAGAAATGGAAAACCCAAGAAATCCCAACTTCAATGGAGTGGCAGACAAAAATGTTTGAATACGTAGAATTGGCGAAATTGACTTAGAAGATTCGGAACCAAACAGAAGCAAAGTTCGAAAAGGATTGGAGTAAATTTGTTGAATATATATGGAGTAATTGTAAGAATTTAAAAACTGTAGCAGGATTAATGCAAATCTTGTGATGTGGATGGAGTGTAGATAAGAAACTGTAAGAAAAGATTTGAGACATAAAACCATTGAAGGGATGGAAGGAAGTCCGGGCGCAATAAGGAGCAGGGTAGATATGAAGACATACACATTTTTGAATGTAAGAGGGTTTTTTTATTTGTTGTTGTTACAAAAAAGCAATAAAAAGTATTTTTTTGGGGGGGGGAGATCCTCCTGGATTAGAATAAATTCCAAATTGGCCCTAAATAGGGACGGGCAAGTCTGTCAGTGTTCTAATTTTCCCAGCCTTAAGTTCAGATCTCCACATCACTTGGCAAACTCATCAGCAAATTTCTGCTAATATACAGATGTTTTTATGCAATTTTGCCATATACACACATTTAAGCAAATCATTTTTCCCTAACGTGACACATTTTTGAAGGTTTTCCCCTCACTTTAGTATATGCACTTTGGAACACATTTTGGCTGGAGAACTGCATTGCAAAATTGGGGAAGTGTGAATGTTGAAGTATGGTTGTGTTTTGATTCACATATTGTTTTGGAAAGTGTGAAGAAGAAGAAGAAGAAGAAGAAGAAGAAGAAGAAGAAGAAGAAGAAGAAGAAGAAGAAGAAGAAGAATTGCACTTATTTGTTGCTTTTCATTAATAAAAGGCAACCCAAAGCAACTTACAAAATAGCACAAAGATTAAAACCAGCATGAAACAAAAATAAAAACCTAAAACCACATTCATTCCTATCAAAGGTAGGTCTAGCACATTCTGGCCAGTGAAAGAGGGTGATAAAAAGGAGATGGTGAAGGTACGTGCCTCTCTGGGGGGCCAGCACTGAAAAGGCCCATTCTCATGTCTCCATCCTCTGCACTTGCCGTGGAGGGAGCACACAGACAAGGGCCTCAGATGCCAAATTCAAGGTCCAGGCTAGTTCATGTGGGGAGAGGCGGTCCTTAAAGTACCAGAGTCCTGAGCTATGTGAGGCCATATGGGTCAAAACCAGCCCTTTGAACTGAGCTGAGAAACTAACTGGCGGCAAGTGCAGCTGTACCAGAATTGCTTTAACATCCTCGGACTGCCCTGCCCTGGTCAGCACTCTGGCTACAGAATTCTGCACCAGCTGTAGTCTCTGAACTGTTTTCAAAGGCAGCCCTCTGCCCAATGCATTGCAGTAATTGATCCTGGCGGTCATCAGAGCACAGACAACCTAAGTTAGGCAACCCCTGTCCAAATAGGAGTGCAGCTGGGCCACCAGTCAAAGTTACGGCAATCTGTGCCACCGAGGCTACTTGAGCCTCAAGTGACAGGAGTGGTCCCAGAAGCCCCCCAAAATGACTGATTAAGCAGCTTTCCCTTGAAATGCAAATCCTTTCCCCATGCCTCACACTAAATAGCATCCAAATTTCCTGCCAGGCAAATGCTTCTGTTGGGAGAGATCAAGCAAATGGGAGGCAGTAATCCAAATGTGAGCAGCAGTTTCCCTTGGCAGTGGGGGTGAGAGGGCACTTGGGGACGGGGGTGGCCATGACAGAGTTGCCTCCATGCCAAACTGCTGACCTCACAGGCACCTGGCCTTGCCCCAGCTTTCAATGGGATGCCAAGAGATAAGCTTGGTTTGTTTGTTTGCAGAACAGGGAGATTGACTGCCTGGAATTCTGGAGAGGGGGATAATGCCTGTCCTTCTGACGGGTGACGAGGAAGCCTGCTGGAAATCACTGTGCACGGCAGTATCCTGATATGACTCACGGCCCAGGCGTCAGAGCTGAAGGCCTCAGCCCCCTGGCAGGGGAATGGATGGGTGCCCAGTAGGGTGCTTGCTTAAAAGGTAAACTATTAGGTGGGACGTGGGTGGTGCTGTGGGTTAATCCACAGAGCCTAGGACTTGCCGATCAGAAGGTTGGTGATTGAAATCCCCGCAACGGGGTGAGCTCCCGTTGCTTGGTCCCTGCGCCTGCCAACCTAGCAGTTTGAAAGCACATCAAAGTGCAAGTAGATAAATAGGTACCACTCCAGTGGGAAGGTAAACGGCATTTCCGTGTGTTGCTCTGGTTTGCCAGAAGCGGCTTAGTCCTGCTGGCCACATGACCCGGAAGCTGTACGTTGGCTCCCTCGGACAATAAAGCGAGATGAGCGCCGCAACCCCAGAGTCGGCCACGACTGGACCTAATGGTCAGGGGTCCCTTTCCCTTTACCTAAAGATACCCCTGACCGTTAGGGTCATGTGGCCGGCATGACTAAGCCGCTTCTGGCAAACCAGAGCAGTTCACGGAAATGCCATTTACCTTCCCACTGGAGTGGTACCTATTTATCTACTTGCACTTTGGCGTGCTTTCAAACTGCTAGGTTGGCAGGAGCAGGGACCGAGCAACGGGAGCTCACCCCGTCACGGGGATTCAAACCGCCAACCTTCCGATCAGCAAGCCCAAGGCTCAGTGGTTTAGACCACAGCGCCACCTGCGTCCCTAGGGTGCTTACTTACAGGCTGCCAAACGGAGAGGAAAGAGACGTAGGAAGAGCCTGCAGGATCAGGCCAGTGACCCATCTAGTCCAGCACCCTGTTCTCACAGTGGCCAACCAGATGCCTGTGGCAGACCCATAAGGAGGATCTGAGCACAAGAGCCTTCTCACTCCCTGTTGTTTCCAGAAGCATTTAGTGCCTCCGACTGTAGAGGCAGAGCAGAGCCATCAGTGCTAGTGGCCTTCGAAATCTCCTCCTCCATGAAATGGCACCTCTTCAGACAATGCAGAGTTCCTTTACAATTCCCAGCACCCTTAACAAACTACAGTTTCCAGGATTCCTGGAAGGGGATGCCATGTGCTCTAAATGTATGGTGTGCTTTAAATAGGTTTTTTAAAAAATGCATTGTTTTACAAGTTTGGTGTTTGGGAGAAGAAGTGGGATAGAAATTTAATACCAACCCTAATACCCATCAGTCCCTGACAGTATGGCCAAAGGACAGTGAGCTGTAGCATGGGAACATCGCGAAGGCTTATTTATTAGCTGGCTAGGGCGTTTCTGCAAATCTACTTCTTTGCTGCAGAGGGCAGCATCTTTCTTTTAATAGATTTGTTTTAAAAAGCTTCCAATAGCTTCACGTTCTCTCAAAGATTTCCATAGGGACATCGCACACAACACAGCACAACTCATCTAACACAATCTTCCCTGTATTCTTTTCAGCGCCTGCTAAAAACATTCTTGTTTAGACAAACCTACCCAGATGCTTAGAAAGTTGATGTGAATTTCAACCTGTTTTAGCATTTAAACTCAGGGTAGATTTTCAACTGTTGTTGTATTCCCCCCCCCCCCCCGGTTTTATTGTTTTATCTTTTCGTAAACCCCTCTTGGGGCTGGAGGTGGATGGGAACACACTGCCTTTCCTTGAAGGTAGTGCCAAGATGGAGCTATCTTCAAATATCTGAAGGGCTGCCACGTGGAGGGTGGGGCCGGCTTGTTTTCTGCTACTCTGTGCGGAGGATCCAAACCGACGGATTCAAATGATAAGAAAGGAGATTCTAGCTAAACATCAGGAAGAACTTTCTGGTGGTAGAGCCATTTAACAGTAGAATGAACTCCCTCAAAAGGTGGTGGACTCTCCTTCCTAGGAGGTTTTTAAGCAGAGGTTGGGTGGCCATCTGCCAGGGATGCTTTAGCTAAGATTCTGGCATTACAGGGGGTTAGACTAGAGGACTCGCCAGGTTCCTACCCCCTCTACAATTCTATGATTCTAGGAAGTGCCATAACTCTGTCCAAATGTTATCCTATTTATCCAAACAGAGTCTGCGCCTGTAAACAGTCTGTTCATAGGTTGTGAGTGATGTCATATCATCAATCCATTGATTAAAGGGTAATAATAATAATAATAATAATAATATAATATTTATACCCCACCCATCTGGCTGGTTTCCCCAGCTACTCTGGGCGGCTTCCAACAAAATATTAAAAATGCAATAAAACATCAGCTATTAAAAACTTCCCTAAACAGGGCTGCCTTCAGATGTCTTCTAAAAGTCAGATAGTTGTTTATTTCCTTGACATCTGACCGGAGGACGTTCCACAGGGCAGGCGTCACTACCCAGTTGGTCCAACGTCAGTACACCTGTTTCCACCCAACTTTTTCATATTACCATCTTTTTTGCAATTCTTAGCATGCGGTTCCCCCACAAAGTAAGGTTGGCATGTGAAAATGGGTCAAATTTGTTTTTATTGTTGAATCTAATGGGCCCCATCTGGCAAAATGGGTCATTTGTTCCAAAACAGATACACACCTGCTGCTTCACCTCAGCCTTCTGCATTCATTTACTGCACCTTCCCAACCCCACCCTTCCTAAAAGCATAAAATGAACAGGAATCCTTTAGATCTCTTACCGGATCTGGGACCTCCTCGACGATGGGCCTGTCAAAGGCAGAACAAGGTATAAGTCAGTACCGGGAATATCTTCCTTGGGCCTTCCAAGTGAAGGGATCATTTGTATGGCGGGAACTCTGTGACGGGGGCAGGCGGATTGTGGCCTTACACACACACACAGGCTAAGGAATTATCTGACTCCAGAACCCTGACATTTGGACCAGGAATGTGCATTTTGCAATGAAAAACACACCTGGGGGCTACTAACTGTCCTGGGGGTGGGGGTGGGGCACTCAGCAAGGAATCGGCCAATCTGGATGGGAAGAACATTCTAGATCAAGGGCCTGAGGCTTCCCCTCCTGCTTCAGAAATAAAACAACCAACTAAAGTCTTCTTCTTCCTATTCTTTTAAAGTGTGTTTATCAAACAGTTTGGCCCACAACTCTCAGTTGGGTCTGTGACAATGATACAACCCAGGTAAAGGTGAAGGGACCCCTGACCATTAGGTCCAGTCACGGACGACTCTGGGGTTGCAGCGCTCATCTCACTTTATTGGCCGAGGGGGCCGGTGTACAGCTTCTGGGTCATGTGGCCAGCATGACTAAGCCGCTTCTGGCGAACCAGAGCAGCGCACGGAAACGCTGTTTACCTTCCCGCTGGAGTGGTACCTATTTATCTACTTGCACTTTGACGTGCTTTTGAACTGCTAGGTGGGCAGGAGCAGGGACCGAGCAACAGGAGCTCACCCCGTCGCGGGGATTCAGACTGCCGACCTTCTGATTGGCAAGTCCAAGGCTCTGTGGTTTAACCCACAGTGCCACCCGCATCCCTAGAGATGGTAAAATACAAACGACTCTCCATTTACACGGGGGTTATGTTCTGAACCCCCCTGCACACCAGTGAAATGGGGAGTTGCCTGTATCAGCTCAGCTTTGCTGGTCCACAGAGCCGCATGAGTCGAAGGGACAGCATAGCTTGCCCAGCTGATGTGCAGGAAAGCAGCCGCAGCTGCGCTTCCCCGCATGTCAGCTGTTAGATGGGAAGGCCTCCTGCTTGCGAGAAGACCCCTCCCCAGAGCCCGAAGAGGATGCCCTCTTTGGGCTCTGGGGAGGGTCACATCATGAGCCAGGAGTGCTCCCCATTTCCGGGATCCACCTCTGGTTTCCCTGTAGCACACATGTGCATGGTCACATGGAAACAGAGTGCACGCCAATGGGGAGTTGCCTGTATGTCATTTTTTGTTTCTGTCAGTTTCTCATTTCCCTGCCTTTCCACACCAGTTCATAGCTGTCAGCTTTCAGATTTGAAAATAAGGGATCAGCAGCCTCGAAAAGAAGGCATCTGCAGCCTCACCTGTCCCGGGGACAGGCTACGGGATATCTAACAATCTGGGATAGCAGCGGGAAGCAGCGGGAAACGGCACTGGAATAAGGGAATTTCCCGCAAAAAAAGGAAAGTTTGGCAGCTATGCACCAGTTTGCATTTTAAAAAAAGGTCCTCATCAAACTGCATCAACATTTTAGTGCAAATTTACCCTAATTTTTGCAAAACCATTTTTACTGATATAATGCATTTTGTATGTCATTTCACTAATTTATGCATTTAAATTCTCAATTTGCCCCTGTTTTTGTACACATTACTGGGCTGGAGAATTGGGCTTCAAAATCTGAAGAATGTGCAGGTTTAGAAGGATGGCTGTGCTTTGGTTCTCCGATTCTTTGTGTGGTTTGAGTGAGTTTGCCTTTAAATGGAGATGGATTGGGTTGCCCCTCCCCCTTTTCCTAGAGGTTGCCCTCCTGTCAATTCATCGGGCCACCCTACCTGGAACGCTTCTCTGGGAGAATCTCCATCACAGCATCGTGGGGCGGCAACTCATCTGGGTTTATCTGCGAAACAGAAGACAGTCACTAAAGAAAACCGTCAGGTGAAGGCTGTAGCCGTCAGTGCGGTGCCTTCCTACTCCGCCCCCCCCAGCAGTTGTGCTTTATTTGTTTGTTTGTTTGTTTGTTTGTGTCTATATACCTCTATATCATTTTTAAAAAGTCAATCTGCTTTACAGCAACCAAAACATACAATACAGTGGTACCTCGGGTTACAGACGCTACAGGTTACAGACTCCGCTAACCCAGAAATAGTACCTCGGGTCAAGAACTTTGCTTCAGGATGAGAACAGAATTTTTTTTTTAAAAAAATACATTTTTATTGAAGTTATACACAAAAACAGACATATAAGAAAATACAGGGAAAAAATTACAGAGAGAGAGAAAAAAAAACACATCCGAAAAAAGAAAAACACACAATCTGAACTTCCTTCCATCCTTTTGATAAGTATCAAATATCTCCTTCCATTACGTATTTGATTTTCAATCTATAATCTTAAATTCACTCGCTGGTCGTATTGTTCTAACCCCGTCAGTTCACTTTAAACATTTATTCCAATATATTTCCAAAATTTGCTCCAATTTTTCAGAAATTTCTGTTCATCCTGATCTCTTATTTTACCTGTTAATTTATCAAGCTCAGCATAGTTTACCAAGAGTACAGTGGGTACCTCGGGTTACAGACGCTTCAGGTTACAGATTCCGCTAACCCAGAAATAGTACCTTGGGTTAAGAACTTTGCTTCAGGAAGAGAACAGAAATTGTGCGGCGGTGGCGCAGCAGTCGGAGGCCCCATTAGCTAAAGTGGTACCTCAGGTTAAGAACAGTTTCAGGTTAAGAACAGACCTCCAGAACGAATTAAGTTCTTAACCAGAGGTACCACTGTAATACCATAAAAAGCCAATAGAAAGTTCAAAACAAATATCAGTTAACCATGGCAGATAGTCCTAGTCTTAATTGCCTGCTCAGGCCTGTTTTCATCAAGCGTTTAAAAGTTGGCACAGAATGCACCTGCTGAATCTCTAGGGCAGGGGCAGCAACCTTTTTCAGTCGTGGGCCAGTCCACCGTCCCTCAGACCATGTGGTGGGCCGGACTATATTTTGAAAAAATAATAATATGTGAACGAATTCCTATGCCCCATAAATAACACAGAGATGCACACATTCTACTCATGTAGAAACACCAGGCAGACCCCACAAATAACCCAGAGATACATTTTAAATAAAAGCACACATTCCACTCATGTAAAAACACCAGGCAGGCCCCACAAATAACCCAGAGATGCATTTTAAATAAAAGCACACATTCTACTCATGTAAAAACACGCTGATTCCTGGACTGCGAGCCAGATTTAGAAGGTGATTGGGCCGCATCTGGCCCTCTGGCCTTAGGTTGCCTACCCCTGCTCTAGTGGCAGAGAGTTCCACAGGACCGGGCCGATGACACTAAAGGCTCTATTGCTCATTGTTGTCAAACAAGCCTCACGACGCTCCTGCAAGTGATCTGAGTGATCAAGCTGGGGGTATAAGGGTTTAGGCAGTCGCTGAGGTATCCTGGACCCAAGTTGTTAAGGGCTTTGTAAATTAATACAAGGACTCTGAACCTGGCTTGGCAGCAGGTGGCTGGCAGTTTTGCAGCACCTTAGTATGGTTGTGTGCTGGTGGCAGTTAGCAGATGGCTGCCACCCCATCACCAGAATCTCAGGGAATTGTTGTGTTTTCCTCTGAGGAATTTGAGGCAGCTTATATAGTTCTTTCCCCTCCCTCCTGCTCCCTCAACAGCCCTGTGAGGTAGATAAAACAGAGGGATTGTGGCTGCTGCAAGGTCACCTAGGCCCTTCTGCACAATACCACTAAAGCAGGATCCTACCACTTTATGAACAGGCATGGCTGGGAGCTGTAGTTTGAGGGTGCTGAGGGTTGTTTCCTGATTCCCTTCACAGAACTACAGTTCTCAAAGTGGTTTTACAGTACAGTAAATCGCTCTTCACAGGGAAGCTGCATGAGGCGGGTGGCGTGCAAGGGCAAATCCTTGCACCGACAGAGCCAGAGACTTAAGTGCCACTTTGGATACAAGCAAATAGTAATAACAATAATTAATAATGCCATTTCAACCCAGCCCTCGTAGAATTTATTTTTCCTTTCTATGCTCTGCTTATCCATCCATTTATCAATCCATCAATCAAATAGCATATAAATAAATATAAATATAAATATAAATAAATATTATTAAATAAACAAACAAACAATACTCAGTGTCATGCTAAATTAAACCAAATCCCCTTTGCTGTTACTGAAAATACAGCCCCTACAAGGAAGGGCATGTAACACTAATTCACACTAAACGAATGTGAAGGTAGACAGCAACAGACTTGCAGGGTAGGACAGGCTCTCACTATACGGTGGTACCTCAGGTTACATACGCTTCAGGCTACAGACGCATCAGGTTACAGACTCCGCTAACCCAGAAATAGTGCTTCAGGTTAAGAACTTTGCTGAAATTGTGCTCCGGCGGCACGGCGGCAGCAGGAGGCCCCATTAGCTAAAGTGGTGCTTCAGGTTAAGAACAGTTTCAGGTTAAGAACAGACCTCTGGAACGAATTAAGTACTTAACCCGAGGTACCACTGTATATGACAAATCAGAGGGAAGCAACTACAGAGCTCAGCCGGATTTCCTCTCATGGAAGTACATAGGATTGCAGCAGAAATGGTTTGTTCAGCCCCAGCCGCAAGAATCCCAAAGTCAAAGAAAGACTGTGAGGATTCTACTTCCTCCTCCTGCAGCCCCAAATACTCACTGTTGCAGAGAAGGGGCGGTAATACAGTGCCATCTGAGTGCTTTGGATGTGCCTCACGCCATCCCATGGGGGGCAGAAATAAAGGATCCTCTGGCAGAGATCAGATTAACAAGCCTCTCCACTGGTTGCCAGGTGCCTGTCACTCCAAACAACAACCTCCAGAGGTACGGCACAAACTCCGGAACCGCAAAGCAAACAGGTGTGCTCACCTGTCCTCCCGGAAGAGGCTCCAAAGGGCTTTGCATCACATCTGCCGGCTCCATCGCCAACAGAGTCAACTGCTAATGGGACGCAATGCCAGCTGGACCCTAAACTGCATGAGGGCAAGCCACAACTCTCCTGTGGGCAGGGCAGGTGTTGGCACCTGATTGCAGAGGTGACCTGCTGCCCAGCTCACTCCGGAAGCTGCTGTTGCTACAACACAGCTCCTTCTAGCAACCAGGGTGTCAAATCTCCTTTGCCACACACAGGGACACAAACGCAGCACCTGTTGAATGTTGGGGTTTTTTTGGATGGTTGTTAAACATGCAGGTGCCTTGGCAGACAGCAGAAAGGACTACAGAAAGCAGAAAGGATGTGGGTGGCACTGTGGGTTGAGCCTAGGGCTTGCCGATCAGAAGACTGGCAGATCGAATCCCCGTGACAGGGTGAGCTCCCGTTGCTTGGTCCCTGCTCCTGCCCACCTAGCAGTTTGAAAGCACGAAGTGCAAGTAGATAAATAGGTACCGCTCTGGCGGGAAGGTATACGGTGTTTGTGTGTGCTGCGCTGGTTCGCCAGAAGCGGCTTAGTCATGCTGGCCACATGACCTGTACCCTGGCTCCCTCGGCCAATAAAGCGAGATGAGCGCCACAACCCCAGAGTCATCCGCAACTGGACCTAATAGTCAGGGGTCCCTTTACCTTTACCTTTAAAGGAGCAGGTACCCTGGCAGAAAGCAGAAAGGACTACAAAGGTTGGACTACAACACCTGGAGGGCCCTGGGTCATCCGCACCAGGTGAAAGGATTGAGATGGACTGCAGGAAGGATGCACACACATATGAACACTTGCAAATCAGTAGCCCCTGGTCCCCAGTCCAACGGACGGGGACATTTGCTGCGATGCTCTTTCTGAGAAGCAGGGGTGCCAAGGGAGGTCACTTCTACACCATAAATTGAAAAGTGCACATCCAATGAAGCTGTTGGGAGATTTGGGACAGATAAAAGGAAGGACTTCTTTACGCAGCACATGGTTAATCGATGGAACTCCTTGCCACAGGAGTCAGAGATGGCTACCAACTTGAGTGGCTTTAAAGGGGGATCAGACACATTTGTGAAGGAGGAGAGGGCTGTTGGTGGCTCTGCTCTTCTTCCACAGTGGGAGGCAGCGATGCTTCCAGATACCAATAGCTCGAAAGGGCAGGAGGGGAGAGTTGCTCTTGGGCTCAAATCCTGCTTGCAGGTTTCCTTTTGGGGCATCTGCTTGGTGTGGGGTGTGAAACACAGAGCAGTCAAGTACAACATCCCTAGAGTGGACATAAAAAGGGGGTGTCTGGACCAGCCAGTCGGAACTTCCTGTTTCCTCCTAGGCTGGGACAGACTTCCTCTACATGTGACCAGAGGTGGGCGTGACCTCACCTATGCAGGTAACAAAATACCTCAGTGGAGGTCGCCATCTCTCTCTCTTTGACTACATTCGCCGAAGAAGCAACATCTGCTTAGCCTAAGATGCTTTCTTGGCTTCTAGCCAAGAGAAGACAAAGGAGCTGTCTCCTTATGGGATAGTTTCCAGGTATATTACTTTTGTAACTTAAGTCTGCCTTCTGGGATCCATCTGTGAACAGAGTGTGAGTGAGTAAATTATTTTATACTTTTATAGAAGACTGTGTTGTGTCTACAGTGATACCTTGGGTTACAGACGCTTCAGGTTACAGACTCTGCTAGCCCAGAAATAGTGCTTCAGGTTAAGAACTTTGCTTCAGGATGAGAACAGAAACCGTGCTCCAGCAGCGCAGCGGCAGTGGGAGGCCCCATTAGCTAAAGTGGTGCTTCAGGTTAAGAACAGTTTCAGGTTAAGAACGGACCTCCAGAACGAATTAAGTTCTTAACCTGAGATTTCTTTTATGAGGAACTAAAGGGGAAATGACCAGGTAACTTATTTTAGAGGCTTTAGGGAGCCTGAGCAAAGGCATCCGCTGTGGAAGTTTAAAAAGGGGAATGTTGCTCTGCTAAATTGTCGGACTTTTTAACACAAGTTGGAAAGGCTATTATCAGACAATATATCCTCTCCTGAATCCCTGAACATTCCCACACTTGGCTACTGTGAGAACAGGATGCTGGACTGGGTGGGCTCTTCTTATGTTCTTAAGTGCTTCTGGACAACTTTGAATAGTCATGGCTCCCCCCCCAAAGCATCCTGGGAGCTGTATTTGGTCCAGGGTGCTGAGAGTTGATTGGAGACTCCCTATTCCCTTCACAGAGTTACAATTCCCAGACTTCCCTGGTAAGAAGAAGGATTGACAGTTAAACCACTTCGGTGGTACAGCAGGGCTTTGAATATATGGTGGGGTCTGTGGCCCCTGACTGGCCTGGTCTCCATGGGAAGCAGAGCCCCACTGTGTTTCCCGACCCCTGCCAGCCAGAGCCCAGCCTTAACTCTCTTTGTCCTTCTCTCTGACACAGCACCAGGCTCCTCTAGAGATGACAGAGAGAGGTATCAGTCCCTCACTCCCTGCTGCTTAGATGCTGAGCACCAGAGCTTTTGCTGCCTCAGCACCTTTCTCTGCCATGCACTCCGCTTCTCATGTTTCAAAGGCTCAATTAGCTTCTGAGGCTTCTCAGCTTTTAAACGTCTCCCTCCGTGACCTTCCTGGGAACGCCTCAGATCTCCTTGGGCATCAGCTTGGTCTGTTTTGCTGCATCCCTCCTGGATCTGTCTATGGGGGGAGAGATTTGGCACCGTTTGCATCGTCCGCTGGGTCTTCTTTCAGCAGCCAAAATGACCTTGTGCTGGCGATCTGCTGCTTTCATTTCCCCTGTAAAGTTGCATGCGTCTACTTTGGGAAGGAATGTTGGGAGCTGCCTTTCACCGAATCAGGACATTTGTCTGTCTAGCTCAGTATTGGCCACACTGTCGGGCAGCGCAGCAAAGGCTCTCTGGGGTTTCAGTCTTGCAGGGGTCTTTCTCAGCCCAACCTGGAGATGCCATTACAGTGGTACCTCAGGTTATATACGCTTCAGGTTACATACGCTTCAGGTTACAGACTCCACTAAACCAGAAATAGTACCTCGGGTTAAGAACTTTGCTTCAGGATGAGAACAGAAATCGTGCTCCGGCGGCGTAGCGACAGCAGGAGGCCCCATAACAACCCTGTGAGGTAAGCTAGGTTGAGAGGCATTGGTTTGCCCAAAGTCACACCCAGTGCGCTTTATGGCTGTGATGGACAGCTGAGCCAGACCTGAGTCTGTAGAAGAAGAAGTAGTGTTTGGATTTGATATCCCGCTTTAACACTACCTGAAGGAGTCTCAAAGCGGCTAACGTTCTCCTTCCCCACAACAAACACTCTGTGAGGTGAGTGGGGCTGAGAGACTTCAGAGAAGTGTGACCAGCCCAAGGTCACCCAGCAGCTGCATGTGGAGGAGCGGGGAAGTGAACCCGGTTCACCAGATTACGAGTCTACTGCTCTTGACCACTACACTAATACTGGTGATGCAGCCCCTCAGAAGTCCCCCCAAGAGGGCTGGAGCCTCTCTCTGATTGGCTACCAAGAAAGCCAGCCGGAGGGGGGTGGGGCCACTGGCAGAGGGAGAGGAGTGCGGGGGGAGCGCATCGCCCCCAGCAGCGCGATCCCGGAAGGGTGCCATTGCGGCTGCCCCCCGCCTGCCTTTGGGCGCCATGCCCCTGCAGGTGGCGCACCCTGCCCCAGGGCGTGCACCATGCCCCCAGGACGCACGCCCCACTCCTGCGGGCGGCGTGCCCCACCCCAGGATGCTTACCAGCCCCACTCCTGCCTGCTCTCCACCCCCCGGTGCCGGAGCATAAAGCTCCGCCACTGGGTGCAGCCAGCACTTTCCTGCCACGCGCTTTAGACCAGGGGTCAGCAACCTTTTTCAGCCGTGAGCCGGTCCACCGTCCCTCAGACCATGTGGTGGGCCGGACTATATTTTGGGCGGCGGGGGCGGCGGCAGGGGGGGGGGAATGAACAAATTCCTATGCTCCACAAATAACCCAGAGATGCATTTTAAATAAAAGGACACATTCTACTCAGGTAAAAACACCAGGCAGGCCCCACAAATAACCCAGAGATGCATTTTAAATAAAAGCACACATTCTACTCAGGTAAAAACACGCTGATTCCTGGACCATCTGCCAGCCAGATTGAGAAGGCGATTGGGCCGCATCCGGCCCCCGGGCCTTAAATTGCCTACCCCTGCTTTAGACCCAACCAGTTATATTTCCTCTGCTATCTATTTCATTTAATTATTTATTGCATTTATATCCCACCTTTCCCTCCACGGAGCTCAAGGTGGCATACATGGTTCTCCCACCTCCTCATTGAACCCCCACAACATACCTGTGAGGTAGGACAGGCTGAAGGGCAAGAGTGACTGGCCCCCGAGGTTGCAGCCAGTGGAGCGGGGACTTGAACCCTGGTCTCTCTCAGCTCATAGTCCATCACTCTGTCCATGACGCCACCCCTGGCTCTCTGCTAGATTAAATAGGTCAAGTGGGACCAATTAAGGTCAAGGGGGCACACTGCTGGGTGTAGATTTGCAAGCCCCTTGCCCGGACCTTCAGAGACAGGGCACAGAGGAGAGAGACAGAGGCAGAGATATACTTTGCTGCTCCTCAACTCTCATCCTGTCAGCTGGCCCTGCTCCTTCACCCTGTCTGCGCATTGTAAGATTTCACAGAAATGTGCTTTAGTCTCACAAAGTATGGGAAGAGTACTTCACGCAGACAACAGGCCAGTAGTGGTGCTGTGGTTAGAGTGTCAGACTAGGCCCTGGGAGACCAGAGTTCGAATCCCCGCCCTTTCAGCCATTGAGCTCTTTGGGTGTGATATTGGGGGCCAGTCACTTGCTCTCATCCTAACCTACCTAGCGGATCTTCTGTGAGGGTACAATTAGGAGGAGAACCACGTAGGGCACCCCGAGTTGCTTGGAGGAAAAAGTGAGACATAAATGTAATATAAAAATAATTAGTAAGTACATTAAGCCTGTGCATATTCAGTTTTACATGCTTGGCAAAATAATTTTTAAAAGGGTGGGGCAGAAAGGGGTCGTGCATCTGGGGGGAAAGACTTTGGCAATCCCACCTGTCATTGAACCCAATGTGTTTTAACTATACAGCTGCAGTTTTGGCTTTAGGTATGATCCCTGGAACGTAACCCCTGTGTGAGTTGTGGGCTTATTGTAATAAGTCAGTAAATATTGACAAGCCAAAGTTATTATAATTTTTTAGAAAAGTAACTCCAAAAACACTCAAAAAAGAAGAAGCAGCAAATCCGTATCTTTGTTAAGGATATGCTTCACCTCAGCCAAACAGACAAGTGGGGATGTGGCCATAGATGTTTAATAATCCTAAATTATTAGCATCATTAGTGATCAGTGGCAAAGCAAGAGAGTGGCTTCCTCTTTGAAGCCTTGGAGCAGGGACCTGTCCGTCTATACTTCTATCGCTGGAATTGCCACTGCTACAGGGGCCACACAATACCCTTTCTGCAGCGCCTGTACTTTGGAACTCCCTGCCAATTGATATCAAGCAAGTTGCCTTTGCTGTGCTCTTTTTGGCGCCGGCTTAAAAACAGATGTATAGAATGTAGAGGTAACTTTAATCTGTTCCGTATTTTAACTTTTGTATGTTGTATGTTACAATGCACAATATTATTGATTTTCTTGTTTTGTCTTTTTGTAAGCTGCTTTGCTTTTTTTTTTAAACAACCAAGCTGTGTATAAATCTCATGAAATAATAAAATAAAATATATTGATGGTGCTGCGAAAACAGAGAGCAGCATTGATACCCTGAGAGGTGGCCTGGCCAAACAGCAGTGTAGACAGTCAAGGGGACACATCCCTCAAGAGCAAACGATGCTTTTGATCATGAAATCAGAAAACACGGTGGCTTGAGCCACACTCACCTCTTTTAGGTCAATCATGGAGCTCTTGTGTTCAGGAGCGATGAAGGAACTCTGGAAAACACAAGATAGTTTCCCCTATTATTTTCCTCCAAGGACAATCTTCACAGAAGAAAATGGTTATAAAATCAAATCCACTGAACGTGGTGTGGATATGAAGAATGCAGGACTGGGGCATCTGGGTTCTGAACAGATATTGCTCCTGGTTCTCCAAGAACGCCCTGCACCACAAAGATGTCAAGAGCTAGTCATGCAGGTTTAGAGACACTCGTTTTTATTTAATGAGATTTGCAAATGCAGTAAACAAAAGCAAGCAAACATAACATCAAGTAAAAAAAAAGAATAAAAACAGTCAAAAGAGCAATACAAAATAGCAGAATAAAAATAATAATGATCATAGGTAAAGGGACCCCTGATCGTTAGGTCCAGTCGCAAATGACTTTGGGGTTGCGGCGCTCATCTCGCTTTACTGGCCGAGGGAGCCAGCCAGCATGTGGCCAGCATGACTAAGCTGCTTCTGGCGAACCAGAGCAGCGCATGGAAACGCCATTTACCTTCCCGCCGGAGCAGTACCTATTTATCTACTTGCACTTTGACGTGCTTTCAAACTGCTAGGTGGGCAGGAGCTCACCCCGTTGCGGGGATTCGAACTGCCGACCTTCTGATCAGCAAGTCCTAGGCTCTGTGGTTTAACCCACAGTGCCACCCTCGTAGAAAGCTTTAAAAAAGAATGAGTAGCATAAAATATATTCCATGGTGGGGTACAAGGTTCATATTTATATGTAACTTATTAAATAATCACAAATGTTGCCAAATAAACTCTTTTAGTAGGAATGTGCCAACTATAAGAGTGTTTGGTCATATCAATCACAAATCACCCCAAGCAGAAGCTGGAGGGGCCCACCTCATCCCTGGCAACACATAGTTTATAAGTCAGTTTTTTGGAAATGGTAATAAGCAGGATTTCCTAAAACCCTCAATCCAGAGAGAAACAGGATGCGTCCTTCCTCCAGAGATCCCTAGATGAGCAGCAACCAGCAAGTATAGAATTATTTGTTGAGGTGTAAGGCCAGCATTGTGGGATGTGGGTGGCACTGTGGGTTAAACCACAGAGCCTAGGGCTTGCCGATCAGAAGGTTGGCAGTTCGAATCCCCGCGACGGGGTGAGCTCCCGTTGTTCAGTCCCTGCTCCTGCCAACCTAGCAGTTTTAAAGTACGTCAAAAGTGCAAGTGGATAAATAGGTACCACTCCGGCGGGAAGGTAAACGGTGTTTCTGTGTGCTGCTCTGGTTCGCCAGAAGTGGCTTAGTCATGCTGGTCACATGACCTGGAAGCTGTACGCCGGCTCCCTTGGCCAATAAAGCGAGATGAGCGCCGCAACCCCAGAGTCGTCTGCGACTGGACCTAACAGTCAGGGGTCCCTTTACCTTTATCTTTAAGGCTAGCTTCAGCTCCAATCAAGATGGATGAGAGACTCAATTTAGCATCCAAGGTGACCTGTTTGCCAACAATAATGTCAATCTCCATGGCAGAGAACTTTTGTTTCCATGAAACGGTGAAATCTGCTATGATTAAATGGGCACAAGATGTTGGACATAATATTATGATGGCTGACTGGGAACAGTTATGGACCACAGGTATGAAGTTTACGGCATGTAATGCCTTAAGAGAAAATATAATGAAAATGATCTACAGGTGGTACATGACACCAGTCAAGCTTGCAAAAATTTATCATTTGCCCGATAATAAATGTTGGAAATGCAAAGAGACTGAAGGTACATTCTTTCACCTTTGGTGGACGTGCCCAAGGATTAAGGCTTTCTGGGAGATGATCTATAATGAAATGAAAAAGGTATTTAAATATACCTTTCTGAAGAAGCCAGAGGCCTTTCTCCTGGGCATGATCGGCCAATTGGTGCCAAAGAAGGATAGAACTTTCTTTATGTATGCTACAACAGCAGCAAGAATACTTATTGCAAAGTATTGGAAGACACAAGATCTACCCACCCGGGAAGAATGGCAGATGAAGGTGATGGACTATATGGAACTGGCAGAAATGACTGGCAGAATCCGAGACCAGAGAGAAGAGTTGGTGGAGGAAGATTGGAAGAAATTTAAAGACTGTTTACAGAAACATTGCAAAACTAATGAATGTTAGAATGACGTTGGAATGAATTTATGTGATTTTAGCAGAAATGTTACAAAGATTTAGGAAAAAACAGACTGTTAATTGGTGAAAGGAGGGAAAGTAAAGTTATATTAATATCAAGATAAATTACAGGACAAAAATTCGAAAAGAGGGAAAGGATTTGCTGGAATGGATAATTGACCTAGAATACAAAAAAGGGAGGTGCGAGGAGGTCAGGGAAATAAGCTAATGAAAGATAAGTAATGGGAAGATTTGTTGTATTTTTCCTTGTTTTTTCTTTTTGCTTGATGGATTTTAATTCTCTGCTCTTTCTTTTTTATTTTTATTTTTTATTTTTTGTATTTTATCTTTTTTTGTTTAAAATGATGTTTTTTGTTTTCTCTTTTTGTACCTCTAAAAATTTTAATAAATATCTTATTAAAAAAAAGAGAACTTTTGCTTCCAGAACTTCTGAATATTCTTATATCCCCACCACATATGTGGATAAGTTCATTGCACTCTCATTTTTTTTAAAAAATAAGCGTATGACTTCTATCCAAAGCAGCACTAAGTCACTCATTCCATTAGTGCAATGGGTTCCTTTCCTCCCCACCCCTCCTGCAGCCCCCCTAAATCTGTTCTGGGGTTTCCCTGCAACCTGCCTGAGCAAACGGGAAGGCACAGAGTGCACATGGTGGGGGAATGTAGGAAAGGGGGAAATGTTCCATTGCACAAGCATAAATCATTACACTAGCAGAAGGAGTGCATTGGACAGCACCCAATATTCCTATGCAGCTTTTCCTGGGAGGCTTACAGCAGTAAAATTTTGAATTTGAATTTTAAAATAGAACAACCCAGAAGAATAAAGCCCATTCACAATAAACTCCTGCCTTGAATCAGCAAATGGAGACAAACATTACACAAGGTTCTGCAACCTGAATCACAACCCCTGTAGGGTTTAGATGTGTGACACCTGTGTGACATATACAGGGCAACCATTTGACCTTTGCCTTCCACCTTCATGAGTCATTACAAGCTAGATACTTACGCCTCAGCGGAGGTCTCCTTGGGAGGCGAGTGGTTCAACAGGTGTTTAACACCAAAGAGGTAAGGACCACAGCGGCTCCCACCTGATTTGGGAACTGCTGAGATACATCCCACACAGGATCGTATTTCCCTTCCTATAGGAGAAGCGAACGTTGGTACTTACCATGATAGGTTCCTTCTCTGTAGGGAGAAATATGAACCGGCCCTCCCAGGTACAGTCATACCTCAGGTTACAGATGCCTCAGGTTGCGTTTTTTCGGGTTACGGACCGCTGAAACCTGGAAGTACCGGAACAGCTTACTTCCGGGTTTCGGCGGTTGCACATGAGCAGATGTGCTGCTGCGGGTTGCGAATGCTGCGGGTTGCAAACATGCGTCCTGCACGGATCACGTTCGCAACCCGAGCGTCCACTGTCCTGCTGTGTACATGGGAGAGGTCATCAAACACAGAGCATGGAGGGTTGCCCAGGGGGCCAGACGTACCTCCCCACAATGTTCAGGGGCCTCCTATCTCCCCGTCCCTCTTGCTCTTTAGCACTCTTTAGCACATACTGGTGGCAGCGACATCGTCCCCCTTCTCCTCTTCACCAGTCCTATCTACACGGCAAGCTTGGGATGGGAGTCCAGGCAACAGAGAGGCATGTCCCACTGGGACTGCTGAATTTCCTGCTCCGAGCTATTTGGTTTCCTTCTTTTTTAAAAAAGATATTTATTAGAATTTTCAATATTAATACAATAAAAAGAAAAAAGAAAAAATAACAAAAATACAAAAATACAAAAATAAAAATAATTAAAAACACACAAATTTTCCATAACTTATTTTCCTTTAACTTATTTCCCAGACCTCCTCATACCTCCCTTTTTTGTATTCCAATTCAAATTGTTAGTTCAGCAAATCCTTATCAATAAGCTTTAACCTACTTCTAAACCTTTTTTCCATATTCTCTTAAAACATTACAGCTGGAAACCACTTAATTTCTATCCGACATCGTTCTAACATTCATTGATTTTGCAATATTTCTGTAAATAGTCTTTGAATTTCTTCCAATCTTCTTCCGCCGACTCTTCTCCCTGGTCTCGGATTCTGCAAGTCATTTCTGCCAATCCCATATAGTCCATCACCTTCATCTGTCATTCTTCCAGAGTGGGTAGATCCTGTGTCTTCCATATTTGGTTTCCTTCTTTTTTAGTCTGTCAGTTGTTTATTCCTGACTGTACAGTTACCTGCTTAAGCACAAATTGAACTGGAGATAAAGGGGTTGTCCCTTCCCCAGGTATACTCTGAAACCCCCCCACAAACAAACAACCAGTTACTTCCTGCCAGTGGTGAGATGGGCAGTGACAACCCACACAGGATCATACTTCTCCCTACAGAGAAGGAACTTATCACGGTAAGTACCAATGTTTGCCTCTCCCTACTATACATGCACAGGGACGCGGGTGGCGCTGTGGGTAAAAGCCTCAGCACCTAGGGCTTGCCGATCGAAAGGTCGGCGGTTCGAATCCCCACGGCGGGGTGCGCTCCCGTTGCTCGGTCCCAGCGCCTGCCAACCTAGCAGTTCGAAAGCACCCTCGGGTGCAAGTAGATAAATAGGGACCGCCTTCTAGCGGGAAGGTAAACAGCGTTTCCGTGTGCAGCTTTGGCTCGCCAGAGCAGCGATGTCACACTGGCCACGTGACCCGGAAGTGTCTTCGGACAGCGCTGGCCCCTGGCCTCTTGAGTGAGATGGGCGCACAACCCCAGAGTCTGGCAAGACTGGCCCGTACGGGCAGGGGTACCTTTACCTTTACCTTTTACTATACATGCACAATCTTGGGTTGTATTCAATGTGCCACTAAGTTCAAGTCATTGCAGTTGGCTCCCCTCCTCCTTCACTGGCCTTTCATCCTGTACTCCTTCTTCCACAGCAGGCTCCCAGGGAGTGGGTGAAGAAATCACTCAGAAGCAGATCCTCAGCTCCAGCCAGCTCACTTTTCTCCAAGGCGTCGTCTTCCCCCTTGCCTTCAGCTCCTGGATCTCTTCAGCCATCCCTTCTATCTGGTTGCCTTACAGCTGGGCTCTTGGATCACTTTAGGCCCCGTGTATCATCTCATCCTGGGATATGGGTGGCGCTGTGGGCTAAACCAGAGAGCCTAGGGCTTGCTGATCAGAAGGTCGGCGGTTCGAATCCCCACGACGGGGTGAGCTCCCGTTGCTCAGTCCCTGCTCCTGCCAACCTAGCAGTTCGAAAGCACATCAAAGTGCTAGTAGATAAATAGGTACTGCTCCGCCAGGAAGGTTTCTCTGCACTGCTCTGGTTCGCCAGAAGTGGCTTAGTCATGCTGGCCACATGACCTGGAAGCTTTTCGCCAGCTCCCTCGGCCAATAAAGCGAGATGAGTGCCGTAACCCCAGAGTCGTCCGCAACTGGACCTAATGGTCAGGGGTCCCTTTACCTTTACCTAGCATCTCATCAGGCAGGTCTCTGACTTTTTTCTCCAAGGAGGCTTCTCCCACACTCTGCTTGAGGCTGCTCCACTTTATCGAACCACTGTCTCTGTCTGCTGTTGATCCAGTTTGTCCATCAGTTGATCCGAGTGGCCTTGCTGCTCCATTTGTTCCTGGCTTTGCTGCTGGACCATCAATCTGAACTGCTCTAGAGGTATACCTGTTCCTCCCTTCACCTTGACTCAGGTACACAGGTCTTCCTCCAGGAAAAATGAACCCCACTTTTGACACCAGTGTTGCTTGCCACCACAATCTATGAGTGAAGTGAGATTCCTGGTGTTCCAGGCATTTACCCAGAGTTCAGTTTCCTTGGAATGAGGGACAGTGGAGACTGCTATGTCTTTAGGATATATGGTTTATTAACACACATATATACAGCCTGAGCCTATGATAGAGGGGCTCCCAGCATTAACCCCGCAAGAAGGTCTCGCTTCTCCCTAAGTCACAGTCTTGGATTTAAGCAGAGATCAAGCATGCATCTCCCACTCAGGCTTCTGTCTGCTTCTAGCTCTCTTTCACACACCTCTGGCCCTTTTCCTTCTCACCAACAGCCAGGTGAGGGAAGGGTGATGATGAGAAACTCCTTATTAATGACTACAAGAAAGTTAAAAGCTTCGCATTTCCTGCCAGCCTGAGGTTTATTTAGATTCTAAATATATATATTCCCACAGCTTCCTTTCCCTTTAGTAATTTTGTATGCCTTTCATATGCTAGCAAAGAGAAATTTCCCTGTATGATCTCCCTCTTTTCCTCTCTCTCATTCACCATATATATATATTTGTTCAGTGTTTTCTCCTGCACACTTATTTATTTATTTTACAAATTGCTTGGGGAGTCTTTGATGCCTGTGATGAGCTTCATATGTTGGAATCTATTAATCTTGCCATGTCTGCAAAGAAACTGTTTTGCATGATCTCATGGACTCAACTGCAAACCTTCCAGGGACGCGGACTTATAAAAAATATTGGGGGGGCCCGGGAAAGCTCATGAATAATAAATAAGCTCATGAATATGCAAATAAAGTGGCGCCGCCTCCTCGTGAGCGAATAGGGGAGAGCCTATTAATCAGCTCCAAAGGAAATTGGGTGGAGCTTTTGCTCGGGAGGGAGGGCAGGAGGCATGCAGCCCGCCCCTCCCTGTGCATTTTGGGCTGGGGGAGGGGCGGCGATGGCGCTCTGCTGGAGGGGCGCCGGAGATTATTGGGGGGGCGGAGCCCCCCAAACGAATTTTTGAGGGGGCTCGGGCCCCCTCAAGCCCCATGGAGTCGGCGCCTATGAAACCTTCCAACCCCCACCAAAAACCACCAGGGACTACCTGGTGCATTTCAAGGGGTAAATGCAGACAATGGGATTCAGGGGCCAGTTTGCCCCTTCAACATGCCCAAATTTTCTATTCCAGACAGGGCGAAAAGGAGGCACCTGTGTGTGGGAAGAGCCTTGGAAGAAAAAGCATAGAACCATAGAATTGTAGAGTTGGAAGGGATCCAAGGGCCATCTAGTCTAACCCCCTGAGATGCAAGAATCTCAACTGAAGCATCCCTGACAGATAACCATCCAGGAAAGAGAGTCTACCACCTTCTGAGGAAGCCAGTCCTACTGCTGAATGGCTCTCACCGTCAGAAAATTTTTCCTGTAAACAACAGATGAGAATCTCCCTTCTTCTAACTTGAATCTATTGGTTTGGGTCCAGCAGAAAACAAGCTTGCTCCATCTTCCATGTGACAGCCCTTTAGATGTGACAGCTGTCAACTCTCATAACTTCCCCGGGTTTTTTAAGACCCTCAGCTACTGGCTGCATTTCTTCACAGGCCCTCAACAAATGGGTTTTATGGAAGCCTGAGCCAGGAACCAGGCTCAGGACGGCTTATATAACATGTAAAAATTACATAATTACAAACATAACAAAAGCAGTCATAAACAATAAACAAAACATAAAAAGTACAGAATGAAATTGAACAATTTCCACATAAATAATAATAAAAGCAAAATACAAAAATAATAATATCAATAATAATATCAATAATAAAATAGTATCAATGATTACTATGAAGGACACTGACAAACTGGAACGTGTCCAGAGGAGGGCAACCAAAATGGTCAAAGGCCTGGAAACGATGCCTTATGAGGAACGGCTAAGGGAGCTGGGCATGTTTAGCCTGGAGAAGAGGAGGTTAAGGGGTGATATGATAGCCATGTTCAAATATATTAAAGGATGTCACATAGAGGAGGGAGAAAGGTTGTTTTCTGCTGCTCCAGAGAAGTGGACACAGAGCAATGGATCCAAACTACAAGAAAGAAGATTCCACCTAAACATTAGGAAGAACTTCCTGACAGTAAGAGCTGTTCGACAGTGGAATTTGCTGCCAAGGAGTGTGGTGGAGTCTCCTTCTTTGGAGGTCTTTAAGCAGAGGCTTGACAACCACATGTCAGGAGTGCTCTGATGGTGTTTCCTGCTTGGCAGGGGGTTGGACTCGATGGCCCTTGTGGTCTCTTCCAACTCTATGATTCTACCCAGCTATACAGCTGCAAATAAAGCGTTGTGTGTTGTAAAGTGCTTTATACAAATGCGACACTAGATGGCAATGGTGAGCTATGACAAATTCAATATATTTTCCAAAACTTTTTTTCAAAAAAACATATTCACAACATTTTTTATATGTGCCTAGATTCCACCTTGTCCTCCCAGCGGCCAACCAGATGCCCATTATGGGAATCCTGCAAGAAGGCTGGAGCACAAGAGCCATCTCCCTTCCTGTGGTTTCTAGCGATTGAAATAGTTTGTTTGCTTCAAGTTGGCCCTGGAATCAGGGTGAAAGAAAGGGCAGCTGGGTCAGTCTTAATGGCTGGCCCTCATTCCGAAGCAATTATGGTCTATGTCTCCCTGGAGAAGAGCAAAGAGTGTCAGTAACTAGAGGTCACGGAGACACAAGATTTACAGATGCTGCTCTGTAGCCCAAGGCCTTCCTGTGTAAATGATTCTACCAGGCTGTGCTCAGGCATTCCTGTTATCTGCCGCACACACTCATGGCTTGCAGGAGGGCTATTGCCGCTTGCCTTGCTGATGCTCTTGGCGTCCTACAAAAGCCCTTCTTTGTTGCCTCCTGTCCACAGAATCCCTGTCCCGGGTTCTCCAAGGCTGGGAACGTCATCAGAAACATCTTTGAAAACAAAGAGCATCGGACCCAGGAGAGCATCGCACCCTTTCTGGTGCCTGCTAAAAATGTTCTTCTTTTGGCAGGCCTATGCAGATGCTTAGAAATACTGATGTGAATTTTAATGTGTTTTAGTGTGTGTTTTTTGTTTTTTTGTATGTTTTAAAGTATTGATGTGATTTTTTTTTTCTTCTTCTCTTTTTGTAAACCTCTTTGAGGCTTGTTTTACAATCAAGAGGTGCATACATTTTACAAAATAAATAAAAATTAATAAAATGCCATAAAAAGAGAATATCAAAGCGGCTTACTGCAGTAACACATTGCTCAGAGCACCTTATGACAGCATTTAAAATACAACCCCGTATGATTAAGCTATGCAACAACTTCCACAATGTAAGAGAAGAACGGGGAACCTGCAGCACTCCATATATTGTTGAGGATGCTCAGTTCTCATCGGGCTTTTGGGGAGTTTTATTCTGCGCCCTGCCCCATTTCTCCCACGCCTTATGAAAGGCTTTTTTTGTGCTTCTGCAGAAGCCTGCTGTTACCTCCCTCTTGTGCATAGGTGATGCCAGTTTGGCAACACTCAGAATAAGCAACTTTGCTATCAATGCACAAGACACTGTGTGCTGAGCCTATCACCTTGTTTAGGTCCCACAGCCCAGGTTTTTTTTATGATATTTTATTAAGTTTTATCAAAGAAAGAAGTTACATAAAAAAACAACACAGAGCATATAAACAATCAAACATATAAACATTCAAACATAATACAGAAAAACAAACAATTAACATATAAGAAAAAAAACACGAGAGAAAGAAAGAAAAAATTAGAACACTAAAAAAAAATTCAAAAGGTTAAAAATAAAAATCCCTCTCTTTAATTTCTTACCGTTCATAAACTTATTTTCTTGACTTCCTCACACCCCCCTTTCTTGTATTCCAATTTAAAATTAAATAGCAAATTCCTTCTTATTAATTTTATCCTTAGTTATCTTTCTTCACATATTGTTTGTTCCTGATTTTTATCTAATATCTATCCCTTCTTTCATATTCTTATTTTACCTTTTTTACTAGAACCCATTCATTTCATTTCAATGTCATCAACATTCAAAAATTTTACAATGTTTTTGTAGGTAGATTTTAAATTTCTTCCAATCTTCTTCCACCAACTCTTCTCCCTGATCTCGGATTCTGCCCGTCATTTCTGCCATTTCCATGTAGTCCATTACTTGCATCTGCCATTCTTCCAAGGTGGGTAAGTCCTGTCCAATGCTTTGCGATGAGTCTTCCAATGCTTTGCGATGAGTATTCTTGCTGCTGCTGTAGCATACATAAAGAAAGTTCTATCCTTCTTTGGCACCAATTGGCCAACCATGCCCAGGAGAAAGGCCTCTGGTTTCTTCAGAAAGGTATATTTAAATACCTTTTTCATTTCATTATAGATCATCTCCCAGAAAGCCTTAATCCTCCCACAGCCCAGGTTTTAATCCATCAGCTGTTGGCAGGTCCAATTGATGCAGTCCTTGCCAGCAGATGAGCCACTGATAACCTTGCATCTGTGATGTCCCTGTCTGTTTTCTTATTTACCATAATCCATCCTCTGTCTGCATTGCTCTCCTGCATGCCATTGTTAAAGAGACTTCTTTGAGCCCATTTTCCTAATCCTGATACCTTAATTGTACTGAGGATCACTGATGTTTGCATTCCCCTGGGGCTCCTCTGTTTGGCTTTATCCCTTCTGATTTCCCACAGGATTGCCATAGATCTCTCAGCTAGTGGAGTCACTTGACTCTGAATCTCAATATGCCCCCACCCTCAAAGCAGACAGTAGGGAAGTTCCAGGCCAGATGTTCTAACACCATAGTGACAGAGAGCCAGTGGTGGTGTAATGGTCAGAGTGCCATAACACTGGGACTCAGGGACTTTCAATGAAGCGGAGTGTAGGAAAATTCAGGTCTGATCAAATAAAGTCCACAAAGAAAGGTTTGGAATTGCCCAAGAAAGATGTTAAATTATTTTTGTATACCACAACTGCTGCTCGAATATTACTAGCTAAGAAGTGGAAAACACAAGAACTACCAACTGTGGAAGAATGGCAGATGAAGATGATGGACTTTTCGGAGCTAGCAGACCTGACTGGAAGAGTCCGCAACCAGAATGAGGAGGAGTACCAGGAAGAATGGACGAAATTCAATGACTATTTAAATACATTAAGTTAATTTAATTGGAAAAAGCTCGCAATTACCAGTTAGGCTTAGGACTTAAATAAGTAATGTGAGGAATTATTATGTTTAATGCTGAATTGGTAAGAAAGACTGATGTTAAGTGATTAAGTTAAGATTTTAAGAACTTTGATTTGGAAAACCGTTAAAATGATATCCATTGAAATTCAACTAGGGGGATATGAGGAAGTCACTGAACAATGTTAAGAAGATTAGTTTTAATAAGGTTATGATTTATGTTTGTCTGTTTATTTGTTAGTGTGTTTCTTAATTTTGTGAAAATCAATAATTTTTTTTAAAAAAAAAAAAGTTCGGGCATGACTGTTGTGTGTCACATGCCTGTTTACATTCCAGCAGTCTGCTGGGAACTTCCGTTTGTATATTGCTTTTGCTTTCCTGCTGTTTTGCTGGACACGAAGGGAAGGAGACATGTTTTGCCTTTGTTCCTGAACTATGCTGAATAAATGCCTGTAAATAATGCTTACGCATGTCTCTGTCTGCCGCTTCCGTTGTGAGAACTTATTCACTCTGCTGATAAGAGCGTGCCGAGTCTCTAAACGTATCTGAGGCTCGTGTCGCTGATTGATGCTGTACCGGAGATCGCCCGGCTGCTGGCCGGTGGCTGGAGCCAGCTGGGGGCCTGCTAAATGCCCCCATCTCCCCGGCAGTATTCCGACAGTGTAATGGTCAGAGTGCCATAACACTAGGACTCATGGACTTCCAATGAAGCTGAGTGTAGGAAAATTCAGGACTGATCAAAGAAAGTCCACAACGCAAGAACTATGGAACTCCCTTCAGCAGGAGGCAGCAATGGCCACTAGCTTGGATGGCTTTAAAAAAGGACTGAAGAAATTCAGGAAGGAGCAGAGGACTTGTGATGGCTCCTAGCCGTGATGGCTGTGCCCTGCCTTCACCATTAAGCAGGGCTCTTCTCATGTTCTTATGTTTCTTCTCATGTTCTTCATGTTTCAGTGCTGGGCACCAGATCACACACCTGAGCATAGGCCTTCCACCGCACTGCTCCACTGACTTACTTTTAAAGCCTCCAAAGAATGAGAATCTACCACTTCTGAGGGAGTCTGTCCCACCATCAAACGGCCCTTCACAGTCAGAAAGTTCTTCCCAAGGTTGCGTTGGAACCTCCTTCCTTGTGAACGCTTGCATTCGAGAAGGAAGAGAGATCCCTTTTTGCGAAAACCAACTCAAATTACGGTTTCGGTGCCTCAAATCAAACAAAGATTTCATGGGTCAAATCCTGACCTGGAGGGTGGCCTTGCAATACCAGTGGGAGAAAGACAACATTGAGCATGTGAGACTCCACGGTGGCAGAGGGACACCCCCAGGGGGCCCGTCTGAAAGTTAAAATCAGCCACCCTTCTCCCCCCCCCTTTGCATTTATTTCCAACACACATTCCTTCCAAATGATCAATCTCATTTCCTGTCCTGCACCTGGGTGGCGTCACTGGGAATTAATTGCCCTTTATCTGGTTAAACTGGCGGTGAACTCAGAAGCTATTTGCCTTCATCTACTGTGAGGCAAGACGGCCTGCAGTCTTGTAATGGGAGCTGGAAGGAGGAAGGAGAGGAAAATTCATGCCAGGGATGAGAACGGTATATTATCCTCTGCATTGCTATTCAATTTGAGAGTTAATTGGATTGTATCGGAAAGCATTTGATCTCGGCTGAGGCTGGCTTAATAGAGACACAGCTTCACTCCGAGCTGCCCCATTCAAAACGGGTGGTTTTGAGGGAGGGCAAAGAGATGGTCATCGCTGCCACGCCACAGATCCAGCTGCCGAAGGCAGATAATATATCCAGCAACAGAATAAAAGCCACTGGATTACACTAGTAAACCCTCTGAAGAGACAAGCTCCATCTGACTGGGGTTGGCTTTGCTCAGCCTGTTCCTCTGAGATAAGGCAGGGGAGGCAGCCATCCATCCTGGGCGGTGTCACACAAACACTCCGATTTCCCCGCAAGCTCCCCACGTCCCTCCCCATTCCCTGTTCTCAAAGGGCTGGAACACTGGGAGAGATGAAAGTCATCAAGCAACTTCCCACGGCCTCCGACCAAACATCTTCAAAGACGCGTGTCGCAGGCTCAGACGTCAGGCTCAAAGACCGCGGCCCAAATAATGAGAGCAAAAGAGGTATAAAGCACAAGCAAAGATTAAAAAAGACCAAACCTTCAAAAGGATAGTTTGAGGCGCAAAATGCACTACCTAGTGCTTTTTTCCACACGACTTTGCATACTTTTGCCTAAGAACTTTCTTAGCATTGAAACAGGGTGTGGTGAGCCACTTTTAACAGTCATGGCTTCCATGGAAAACACTGTCTGGAATTAACACCTCATTATGTTGCAGTAACATATGGAAACCTGCATTACATGAACAGCTTACGGTAACTGGTGCATCTGTTTTTATGAAAGAAAGAAAAAGGCAACCTCTTTTGTGGAATTTTATTGAATACATAAAAAACAAAATTTATCTCTTCCACAAGTCGCTCAAAAAAATTGGAATAAATAACTTATAACTGGTTGAAAAAAGCTATGGTTGTAATATAGAGTCTTTTATTCTTGGTAGTCCTTGGGCCTCTGATGGTTTAAGTCATATGTTTCTGTATATCTTGTAAGTCATGTGCACCACACTTGCCCTCTTCATTTCTTACAATAGTTCTCTCCACTTGCCTGTTTTGTTGTTTAGTCATTTAGTTGTGTCCGACGCTTTGTGACCCCATGGAGCAGAGCACGCCAGGCACTCCAATCTTCCACTGCCTCCTGCAGTTTGGTCAAACTCATGCTGGTAGCTTCGAGAACACTGTCCCACCATCTCGTCCTCCGCCGTCCCCTTCTCCTTGCGCCCTCCATCTTTCCCAATATCAGGGTCTTTCCCAAGGAGTCTTCTCTTCTCATGAGGTGGCCAAAGTCTTGGAGTCTCAGCTTCAGGATCTGTCCTTCCAGTGAGAACTCAGGGCTGATTTCCTTCAGAATGGATAGGTTTTATCTTCTTGCAGTCCATGGGACTCTCAAGAGTCTTCTCCAGCACCATAATTCAAAAGCATCAATTCTTCGGCGATCAGCCTTCTTTATGGTCCAGCTCTCACTTCCATACATCTCATCTCAAACATCCCGATAGCCAACTTTATCATTTCTTCTTGTGAATGACCATCCCATTGCATCCTTGGTTCAGTTTTAAAGTCTCATGAAATTCTCTTTTGTTACTTGAGTTATATGGATAAATTTAATAAAATGCCTAAAAATAATAGTCTTGGCTTCCCAGAGTTCAGAAGGTGGCCATCGTATCACCTGTCTTCTCTTCTCCAGGCTAAAAATGGCCAACTCCTTCAACCGTTCCCCATAAGGCTTGGTTTCCAGACCATCCTGAAACTTGGTCACCCTCCTCTGTGCATGTCAATATCCTTCTTAGGCTGTGATGTCCAGAACAGAGCACAGGACTCCAGGTGGGGTCCAAACTAGGCAGAATATTACAGTACTATTACTTCCCTTGATTTTTGTTGATGCAGTCAAGAATCACATTGACTTTTTATTATTTTTATTATTATTAATTACCGGTATTTGCTGTTGCATTTGGTCAAGGCCAATCCATCACATGCAGCGTTTTAAGATATGGCACTCTCCGCCTTCTCCAAATCTCTCTCCCATGCCTCACCCTTTGGTTCACTTCTATAAAGCCAGGAATTTTCTCCCAAAGCTTCCTGTTGAGATGTAGGCTTTCAGCACCTTTTCCCTTAGGCAGGGGACTTTTGAGGATGGTCCGTCCTCTGAGGCTGATGGGTCCAATGGGTTTCCAGACAGTTGTGGGGGATTTTCTGGATGATATGGCTGGCATTCCTGCTGAAGCCCTGCCAGACCTCTGGAACATCCAAATTGCTTGGGCAGCTGCTACGATCGCTCCAGAGTGCCCTCTCTCACTTTGTGGAGCCCATTTGGCTCCCTGGTATATTCCAGAGCTTAGGGCAAGGAAACAAGTTTGGAGACAGCTCAAAGGCAGGTGAAGGAAAGTTCTGGTTGAATGCAACGGGACATCATCAAACCTACCTAGTGGCAGTGAAGGCAATAAAGTATACCTTATTTGCTACATTGCATTCTCATTTCGTTGACTGGTGGAGCTTTTTCTATTTTTTTTAATATGATTTTTATTAATTTTCCAATAAAGACAAATTTGTAACATCATTAAACATCAAAAACTCATCACATATCTTTTTTTCTTTTAGACTTCCATCAACATGTCTGATAATTTTCCGTAATTATCAGAAATCTTCACATTTCTTAATTTATATAGCACTATATATATCTTATCTTACCATGTTGCTTAAACAATATTTCTACCAAATCTTCTTACAGAGCTTCTTGAAAACTTACAAACGTTATATCATTATCACAAATATTTTTAATATATTCTGTAAATTTACTCCAGTCCTCAGTGAATCTTTGGTCTCGTCGGTTGCGAATCCTCCCTGTCAATCTGTCCAGTTCCGCGTAATCCATTAATTTCGATCTCCATTCTTCAATCGTAGGCACTTCTTCTTGTTTCCATTTCTGGGCCAAAAGAGTTCTGGTGGAGTTCTTCCTAGGCAGTGCTGGGTTTTTTACAGGCTGGCCCAAAGGAGGTGACCAAACAGCTGGTAGCTCACTGTGACTTGTTTGCAAAGCATTTTGAGCATAAAATCCCTTGCACCCACATAGATCTTGACTCTGCTGTTATAGCAGATTAATCTCATGGGGTGTCCAAAGCACTTTCTTGTCCTGTTGTGTTGGATGAATTTCAGTTCACCCAAGACTCAAGAATGAGGACAAGGTGCTTGGATTGGTCAGGGCACTACGGACCCTTGTCCCTCTCGGCTGATAAAAACTAGCAAGAAGGGGACAGCTGGCTGGACCAGGGAAGTGGTTTATGCCTCCTTGCGAGAGATGGCGGTCCCTGCCTGCTTGGAGGAGGCAGCGGTGAAACCACTTCTCAAGAAACCATCCCTGGACTCAGAAAAGTAGCTCCTAGTCAGTTGCTTTTCTCTCCCTGGGCAAGGTTCTTGAGTCGGTGGTCATGGACCAGATCCCGGCACTCTTGGAGGAAACTGATTTTCTAGATCCATTTCAATCAGTGTTTAGGCCCAGTTTTGGCACACAAGCTGCTTTGGTTGTCCTGAATGATGGCATTTGTCACTGAGGCACTGGGTGGGCAGTTCACTAGACTAGATGACTGGGAGGTTGCCTGCTCTTAATGGGGTTACACTCCCTCTGAAGGAGTGGGTGTGCAGCTGGATCTTCTGGATCCTTTGCCGTCACTTGAGGCTTAGGTGGCCTCAGAGTGCCTTTCATCAGCTTCGATTGGTGGCCCAGACGCCCCCCTATCTAAACGGGGTTAGCCTAACGTCTGGTGTCTATGCTCTGGTAACCGATAGGTTGGATTACTGCAATACGTTATATGTATGGCTGCCTCTGAAGAAGCTTCAGCTGGTGCAGAATTTGGCGGCCAGGTTGCTCACCGGGACAAGACGGTTTGAGTATAATGCACCAATCCTGGTCCAACTGCACTGGCTGCCAGTTAGCTTCTGGGCCCAATTCAAAGTGCTGCTTTTGACCTATAAAGCCTTAAATGGCTCAGGTCCACAATCCTTCAAGGACCGCCTCTTCCCATATAAACCAAACCGGACTCTGCAATCATCATCTAAGGCCCTTCTTTATGTGCTTTCTCAACAAGAGGTGAGGGTGGCAACTCAAAAATGGGTCTTTTCTGCAGTGGCTCTCTGTTTGTGGAATGCTCTCCCCGCAGGGCTGTTCATTATATACATTTAGGCACCAGGAAAAAACGTTCCTTTTCAACCAGGCCTTTGGTTGATTGACATCTGATGCCCTTTTCAATGTGTTATGGGATTATTGGCTTGTTGTTCTTACTTTTACTATGTATTTTGTGGTTTTTATACTGTTATTTAATGTCGTGAACCGCCCTGGCATCTGCGGATGAAGGGCGGAATACAAATTTAATCAATAATAATAATAACAACAACAATCTTTTCTCTCATCCTTGAAAGTTGTTTACTGAGCCGACATATTTTAATGACAGTGACTTTGCGGGTTTTATTTACTGGCCCAAGGTGGGCAGTACATCCATTTACTCATGGAGCATAAGGTCAGCTTGTACTACAAGGTTGGGATATGCTTCATTCAACACTGATAATGCCGATATGCCATTGGGGGTTAATGACGCATAAAGAAAATAAAGACATATCTCTCTCTCTCTCTCTCTCTCTCTCTCTCTCTCTCTCTCTCTCTCTCTCTCTCTCTCCCTCACCATTCAATATGCCAAGATATGACATTTCTCACATACACCATATTCTGCTCATATTCTGTCTGCTTCAGTTTGGCTGGCAGACCCTGCTTGGCTCAGAATTCTAATTAGCACAAAATAATTTGGGCTTGTTAGCGAGCTAGCTACAACAACGTCTAATGAGCTCCTTTCGTTTGGGCTGTTAATTAGCACTTAAAAAGGTCTGTTTGGCTTACAGAATTAGCAGTAAATCAGGCACCAATCAACTGTTCCACGACAAGTGCAACAACGAGGTTTTGCAGCGCTCTGCTGCCTAGGCAGGACTCAGCCAGTTTCTAATCCATGCTGCACAACAGCTCAGTTACATCTACCAGAAGGGGTCTGGACCCGTTCTCTCCTGCTCCCTTCAATTTCCAAGGCAGGCTCTTGAAGAATGAGAGCATATGCAACAAAGTTCATAGGAATACATGGGGAATCTGCAAAATCCAAGTCTCGTCTGGATTATTGTAACTCGCTCTACGTGGGGCTGCCCTTGAGACTGACCCAGAAACTCCAGCGGGTGCAGAATGCCACGGCGAGGCTCCTTACGGGGTCCTTGCTGCGGGATCACATTCACCCAGAGCTATACCAGCTGCACTGGCTCCTGGTGGAGTACAGGATCAGGTTAAGGTGCTGGTTTTAACCTTTAAAGCCCTATACTGCCTAGGACCCTCGTACCTACGGGACCACCTCTCCTGGTATGTCCCACAGAGAAATTTACGGTCTGCAAATAAAAACATCCTAAAGATCCCAGGCCACAGCTTTTTCAGATGTGGCCCCGACTTGGTGGAACGCTCTGTCACAAGAGACTAGGGCCCTGCGGGACCTGACATCTTTCCTCAGGGCCTGCAAGACAGAGCTGTTCCGCCAGGCCTTTGGCCAGGGCACAGCCTGACCCCCTCCTTTGGTAATCCTCACAGAACTCTAGCCCAATGGTTGCCATTAATTCAATTTGAACAATTTATAATGAATTGATTTTAGACTGCTGTATTACTTTACTGTTGTTAGCCGCCCTGAGCCCGGCTTCGGCTGGGGAGGGCAGGATATAAATATTTTTTTATTTTTTATTTTTAATCATCATCTTTGTTGCCAAATAGGTATAAAGTGCTTGAAAAGAAAAGAAAAGACATCATGCCCAAGAGCAAGCATTAGCCCCATCCTCCATGAATTTGTGAAACCTGTTTTAAAGCCATGTGAAGGAGCGTCTCCACCCCCATCATTCTGCCCGGACACTGAGGTCCAGTGCTGAGGGCCTTCTGGCAGTTCCCTCACTGTGAGAAGCCAAGTTACAGGGAACCAGGCAGAGGGCCTTCTCGGTGGTGGCTCCTGCCCTGTGGAATACCCTCCCACCAGATGTCAAAGAGAACAACTACCAGACGTTTAGAAGCCATCTGAAGGCAGCCCTGTTTAATAATAATAATAATAATAATAATAATAATAATAATAATAATAATAATAAATTTTATTTATACCCCGCCCTCCCCAGCCAAGACCGGGCTCAGGGCGGCTAACAACCAACAATAAAAACAAGTTGATTAAAATGCAGTTTAAAAAACAAGATTAAAATACAACATTAAAACATTAGGATGCAGCCTCTTCACAGGAGGAGAAAGGAAAAAGAAAGAGGGGGAGGGGATCAAGTTGATTCCAAGCCAAAGGCCAGGCGGAACAACTCTGTCTTACAGGCCCTGCGGAAAGAAATCAGATCCTGCAGGGCCCTGGTCTCATGAGACAGAGCGTTCCACCAGGCCGGAGCCAGTGTTGAGAAGGCCCTGGCTCTGGCTGAGGCTAATCTGACTTCCTTAGGGCCCAGGACCTCTAGGGTGTTGCTATTTATGGACCTTAAGGTCCTCCATGGGGCATACCGGGAGAGGCGGTCCTGTAAGTACAAGGGGAAAAAAGTTTAGGGAAGCTTTTAATGTCTGATGCATTAAGGTATTTTAATATTTTGTTGGAAGCCGCCCAGAGTGGCTGGGGAAGCCCAGCCAGATGGGCAGGGTATAAATAATAAAATAATAATAATTATTATTATTATTATTATTATTATTATTATTATTATTATTATTATTATTATTTAGTTTGTGAACATCACTGCCTCCTGTGGGAGCAAGTTCCATAGTTTAAGCATGCACTGTGTGAAGAAGGGCTTTCTTTTGTCTGCCCTGATACTTTCAATGTTCAGCTTCACTGGGTGTCCACATTGAGTTCTAGTGTTGAGAGGGAGGGAGAGGGAGGAAAAACTGTGTACAACAGCACCCCCACCTATGGGGCACCCAACACCTGGCACCCAGAAGTTTATTGTCTCCTGTTGTGCATCAAGGTTAGTAGAAATCTTGCCCTCAAAGGATAAAACTGGGTCCTCTGCTTGTCATCTCAGGATGGCGGATGAATCCAGCAAGCTTGGTTTATAAAGCAGATACTGTTGATGTCCCAGCACTACTTCTCTTTCACATTAGAACCAATGGAGGCGGTGAAGGTCCTGTGTGAGTGTCTGGAGGCGGTTGGAGGATGGATGGCTGCTAACAGATTGAGGCTGAATCCTGACAAGACAGAAGTACAGGGGCAGGCGGGTGTAGAGGAATCCCTGTTCCTGAATGGGGTAACTGTGCCCCTGAAGGACCAGGTGCACAGCCTGGGAGTCATTTTGGACTCACAGCTGTCCATGGAGTTGCAGGTCAAGTCTGTGTCCAGGGCAGCTGTCTCCCAGCTCCATCTGGTACACAGGCTGAGACCCTACCTGCCCGCATACTGTCTCACAAGAGTGGTGCATGCTATGGTTATCTTCCACTTGAACTACTGCAACGCGCTCTACGTGGGGCTACCTTTGAAGGTGACTGGAAACTACAACTAATCCAGAATGTGGCAGCTAGACTGGTGACTGGGGGCGGCCGCCGAGACCACATAACACCAGTCTTGAAAGACCTACATTGGCTCTCAGTACGTTTCCGAGCACAATTCAAAGTGTTGGTGCTGACCTTTAAATCCCTAAACGGCCTCGGTCCTGTATACCTAAAGGAGCGTCTCCACCCCCATCATTCTGCCCAGAAACTGAGGTCCAGCGCCAAGGGCCTTCTGGCAGTTCCATCGCTGCTAGAAGCCAAGTTATAGGGAACCAGGCAGAGGGCCTTCTCGGTAGTGGCACCCGCCCTGTGGAACACCCTCCCACCAGATGTCAAAGAGAAAAACAATTACCAGACTTCTAGAAGACATCTGAAGGCAGCCCTGTTTAGGGAAACTTTTAATGTTTAATAGGTTATTGTATTTTAGTGTTCTGTTGGAAGCCGCCCAGAGTGGCTGGGGAAACCCAGCCAGATGGACAGGGTATAAATAATAAATTATTATTATTATTATTATTATTATTATTATTATGCTTCTCTGGTTCAGCAGGGAAGATCCCTGCCTGAAATCCTAGACAGCAGCTGCCAGTCAGTGTGGGCAATACTGAGCTAGAAGAACCTAGAGCATAACTGGGCATGAAGCAGCTTCTGGTGCTCCTATACTTTGTATGCAGAAGGTTCCAGGTTCAATCTCTGGAATCTCTAGGAAGGGCAAATAAATACCTCTGTGTGAAACCCTAGCAAGTCACTTTGCCTGTAGACAATGTTGAGTTAGGCGATTGTGTCTTTCCATGAGAACATGTACGGCACTGTCCAATATGATGATTCATCCTCAGACACCTTCCCTATGAAGAGCAGCATGAAACAGGGCCGTGTTCTCGCTTCAACACCCATTGGTATGTTCTTCTCCCCGTTGCTCTCCTATTCGTTCAACTCAACTGAAGATGGTGTGTACTTTCCTTTGAGGAGTGATGGGGGTCTGTTCAACCTGGCATGTCTCTGTGCCAAGATAAAAGTGTGGCAGATCCGTATCCAAGAGATGTTGTTTGCAGATGACGCAGCCTTGACAGCACACTCCAAGATTCATCACTGCGGAGACTCATCAGCTGTTTTGCTAAGCCTACGGGGAGTTTGGCCTTACCATCAGCCTGACAATGGCCAACATTTTGGGTCAAGACGTCGCCAGCACTCCATGCATCAGTGCATGGTGACTACATGTTTGAGGTGGTAGACAATTCTCTCTACCTGGGTCCCAGCATAACCAGCAATCTCTCCACCATCGCTGAGTTGGACAAGCATATTGGTAAGGCAGTTTTGGCAATCACCTCTCCAAAAAGGTATGGGAAAATGTGATGCCAACAGCCAATACCAAGATGAAGGTCTACTAGGCTTACGCATTGAACACGCTGCTCTATGGGAGTGAGTCATGGGCAACGTACAACCGTCATGAGCGATGCCTCAACGCCTTCCACATGCAGTGTGTCAGGAGGATTTCGGGTATCACATGGCAGGAAAGAAGTCAAAACAAAGATGTGCTCTTCTAAACCAGGGGTAGGCAACCTAAGGCCCAGGAGCCAGATGCGGCCAAATCGCCTTCTCAATCCAGCCCGCGGACTATCCAGGAATCAGTGTGTTTTTACATGAGTAGAATGTGTCCTTTTATTGAAAATGCATCTCTGGGTTATTTGTGGGGCCTGCCTGGTGTTTTTACATGAGAAGAATGTGTGCTTTTATTTAAAATGCATCTCTGGGTTATTTGTGGGGCATAGGAATTCGTTCATTATTATTTTCTCCAAAATATAGGTTGGCCCCCCACGAGGTCTGAGGGACAGTGGACGGGCCCCCTGCTGAAAAAGGTTGCTGACCCCTGTTCTAAACCCACATTCCCAGGGTCTTTGCACTCCTGTCTCAGCGACTTCTACGCTGGCTTGGTCACGTCCACAGAATGGAAGATGGCAGGATTCCCAATAAAGTTCTCCACAGGGCAAATTGGCAGGCCAACTCTGTGCTACAAAGATGTCTGCAACCACGACATGAAGGCTGGCAACATCAACCCTGCAATGTGGGAACCCATTGCAGATGACCACAGTGCCTAGAGATAGGCAGTCATGTATCCCTAGCAGTGGCCAGAGGAGAAATGGAAGGAGCACAGAGCTCTGCAACCATGGCAGGTACTGCAAACTTCCAACAGCCTGACCTCACTCCAAAAGATGCACTCCTCTGTTGTCTCCCAAGACAAATGGAAGCCAGTCAATGGTCTGACTCAGCAAAGATGCATAGAAGCATAGATAGAAGAGCTGGAAAGAACCCTGAGGTGACCCTGCCCTGTCCAAGCCCTGCAACACAGATGTCCACAGAATGACAGCCTTAGTGACACGTACCCCTCAGTCTGAGGGGTTTGCAGCCTTCCCCCATCCCCCTTTCTCTGACTCTCCTCCCAGATCGTCTTACTCAGGCATCCCTCTTCAAAGTGCCATTTATCGAAAGCCAGCAAAAAGGGATCAGCCTCAAAATTCTACCTTGGTAATAACAAGCCTTGCGGCAGGTGGCAGCTAATCGCAGAGGATTAAGGGCTGTAGCGCAGAGAAGCTTGGAACAAGATTGGTGCAATCCAGCACCACGAAATGCATTAGCTTCCATTGTCCTCCTCGCCAAATGGGCTTTGCTCAGTTGCTCTGGCCTTGAAACAGGAGCCAATTCCAGCTCAGAGCGACAATAGGAATGATTAGAGCTGGAAGGGGGTCAAAATCCCCAGTAACAAGCCTCTTCAATCACACATAAAAGCACAGAACTGAAGCATGACAAATGCGTTTTGTCAGGAAAATACAGGGAGGATAAGAAGAGCCTGGCTGGGCTGGATCAGGTCAGTGGCTCACCTAGTCCAACCTCCTGTTCTCACAGCGGCCAACCACTGTGGGAGGCCATGGAAAGCCGGTAGACCGGAGATGAAGGCAGCAGCAACGCTCCTTGCTCCCTCCTGCACATGGCGAGCATTGCATGTCAGAACAAATGCCTGAATGGAGCAGGGAGGTGCATGCTTTTTGCTGAATGCATGTGCATTGATTCTAAATGGCACTAGATGGCACTGTAACAACTGCAGATGGATGTCAAGCAGAAAAGATCCTGCCTCCCGAATCTTGGAGCCACCCGGACTTTCACAACCTCTTGCCTGGACCGCTCTTGACAATCTCTAGTTTGGCAGAGTGGCGGCACCAGTGGCATGCAAGGCCAGCAGGAGACTTGCAGGATCTTGAAATACCGCCTTCCAAATTGGAAAAGCCCCCAGTAGGTTACTAAGGAGCATGCGAGACGAGCCAGGAATACTGATGCCTGTGAATGGTGAGTCTGCTCCAGTTGTAGAATACATGTGCGACTTGAGCAAGGAGGGAAACTCCCAAAGTGCCTAATGGCCTGCCCTGAAAGCAGGCCAAAGGCAGAAACTCAAGGCAGGAAAAGTGGGGAATGTCTCAGGAAACTGGGATAAAAGAGCTCTACACCTCCCTGCTCACCCAGGCTGGCCTGGCCATGTCACCTGTCAAATGTTTTCAGTTTCCGCCTGACAGTGCACCCGTGCAGAACAGAACCATGTGTGTGTGGCATCCAGGGACGCCGCAAAGACCGGGCACTGCGGCAACGTCCTGTTGAGGGTGAAGGCAGAGCTGTGGGGAAAGGATGGGATCCCAGCCCTAGAGCAGGACAGCTCGAGTGACTTCAACACTGCATGGAAACATGGCAAAGGTGTTCCGCCCTGCAGGGCGGGGATTGGAGAGGCCTTCTGGGCCCCCAGTAATTCCTCCGTTTGCCTTGGGGAGGCCACCTGGCACCCTGGCTGGGCAAGCCCCTTCTCCCTCGCCTGAAGAAAGCAACAAGAGGAAGGGTCAGAAGGTGCGACACCACTAGCAGGGTCCGAGAGCCCACCTGCCTCCTTCCCAATACTGCCACCCCAGAAGCTGCCACCACAGCCCCTGTCTGCTGGCCAGGGGAAATTGAGGCTGCCTAGGATCAAGTCAGGGGGCGCGGGTGGCACCGTGGGTTAAACCACAGAGCCTAGGACTTGCCGATCAGAAGGTCAGCGGTTCGAATCCCCGCAACGGGGTGAGCTCCCATTGCTCGGTCCCTGCTCCTGCCAACCTACCAGTTCCAAAGCACGAAGTGCAAGTAGATAAAGAGGTACTGCTCCGGTGGGAAGGTAAACAGTGTTTCTGTGCACTGCTCTGGTTCGCCAGAAGCGGCTTAGTCATACTGGCCACATGACCGGGAAGCTGTACGCCGGCTCCCTCGGCCAATAAAGCGAGATGAGCGCCGCAACCCCAGAGTGGGTCACGACTGGACCTAATGGTCAGGGGACCTTTACCTAAGATCAAGTCAGAAGCCATGATTTAGGAATTTTGTGACAGTCTCAGAAAAATCAGGACACTTGGAGGGTATGGATACACATCTGAATTAGGGAGAAAGCCGATTCAGTGTGTACTGAAAGGTGAATTTGCCTAATCCACACTTCCCGAAACAACATGCAAACTGAAACATAGAAACGTCCTTCTAAATTGGCCCTTCTCTGAATTTTACAGTGGATTCTTCTAGCCATGTAATGCGTACAAAAGAGCCTATGCTGTAGCTAAGTGTGAATAAAGAGGCATTATTAGTGAAGCTCACAAAGAAAAGGTAACATAGGAAAAAAGGCATTAAATTGGGGGAACCTGCTTTGCAAAACGTGTATATTAGGCAAAATGTGCCTATTAGGAGAAATTTGCATGAAAATGCTGATGAATTTTCATGAGGACTTTTTTAAAAAAGTGCAAATGGATGTGGGGAAGTGTGCGAGTGGGAAAATGAGAAATTGAGAGGAAGTGGAACTACTAGTATTCTCCCATCCCTCATCCATATGAGGAAGATGTTGAAACCCTTCAGTATGCAGACTGACAGGTTAAAATGACATAGTCTGGGAATGAGGACGTCCCACACTCTAGCCATGTTTACCCCATTGCTGCATATGTTTATGGTTTTCTCTTTCTTTCTTTCTTTCTTTCTTTCTTTCTTTCTTTCTTTCTTTCTTTCTTTCTTTCTTTCTGATAGCTTAAACATGCATTTTTGCACACATTTGATGCTAATATATGTTTCCTTTGCCATAAATCCCCCCCTTTCCAGCTGATAGTCATCATTCCGTGGCTGTTGAGTAGGCTTAGTCCTCATTGACTTTTGGGGGGAGGAATGAATTTGCTTTCCCCCCTCCTTACTTGTGGTTCTTAAGCTTCTGGGTCCCCCCAAAGAATATCGGTACCGCCTCCTCCCCCCGCTTTTTTCCCTCTATAGAGACTCCAACCCACCAGTACGCACCAGCTGAATTTGCTACTGGAAGCAGTGACGGCCATAAGAACCTCAGGCCCTGGGCCTTGGTAGCTGCTGCTGTGTGTTGAATGCATTTTATAATAAAACCTACACTGACTAAAATGCACCTTCATCAAAGGCTCATTCCACTTTCTCTCTCGCGATGCCAGCATTCACACATACAAACAGACAAGTGTGAGTGCAGCTGAAAGGTGCTTGGAGTGACATGTGTGAAAACTCTCCCCAGAGCCAGATTCGCACACCAGCTGCTTTTCTCCTTCTGCCTCTTGTCTCTTGCTCCTAACAGCAGGCAAGATCATCAACGTTTTCTATCACAAATGCAAACTGCGATCTGGGACTCTCGTGTCATTCAACTCACAAGAGGAAAGTTGGAAGAGTCAGGAAAGATTGCAGCTCATGATGAACCTCATTTGCCATGCCCAGAGTTCAAGGCCTTTCTCTAAAAAAGGAAAAAGCAATGGGCATTTGCAAAAGGTCTGTGGCTGAGGCCTTGCAAAGCATCCTACGTCTCTGCAATGTTGAGATTTGTGTCGGCTAGGACACAGCCGCCAAGAGCAGGTCTGGACCCAGTGAAAAATGTTTCAGGCCCCCCAGCAAGGACAGATCAGCTAAAAATATTTACGTGGGATACAAAATAAATGTGCAATATTGTGTTCTTGTTAATAATAAATATGGAAATATGCATACCTGTTGAAAATATTAAGATCCTAATGACCAATATGTAAAATATAAGCTGAACTAACCATACACTTTAAACATTAAAGTTGTATGTGTAATACCACACAGTGTATCACATGACGACTTTGCCTACAGAAACATACAAATGCGACTGTGCACCACCACACTGTTTGTGTGGAAGCAAACATTTGTACAGAATTGGGAATTTGTACAGAATAACCAACTGTTATTCAGAACAGTGTGTGCACTGAACAAGAAATACGTATTTTGTCTCCACCCCCATCGTTCTGCCTGGACACTGAGGTCCAGCGCTGAGGGCCTTCTGGCGGTTCCCTCACTGCGAGAAGCAAAGTTACAGGGAATCAGGCAGAGGGCCTTCTCAGTAGTGGCACCCGCCCTGTGGAACACCCTCCCACCAGATATCAAGGAGAAAAATAACTACCAAACTTTTAGAAGACATTTGAAGGCAGCCCTGTTTAGGGAAGCTTTAAATGTCTGATGAATTACCGTATTTTAGTATTTTGTTGGAAGCCGCCCAGAGTAGCTGGGGAAGCCCAGCCAGATGGGTGGGGTATAAATAATTTTATTGTTGTTGTTGTTGTTGTTATTTTATTATATGCAAGATACATGGACCTCTTTTGGACCTTTGTAGTGGTTCCCACCCCGCTCCCTGGCTGCCTGGTCCTGGGCTGGGATACCATTTACAGCCCATGATAACAATGGAGACCCAGCAATGGAGGCTTCCTCTGGAAAACCCTCACATTATTCTTTCTTTTCAGATGCCCTAAGTCAGTTCTGATGAGTTTGGCTAAAGCGGGGATGGGGAGCCTGCCGTCCTCTCAATGCTCCCGTCAGCCTCAGCCATCATGGCCAATGGGCAGGGATGGCCGTTGGAGTCCAGCACAGGCTCCCCACCCCAGACCTAAGGGATGCAGCAGGGGTGAAGGAGCTTTTCCAGACTGAGGGTGGCATTCTTAACATAAGAAGAGCCAGTGCTATTTTTCTAGAAAAAGAGGAGCCGGAACGCAACATTCTCTTGGAATGGCAATGGCGCCCACCTGAGAGGGGCCAGAACTGAGTTCCAGAGAGTTCTGGCTGAGAAAAAGCCCTGAGGTATTGGGCCAATGGCCCATCCAGTCCAGAATCCTGTTCTTGAAGGAGCTACCCAGATGCCTCAAGCACAACCTGAGGACCAGAGACCTCTCCCCTTCTGCCTTTCCCACCAACTGGTATTCAGAGGCACTGCTGCCTCCGGCATCATCAGAGATCAAGGACACAGCCAACCGCAACCCCCTGTACTGCTTTAGATGAGCATTTTCCTTCAACGAACCCTAGGGCACAAAACCATCTCTTTCACCCCGACTTTCCACTTGCTCTGAACTACTCAGAAGGCAGGGATGCGGGGGGCGCTGTAGGTTAAACCACAGAGCCTAGGGCTTGCCGATTGGAAGGTCGGCGGTTTGAATCCCCACCATGGGGTGAGCTCCTGTTGTTTGGTCCCTGCTCCTGCCCACCTAGCAGTTCGAAAGCACGTCAAAGTGTAAGTAGATAAATAGGTACCGCTCCGGCGGGAAGGTAAACGGCGTTTCCGTGTGCTGCTCTGGTTTGCCAGAAGCTGCTTAGTCATGCTGGTCACATGACCCAGAAGCTGTACACCGGCTCCCTTGGCCAGTAAAGCGAGATGAGGGCCGCAACCCCAGAGTCGGCCACGACCGGACCTAATGGTCAGGGGTCCCTTTACCTTTACCTTTTACTCAGAAGGCAGGGACGCAGGTGGCACTGTGGTCTAAACCATTGAGCCTAGAGCTTGCCGATCAGAAGGTCGGCGGTTTGAATCCCCACGATTGTTCGGTCCCAGCTCCTGCCAACCTAGCAGTTCAAAAGCACGTCAAAGTGCAAGTAGATAAATAGGTACCGCTCCGGTGGGAAGGTAAACGGTGGGAAGGTAAACGTGGGCTGCTCTGGTTTTTGCCAGAAGCGGCTTAGTCATGCTGGCCACATGACCCGGAAAACCTGTCTGTGGACAAACGCCAGCTCCCTCGGCCAGTAAAGCGAGATGAGCGCCGCAACCCCAGAGTCGTCCACAACTGGACTTAACGGTCAGGGGTCCTTTACCTTTACTCAGAAGGCTTCCTCACCCACTAGGCTGCAGGCCCCCTGCCGGAGTGCCACTCGCTCACGTAGCATTTGCTGAGCTGGTTCATGTCCAGCCGTGATGCATCGAGTCGTTTATTGTGTTTTTTTCATATTAAGCTGTGGTCAAAATTAACTGCATACAGCAATGAGTGGCAAAGCAAAAAAGTTCAGTAGATTGAGTGAGTGGGGTTTGGATATCTGTATGCTGGGGGCAGGGGGAGCAAAAAATAGCTTCTTGCATTTTATTGCCAGCTTTGTTCTGGCATGTGGAATGAGAACCCAAAGCCAGGGATGTGCTTGTTGCATGAGCTGAGAGAGAGCCAGCCGTTAGCAAGCAGGTGGCAGCATCACAATGAAGGTAGCAGGATGCACTAAACCCATACAAATTCCTCTGCAGCATTAAAAAATACGTTGCTTTGTGAAGAGGAAACAGTGCTGTTGCGGTTTTGCATTACAATAAATCCATTGCTTAAATCAACACGTTGCGGATGCAAGCATTAGTTTCTGCATTATAGAGAAACTGTGGTTTTTGGGAGGAGGGGCGGAAAGAAGAGCACACAAAACCAGATATAATGGGGGAAACCCACCGAAAGAATCTCTCTATTCACACCTACCACCCTGAAGCTTCACAGTTGCATAACTTAATGCAGATATCCAAAATTGTTCTAGAAACAAGCTCCATTGACGCACAGCTTACTAAGGAATCTTCTGCATGGTTTTATAAGATTTTAAAGTCTTCAATCAAAGCAGCGGGAGGAAAAAGTCAGTAAGTAACAGCCTCACACTGCTCCCTTAAATATGGGGAAGGGGCTCTGAAGGAGGGGTGCTTAACAACCTCTAGACCTGCTGTTAACTTTGTGGAGCCACTGGGGCAGGAGGCTCCAATTTAGCTGCATTGTTTTTCCTGATTTAAATACTGTACACACACATACACACACACACACACACACACACGTCGCTAATAGCCATTTGGGGAGGGATGCAAATAGCTGTTTGATCCCTTTATTTCTTGTGCTTGCAGGTGGCAGGGAGGCTAGCAAAAGCTTTGGAGGATAAATTTATAGTCGGAAAACCAAACCATGTGAATGCTCTCTCTCTCACACACAACCACACAACCACACCCCTGTGCATCCAATACCCATGCTATCACCATCCTTATCCTGAAGTTTTATAATGCAGAAAGACTGAAAACCTAAATACAAGCTATTGTATGAACCGTTCCTTTTCATTAGACATTATTGTTATTTTTATTCGGTGTTATTAACTTGAAATTATTGCAGCCTGCCCTGGGACCTTAGGATGAAAGGGGTGTGATAAATTAAAATAATCACCATAATAATAATATTTCATTCTCTCTCCTCACAAACACATTTATTAGGGCAACGCTTGCAGAGCTCTGTGATTACCACTCTCTGGTTCAGACAGCAACTGTAGCAAATCCAGATCTGTGGCTGCTCTGGAACATCTGGGCCAAGGATGCAAAAAATGTCAAATTCTGCTGTGTGTAAATTCTCCATTTTTAAAGTGCTTTTAAAAATGCAGCTCTTGCCATTGCACCCTTTGTTCCTCTTCCTCGGCATTTAATAACCAGATTTTAATGGCATGCTATTTTATTTTTATTTTTTAAAAATCCAGACGGATGAAGTGTGCGAGACCTTCACTTAGTGACTGAGGCACTAGTAACGATTTTATCAATCCCCCAGGTTTGATGAAGTCAGCCATATATTCACAGCCCTGAAAGATACGAGTTCTGGGGAAAGCCTGGGGTCTAAAGACTAATGCAGCTGTAATAGCAAAGAATTAGCTAAATGGATTCAGAACTGAAGCCTCTTTATTGTGCCGGAAGCCTTGAAACTCATACAGCCAGACATAGGCTGCTGTTCCTTTTTAATGGGGTCAGAGTAGAATACCTGCTACCAGTTGTCAATTCCAGGTTTTTTTTTTGGGGGGGGGACCTTGAGCAGGTCCCTCCTCCCGAGAAAGACCCCCCCTCCTCCCTCTCCCTTTGCGTTTTCCATTTGTTTGCCCGCCGCTCCCCATGAACCAAAATACACAGTTCCCCCCACCCCACCAAGGCAGATTGGCCAGCAAGTTAGATGAACCTGCTTCCTCTCCTCTCAAATTATATTATCAGGAGAGAGAAAACCAAGTCCTTCTTCATGCAGCGCAGAGTTAAACTGTGGAACTCGTCACCAACCTAGAAGGCTTTAATAAATAACAATAATAATTTTTTTTTACTTCCGGGTCAGCGCCAACGATTAATGGCGGATTCCCTCTGAGGGTTCAGAAAACCGGGGTCAGGGCGGCTAACAACAAATTTAAAACAATTGATGCAACAAAAAAACAGCATAAAATACAGTATAAAACGTGAATAGCAATAAATTCAGAATTCAAAAATCAATTTAGGTGGGAAATCCATCCAATAAACATTAGATGATCACCAGGGCTAGCTGGCTAAATAAGTCCTACTTGGGCCAGCGGGGAAGGGGAATAAAAGATCAGGCTAAGTTCGAATTGAAATCCAGGTGGAATAGCTCTGTCTCACAGGCCCCGCAGAAGGAAGTTAAATCCTGCAGGGCCTGGTCTCATGGGGCAGAGCATTCCGCCAGGTCGGAGCCATCACTGAGAAGGCCCTGGCCCTGGTGGAGGATAATCTGACTTCCTTAGGGCCCGGGACTTCTAAACTGTGATTATTCATGGACCTTAAGGTCCTCTGCAGGGCAGACCAGGAGAGGTGGTCCCATAAATACGAGGGCCCTAAGCCACAAAGGATTAGAAGAGGATTGGACAAATTCATGGAGGGGGCTGTTGAAGGTGGCAGTGGACTCTCCTTCCCTCGAGGTTTTGATGCAGTTTGGAGGGCCACCTGTCACAGAGTCTTTCCCTGTTCCCTATTTTGCGGTGGAGTTGGGCTAGGTGAGCCTTGGCAGGCGACCTTCCAGCTTTAGAGTTCTGTAATTCTGTGATTCTTGTGTTCTGTGACCAACGCCTATCAGTCACGATAGCTCTGCTGTGTCTCGTGGTCACAGGTAGCAGTGCTTCCGAATACCACTTGCTGGAAGAGAAGAAGGCTCTTGTGCTCCTGTTTTACTTGCTGGTTTCCCACAATGGGCATCTGGTTGGCCCCTGTGAGAACAAGAGGCTGGACTAGGTGGACCATGGGCCTGATCCAGCAGGGCTCTGCTTTTGCTCTTATGCTTTGAAAGGGCAGGTGAGGAAATGAGGAGGAAGAGTGCTGGGAGGTGCACAGTGTCAACAGTAGGCCCCACAGAGGAATGTGGACCTTGGCACATGCCAAGTGATTGTTAAGTTGTGGGTGAACATATCAGACGACACAGCGATTCTTCAAACAGCTCTTGTTTATACACAGGCCAGAACAGAACTGAACTGAAGGGTTCAGCCAGCCTGCTTATATAAAGCTCAACTACAAAGCTACAGTAACAACTTTCTGTAACTATCCAATCACTGAACGTCACTTTCGATCCCTTATTTGCATAACTATCTACAGTATTCCCCCTGCTGGCCCAGGGTGAGAACTTCAGTACATAACACCGATGTAGACCTGTGACTGTACTCCCAGTGCTTGGCCTGCAATGGAGATCTGAGTTTCTACAAACAAGATAGACCTTGTTTAGGCAGTTGGTGGAGGAGCATGTATGTGCTGCCCCTGCCCCTGAAAAGAGCTCTGCATTCACTCTTCATCCAACTCTTTTTTGGGGGGGTAGTGGGAACATTTGGAATTCTGAGAAAGTGCCATGGGTGTCAGTCATAAAATGGCTGCTGTGAGGTTCATGGCACGAGAGAAAATTGCCGCCAAATCCAAAGAGGCAAAGGAAAGAGGCAGGGCCACAAAACAGTGCTGGTCTTCCCACCCCACGTCCACCCATCTGACCACACACACACACACAAACACACACACACACTCACGAGGAAAAAAAGGCACCTGCATCAGTTGCCACCACGCTCAATTGCAGAAATAAGGTCTTGTCACCTCTCCTGGAATATATATTTTCCAGATGAGCCCACTGCCTCAGATATATCTACTTAATCCTCTACCTGCTGTTTGTTTGCTTCTTTTACCCCTCTTTTAGTATCTGTTTCCTTTTTTCATGTTGTATTGCAGGACTGAACACCTTAATAAATATTATTGCAAAAATAAAAAAATATAAATTGATGCAGTTCTAGCAGTCGAGCTGCTTGCTTCAGGAGTGTGCTTACTTTCCATGTGCTCTGCTTTTGTACTTGCAAATCGCCAGATGTTACAAAGGCACCGTAAGTTCCCAGTGATTTCTAACTTCAAGGGAAATACAGCTCTGTAGCCCTGCTGCTAGACCTTCCCATATCTCACGTAGCTCAAGGAAAGGGAGTCACTCACCTCTTTTCGGGGCACTATACTTGTCCAGGGCTCCTTGATGGTCCCCAGCTGCCCCACCAGTTCTGGATCCAGGACAGGAAGGTCATCTGTTGTAGATGATGTCAAAAACAGGTCTGGCCTCTGTGCAATAAGAAATGTAGAACATTACAATGCTAATTATTGCATGAGTGGTGGTTAAGGGACATGGGTAGCGCTGTGGGTTAAACCACAGAGCCTAGGACTTGCCGATCAGAAGGTTGGCGGTTCGAATCCCCGCAACAGGGTGAGCTCCTGTTGCTCGGTCCCTGCTCCTGCCAACCTAGCAGTTCGAAAGCACGTCAAAGTGCAAGTAGATAAATAGGTACCGCTCTGGCGGGAAGGTAAACAGTGTTTCCGTGCGCTGCTCTGGTTCGCCAGAAGTGGCTTAGTCATGCTGGCCACACGACCCGGAAGCTGTACACTGGCTCCCTTGGCCAGTAAAGCGAGATGAGCGGCGCAACCCCAGAGTCGGCCATGACTGGACCTAATGGTCAGGGGTCCCTTTACCTTTAATGGTTAATATTTTGTATCAATATTACAGTAGTACCTTGGTTTACAAACTTAATCCATTCCGGAAGTCCGTTCTTCAACCAAAGTGTTCTTAAACCAAGGCGTGCTTTCCCATAGCAGCGGGGGACTCAGTTTACAAATGGAACACACTCAACAGGAAGCGAAACATGTTCTTATTCCAAGGCTAAGTTCACAAACCAAAACACCTACTTCTGGGTTTGCAGCATTCTTAATCCATGTTGTTCATAAACTAAGCTGTTCTTAAACCAAGGTACCACTATATAGGACTAGTTGCATTTTTTTACGTACAGAGCCGTGAAACCCGTGTATGGATGAAGATTGCCAACTGATTTTCCTAGCTGGACTGCTGGGTCTTTAACAGTTAGCAGAAAAAGCATCAATTGGTGAACAATGGCTTGTCATACAACTATTAAAAGGTGTGCACGTCCGACTTGGGAAACTCTAGTACACATGTATGTACTTGCGCAGACCCCTTTCTTGCAAAGAATTAGGCAGGGGTCAGCAAACTTTTTCAGCAGTGGGCCACTCCACTGTCCCTCAGACCTTGTGGGGGGCCGGAGTATATTTTGAAGGAAAAAAACAAAAAAATTCCTATGCCCCACAAATAACCCAGAGATGCATTTTAAATAAAAGGACACATGCCACTCATGTAAAAATACGCTGATTCCCAGACCGTCCATGGTCCAGATTTAGAAGGCGATTGGGCCGCATCCGGCCTCCGGGCCTTAGTTTGCCTACCCATGGAATAAGCCATCACATCCTCCTATCACTGTGGGTCCCAGATCAGCGACAAGGTTGGACATCTTGCTTTTCGCTTGGGAGTGACTGCCTCTCCTCCCTTGGCAGGGACCTACAGATCAATTAGAAGCTGCTGTCTGAAGCTCATCAACGGTGCAAACAAACGACACTCGGCAGATGGTCCTTAAGCAAACAGGGGTGGCTCTCTAATTGGAGCGGATTCAGCGAGCGCAGAAACTTCAATCATTCCCGAAAGGAGCCAATCTCCACCAGCTCCCTCGGCATTCGTTGACGTGCCCAGCAAATGCGTCCGACTCATTTCCTTGTAATGCATCCCTAACTCGCCAAATTGGCCGCTGCGGGTGGCTGGCGGCAAAGTGGCCCTCGGAGCCTCCTGCCTCCGTGACTAGAGGCCGCAATGCTTCATTAGGGCTGCCTCAGACTGTAGAGGCATAGTCATTGTGGATAGTAGCCAATGATAGCCCTCTTGTCCAATAATTCGTCCAATCCTCTTTCAAAGTCTTCCAAGTTGGCGGTCCCCATGGGCGTAGCCAGATTGGGGGGGCAGCTGCCCCCCTAAATCAAGGAAATAAATAAAAACACTTAACTGACCAATTGTGTTGCAGATAGCTAGGTTCTGCCCCCCCAAATATATCCATCTCTTTCTTATTGCAATTTCCTTAAACCTTTGGGGTGTTTGTTTTTGCTCCTAACAAACTCTTCGTGGGGTATTATAACAGGAGTTGTCTGTGCTGTGTTGCGACCCCCTCTTTATTTCAAGCCAAACTCTGTGTCTAAAAAAAGCTTTTTATCTCGTCTCTCCCTTGCCGCCCACCTTCACTAGTGGGGAGTTGTTAAAGATTTTAAGTTCTCTACCGCCGTTTTTGGGAGTAAAACGTCTTGTTTTTAACAGTCTCTCTCTTTTGGGAGAGTTTGGCACTGCTTCGCCAGGTTTTGGGGTGTTTGTGTCGGAGAGGGAATTAACCCTTTTGTGCGGAGGTCCTCCCTGCTTCTTCTTGGCTATATACTTTGTTTTCTCGCTTTGGGAGAGCCCTTATCGCGCTGCCATGGGCTCTGCCCTCAGGATCCCCCCCTGAGGTCGGGTGACGTACGCCTTGTCGCCCGTTTCTGCCTCTTTCCAACACTGGGTCTGCCTCGAGACAGCAGGAGCACAGATCCCCACCCGACTGTAGGCGTGCTGCTACAGAAGTCCCTCTACATCCTTTGTGAAGAAGGGCTGCCTTTTACTTCTGCTTCTTCTCTCACTCAGATCCTCTTCCATCCCTGGAGTCTGTGCTCGCGAGAAGGATGTGTAGAGTGAGCAACTACCCAAATGGTGGTAGGGGGTGCCCTGCTGATGCCCTTGTTGACCAGCGCCTTATTAACTCCATCTTCTGGGCCTTCATATTTCATTCGGCTGGGAGGCCTTTGACCTTGGCTGAGCGCCCTTGGCATTCAAAGCAGTGGGCCCCAGTTTGTGCAGACCCTCGTGGGGAAGAAGCGCCTCATGCAAAATGCAACAGTTTACCAGGCTCCTTGCAAATGACACCAAGCGCACAGATGGCGCCCAAGGTGGGCTGGAAGGATACAGATGACTCCAGTCCCACACCCCACCCCACTTTTTGCCTGACAAAGACAGGGCAGGTTGGCTAGCAGTGCTGCACATGCTCCTAATTCAATTAGCTCTCTCCTAAACCCTCCTCTGGGAGAAGTGAGTGGGAACGGACAAATGTTCTTCCACAAAGACGTTCATTTCAATGTCTCTGTGTGTGCATGTTCTGCTCCGCTTTGCTTTGGCCCTGCTGTCTTCCACTCATTAGCTGCCTAACAAAGCGAGGCTGGCTCAGTCCGTTTCCATTCGGCAGTCATTCTATCACTCCTCTGTAATTTCTGCAGCAATCAAGATTTTCTAAGGATGCTGAGCCAAAGAGGAGGGGGATTAGGGCAGGAAGGAACCTGGCAGAGAATAATGGAGAGCCCACAACCCACCTCCATTCAGGCACTAGCCTTTCATTTCCTTCTGTAATAATCTCCCCCCTCCGCCTTACTGTAATCACAACGGCTCTTATATGTGCAAGCTAACACAGCTGCAGGATTGCTGGAGTTGCTTGCTGCTTGCTCGCTCACTCGCTTGTTTGCATGCTCACTTACTTGCTTCTAACCCCACAAATTTCTGTGCTGGTCCGTCCCCTGGCCTAGAAGCAGTGGATGGCAGGATGCTGCCTTAATTTGGGCCCATCTCACTCAGTAGCAGTGGGCAACATTCAAGTAAGCTTTCCTCAGAGTAAAAATGGGAGTGGCAGTGGGAAGACAATGAGTGGTCAGAAGGAGAGGACAAGGAAGGCGTGTCGGAAGCTTAAGAGATAACAGGGCTTAGTCAGTGGGGAGAGTCTGTGGCAGAAAGAAGTCAGGAATCGGGGGCAGGAGCTGAAGCTGAAGCTGAAGCTGAATCAGGGAGGCCAAGAGGCAGAGATGAGTCAGGCTGGTGAAGAGGCACGAGTGTCGCCCCCTCCTGCTGCAATGAGTGTTGGGATACTGCTGGGGAGACAGGGGCATCAGGCAGGCCCCCAGCTGGCTCCAGCCACTGGCCGGCAGCCGGACGATCACCGGTCTCCCTTGGAACAGCATCAGTCAGTGACACGAGCCTCAGATACATTTAGAGACCTGTGCACGCTCTATCAGCAGAGTGAATAAATCTTCTCACAGTAGAAGAGGCGGACAGAGCCTTGTGTAAGCAGTACAGTGGTAACTCGGGATGTGAACAGGATCCGTTCCAGAGCCCCGTTCGCATCCTGAAGCGAACGTAACAGGTGACAGCGCGTCTGTGCGTGCGTGAGTCGCTTTTTGCCGCTTCCGCGCATGCGCGTGATGTCATTTTGAGCGTCTGCGCATGTGTGAGTGGTGAAACCCGGAAGTAACACGCTCCGTTACGTCCGGGTTGCCGCGGAGCGCAACTCGAACACGCTCAACCCAAAGCACATTCAACCCAAAGTATGACTGTATATTACAGCATTTTATTCAGCAGCAGGAACAAAGGGAAAAACATGTCTGCTTCCCTTCATGTCCAGCAAAACAGCAGCAATGCATATACAAACGGAAGTTCCCAGCAGATCTGTGCTGGAAGTAAGCAGGCATGTGACACACAACAGTCATGGCTGTACCCTTTTAAGTTGGAACGGAACTATATCCTAACAATGAGATCCCTTCCCCCTTGATGTCCCAGAAGGGGGCAGAGGCAAGAAGAGGGCAGAGGAGAGGTTAGCTTCACAGAGGCACAGTCTCAGATTACTTGGGCGAAACCCCTGGAAAAGAGGAGACTGAAGACAGCTGTGGGGAGGCAGGGACTTTCGGTCTTAGCAACTGATCCATAGGGCAGGACCCACCAGGGATGAGCTGCTGTGCTCATTAGGCCTGACATTGTGTCATGTCTGTGCAGATCCTGGTCTTGCTAATAAAGAGTTAACTCCAACATGCACAATGTGATTTACTCACTGGCTCATCAATGTATTATGAATAAATAAATTATAACTTGGCAACAGTACCTAAGGAAACCATTTCAGCTGGACGAAGACTAAACACACACACACCTCCACTGAGGATGAAGATGTTTGTGAATAACAGCACTTGTTGAGAATGAGCGTGTGAGGTGAATGGCAGATGAAATTAATGGACTATGCAGAATTGGACAAAATGAAGGAAGGATTCGAAACCTGCGGGACCAGAGATTCACAGAAGATTGGAAGAAGTATATGAACTATTTGAAGAGCAACTGTAATCAACAAATTACGCTGGTAGGACCACAATAAGTTTTGTAAGGAGAAATATATGAAACGTCACAAAGTAGAAAAAGAATAGAGATACCAGCTATGAGACGTAAATGTAATAGGGAAAGTAAGAAATGTATACTAAGAGATCAGACTGGAAAATTTTCAGACGAGATTGATGGAAGTCAAAAAATTGTATAAGATGTAAAAGTATGTTTAATTACTGTTGAGTATGTTAAAAATTAAGGGACGCAGGTGGCGCTGTGGGTTAAAGCCTCAGTGCCTAGGACTTGCCGATCGAAAGGTCGGCGGTTCGAATCCCTGCGGCGGGGTGCGCTCCCGCTGCTCGGTCCCAGCGCCTGCCAACCTAGCAGTTCGAAAGCACCTCCGGGTGCAAGTAGATAAATAGGGACCGCTTACCAGCGGGAAGGTAAACGGCGTTTCCGTGTGCGGCTCTGGCTCGCCAGAGCAGCGATGTCACGCTGGCCACATGACCCGGAAGTGTCTCCGGACAGCGCTGGCCCCTGGCCTCTTAAGTGAGATGGGCGCACAACCCCAGAGTCTGTCAAGACTGGCCCGTACGGGCAGGGGTGCCTTTACCTTTTACCTTATGTTAAAAATTTAATAAAAAATAATATATAAAAAAAGAGAATGAGTGCGTGAGAGAAAGATCTGGTTTGCCAGGATGTAAAGAGGCGTACAAGTGGGAGCCCTGCAGTCACTCGTCAGATAAAGCCAGACGTCTGTGTCCCATCATCCCTGGGCCATGCAGGGCAGATGGGCTTGAAGAGGTCCAAGGCTCTCCATCCCTGTTGCAGCCTCTCAATCCCTAGGGAGCTCAACATAGAGAAGGGCAAACACTTCCTTGCAAGGGTGCCTCTTTGCTCTCACGTAGGCTCAGATATATTTTAGGGCTGAGCTGAAAATTCTCCAAAATATTGGCGTACCAGTGGCCTGGTCACCTGCTTTCCTGGTAACAGCAACAACAATTGGTTTGTGTAGCGTTGTTCTGATGGGAGTGGGAAGGTTCTGGGGGAAGCTACTGCCTATCAGTGCCAGACCCTATATTATGCCCCTTTGACTTCACCCCAAACCCTGAAATCTCCAAAATCTTGTAAGAGAGCTGGACAGCAGCAAAACATAAGAGGAAGCTCATATCATCCTAGCCCTCTTTTATTTCATAGAAACACAGTTATAGATTGTAAGGGGTACCCAAGGGTCATCTAGTCCAACCCCCTGCTATGCAGGAGTCACAACTAAAAAGTCCCTGACAGATGACCATCCAACCTCTGCTTAAATCCTCCAAGGAAGGAGAGTCCACAACCTCCCAAGGGAGTCCCTTCCACTGTTGAATGGCTCTTGCCACCAGAAAGGTCTTCCTAGGATATAGGCAGAATCTCACTTCTTGTCATCTATTGAATCTATCGGTCCAGGTCCTCCCATCTGTAGCAGCAAAAAAGAAGCTTGCTCCATTTTTTGCGTGACATCCTTTCAGATATTTGAAGATGACTACCATATCACCTTTCCCCCAATATTTCCCCCCTCCGCACACATTCCAGCTTTTCCATATCCTTAAATTGTGGCACCCAGAACTGGACACAGGGCTCCAAGGCAGGATAGAGCAGAACTATTTGTATTCAAAGCAAATATCGCACACAAGCCACAGGATTCCCATGCCCTTTCGTTCTGCGGAAATGAAAGCCAGGTAGCACTACCCCCGGGAATGTCCCAGTGCCTCAGTGAAGCATGGAAAACACAAAGGTAAACTAGAAAGGATGCCAGATCAGGTCCTTCCAGATGAGACAATAGTATGCTAGCAACAAGGAAACAGACAGGAGCAGTTTTCAGATGCAGTGGTACCTCAGGTTACATATGCTTCAGGTTACATACGCTTCAGGTCACAGACTCCGCTAACCCAGAAATAGTGCTTCAGGTTAAGAACTTTGCTTCAGGATGAGAACAGAAATCGTGCTCGAGCGGCGTGGCGGCAGCAGCAGGAAGCCTTATTAGCTGAAGTGGTGCTTCAGGTTAAGAACAGCTTCAGGTTAAGTATGGACCTCCGGAACGAATTAAGTACTTAACCCGAGGTACCACTGTAACTCCCTGCATTAGGTACCAGTACAAAGCCATATATGTGGGGTGTGAAACACAAAGCAGGCAAATACAACATTCCTAGAGTGGACATAAAAAGGGGATGTCTCTAGATTAGCCAGTCGGAACTTCCTGTTTCCTCCTGGGCTGGGACAAACTTCCTCTACATGTGACCAGAGGTGGGCGTGACCTCACCTGTGCAGGTAACAAAATAGCACAGGGGAGGCAGCCATCTCTCTCTTCTCCATTTTGCTTTTGTTGAAGAAGCATCAGCCTGATAGATTCCAAGTGTATATATTTTGTAACTTAAGTCTGCCTGCTGGGATCCATCTGTGAACAGGATGTGTGAGTAAACTATTTTATACTTTTATACAAGACTGTGTTGTATCTATTCTTTTTATGAGGGAATAAATGGGAATTACCAGGAAACTTATTTTAGAGGCTTATACAAGCCTGGCAAACCTATCTGCTATGAAAGTTTAAAAGGGGAATGTTACTCTGCTAAATTATAGAACTTGTGTTAACAAGTTGGGAAGGATATAATTAAACAATATATCCTCTCCTGCCTCCCTGAACATTCCCAAAATATACATGTTGTAACCAGAACACCTAAAATATTGGCTCACTTCATATTAGGAATGGGGGAGAAATTTGGTCCATTCTGCATTAAAAGATGACACTCAAAGTGACGTCACACGCATGCGTGGAAGCGGCAAAACGCGACTCATGCACACGCAGATGCGCCATTGCGTCTTACGTTCCATTCAGGATGCAAACGGGGCTCCGGAACGGATCCCGTTTGCATCCCGAGGTACCACTGTATATGAAATGGTTCTAATTCATTTTAACATAGGATATTTTTAATACACATTTTTATTGTGGGGTTTTTTTTTTTATTGCTACATGGCTTTGAGATGCTACCTGGGAAGTGATTCATAAATAAAACAAGATCAACAAATGTCCCACTCTGCAGGCAAAGTGACAAAAAAACAACAACAGTCATTGTTGTCAGAGAGTAGATGCCCAGATGCCCCGGCAAAAGACTGCTTTCCTCCACCCCAAGGGAAAGAGCGTCTCTCTTTCCATCGTCAAACATTATCAGTTTAATTTATGTTCTCTCCCCACCTTTCTACAGCCCACTGGGCACTAAGGGACTTGTCAGTAGCTGACACTTTAAAGCAAGTCACATCGCATGATGGGGTTTTTAATTCTACTGTTATCAGCCGGGATTGCCTTTTGTGTGTTTTTCTTCTTCTAAAGACCACCCGAAAACCCCAATTTGTTACTTGGTTAAAACAGTTTAAAGTGACAGCGAGCAAGGAAAAGAAATATAGGATCAAAAGTGCTGTTTCTATTAGATTTAATTAAATCCCCCCAAATGGTAGCTCATACCATGTAAATGCAGATTATGTGTCAGGTTTTTTTTGGGGGGGGGGGTCTGGTTGTGGAAATGTTGACAGTGCCTCATAGGAACATAAGGTGCTGCCGTATGACTCGTTCGGTCCATGTGTCAGCTACTCTCGAGGGTGAAAAATGTAACACAAGAAATGCCTGTTGGATCCGGCCAGTCGCCCATCTAGTCCAGCATTGTGCTCTCACAGTGGCTGGACAGTTGTCTGTGGGAAACCAGTGTGGGGTGTGAAACACAGAGCAGTCAAATACAACATTCCTAGAGTGGACATGTTTAGACATGACGAGGGATGTTTGTCCAGGCAGTAGATAAACTTCCTGTTTCCTCCTGTGCTGGGACAAACTTCTTCTACATGTAACCAGAGGTGGGCATGACCTCACCTGTGCAGGTAACAAAAGCACAGGACTTGCCACCACATCTCTTCTCTATTTTGCTTTCATAGAAGAAGCATCAGCCTGAGATGCTCTCTTGGCCAAGAGAGGACAAAGGAACTATCTCCCTATGGGATAGATTCCAGGTGTATATAATTTCTGTAACTTATGTCTGCCTTCTGGGATCCATCTGTGAACAGAATGAGTGAGTAAACTATTTTATACTTTTATACAAGACTGTGTTGTGTCTATTCTTTTTAGGTGGGAATAAAAGGGGAATTACCAGGAAACTTATTTTAGAGGCTTATACAAGCCTGGCAAACCTATCTGCTGTGTAAGTTTAAAAAGGGGAATGTTGCTCTGCTAAATTATAGAACTTGCTAGCGCAGGTTGGAAAGGATATAATTAAACAATATATCCTCTCCTGCCTCCCTGAACATTCCCAGAACCAGCAAGCAGGATTCAAACTCAAGAGCCACTCTCTCTCCTCTGGCATTCAGAAGGATTGCTCCCTCCAGCTGTGGAGGCAGAGCGTAGCCTTCATGGCTACTAACCATCAATAGCCCTCTTTTGCATGAATTTGACTAATCCTCTTTTAAAGCCATCCAAGTCTGTGGCCATCCCTGGTTTAAGGCAGGGGACATTCCCAGCCTCACCTGGAAATGCTAGACGTTGAACCCAGGACCTGTTGCATGCAAAGCAGATTCACTTACAAACTCAGCCATGGCCCTTCTGCACGAGGAAAAAGAATGAAAGGGTGATGGAGGCAGCGGGCACAGCAACTCAGGAGATTTGTGGCCTGGTACATGAGAATGTGTCTCAGTTAGGCTCAATTCCTGGCATGTCCTGGTTTTCAGGTGTAAAAATGGCTTTGGGAACGTGATGGAAAAACCAGCAGAAACAGCTCAAAAAGCTTAAAAATCACAATTTTGGAGGGAGGTTTCCTCCAGAAAGCTCAATAATAAAAGCTCACAAATTTGGCAACCCTAGTCTCAGTGGAATGGGGAGGCATGAAGAGGAGGCTGGAACCTACAGAGCTCATCTTTTTCTCATGCTTAACCAAACCAGCATGTTCCTCCTTTTTTTGGGGGGGGGGTCTGGTTGTGGAAATGTTGACAGTTGTCAACATTCTGAATTGTTGTCACTCTGAATTGCTAGGCAAACCAATGCTGCTAACATACGCAATTGCTCCCACTAGCTCCCAAGTTCGGCGAGTGAGTGCCAATCACTATGCCACCACCTACATAGCACCACCTACAAAGAAGAGGAAGGACTCTGTTTGCTTGGGGGATCGCTGGGGTATCTAGAAGTAGGGGGGAAACGCGAGGAAACCTCCTAAAAGGGGGCAACCCTCCCTCCAAATGGCTGAAACACAACTGTACGTTCACAGGCCTCTTGCCTTATTCACTCTAGCCTGTTGCCATACCAAGGCTTGGTTCTCTCTCTCTCTCTGTGTGTGTATGTATGTATGTATGAAAAACATAAGAGCAGCTGGATCATGGCCCGTCTAGGGTGGCCGACTAGATGCCTCTGGGTAGCCCATAAGCAGGACCCGTGTGCAAGGGCGCTCTCCCCAACTAAAAATCCAAGGGCGCAGAAAGGATCTACAGGTGACTCCAACTGCCTCTTGGATACCAGTGATTTTGGCACATTTTAAACCTTTCCAAAGCCTGCACTCTTTACACCGACCGCCTGCCAGGTTGCTCATAAAAAAATCTGATGGATTCTGGGAGGTTAGCGCTTAAAACGGTCCAGTTCATCGCAAAGCTGTGATTGCTTGAACCCGCGGCGCCGCTTCCCACCGCCCTCCTCCCTTTCCTTTGTGCTGCTAGCAACAAATCCATTTTTTTCTCCATTGTTGCTAGGGCCGATTTGCTGAAACAAGCTTTAAGGGCAGGATTGAGAAGCTGAGCTTGTCACCTGATATTTCCCCCCCCTCCCTCGCTTGTACATACATTAGTTGGGGAGGGGGAGAAAGAGGAGGAGGAGGAGGAGGAGAACTGGGGAAGGGGGATAAAAAAGAACACAACAGCCCTTAGATCAAAACAATAATCAGCTAAATGAATTCCGCAGCATTTTCCCGCATGACTAGGAGTGATAATTTAGTGCAGCAGCCAGCTGGAAGGAAGGGGATTAATTCTGCACTTACCAGCACCTCTGTGAATAATTCATCACACGCGGCCCCCCTCCGCTGACCCCCTGGGCCATTACTCCAAAGTAGCTCGCCAGACAGCCCTGCCCCAGCCAGGGGGCCCGGCGCTTTGTGGGGGGAGAGCAATGGAATTAACCTGCCGGCTTGAAGTTCGGTCCCAAATTAACTTTGCGGATGGGGAGAGGTGGTGGTGGGGAGAAGGCAAAGGCACAGCTGTTTTCTGCAATTGTAGCACCAGTCCCAGAATGCCCCACCCATCCCCTGTAAAAATAATGTTTCTACAATGTAGGTATACTTAGGAGGTTCAGCCCTGGGCAATGAAAGAGTCTCTACTCTGTGCATTCTGTATCTGCTGTTATTAATTGCAATACAGTGGTACCTCAGGTTACATACACTTTAGGTTACAGGCTAACCCAGAAATAGTACCTCGGGTCAAGAACTTTGCTTCAGGATGAGAACAGAAATTGTGCTCCAGCGGCACGGCAACAGCGGGAGGCCCCATTAGCTAAAATGGTGCTTCAGATTAAGAGCAGTTTCAGGTTAAGAATGGACCTCCGGAATGAATTAAGTTCTTAACCCGAGGTACCTCTGTATTACTGAAGAATTTTATACCTTATTTTTCACCAAATGTCTCAAAGCAGCTTCTGGAAAAATAAAAAAGCACTATCCAGAGGGTTGCATCCAAGGTTAGCCCTGCTCAGAGCAAACCCACTGAAATTAATGTACCTAAATGAGTCCCAGTAGGGAGTGACAGTGTGGGTAGCAGAGGCCAGGCACCCACATAAAATTTTTTATGGGTGCCCAGGCCCCCAGGACCCCCTGTATATGGTTCCATTGTCTAGCAATAGCAAGCAAACAAGCAAACAAATATTGCAGCTAATGTTCTGGAGTCCAGTAAAGCTTAGCATTTGCAATGAGTGCAGATGAGGCTGAATGCCTGACCTCCAAAGCCTATGGGAAGGCAGTGTCACCAAACGAGCCAGTTAGTAAATTACACAGTTAAAAGCTGGCGTTAACTCTTCATTTGCGGAACACAATCCTCACAGACATGGTGGGGTTTCAGGCCTAATGAACACAGCAGCTCATGCCTTCTAGGTCTTACTCCATGAAATCATTGCTGAGACTCAAAGTCCCTGCCTCCCCAGAGCCTTCTAGGTCTCCTCCTCACCAGGGCTTCTTGCAAGCAATCGGAGACTGCGCCTGCATGCAGCCTGTCCTTGCTGCGTCCATTCCATGCCTCTCCTGGTTCTAGGAGACCAGGCAGGAGGGGAGATTACTTTAGCAGGAGGGGGAGACACTCATGACTCTTCACTAGCCTGACACATCTCTGCCTCTTGACCTCCCTCCTTTCACTTATCTGCTTCAGCTTCTGCCCTGATTCTGGATTTCTTTCCGCCACAGACTCTCTCAACTCACTGAGCCTGTTACCCCTTCATCTTCTGACACCTCCTCATCCCAGTCTTCTCCCCCTGACTACTGTGATAGGAATTTTGAGGTCTTAGATATATGGTAATGTTCATAAGTGTAGCAACCAAGCACATACATAGATCAGCACAGGAAGACCGACCTGAAACCATTTTGATTCCCCAACTGACCAAATGTTTTCCCTGCAAGGAGGGAGGGGGGTCAGGGAGCCTTCCCATGGTCTCAGGAATTGAGTAATCAGCATTTTAATGGGTGAAAGACTATCAGGAAAGACAATCAGATAACCTGGCAACCAGGAAAAACAACATTCAAATTTCTGTTTTAGACCGCCTTTTCTGTGATGTAGGTGTGATGTATCTGAGGGGTGGTCTTAGGTTACACCCCTTCTGTGATGTATGTATGATGTTTCTGGGGGTGGTCTTGATCTACAGGGTGGCAATTTCAAAAGTCTTTATAAGGCCTTGTGTGCCATTGTTCTGGGTTCCTCCTCCTTTTCTGCGTGTGAGGGGAGCACTCTGTTGCAACAGATCAATAAAGATCAGGCTTACTAGCTGCTTTGCTTCTCAATATTCTTTGGTTGGCCTCTGTTATTTTCTCCTACCAATACCCCAATACTATGGATACCCCATAAGGGAAAAGGCCAGTTTTTGTTTACAACACTACTCATCATTGTCCGACCATCATTCCCTGGGATCTGAGCCTTCTTCCCTTGATGGTTCCTTCCACCATTCCTCTGTGTCCAAACAGTCCATGATGAGCAGTAACCTGAGAGAGGCCATGAACTCTGAGCACTGGGAACAGCAGGTTAGATTTGCATATGTGACTCAGTGCAACAGTCGATTCCTGTTATTTGTGGGCCAGCTGCTGGCAGACAGAAGAGAACCTCTTGGTATTTTAATCAGCCTCCCTCCCCCACATTTTCTCCCCCTTTTTCGCTGCAGAGCACAGGGGCGGGCACATTCCCTCCATCCTTTACAACCTAATTTGGACTGACAGGCTAGAGTTGGTGCTTAGCAAGGCTGAGCCTCTCGGCTTCGCTGTTATTTTAACACAGACTCCTTTGCAAGCGCTTGAGGCAGAGGAGGGAGGGCAGAGGGCTTTACAAGAGAATGCAAGCCATCATCTATATTCATGAACTGCCTCCAGGGGCACTCTCTCTTTCCAGAGGAGCTGGCTGCCCGGTTGCCTGCTGTCTGCAGTGATTTTTGCACCTCTCGGGCACAATCACATGATCACATGAGGGCTGGTGGAGGGGAGCTCCATTCAAGGCAGCAGCCCAAGAACAGGATCGCCGGCCCAGGTTCAAATAGCAGCATGGTTAGAGTCAGGAGTGTGCAGTCTGGTGCCAAACATGCAAAGGTCTGGAACATTTAGCATTCTCAAGACAAGTGTCACACCCATGCTCTACCCAGAACATTTGGAATCCGAGTGCTTTTGATGTGTTGGCATCTCCGGCTTGTTTTGATTCTGACAAAGCATCACATTTGAAGGATAGTATCCAAAGTATCACAGAGACAGGCGTTCAAAGAATTATAGAATTGCAGAATTGGGGTCCCTTGCAGTGGCATAGCGTGGGGGGGTGCAGGGGGGGGCCCGGCCGCACCGGCCGCAACATCTGGGGGGGCGTGCTCGCACTTGCAGCTCTCTGCCCCTACTAAAATCCACGGGTTAGGGGGCGCAAATTACTTGCCTTGCCCCGGGTGCTGACAACCCACGCTACGCCACTGGTCCCTTCCAACTCTACCATTCTATGCTTCTATGAAAGGAGATTCCAACTAAACATCATGAGGCACTAGTCCATGGGTAGGCAAACTAAGGCCTAGAGGCTGGATCCGGCCCAATCGCCTTCTAAATCCAGCCCACGGACGGTCCGGGAATCAGTGTGTTTTTACACAAGTAGAATGTGTCCTTTTATTTAAAATGCATCTCTGGGTTACTTGTGGGGCATAGGAATTCGTTCATTCCCCCCCCCCCCTAAATATAGTCTGGTGTGTGGGGCTGGAGTCAAAAGTGGGTGGGATCAGAGCCTGAAATGGAAGGGGCCAGACTCAACAGTGTCAGAAAAATGCTGATGTGTTAACCAAACTGAACCTGTAGACACACCAATGACAACAGGTTATCAGGTAGATGATACTGAAGAAGCCTTTTCTGACACTGCACTGTACAGAAGTGTGCTAGGCAAACTAAACTTCATTGCCAGATGTTGAAGTCCTGACACTGCAGTTAGCACGAATTTGCTAAGCAGACATGTCAACAATCCTACAGGTGGGGGCACTCATTTCTCACTCTTTCATTGCTACCTTCATATTTCCCCTCCTCTCCAGCAGGGAAGCCAGCATGCCCCCCCCCACATTGAGCGGGTGCTGTCACACGACACGTGACGCTGCCTGGGGTGCCCCAGGTGGGGCAGGATGTACAGAGGGAATTCTCCATGCCTGCTCATCCCAGCCGCTGATTGGCTTCTGGGCTGCCGGGCGGAGGCTGGGGCTGGAGAGTATGGAGGGCAGCGGCAGTGTGTGTGTGTGGGGGGGTCCTCTCAATATTGGTGGGGTGCTGCCACCTGCCAAAAAATATTGGGGGATTTGAAGCCCCTTCTGCCCCCTATACCTGACGCCACTGCTCCCCAACCACATGAATCAAGCCAAGGGCCACCTGAAACTGGGCTGAGGACTGCATGCAGCTCTCAGGGTACAGCTTGTTCACCAATGTCCTTCATGGACCATCTGAGCTGTCCAGTCCCACCCCCTTTTTTTAACGAAGGCAAGATTCTCGGGTATCTCCTATCTGGAGCTCCCCAAGCTGATCTTGCTGGCATTTCCATGTGTCTCACCTCTGAATTTATCAACTGAACACCAAGCTGGACAGTTGGGACTTCTCCACTTCTGGTGCGCAGGTTTGTATCCTGAGAAATCAACAAAGACAAACGGTTGATTAAGAATTGTCAACACACAGAGTTGTGAACTGCATGGCTGGATCAGATCACAAGTCCATCGAGCCTAGGGCCCAGTTAGCGCACAGTCAGCTATGGGTCTATTTGGAAAGCCCACCAGCAAGGGGATGTTGGGTAGCTCAGTTTGTACAAGCATGAGACTCTTAAACTTAGAAAAGAGGGAGGGATTTGCTGTATAAGCTTAATGGGAGTTAGCATGGTGGATTCCTTTTCCTTGGTGTCTGGATTGATCCTGCAATGACTGAGTGAGAGGAAACAAGAAGTAATAGGGCTCTGTCTGGAAAGACTGAATCATTCAAATTGGATGGTTCAGTCTGTAAAGCAGGCATAGGCAAACTCGGCCCTCCATATGTTTTTGGACTACAACTCCCATCATCCCTAGCTAACAGGACCAGTGGTCAGGGATGATGGGAATTGTAGTCTCAAAACATCTGGAGGGCAGAGTTTGCCTATGCCTGCTGTAGAGCATGAGACTCTTCATCTCATGGGTCATGGGTTTGAGCCCCATGCTGGGCAAAAGGTTCCTGCATTGCAGGGGGTTGGACTTGATGACCCTCATGGTCCCAACATGGTCCCAATTCTATGATTCTATATAAGGTGAAGGGACGGGCCCAGGGCTGAGTGTATCTGTAGGTTCCTCTCCATGTCTCATTTTTCCAGTCTTATGTTGAGTTCTCCATTCCACTTCGCCAAACAGAGCAGCTGTCCAGCAGTGTGTGAGGCACATTACCAAGCAGAAGAGGGAATGTCCACAGGATCCACAAGGACTAAGGGCAGGTCTGTGGAGGTTGTGGCATCAGCAACGCCCAGGTGGTCTAATTCAGGGCTGGGGAATTTGTGGCCCTCAGCGATGAGGAGTGTCTTGAGGATCAGTCATGACCAGAAACGGAGTAGGTCACCAGAGGAAGAGTGGATGGAACCCTGAACAGGAGTACCAAGGTGGTCCACAAACAAACAATTATGAAAATACAGCTACCTGTAATTAAAATGCATAGTAATACAACCATACACCCATAATTTAAATATATGACATATAAGTCCATTAAATCAGCATAACACTTGAAACAGCAATAAAAAACAGGAGACCCATGTCAGAAGCTGTGTTTTCAAGAGCCGGCAGAATGCCAGTACTGATGGGACCCCCAGTATTTCAGCAAGAAGAGAATTCCATAGCAATGAAAAAGACCGTTGATGTGTTACCACAAGTTGATAACCATTAGGCCATAGCCAAAACTAGCCAGGTCGCATTTGTTGATCTTAATGCCCTTTACAGTGGAGGGGCAAGGAGATTTTGCAGCAGGTCCTGTTGCCTATGGTCACCATTACCTGGATGGGAAGGTTTTCTACAAGAACTCCATTCCTGCTACTGTCTGCCGCAAGCTTCCGATAGACACGATTACTTAGTGGCAGCACAGAGAAGCCCAAAGACTTTGGTGGAAATTCCAGGTCTCCATCCGGATCTGGTGGGCAAGCAGGGATAAAACATCTTGATTAGTCCTCCATTGAAACATGGCAGAGGGATGCTTTCAAAATCCTCCTCGTCCAAAATTTCACCCCAGGCTCCTGAGTTGGAAACCAGCCGATCGTGTCTCAAGAGGAATTGATGTTTGGGGCTGCTGGTCAAGATGGACCTTGCAGCCCCAAACATCAGGACATAGAAAGAGCCTGCTGGATCCAGCCCATGGACCATCTAGTCCAGCATCCTGTTCTCACAGGGGCCAACCACAGTGGTCTATATGCAGTATATAGTACCAGAGTGCTACATACATTCTTAACCAAAACTGACCATCAGGCCACTTCTGACAGTCCACAATCCAAAAATGAATCAAATGCCTTACCCCAGATATAATAATAATAGTAATAATAACAATAATAACAACAATAATATTTATTTATACCCCGCCCATCTGGCTGAGTTTCCCCAGCCATTCTGGGTGGCTCCCAATTGAGTGTTGCAAACAATAACGCATTAAATATTAAAAACTTCCCTAAACAGGGCTGCCTTCAGATGTCTTTTAAAGATAGGATAGCTGCTTATTTCCTTGACATCTGATGAGAGGGCGTTCCACAGGGCGGGCGCCACTACCGAGAAGGCCCTCTGTCTGGTTTCCTGTAACCTCAGTTCTCACAGCGGGGGAACTGCCAGAAGGCCCTCGGCACTGGATCTCAGTATCCTGGCTGAACTATGGGGGTGGAGACGCTCCTTCAGGTGTACAAGACGGAGGCCATTTAGGGTTTTAAAGGTCAGCACCAACAGTTTGAATTGTGCTCGGAAACATATTGGGAGCCAATGTAGATCTCTCAGGACCAGTATTATGTGGTCTTGGCGGCCACTCCCAGTCACCAGTCTAGGTGCCGCATTCTGGATTAATTACAGTTTCCGGGTCACCTTCAAAGGTAGCCCCACGTAGAGCACATTGCAGTAGTCCAAGTGGGAGATAACTAGAGCATGCACCACTCTGGCAAGACAGGGAGGTAGGTTCTCAGCGTACGTACCATGTGGAGCTGGTAGACAGCCGCCCTGGACACAGAATTAACCTGTGCCTCCATGGACAGCTGTGAGTCCAAAATGACTGCGCACCTGGTCCTTCAGGGGCACAGTTACCCCATTCAGGACCAGGGAGTCCCCCACACCCGCCTGCCCCCTGTCCCCCCCAAAAAAGTACTTCTGTCTTGTCAGGATTCAACCTCAATCTGTTAGCCGCCATCCATCCTCCAACCACCTCCAGACACTCACACAGGACCTTCACAGCCTTCACTGGTTCTGATGTGAAAGAGAGGCAGAGCTGGGTGTCATCTGCATACTGATGTGCTGCTAAGCGCCACATCTCATCTTGACAATCCCCCACCAATCATTTCACACTCCCAAATGGTCTTATCTCACTGGGGGGCTGGTCCAGAGGGGCAGGTTAGGCACTGCCCCACCAGGTCAGTCTGCCTTCCTACTTACAGCCAAGCGGGGGGGGGGGGGGTTGCGCTGCCTCTCAGCTTGCTCCTCCTTAGCCTAGCTGCTGCTATAATAGAACTCATCAAGGGGGAGGCTGGGGTCAAAACTTTGTTAAGAACATCGCTAGAGCCTGCTGGATCAGGCGCATCTTGTCTGGCATCTTGTTTTCCCAGGGGCCAACCAGATGCCTATTATTGGAAACCTGCAAGCAGGATCTGAGCCCAAGAGCACTCTCCCCTCTTGCAATTTCTAGCATCACTGCTTCTGACTGTGGAGGCAGAATACAGCCCTCATGCTTAATAGCCCTCTCCTCCATAAATTTGTCCAATCCTCTTTTAAAGCCATCTGAGTTCGTGGCCAGCTATGCACTGTGTGAAGAAAGACTTATGAATCCTCCAGCGTTCAGTTTCATTGTGCATCTGCCAATTTTCGCGCTACAAGGGTGAGAGAAACACTCATCTTTCCAAGCCAGGCATAATTTTATCAATTTCCACCCTTGCTTCCCAGAGATAAAGACTTGCTTTTTTTGAAGTATTCAATCACCAGGGCGGTATCATCCGAGAAAGCTGTTGCTCCATCCCGTCCTTGGAACAGGTAGGACATGTTCCACGTTGGCTGCTCAGGAGGTCCAGCAGCTGGAGAAACCTGGTGATCAGTGAAAAGTAGAGGAAGCCCGGTCAGGGTATCAGAAGAGAGAACAAATGGCTTGTTCCTGTTGTGTATGCTCCATTCTATTCCCTCTCCCATCTGGTTTCCCACCTAATTTCTCCACCCTCAACAGCGGGGAGAAAAGAACCCAGTGCTCTCCTCTGAAGGGACAGCGGAAAGGAATGATCTTCAATTTTAAAATTTATTTACAGAAACAACGTAAAATTTTTGAATGTTGATGACATTGAAATGAAGTGAAGGGGTTCTAGTGATAAGGCAAAATAAGAATATGCAAGAATAGATTGGTATTAGATGAAAATTTGAAACTATAATATGTGAGGAAAAATAATTAAGGATAAACAAATAAGATATGAATTTGCTGAACCAATTTCTAAATGGAATACAAAAAAGGGAGGTGTGAGGAAGTCAGAAAATAAGTTAATGAATGGAGAGGAATTAAAAAGAGGGATTTCTATTTTTTATTCCCCCCCCCCCGTATATGTTAAATGATTGTACTTTTGTATTTTTGTGTTTTTATATTTTTCTTGTGTTTTTTATCTATTGTCTAAAAAATTTTCTTTTTGTTAAAACCTAATAAAATATTATTTTTTTAAAAAAGGAATGATCTTCAATATCCCACAAAGAGAAAAAAAGTCCCAGGCAATCTGGACCTTTGATGGAACCTGCTTCCACATTCCTCTGAAAACATTATGCAAGTGGTCAATTCCTGTCTCTGAGAGTAAAAAAGAAATCAGGACTAAAGAGGCTGAAATATTTTGCTGCCTGGGCATGTGAGGAGCCCTTTCCCAGAGGTGTTTGTGTGTGTGTGTGTCAGCAGACAGAGGGCTGGTCCTCAGCAACTGTTTCTGATACTCTACATCACCATGAGTTTGTATTGAATTATAATAAATGCTTGATGAATCTGTTTCCTTCTGTTGTGCTTTTGATAGGATTATAAAGATGGCGACGTTACAACGTGTGCAGAGGAGGGAGGCCAAGAGGACCAGCCTTGGAAAGTGGAGCAGTGGGTGCTGGGATGTGTCCAAGGGAATGGGGGGCAATTTGCAGGCCCCCAGCTGGCTCCAGCCCACTGGCTGGCAGCCGGGCAAACTTTGGTCCTTGGAACAGCATCAAAACAGCGGCACACAGCTTCAAAAGCCTTCAGAAGGTTGAGCACACCTCAGTCAGCAGAGTGAATAACACACAACAGAAGTGGCGGACAGAGGCATATGTAAAACATATTTACAAGCATTTTGTTCAGCATAGTTCGGGACAAAGAAAAACATGTCTGCTCTCTTTCATGTCCAAGAGTAAGAAGCATAAGAAAAAGCTATACACAACGGAAGTTCCCAGCAAGCTGTGCTGGAAGTAAACAGACATGTGACATACAACAACTCCACATGCCTGTTCTTAAGGTGGAACGGAATATCAATATCCTAACAGCGGGTACATGGCAAGCTATCGGCAATCTGGTGGTACACTCAACGAGTGCCTTTGCAACTCTGGGGCAGATAAAAGACAGCCCCTCTTCATGCAGCACATAGTTAATCTCACTCCTGTAAGAGGCAGGGATGGTCACCAAACTAGATGGCTTCAAAAGAGGACCAGACAAATTCATGGAGGATGAGAGGGCTATAGATGGTGACCATCGATGGTGACCTGTTGGAGACAACAGTGCTTCTGAAGACCAGTTGCTAGAGTCCAGAGGAGGGGAAGGGAGCTCTTGTGCACGGATCCTGCTTGTGGGTTTCCCATAAGCATTTGGTTTGCCACTGTGAAAAGAGGATGCTGGACTAGATAGCTCACTGACCTGATCCAGCAGTAGGCTGTTCTGGCTTCCTTACAATTCTATAACACATCATCAAGGCTGAGAGCTATTTATTTCATTTATACAAAGAAAAAAGCACACCAAGAAGTCAGTTATGGATTAGAAACCAGGACAGGGCCCTGTTTCGATGTATTCACCTTCATCAGCTAATTTTTAAAGGGTCATGTCAGTTTGAAAACTTTCAATTTCAATATTTCCAAATTGAAAATGCACAGAAAAGCTCAAGATAGACGTTGATCTACCCACACTTGTTATGCTTGAGAAACGTAGAAAATAACAGGATATATTTATCTGAAAGTCATCAAACTTAATTGACTTCTGACTTCTGCTCAGTGATTGAAACTAAGACCTCCACGACGAATCTAGACTAACGTGAACTTATCTCTACTTATCAACTCTTATCCCTAATTCTGTAATGAATAATTGTGTTATACCTATTTTTATGAGTTTGAGCTTGTAATCTCTGTTAGAGTTTGTAATCTCTATTTGTAGTCCTTGTCAGAATACATACTTTTGAATGGATTAGTTTTTGTTACTATTGATTTGCGAGTAGGGACCACTCCCACTATGGAAACTTACACTGGCCTGAGTTCTTGGTGTGCTTTTTTCTTGGTATATGTAATAACAAGAACTCCAATTAATTTTATTTAGGCAGAAGCATTCTCAGAAGGGGTTAACCTGGGCAATGGCTGCTCTCACCTCAGCACCCTGAGAGGAGAGATGCCCATGTCAGCTTGACCACAGAGTCAACAGAGTGACAGTGGGGGGGGGGGGACACCGCTGGGGTGGCAGAAGGATCGAAGCTGATTAGCCGCCACATAAGATTCGCCCGTGGAAAGCCATTAACCTCCCTAAGCAGAGCTCGGCCTTCCCTCAGAGATCCAGAGAGCTAAGTGCATCGATCAACCTTTTGTACACAGGGGAAACCATGGAAGCCTCTCTCTCTCTCTCTCTCTCTCTCTCTCTCTCTCTCTCTCTCTCTCTCTCTCTCTCTCCTCTCCCCTCCGGCTTTCAACTGGGAGCAGATCAAAGGTGGGGCAGTTATTATTGCTGTTATTTTGCCTTTCCCCCAGACAGGGGCTCAAGGCACCTTGCAGCTAAAACAGAAACAGCTAAAAACCTAGGAGGCGGGGAATCATTAAAACACAATTAAACACTAACACAAATTAAATCCATTTCACTTTTGATTTGTATACTGCTTTCCTGCATTGCTAGGCACAAGGCGGTTTACAAGATCTCCATGGCTCTTTCTCTTACCACTTGCTTCTGTTGTTCTTACAAAGCCTTGGCATACCGATAATGACAATAAAAAGCATAACAGCACCATCTCTTTCATTAAAAGCAGCCAGTTCCCAAAAGCCTGTTGGAAAAGGGATTTCACCTGCCGGCAGAAGGACAGCAAGGAGGAAGCCAAGTCTAGCTTCTCTAGGGAGGGAGTTCCAAAGTTGCCTGGGGGCAGCCCTCTCTGTGTCCCCACCAGGAGTCCCTGGGGGGGGGGGCCAAGAGCAGCCCCCCACAAAAAAGTTCTCAGAGCCCAGGCAGGTAAGTATGAGGGAATGTGGTCTTTCCAATAGCCTGGGCCTGTGCCATGTAGGGCTTTACAGGTCAAAACCAGCGCTTTGAATTGTGCCTGGAAACAGGCTGGCAGCCAGTGGAGATGTTGTAACAAGGGAGCCATCTGCTCCCTGTAACCAAATGCTAACTCTACCTATTTCACACTTTGTGAAATACTTTGTTATGACGATGATTCATTGCATTTCTATCCCACCTTTTCCTCTAAAGAGCTCAATGGTACATGGTTATTCCACTCATTTAATCCCCATTGCACCACACTGTGAGCTCCACTCTGACTGAACTTAACTACAGGGATACCTTGGTTTACAACCATAATCCGTTCCGGAGGTCCGGTTGTACAGTGGTACCTCTGGTTGCAAACGGGATCCGTTCCAGAGGCCCGTTCACAACATGAAAAGCCCACAACCTGAAGCGCTGTATCTGTGCAGGTGAGCGACGCAATTTGGTCTTGTGCGCATGTGTGAGCGGCGAAACCCGGAAGTAACCCTTTGCGGTACTTCCAGGTTGCCGCGGGAACGCAACCTGAAAAAACGTAACATGAAGCAAATGTAACATGAGGTATGACTGTAAACCAAAAGAGTTTGTAACCCAAGGCGCACTTTCGCTAATGGGGCCTCCCAAAAAAATAAAAATTGATAGTAATCCGAAAGAAGGGACATACACTTCAGGGTTTGTCGGGGATGTAATCCAAAATGGTTGCAAACCAAGGTACCACTGTATATGCAAATCTGCCCCAGTGAACATATGTCCAGGTTGGGGGGCCCCTGAATGTGCTGGAGGAGGGCACTGGGAGCACATGCAGTCTCAACCCCAAGACACCCCCCCATGCACTGAATAAAAAATGCAGAGATGGCAAAGGTGGGTTGGGCTTGCCATTAAACAGTGGCGTAGCATGGCAGGTGCAGGGGGGGCCGGCCGCACTGGGCGCAACATCTGGGGGTTAGGGTTAGGGGGCGCAAATCCACGGGTTAGGGGGCGCAAATTATTTGCCTTGCCCCAGGTGCTGACAACCCACGCTACGCCACTGCCATTAAAGAATGCAAGAGGCGTAACAACAGTCTTTAGAAATGGACTTTCAGCTCCCCTGGAGCAATGCTTAGAGTAAAACTGGCCACTATTTCCAAAACTCATGCAAGGAGTGCAATGTCTGGACAGCTAATTGTGCCCCATACTCTATTTCTAAGGGACACCACTGTATGCCCTCTAGCCATAAGCATGCTCAGCCCATGTTGTGCACCAAGGAGTTAAATGGCTTGCCAAAAAGCACATAGGGAAGGGAGGGGGGAAGAAGGGCGAGGAAATACCATGACAGTTCAATTCCCTCCGCGGATTAATTTGTAATTCAATTGCTAAATGCAACCCTGTGTGCGGCAAGCATGATTTATGGTATGTAAAGCAAACCACACTGGGTTGGGGGTGGAGGTGTTGCGTTCTTGTTTTTTGCTTCTCTAAATCCTCCTCTTGCTTCTGAGGCTAAATAAGAGATATCAGCTTTCAGAAGTTGCCCCTTAAGAAGAAAATACCCTAACCTCCCATTACGGATCAGTCAGATCCCAAGGCTAAAATGAAGACATCGCCCTGCCTGCCCTGGGAAAAGGAACAAAATCACTGGCTTTCCTGTAAGGAAAGTGTGGCTTTCAAAGGGTAGGAGGAAACCTCATACAGAGTCAGACCCTTGGTCCATTGAGCTCAGTATGGTTTACACTGCCTGGCAGCAGCTCTCCAGGGTTTCAGGCTGAGCAGAGTCGCAGCCCCACCTGGAGGTGGTGAGGATTGGAACCCAGAACCTGGCAATATCCTTCCAGCACTGTTGCACATATTCATTGCATTTTTCATTTCACATTCAGATTGTTCAGGACCTTTCTGTGTTGCTACGCATGAGACCGTTTGCGAGCTGATGCAACAACAAAAAGGTAAAGGTACCCCTGACCAGAGTTGTCCAGTCGTGGACGACTCTGGGGTTGTGGTGCTCATCTCGCTTTACTGGCCGAGGGGTCGGCGTTTGTCTGCAGACAGCTTCTGGGTCATGTGGCCAGCATGACTAAGCCACTTCTGGCGAACCAGAGCAGTGCCTGGAAACGCCGTTTACCTTCCCACGGAGCGGTACCTATTTATCTACTTGCACTTTGACATGTTTTCGAACTGCTAGGTTGGCAGGAGCAGGGACCGATCAATGGGAGCTCACCCCGTCGCGGGGATTTGAACCGCCAACCTTCTGTGGCTCTGTGGGTTAGACCACAGGGCCACCCTGACGCAACAACAAAATATACAGCAAAGACCAGGCATCTTATAACAATCCAATCCCAAAAGTCATAGCAAAAAAATATGATTGGAGGCTAAACAACCTATAAAAGTAATACTCAATGATCCATGAGAATATAATAGTACACAATAAAATTAACTCTCACAGTATCATCAAATAATAACTAAACAGAAATTCATTCTCAACAGTTACAGTAAATCATTACTAAACTATAATCAATAAAAACAACAGCAAGTCACAATGCATAAAATATCACAATACATTAAAAAAAGGTAAAAGTCTCTAATTCGGAAACAAAGTCACATAACTTATAATGTTTTTTTTAAAAAAATTCCTCTTCTCCCTTCCCAGCTGTTTCTCCTGTTCTTAAAGTCATGGCCTGGCAGAAGCTTCCATGATATGCCAACTGAATTCAAAGTATACCCCTCTGAAGATGGAGGAGCATGGTGTATAAGAATGTAGAAGGCTGACTTATACTGAGTTAAGCTCAGCATTGTCCACACTGTGTGTGTTTGGAGCACCACAGTTTAAGAAGGACATGTTGACAAGCTGGAAGTTGTGCAGAGGAGGGCGACCAAGATGATCGAGGGTCTGGAAATCAAGTCTTATGAGGAATGGTTGAAGGAACTGGGTATGTTTAGCCTAGAAAAGAGGGGCTGAGAGGAGATATGATAGTCAGATTCAAATATTTGTCACATGGAGGATGGAGCAAGCTTGTTTTCTCCTGCTCTAGAGGGTAAGACCTGACCCAATGAAGAACTGCACTCAGAGCTGTGAATTTTAAAGGATGTTTATATGTGTCCACCTGTGCATTATTTCTGAAAGGGTGGCTTAGATGAGCTTGCTTTCTAATGCAAACTGAACAGAATTTCTCCTCTATTCCCACTCAGCGACAGAGCGCACTACATGCAGAAGGGACTGAGGTGCAATCCCTGGTATCTCTGGCTTAGGCAGGAGAAGGGCTGTCTCCCAGGATAAAAAAGAAAGGTAAAGACCCCTGGATGAATAAGTCCAGTCAAAGGTGACTATGGGATGCGCCACTCATCCACAGACAGCATTCCAGGTCATGTGGCCAGCAGGACTAAACTGCTTCTGGTGCAACGAAAACCAGAGCGCACGGAAACACTGTTTACCTTCCTGCCGCAGCAGTACCTATTTATCCACTTGCACTTTTCGGCGTGCTTTTGAACTGCTAGGTTGGCAGAAGCTGGGACTGAGCAACGGGAACTCACCCCATCACGGGGATTCGAACTGCCGACCTTCTCATCAGCAAGCCCAAGGCTCTGTGGTTTAGACCACAGCACCTCCCAGGATAGCTGCTGCCAATCAGTGCAAAGGTAGCTTTTTTTAATACTACACAACAAATCTGCAAAAGAGCTGAGAAGGGAGACTGGCCAGTTCCACTGGGCCATTTAATTGAAAAGCCTTCTTTAAAACCAACATTCAACCAGGGCTTTTAAAGAAAATTAACAGGGTGTGTGACGAAAGGAATAAATTTTCTCAGCCCAGATGGCTCTACTAAATCATTTATGCCGCCAAACCTGCCTCCTTTTTGCCAGCTTTGTTTGGCACCAGGCCTCATCAAAGAGGCTGTCAGCTGAATCAGGATGAACCCCCTTTTGATGGGACTTGGCTGCAAATGTCTTCCTCTTTAGGCTAATTTCCCCCCTCCCCACTGGTTCATCCCCTGAGGGATTGTTTCTTAAGTTGTAGGAGCCAAAAGGAATCTGTTTTGGATGGCAGCTTCCTTCATCTTGGCAGGAAGGGATGCAAGAGGTAAGGTAGATGTGGTCCACGAAGAGGCTTTGGAGGAACTGAAAAGGGGGATAGGTACTGTGTGAGCAAGCCTGAAATCCTCCCTCCAATTACAAATTGGATGAAGAGCAAAACAAACAAACAAAGCAAGCAAGCACACTCAGGGCCCTCCAGCAGCATTTCTTCCTGCTGTGCCTGAGTCATGCTGGGGAGAGCAGTTCAAGCCTCTCCAATGCAACTGTGCAACCCACTAGCCATGGGCCTCAGGTAGGGGCCTCCACCTCTTTCTGTGCAGCCCTGAGCTCAGAGAGCAAGAGAGAAGGAAGGGAGGAAGGGAGGAAGGGAGGGAGGGAGGGATGGAGGATATGGACATGGATGAATGGACAGATGGGCCATGCACAGGGGTGTGTTTGGCCTTTTAAATTTCAGTGGTGCCCTGTGTGAGGCCAAAATCCAGCTCCCTCCACTTCTGGCCTTGCATTCTGTGTGATGCTCTGCCGTGTCCTCCTTTGCTCAGCGCCCAGTGAGGGGGAACTGGTTGTGCTGCCCTAAATCCACCTCTGGATACTTTGGGCTGGCCACTGTGGGAACACGATGCTGGCCTGGATTGGCCATTGGCCTGATCCAGCAGGCTCCCTATCTCTCCTTATGTCCTTCCCCAAGGCAGAAAACTTTCAAGCGACACTTGGCTAGTACCTGCGGGTGTCCTTGGTTGGTGACTTGTGGGACCTCAAAAGCCTCCGTTGGAGGATCTGGGAAGGTGATGTCCTTCTCTGGGACCGGGTGATCATAAAGCGGCCGGGCCTTCATCTCTTTCCTTCAGAGGGAGGAAGGGAGGGGGAGAATGGAATTATAGGGGTTGTTTGCAGCTACACCTTCAGAAATGTATTGCCAGATGTCTAAGAATGACAACACAACTCTAGGCCCATTTCCTCAGAAGCAAGGGTGGGAAAGTCTGTCCATTGCTCCTTCCATCTTAAATTCACTTCTCCACATTTCCACATCAATTTGCTTTTTAAAAATAGTCTTCATAAAAATTCACCAGCATTTTAGTGCTAATTTCTCCTAACACACAACTTTTTGGATGCACATCTAATATGCACATTTGGCAAAGTAATTTCCCCCAATACAATGAATTTTTGTGTGCTACAGTCACGATACGTCCATTCATATGAACACGTTATCTCTGTATATGCATTTTTGCCAATACTACTAGGCTGGAGAACTGCACTGCGATATTTGGGAGAGCGTGACTTCTGACGAATGGCTGCATTTTGGTTTGTTTTTCATTTCTGGACAGCTGCAGTTCAGAAAGTTCAAGTTAGCTAGTTGCCTACATTGACCGAGAGTGGCTCTCTTTCACTCACCAGGGATGTTTGGTAGGATCTGCACTAAGGCAGAATCTATGTCCTCTTGGGCAAAGATGCTTAGGATTATGATTAAGACATGTATAGAACTGCCCTGTCCCATCCTGTCCCCCCTCATGTGCCTTTAGCTGGAATTCCTGCATTGCAGGGGATTGGGCTAAATCAGGGGTCGGAAATTTTTTTCAGCAGGGGCCCGGTCCACTGTCCCTCAGACCTTGTGGGGGGTCAGACTATATTTTTGGGGGGGAAATGAATGAGTGATGAAGAGCGGTGCGTGAAAGGGCTCTGGAGAGGGGCTGCTTAAAATGGTGGCCACTCAAGCTGCTGCTGGCACCAACAAAGCCCAGCCTCCTTCCTTCTCTAGGCAGGGCAGGGAGAAGCCAGGAGGAGGGAGGGAGGAGGCGCCACTGTGGTGTGTGAGGGAGAGGGGAGAATGGTGCAGCCCGAATGATCAGAATCAGATCCATGTAGCGATTCCCGGACTGTCCGTGGGCTGGATCCAGAAGGCAATTGGGCCGGATTCAGCCTTAGTTTGCTAGATGACCCTTTTGGGTACCTTCCAACTTTACAGTTCTTTGATTCTATTCTTAGCAGCCTGTTGTGATTTCTCCCCACTTACATGTAAGCTTTGACGTTGTTCACTATCCGCCCAACGGCTAAGACAGTGCCGTCGGGTTGTTCCAGAGGCTCATTGATCCCCTTGAGGAATACCTGAAATCAGAGAGAACGATGATTACCAAAGACCTGGTTCTGCTCTTAACACATGTTCACAATCATCAACCCTTCCCCTCACTTCTGCCCTAAATGTTACTTCTTAGCATCTTTGACTTCTCATAACTTCTTATTTCTTCCATTTATTATGTGTTCCCTTCTTACATCTCATCTGTAAGCTCCTTATGCAGCCACTGGTTTCTTTAGATGCCTCCCACTTTTCTTTCTTGCTAGAATTGTCTGCCTTGTGCCTTCAATATTTCACCTTTAAGAAACTCCCATCCATCTTGTACTCCCATCTTTTGAGTTTTTCTAGCTATGTTCCTTAAGTTTTCCCAGCAGTTCCTTAAGCTTTTTGAAACCAGCCTTTTTCAAGTCTAGAGTGCATGTCCAACCACACTCAGCTTTCCCTTGCCTCTGGGTCATGAAACCCAAGAGGACCTGATCATCATTTCCTCCCAAGGTGTACAGTACTTCCACTTTATTAATCAGTTCTTCCCTGTAGGTAAGGACCAGGTCCAAGATAGTCAATCCCCTTGTAGCTTCTTCTGGAAAAATGAAATTGTCAGCAAGGCAAGGGAGAAATTTGTTGGACCTTATATTCTTGGCAGAGTTTAACAGATATTGGGGTAGTTGAAGTTTCCTTTAACTACTATATCTCACCTTTTTGAATGTTTGGCAATCTGCTCCAGGAAGGCATCACCCAAGTCTTCAGTCTGGCTTGGCGGTCTATAGCTGACACCACTGTAAGGTCCTTGTTGCTTCCCTCTCCTACAATTTTTACCCATATGCCCTCAATCTGTTTTCCATGGTATTCCATGCTCCAGGTCATGAATTTCATCACAAGTGTACATATTCTTTATGTATAATGCTGCTACTCCCTACCTGCTTGGTCTATTCCTTTTGAACAGGTTATACCCCTCAATTTCTACATTCCAATTATTAGTTTCATCCCACCAGGTTTCAGTAGTGCCTATTAGGGTCATATTAGCCACTTTGCATCAAGAGTTCAAATTCATCTTGCTTGTTTCCCATACTCTGAGTATTAGTATAGAGACAACCGAAACCATGAGTCATTCCCTTCCTTCTTGCAGTTTCCTGCCCTTTATCAGGTTTCTGGGGCACCTGCTCAGTTTCCTATGCATCAATCAAGCTACTATCACCAGTACCAGTATTATCCTCTGTCATCTGTAATATTGTCTCCCTCCCCGTTAAGCTCTCCTGATCAGGTGGCATCCTCCAAATATTGTTGGGGATCAGCTCCCATCAGCCCCAGCCATCATGGCCAACTGCAACTAATGGAGGAGCAGAATGGGGGGGGGGATTCATGCTGTGAGCCCCTCCATGTTATGCTCAGGTTGTATATATTTGCAAATAAAACAATCTATCCTAAAGACACCACAGTCTCCACCGACCTTCCTTCCAAGGAGACAAAAGCTAGAGTGAGTGCTGGAACCCCTGGAAATTCTCACTGCTCAGAGACTGGGGTGCTATGTAACAAAATTGTTTGGTTTTTTAAAAAAGGTACCTTAAAGGGGGGAGGAGCCCGCAATCATTCCTGATGGAGGAGAGTTTCCTCCTATTCCTTCACTTTCTCATTTCCACCAATACAACAAAATTAATGTAGACAGGATCTCTAGCAAGCAGGGATAGAAACTGGGAGAGGAAAGGAGGAAGGAAGGGAAAGGATCCATCCATTCCAGACCCTTGATCATCTCAGTCACTGTCCCCTGCACATATTCCAGCAAGTCAACACCTTTCTTAATTAATTAGTTTCCATTCATTTAAAGTCACCACATGCTGTGTGAAAATTCCCCACCTTTCTATGTTCTGAAATTGTCGCCAATCTATTTGGTCAGCAGAAATAGGATTGCAGCTGCAGGCACTTTCAGGGCATATGACCCCAAAGGTCTTGGCACTGGCCTGGTGCCACTCATCTCCTTAGAGGTCCCAAAGAACGCCAATTCCACCTCGCCCACCATTTTGGATTTGCCGGCCTGAGCCTTACCTCCAAGCCTGTGTAATTCATTCCAGGGTAGCGGGGGATGAGAGTGCCTTTACGGATTATGGTGACATGCAGCTTGGTCCCCGCTGGGTCCTTCTTCCTAGGCTGTTCGGGAAAGAACGAAATGCTTAAGGTGAAATGGGAATGGAGAGAGAGCAAGCAAATGAGGCAGCAAACCAAGAGTTTCTCAACAGTCCAGATTACTCTGCGTTGACCCTGAGCAGCCATAACAGCAGGCACTGATAATTAAAGCCCATTGTCCTCTGGAGTGCCCTGTCTAGAAAGATCAATGCCATCAATCTTTCCCCTTTGGCATTTAAACATTTCGCAGCCCAGGAAGACCTGCCACCAACCTCTGTGGGAAAAGTAAATAATGTTTGGATCAGCAGAGAAAAGAGGCGAGGGCTGAGAACATGTTATACATTTAAAACACACTGTTTCTCCCAAAGGGTCCTGGGAACTGTAGCCTGCCTCTCACAGAGCTATGATTCCCAGTGCCACTACAATTCCTAGCACCAACACCGAACTGAGGGCTGTGAGGGGCTGCCCTTTCTTCCCAAACCCATAAGCAGACTTGCCACAAAATGGTGACCCCCTACAGATTTCTTCAATGTGAGTAAAGCAGCCATGCTTGGGCCGCCAGCAGCTTTGGATGACCATTTGGGATCATGAATAAATCAGCCGGAGAAACACAAAGAACCGCATGGAAAGCTAATCTTGGGGCCACTGGAGTCTGCAAATGGACTTTGGAGCAATCACACCACAAGACAGCTAATCATTATTACCTCATCAATACAAGCACTCTCCTTAAAAATCACTGCTCAAATGAGGGGAAATGGCGTATGGAATAAAGGTCAGGTTTTTAATGCAGAGAGGGAGGAAATTAACAGGCGTTACATTCTGCCCTGCGTGAAACCTTCACAAAAATGCAGAATTCCTCTCCCCCATACCCGCCCAGGATGCAGCGGCTCCTTCTGAAGCAGAGGAAGACAAGCCCATCTTGCCCAGAGCTGATGTTTTAGGTTTGTCCCCCTCCTCCTCCCTACAAGGACAGCAATTGAGTCTGGGGGAGAGGAAGAAGCTGACAGCCACTGCTATCCCCTGGACCAGATGTACAGTAAGTAGGCAGCAGGCAGGTGGGGGCTGGCTGAGGGCAGATGGGCAAGGCAGGGCCCCATCCTCCCCAATCGAGCAGTTCCAAAGGTCCCAGGTTCAGGGGTGCTGTGAGGGAAGGACTTTGGGGCCCATATGGATTTTCATCTGGAAGCACATAAAGCGGGAAAGAGTCCTAAACTTGCACTATATTCCACAATGGTTCCAGAAGGGGCTTCACTGTGTTCCGTTCCAGTTGTTTCACCTAAAAGAGGATACTGCATTACAGAGTTGGGAGAGGTTCAGGACAGTTCCAAGAAAGAGCTTCTTCCTAGAGTACAAACACAGAACTCCCTCCCAGAGGAGGCAGCAAGGGCAACCAACCTAGATGGCTTTAAAAGAGGGTTAGACAAGTTCATGGAGGATAAAGCTATTGTTGGCTGCTGGCCAACATGGCTCTGCTCTGCCCTCCACAGAAGGAGGCAGCAACACTTCTGAGTGCCAGTTGATGGAAGCCCCAGGAGGGAAGAGGGCTGCTCTTGTGACTGGGTCCTGCTTGCTAGATTCTCATAGTGGGCATGTGGCTGGTCCCTGTGAGAAGAGGGTGCTGGACTCAATGGGCCCTTGGCCTGAACCAGCAGGCTGATATGATGTTCTTATGCTTAGTTAGGGGAAAGTCATGAAAACAGAATATGATACGAAACGATACAATAATCTTTATTGTCATTGTCCCATACAGAACAACGAAATTGAAAAAATATACATCAGACATTCAAAAACCAACAATACAATATACTCCCACAGAGACTACCTTACACTACATTTAAAACCGAAATCACATTTGGATAGAAACTGTTTCTCAGGTGGCTAGTCCCAGTCTTTATAACCCTGTACCTTCTTCCAGAAGGGGATGTGGGTGGCGCTGTGGGTTACCGTAAACCACAGATCCTAGGACTTGCCGATCAGAAGGTCGGCGGTTCGAATCCCTGCGACGGGGTGAGCTCCTGTTGCTCGGTCCCTGCTCCTGCCAACCTAGCAGTTCGAAAGCACTTCAAAGTGAAAGTAAATAAATAGGTACCACCCCACAGGAAGGTAAACGGTGTTTCCGGGTGCTGCTCTGGTTCACCAGAAGCAGCTTAGTCATGCTGGCCACATGACCTGGAAGCTGTACACCGGCTCCCTCAGCCAATAAAGCGAGATGAGCGCCACAACCCCAGAGTCGGCCACAACTGGACCTAATGGTCAGGGGTCCCTTTACCTTTACCTTCTTCCAGAAGGCATAAGCTGAAAGAGATCATTTCCAGGGTGCACACTATCCTGCACTATCTCTGCAGCTTTCTTGTGACACCTGGAAGCATAGATTTGATCCAAGGTGGGAAGAGTGCACCCAATTATTCTGTCCGCAGTCTTTACAACCCTGGAAAGCATTGTTTTTCCCCTGACTGTAAACTGCCATGTGAATGCAGCCTGGCTCAGACCAACTTGATCTATGTTGCCTGGAAATGGCTCTCCAGGGTTTCAGACAAGAGGTCTCACTCCATCCTGCCTGGAGATGTCAGAGCTCAAACCCAGGCAAAGCAGATGATGGCCCTTCCCCTCTCTTAAAGGGACCCCTGGGCTCTGGCTTACCACATTTACTCAAGCACATGCTTCTGACTTCTCAGGCTTTGAAAACCTGAAACATTTTCCCATCACGGATTATTGCCTTTGCATAAAGATTTCCTGGGCCTGACCCCAGTGAACTTCAACAAAACGCTTTTTTGTGAGTGAGGCTGCTGCAGAATGTAGTGTGTAAGCCTGGAATTAGGAGGTTGCCAACAAAGGTCCGTATAGTTAAAGCTATGGTTTTCCCAGTAGTGATGTATGGAAGTGAGAGCTGGACCATAAAGAAGGCTGATCGCCAAAGAATGGATGCTTTTGAATTATGGTGCTGGAGGAGACTCTTGAGAGTCCCATGGACTGCAAGAAGATCAAACCTATCCATTGTGAAGGAAATCAGCCCTGAGTGCTCACTGGAAGGACAGATCCTGAAGCTGAGGCTCCAATACTTTGGCCACCTCATGAGAACAGAAGACTCCCTGGAAAAGACCCTGATGTTGGGAAAGATGGAGGGCACAAGGAGAAGGGGACGACAGAGGATGAGATGGTTGGACAATGTTCTCGAAGCTACCAGCATGAGTTTGACCAAACTGCAGGAGGCAGGGGAAGACAGGAGTGCCTGGCGTGCTCTGGTCCACGACGAGTCGGGCACGACTAAACAACTAAACAACAACAACAACAGGAGGTTGGATCCCAACATGCGGGGAAAGTAAAGAGGCCTCCTCTGGAGGTGAGAAGAGGACTGTCTCGGAAGACAGATGGTGCATTCGAAATAGTCCTCTGCGTCAGAAAAATTCCCAACAAATGGGAGCACAACAAATCAAGAAAGAGGCTAGGTGAGAACTCCCTGCAGCAACATCTTCTCTTCTCCATGCAGTAGAATGAGGGCTCATCCACACGTCCCTTATCCACAGTGGTGTGTGGATCCACAAGCAAAAGTGGGTGGAGCAACATATGCTAATATTCTCACACAGCCCTCCCTGTTCTCCATCTGGGCAAGGAAGAGACACTATCAGAGCTCGAGGCCAGGCAGAAATAGTCAAGGAGGGTGCAAAGCATAGAATGATAGAATCATAGACTCATAGAATCATAGAGTTGGAAGAGACCACAAGGGCCATCGAGTCCAACCCCCTGCCAAGCAGGAAACACCACCAGAGCACTCCTGACATATGGTTGTCAAGCCTCTGCTTAAAGACCTCCAAAGAAGGAGACTCCACCACACTCCTTGGCAGCAAATTCCACTGTCGAACAGCTCTTACTGTCAGGAAGTTCTTCCTAATGTTTAGGTGGAATCTTCTTTCTTGTAGTTTGGATCCATTGCTCCGTGTCCACTTCTCTGGAGCAGCAGAAAACAACCTTTCTCCCTCCTCTATGTGACATCCTTTTATATATTTGAACATGGCTATCATATCACCCCTTAACCTCCTCTTCTCCAGGCTAAATATACCCCGCTCCTTCAACCACTCCTCATAAGGCATCATTTCCAGGCCTTTGACCATTTTGGTTGCCCTCCTCTGGACATGTTCCAGTTTGTCAGTGTCCTTCTTGAACTGTGGTGCCCAGAACTGGACACAGTACTCCAGGTGATGTCTGACCAGAGCAGAATACAGTGGCACTATTACTTCCAGGTGAGAAACAGCAGGTGAGAGGCTGGAAACTTGGAGAGAGCCCTGAGAGCCACACAGACATGCCTAAAGGTAAAGGTAAAGGACCCCGACAGTTAAGTCTAGTCGCGAATGGTTTTTCCGGGTCATGTGGCCAGCATGACTAAGCCGCTTCTGGTGAAACCAGAGCAGTGCATGGAAACGCTGTTTACCTTCTTGCCAGAGCAGCACCTATTTATCTACTTGCATTTTGACGTGCTTTCGAACTGCTAGGTTGTCAGCAGCAGGGATGAGCAACGTGAGCTCACCCCGTAGTAGGGATTCGAACTGCTGAACTTCTGATTGGCAAGCCCGAGGCTCAGACCACAGCGCCACCCGCGTCCCAGTTTCCCCCTCTGTACAGTAAAGCGCTTGTTTATTCATGACAATCCATCTTTGAAGATGGATAGCAACCTATTAGGGCACATACAGGCCAGGCCTTTAGATTGCTTGCATAGATCATCCAAGCCTGGGGTGGGGACCTTCTCCACCTTCTTCGCCACATTCCTGCCTGGGCAACTGTCTGAGGGCCACAGGCCAGTCATGGATGAGGCCACAGGCAGAAGTGGGCACTGCAACTCATGCCACATTTAACTTGGCCTGGCAGGCAACTGTGTGCACACACTCCCACTCCCCTCTCTAACCTCCATCCAAAAAAGAAGAGGCATTAGCAGACATGTTCTAAAAAACGCTCAGGGAGGGGTGTGTGTGTGTGCAAAGCACAGTAATTGAGCTTTGGCCTGGGGAGAGCTCCAAGGGTCAGATAGAGGGGCCTGAAGGGTCACATTTGAGGCTCTGCACCCCAGTCTGCCTCCCCCAACCACCAAAGCATGTGGGCAGCTTCCCAGAGGAGGAGGCAGCTCTCCGAACAGAGGTGGGGAACCTGCAGCCTTCCAGACATGGCTTAACTTCAATTCCCATTGCCTCCAGTCAGCTTGGTTAATGGTCAGAGAGAATGGAACCCAGCAAGCAAACATGTGAGCAACCATCTATGTCTTCCACAATGGTCCAGGCCTATGGTGATGGCACAACTTGCCCTTTCTGAACCTTAAGTTAGGTGTGGGCTGAGAAGCCAATAGTACATATGCCCAAGGTTGGACAGCCAGGCAGATAACGGGAGCAGATTGTAGAATATGGCTTACCAGCACTAGGGCACAGTGGTAGTGGTGAAAGGGTTGCAGGTGCTTCACAGGGAGGCTGTATTTGGCCAAGATCTCTTTGGTGTCTTTGTCGGCCACGATCAGGGAAATGCCTGGGAAAGAAAGAAAAGGAGGCAGACTCATTAGCACATGTAATTAAAATCCCTCAGGGCCAATGTGCACCAAGCAGGAGGGGATTTTCAATTATTTTTATCAGAACAGTGAAGCAGAACACTGCATTGCATTGCTTTTGCATCTCACCTTCTCTCCAAAGAGCACATGGTTCTCCTCTTCCTCATTTAATCCCTACAACAACCCTGTGAGGTAGGTTAGGCTGGGAGAGGCAGTGACTGACTCCCAAGGTCACGCATGAGCTTCATGACAGAGTGAGGATTTGAACCCTGGATTCCCAGGTCCTAACCAGACTCTTAACCATCACACTGCACTGACTCCTTATAGGTTGACTGTAGGAAAGGTAGGAGGACAATTTATGCCATATCCTCACCATGCATTTAAAACTAATGAACCCCTTGCCCCAAGACTTTATTAAAATTATCTGTGGGATGCAGCTCAGTGGTGGAGTCCTTCCTTTGCATGGAAAGGGCCCCTGCTTCCATCTCTGGAATCACCAAGGTAGACTGTGAAGAGCCTCTCTCTGAAATCATGAAGCACTGCTGTCTTCCATAGAGGAAAATGCTGTCAGACAGACCCCTGGCCTGACATGGCACCCGCCAACTTCCTATGTTCCTATACCACCAGCATCCAAATTGAAAGCGCCCACATGGGATCTTCAACTTGATTAACTAATCTAATGTACATTCATAGCTTTTATCAAGGCTGATGAGTTTCTCAAGCAGATGAGGCAAAAATCAATGTTACCAATTAAGGGCAGTAGCTCACTTGAGCATTGCTCCTAATCAGATTTGGTATAGGAATCTCCTAATCACCATCACCATCATCTCATGTGAAGAATAGAGAAGGTTTTATTATTAATTTCCATTGTTTTATAGTTCACAAAACCTGACCCTGCGAGGTTGGACGAGGCTATTCCACAAACATCCTTGCAAAGAATGGGGGTAGATCTGCATCTTCAGCATTCAGAGATCCAACATATGCTATGAAAAAAAGCCTGGAAAGTTTTCCCAGGGAGGGGCAGTCACAGTCTCATAGCCTAAACTACCTCACAGGGTTGTTCTGAGGATACAGTGGAGAGGGAGACATGTATGCCACCTTGAGTTCCTTGGAGAAAAGATAGGATATAAATATTGTTACAAAAGTTGGGCACCATCCCCACTCACTATTGAGCAGTAGCAAGATCCCAGGGTGGGGGGCTGGGATGCCAGGCACTCATATGTGGTCTGTGTTGCTCTGGAGAATTGAGATACGGTGAAGACTGCCATAGTTTTAAGGAATATGGTTTAGTCATCTATTCATACCTTCTGTCTGCATGGAGGGAGTCCGGATCTTACAGAAGGGTCATTTCCAGAGGGACTTGTTCCCCACAGCAGTGCAGCCCTGTAGTCCAAGGCCTCTCTCCTAGCCTCCCTTCAGCCAGCCTGCCCAAGATGGAGCCCAGTCTTTCTTCTCCCCTTTCTTCCTCCCAGCACACCTTGCTCTAAAGACTCTCTCTTCCTGTCACTTCTAACCCACACCCCATCACCATGGCAACCTCTTTCTGTCCAGGCCCAAGATTCCTCTTAGATGGGCCATCAACACCTTTTGTCTGGTCAGTGCCTCTATCCCAGGTGAGGCCCTGGCTTGGAAAGGAAACTGAGTCTGTATTTTTCCACTGGCCTCCAATCTGTCATGGACCAGGAGTCAGCTTCACCTGCTGAGCAGCAGCCTGAAGGAGCAGAAGGTGAAGTGACTCTACCTGCTGATGATCAGCCTTCTTGCTCCTGATGAGAACCAGCTGGCTCCAGCTTTCTTAAGCAGGATTTCCAACCTCAGTCAGTTGCTGGAAACAACATTCTTCGTCCTGAGCAGACCTTGCAGCTTCTTGCTACCTTGGACCCTCAGCTTTCTTGACCCCCGAATCGTCTGACTATGTGAACCGAGATAGTCCTGACCTTAGGACTGGACTGGACCTTGTATACAGCCTCTGCCTCCAGGCAAGTACCCCCTTGAGACTCAACTGGCTGGCTGGCTTCTCCTTCCACTAAGCTCTGCCATGGCTGGCAGCACAGAACTATGACACAATCTCCCTTTCAGTACTCCATATAATCAAAATCCTACCTTTTATTAATTTCTAGGGTTTAGTGGGAGGGGTGTCTCCCCTAATCTAAAATGAATGAATGGATGAATGTTGAACTTAGTGGTCCTTGAGGCTTCTTGCACCCAGGATGCTGCTATGACAGCTTTCTCCTAGGCATCCAAGCAGTGCAAGGGAGAAATGGGGTGGGGGAGAGAGAACTGGCTGGTGCCCCCACTCCTATTCCTGTTTCACCACCAGATGAAATTGGGAGAAGGGGGAGGTGAGAAGATTTTCACCTGAAGAAGTGTCTCCACCTCCATCGTTCCGCCCGGACACTGAGGTCTAGTGCCAAGGTTCCCTCACTACGAGAAACCAAGTTACAGGTGGCACCCACCCTGTGGAACACCCTCCCACCAGATGTCAAAGAGAAAAATAACTACCAAACTTTTAGAAGACATCTGAAGGCAGTCCTGTTTAGGGAAGCTTTTAATGTTTAATAGGTTATTTTTAATGTTCTTTTGGAAGCCACCCAGAGTGGCTGTGGAAACCCAGCCAGATGGGCGAGGTATAAATTAATTATTATTATTATTATTATTATTATTATTATTATTATTATTATTATTATTATTATTATTCTAGGTGTTCAAAGTGATGAAGGACTAAGGTGTGAGGGTGGGCAATGGGAGGCCGTTCACTTAATTCTTTTCATGAGCACACAACAAGGCTTGCTGCAAAATATGGCAAAAAGAGTGTGTAAATTGAGGCGAGTCATTTGTTTACACAACCCTGCTCTGATTTGCAACCCTCGCCTCCCACAAAATGTTGGCATTACTTTCCCACATTTCTAAACTGAAATCAACAAGCATCAAGGCAAAAGGCTCATGTGATTAAAAATAGCCCTCTTCCACTGGCATGTTATTCTTTGCGTTACTTGTGAAAATGCCCTAAAATCCCCAGGGGCACCCAGTTGTCACTGCTGCTGTCCTTGGTGCTGAACTGTAGCCTATTGCTCTTTGGCAGTGCTGTAAATGTTGGTGCCTTGCTGCTTAAGATACACATAGCTCATCAGTACAGCAAAGTGTGGCCCTATTGCAATTAGATCGACTGACCCCACCATGAAACCTTATCTGTTTTCTCCTCCATCTACCCCACAATTCACACTTTTTGTTGTTGGGGGAAGGAGGGGAACCTTGACAATGTGCTAATCTTGCTCTGCCAAAGCAGAACATGAAATCCACAAACAGAGAAGGAACCTTCTAAATAAAGGGCACATAGAATAGAAATAACCAATGCTGACCACCAAAAATAGAACAACAGGAGAATAAGCAGGCTATAGGGATCCGGGTGGCGCTGTGGGTTAAACCACAGAGCCTAGGACTTGCCAATCAGAAGGTTGGCAGTTCGAATCCCCGCAACGGGGTGCGCTCCCATTGCTCGGTCCCTGCTCCTGCCAACCTAGCAGTTCGAAAGCATGTCAAAATGCAAGTAGATAAATAAGTACCGCTCCAGCGGGAAGGTAAACGGTGCGCTCTGGTTCACCAGAAGTGGCTTAGTCATGCTGGCCACATGACCCGGAAGCTGTATGCCAGCTCCCTCAGCCAATAAAGCGAGATGAGCGCCACAACCCCAGAGTTGGCCACGACTGGACCTAATGGTCAAGAACAGAGCCAGCCTGGCTAGGAGCCATCAACAGACCTCTCCCCAGGAATGTGTCTAATCCTCTTTTAAAGTCATCCATAGGTGGCCAACCCTGCCTCCTCTGGGAGCCAGTTCCATGGTTTAAGAAAAGTTATCTCTTTTATCTGTCCTGAATTTTCCAACATACAGCCTCCTTGGCTGTCCATGAGTTCTAGAGATAGGAGAGAGGGACAACTTTTCTCTATCCACTTTCTCCATGCTCTGGATTTTAAAAAATAATAATTTTATAAACCTCTATCATGTTGCCTCTTATTCGCCTTTTCTCTGAACTAAAAAGTCCCAAACTCTGCAACCCATTTTTTTCATAGGGGAGTCACTCCATCCCCTTGGTTGCCCTATTCTGAAAGTTCTCCAATTCTGCAGTATTCTTTTTAGGTGAGGCAACCAAAACTGTACACAGTAATCCAAAATCACAGGTTATCCCAATTTTTGTGTGGTTTTTTTTGGGGGGGAGGGGCAAGAACAGGAAGTGAAATTTGGGGAGATTCTGATTTATTTATTTTTTAGGGAGGAAGAGGAGCTTGCTGCGTTGGGGCAGCAACTTCCTGTCTGTTTTAAATGACAATTTAGAAGTCACCGGCTCTGCTGTTGGTCTGAAGCTGTTGCTCTGGTGCCTCCCTCAATATGGTCTCCATGAGGCAAACATGTCTCATCCCCATCCCTCTTCATTATCTCTTGTACCTCAAGTCACTCTGCTCGCAAAAGGCTTGACAAAAGAAGATTCCAGCTGCAGGTCCTTCTTCAATAACAGCAGCTTGCTTTCGGTGTGACCCCATCAGTGAAGGGAGGGTGCGGGGGAATCACCAAAGCAACAACACCTGAATAGACCTCTGATCAGCCGCGATGAGCTGCCAACAAACCTGCCCACCACACTCTCCCCCCTCTCTTTCACATCACTCCCTCCTCTGTTCTTCTCATCTTGATGCACAGCAGACTCAAGCTGCTCCCTGACTTCAGCCACACTCCAGAAAATTGCGGGGATGTTGGCTGCCCACTATGGTTATTACACTTGTGTCAAAGGGCACGGGGCGGGGGATTATTGTGACTCTGCTGGGCCACTCATCCACTCTTTCCCTTGGCCCAGGGACAGAGCCTCTCTGTACCGCAGAATAATTCCACTTCTGCTTTGCCAAGGTCGCCTTTGCAAAAGAATACAATGAATCCCACACAGCCTGCATTGCTGTAAAGGCCCAATCAAGCAAATGAGGCAGCCACCTCAGCCTACTGATTTCAGGCATCATAAAAGGTCACCCAATGGCTTTTAAATTCATCATAATTGCTGCTGCTTTTCCAGCTACAGAGGGGGTGGGAGGTGCTTGTGGAATTTTCTGCATCAGGCGGCAAAAGTCACTTGACTAGCCTTGGATGCTGTGTGTCAGGGGTCACTAGTGCGCTCCCCAGGACCTCCCAGGGCACCTGCTGCAAATAGTCTACATAAATATCCCCCATGCACAAGAGATGTTTGCTCTTCAAGCTCTTGGTCTTGTTGGCAGAGGATCAGCCTCTCCTGTATTGAACACCCCGGCCCCACTTAAACACCCCCTGGATGCCAAGATTGCACACCCATCATCCCATCCATTCTGGACAGAGAAGAGGTGCAAAATGCTTCTTTATATGAGCAAGAAGAGAGCAGGAGCACAGCACATAGGTGCCTTCCTCCCACTGACAGGCAAGCATGCTCACACTGTTTCACAGTCCTGTCCCCCTTTCCTGTGCTTTTAGATGCTTGCAGGCATTCGGTGTAATGCTGTGTCCATGTGGCAGACATGTTTTTGACTGGTGCCCAGAGCACACTCTCAAGATTACAAATGTGGCAACTGGCCCCAAAACATTGGTGGCTCCTGGGGTGGGTGGGTGGGCTCACCATTTGCACCTCTGCCTCAGAGAGCAAAAGGCTTTCAGGTTACCCTGAAAGAGAAACAAGCCTTTGGGGAGTTTGTTTGTTTTGAGATGGCTTGGTTTAGGGCAGGCATGGCCAAACTTGGCCCTCCAGATGTTTTGGGACTACAACTCCCATCATCCCTAGCTAGCAGGACCAGTGGTCAGGGATGATGGGAATTGTACAGTGGTACCTTGGGTTACAGATGCTTCAGGTTACAGACTCCGCTAACCCAGAAATAGTACCTCGGGTTAAGAAGTTTGCTTCAGGATGAGAACAGAAATCGTGCTCTGGTGGTGCGGCGGCAGCAGGAGGCTCCATTAGCTAAAGTGGTACCTCAGGTTAAGAACAGTTTCATGTTAAGAACTGACCTCCAGAACAAATGAAGTTCTTAACCTGAGGTACCACTGTAGTCCCAAAACATCTGGAGGGCCAAGTTTGGCCATGCCTGGTTTAGGGCTAAACTGAAATCTCTCTCTCTCTCTCTCTCTCTCTCTCTCTCTCTCTCTCTCTCTCTCTCTCTCTCTCTCTCTCTCTCTCACACACACACACACACACACACACCTTCACCAGGGGCTTGCTATTTTCAGAGAAGAGGGTGAGCCACTGCTAGGATTTCCACATACACCTCAAGTAAGTCATCCCCTTTGTTACAAATACTGTACTCTCTCTTGTTAGGAAGAAATTTCTGAATGTAAAAGCAGGTAGGCTCTCCTTCCTTGGAGGTTTCTAAGTAGAGGCTGGATGGCCATCTGTCAGGGATTATTTAGCTGTGATTCCTGCATTGCATGGAGTTAGGCTAGATGACCCTCAGGGTCCCTTCCAACTCTGTAGATTCTGTGGTTCTAAGTATAAGCCTCTTGCTAAAACACTCACCAACAAGAGCAAGGTTCCAATAGTAGTGCTGTCCATATAAGCCCAGGTTACTCGCAAATCATCAGTCTAGGTCCAAAACATGATCCACCGGCAAAGTCCAGCAACAGTCCACAGCTAATAGTTCAGACAAGTTGCACCATCTTGGTCCAGAACGCCCAACAAGACTGACAGCACCATCTACAGTACTTCAATTAATGCACTCCTTCAGTTTGGTCATAGACTGACTGGTTACCTGGCTACATGATGGAGTCATCAAGTGCCCTTCATCACACAGTCAGTTCCAACCAACATTGTTTCGCCCTTTAAAAGCATCGTCTGAATCAGTGCTCAATCAATGGACTGAACTGACTTACTTATGCCAGTGGACAGATGGAGACTGAGGCTGCAAGACAAAAAGTATGCACACAGCCAGCTTCTCCCCCCCCCATCCATATGCATACATACATACATACATACATACATACATACATATATATATGGTAAAGGTACCCCTGCCCGTACGGGCCAGTCTTGACAGACTCTAGGGTTGCGTGCTCATCTCACTCTATAGGCCGGGAGCCAGCGCTGTCCGCAGACACTTCTGGGTCATGTGGCTAGCGTGACAAGCTGCATCTGGCGAGCCAGCGCAGCACACGGAACGTTGTTTACCTTCCTGCTGGTAAGCGGTCCCTATTTATCTACTTGCACCCGGGGGTGCTTTTGAACTGCTAGGTTGGCAGGCGCTGGGACCGAACGACGGGAGCGCACCCCGCCACGGGGATTTGAACCGCCAACCATGCGATTGGCAAGTCCTAGGCACTGAGGTTTTACCCACAGCGCCACCCGCGCCCTATATATATATATAAATAAAATCCGGCTTGTGTAAATGAACTGCTCATCTGAATTTGATTTGCACCATTTAAGGGTCTGACCCTGAAAGAATACAGACTCTTGTCTCTCTCAATCGTTCCAGGCTAGGTTAGGTAGAGGAGTACATCAAGCGCTGCTTTATTTCACTTAAGCAACAGCTGTAATGGAATTACGAGGAGTGGGTTGTCTGGCTGCCACTGGCTTTGTTTCGCCAGAGTCTGGCATTAATCTAATTGCGGGCGCTAATGCCATTAGCATTGCTACAATTACCCACATAACATTGCTCAGCTTGGAACGATCAAGATAAAGTCACCAGGGCACATGGCCACTGCCTTGGAAAAATGTAAAAATTATCAACAATCATTTCCCCATCAGATAGATAATTGAGCTGGGAGATGACTGTGTCTGTCTTCCTCTCTGTGTGTGAGTGTGTGTAGGTGTGTGCAATTCTGTGTCAGCTGAAGGATTCAATACTCAAAAGATCTCCACTTTCCTTTTTGAAAAAGCAGGGTTTTAGCCCTATGGGACTCCAGTACCCATCATCCATAACCACTAGTCATGGTAGCTGGGGGCCAGCGGGAGTCTGGCAATATCTGGAAGGTCACAGACTCTCCATCCCCACATGCTCATTTTTGTCAAACAAGCTCAGCTGGCTTTTAAGGTGCCACATTTTCACCCGTGCTTACAGCCAGAGTGCCTCTAGCACAATGCTCATGCCGCCATCTTTCTCCAGTGTAAAACAACAACATTTGATACCAGGGAAATCCCAGAAGCTGGTGTTAATAGGAAGTGGGGCCTGTAGAGACTGAAGGTGAGGCTTCTGCGTTCAGTGCAATTCTTACTGTAGTGTCTACAGAGAATTGAGTTTGCATTCAACAACACACTTTGAATAGAAACTGCTTCCTTCTAAGAGTGAGTGCTTTTTGCACCTGTTAATTTGTTTTGCTCTTGAGAAAGGAAGAAATGGGACACAGACACCATATTTTTTCTGGAGAGATTGCTTTCTGTCTGAACCTCTGCTTGGGTAATATTGACAATGTCATCGTACTGAATGTCTTTTCTCAGAGCCTATGGATACCCTTTTATTGTTCGCTGTTTTTATTTCAAAATTTGTAATAAGAGAGATTGCAAAAAAAGTGGAACCTTTTCTTTCTTTCCAAAGTAACTCAGAATCATAGACTCCACCCACTGCAATGCAGGCACCAGAGCTGATTTGTGCCTGGTGGTTGGGAAGTGCTGGGCAAGGGGCTTTGCAGACCCAGCCAATGTGTCGCGCCTGCAAAGCCCCTTTCAGCCCTGCCTTTGCCTGGCTTCATATACCTGGCTTGGCTGAAATGGCCTCATGGACCAAACTGGGGAGGCCTGAGGGGCTGAACAGCCTGTGGGCCAGAGGTCTGTTGCCTCTGCTCTGGTGTGTGCTGCTAGGAGCAGCAGGGTGTGTTTTGGCATGCAACAGCTTTTCTGTTAGCCATGCACAGCCCTGTGTGGTAGAATATGCATCAACGTCCACATTGATAGAAGATCAATGATGAATCAGCAGTAAAAAGTGTGGGATGTGAAACACAAGAGCAGTCAAGTACAACATTCCTAGAGTGAACATGTTTACACATGGGGAGGAATGTTTGTCCAGCCAGCAGGTAAACTTTCTGTTTTCTTCTGGGCTGGGACAGACTTCCTCTGCATGTGACTAGAGGTGGGCATGGCCTCACCTGTGCAGGTAATGACAAAAGTACAGGGCAGGGCAGCCATCTCTCTCTTTTTGACTACATGCATCAAAGAAGCAACATCTGCTTAGCCAAAGATGCCCTCTTGGCTTCCAGCCAAGAGAGGACAAAGGGACTGTCTCCTTATGAGATAGTTTCCAGGTGCATGTTACTTTTCTAAGCTAAGTCTGCCTTCTGGGATCTGATTGTGAACAGAATGATATGTGAGTAAACCTTTTTATACATTTGTAGAAGACTGTGTCGTGTCTTATCTTTTATGAGCGAATAGAGGGAAAATACCAGAACAGTTATTATAGAGGCTTTAGCAAGCCTGAGCAAACGCATCCGCTGCAAGTTTAAAAAGGGGGAATGTTACTCTGCTAAATTGTAGCAGAGGGCCTAATTGTAGCCTGGGCCTAAGGTACCACGTTAGAGGGCCTCCCACCCCCAAGAGGAGAGTGCCTCGTGGCCCTTTCCTGCACTGCACACCTTCTTCTCCTGCCTTCTCCTTGTTCATTTCCACAGTCACTGTCTCCTCCCAGATCGGTCTGTGGGTTGGCTGGGCAGCCACGTGAGTCACGCCCCGGGCTGGCTGCTTGCTGTCTTCATCCGAGGTGGTTTTTCTAGGAGAAACAGAAGAGAAGGAGTCATGACTTCAAAGCTGGGTTTGTTCACTTATTGCATTGACCACCTTTTTTCTCAAAGGAGCTTGATGTGGTGTGCATGGATCTGCCCCGCCCCACAGGCAATCCTGTGAGGTAGGTGAGATTGAGAGAAGGTAGTGGATGACTCAAGGTCACCCATTGAGCACTATTCAAAGCCTCATCTGCAAGGTCATAGTCCAAGACTCTACCCATTACACCACACTGGCCCCAACAACTGGGTGGCTGATGCTAAGCAAACCATCACAGATCAAGGTGGACTTTGGCTTTCAGAGAAAGAATGCTGTGCAGTGGCCCCAAGACTGCATTACAGATAAGTATACAGTGGTACCTCAGGTTATATATGCTTCAGGTTACAGACTCTGCTAACCCAGAAATAGTGCTTCAGGTTACAAACTTTGCTTCAGGATGAGAACAGAAATCGTGCTCCGGCGGCACAGTGGCAGCAGGAGGTCCCATTAGCTAAAGTGGTGCTTCAGGTTAAGAACAGTTTCAGGTTAAGAACAGACCTCCGGAACGAATTAAGTACTTAACCCGAGGTACCACTGTATTCCCAGGTTCAGACCTTCACTCTGAGCTGCAGGCCTCCATCTGCAAAGTGCTCTGTTGTCAGGACTGAAAGCGGGGCTGCCTTTGGTTCACGCATTTCAAGCTGTAAGACTAGCATTGACTACAACTTTATATGCTTTCAAACACCTTCCACTAGTCATGGCACAAATCTAGGTACCACACTGGATCTTATACAACCCATTGCAAAGCGGCAACATAATCCTTTTAATCACAAATACCAGGCCACTAAATCTGGGGGGCCTTGGAACAGCAAACAGAGGCTCTTTTCTGACTCAGGACGCATAAGCCTTCTTAATGAAATCAGAACTGAAAGGGTGTTTGAAAGTCTGCTTTATTCGCTTCCTCCTGCCATGCACTCTCCGGAGGGCCTGGCTTGATAATCCATTTCGTTGCTACGTGACCAAACTGGCCAGCCTGGGAACTGGGACAAGGTCTTAAAGGTCATATATGCCAAGAGGGTCACCTCTCAACCATAGATTCCTTCCAGCCATCCAGACAAATTCACCCTCACCTTCGTAATGACACCAACGTACCCTCCCACATTTCTCTGATGAAAATAGGGATGGCCCAATCCATAATGATAATTTTACTATTTATACATCTTACTGGGGTTGCCCCAGCTACTCTGAGCGGCTTCCAGCATATATAAAAACATAATAAAACATTAAACATTTTTTTAAAAAACTTTCGTATACAGGATTGCCTTCAGATGGCTCAGGGGTTGGATAACTCCATACCCTCCAATGTTTCTCCAATGAAAATAGGGACATCCTAAGGAAAAGTGGGACACTCCAGGATCAAATCAGATCGGCTTCTCTAAATTAGGCTTCTCTAAATTAGGGACACCCCTGGAAAATAGGGACACTGGGAGGGTCTGCACCAAACTGGAAGGGGTAGCTAATGTCACAGAAGACAGAATCGAGATTCAATATGATCTTAACAGACTGGAGAACTGGGCCCAATGTAACAACATGAATTTCAACAGGGACAAATTTCAGGTTCTACACTTATGCAGGAAAAGCAAGTTACACCAGTGTAAGATGGAGGACACCTGGCTTGTCAGCAGTGGCGTAGCGTGGGGGTTCAGGGGGGGCCAGCCGTACCGGGTGCAACATCGGGGGGGGGGCGCTCGCACTCGCAGCTCTCTGGCCCTACTAAAATCCATGGGTTAGGGGGCGCAAATTACTTGCCTTGCCCCGGGTGCTGACAACCCACGCTATGCCACTGCTTGTCAGTAGTACATGTGCAGAGGATCTAGAGTCAGTGTGATGCAGCAAAGGTTCGATGGCCATCTGTCATGGATTCTTTAGTTGAGATTCTTCCTTTGCAGGATGTTGGACTAGATGATTCCATGATTCTATGCCTATTGGCTTCCTCCTCTTAGTCTCAGTGCTTAGAGCTCAGCAAGGAGGGAGAGGAGGGGGACTAAACTAGGCTGAGTTTGCTCTGTCCATGTACTGTTGGCCTCCTTGCCTTGCTCCCTAGCACTCCCACTTAGTACCAGCCACCTCTGCTCATGGTTCAACTCTGGCTTCCCACAAACAGCTAAGTAGCAGGCGGCTCTGGGGTTTCCAGGGAAACCAGATTGAAACTGGAGAGCAGCCACATTTTCAAGTGTCAAGGCTAAAGACTTGCCTGGTGCATGGAAGCTGCTCTAAACTTGAAGAAAAGGCCAAATGAGAATGAGAGAAAGAGGAAATGTGACTTATTTAAGCTGTGTGTGTGTGTGTGTGTGTGTGTGTGTGTGATATTTTTTAAAGGGAAAACTACCTTCTCACAAAAGCTACCTGCCATCCTGAACACAGTTATAAGTAGCAAGCCCAATTCAATATGACGGGGCTTCTTTCTGAAAAAAACATGTAAAACTGGAAACAGGAAAACTGGCCGGAACAGTTGGAGAATTTGACACACACAAACATGAGAGAGAGAGAGAGAGAGAGAGAGAGAGAGAGAGAGAGAGAGAGAGAGAGAGAGAGAGAGAGAGAGAGAACATAGCAAAATGACCCCTCCCCAAGTAAGCTTCAAAGCATTTTACAAAAGCCATTTCTGCCACATTGTCGAAATGCACAAATAATTATAAATACACCTTAGTTAAAACCACCACCAAGAAAACAATCCTGTTCTATGACGTGGCATGTTCCTTCTCTATCTTACAATGCCATCACTGCTAGTATGTTCATAATGGGGAATCTATCACTCTGTCCCTTCTGGGAAACAGACATGTTTTACCTGCTTTCAGAGGCTTCCCGTGACCGCGTTTTAATTTTGGGCTTGTATTGATCCAGCTAATCAACACCATTATTTACACTTCCCTCTTGCCGCAGTGTTCCTTGGAAACAGCCGTCATTACCAAGGTCTTTGCTATCTATTTATATGAGCACCTATTATCACACACCAAAGAACTAATTCCCTGAAGGAATGATGAAGAGGGGAAGAAGGTACTTGGGGAGAGAGAGGCGGGGAAGGGAGAGGAAGGGTTAAGAACCCCCATCAAGGAGCATTCACAGACGGCACCATGAGCAGGAACCAGAGTGCTAATTAGCAAGTTCTCAGCATTTATATAGCGTTCCATAATTATCCGTTTATGCTGTTTATTCTGTGCAAAATCTAAGGCAATCTCTTTCTTCTTCTTTTTTAAAAAGTGGCAAATACTGCCAGAGCAGATGAGAAATTATAAGAACATAGGAAGAGCCCTGCTGGATCAGGCCGATGGCCCAGCTAGTTCGGCATCCTGTTGCGCGGCGAGTCCCGTCCCCCTGCCCCCCGTGGAAATAAAGATACATAACACAATTATTAAGGTTAATGGGCTAAATAAGGCCACAACTTTATTGGTTACAGGTGATGAGCGGTATTGGCTTAGGCATTGGTCCTAACCGACTATATCCAGTTCAGCCTGTCCGCTTGAAGTCCGGGAAGGGTTAACCACCAGTAGGGGGAGTCCTGCTGATGCACATCAACTAGGAACTCCCCCGGGGTCACCAATAGGGGGCATGCCTTAGGCCCTCACCTCCCTAGGCTTCGGACAGGGCCATGCCCCCCAGAATCCTTTACGGACTACCCTTCAATATGTGGGGCAGGTGATGGCGCTTCCTCCCCTCTTCCATCTACAAAACAATACCAATACCAGTGTCTAATCGCCAATACCAAGAAAGTTGTGACGATTTGCTACGAGGTAGGCGAAAACCAAGTGGCTGGTGCCAATTTGCCAAGTGGGAAAACTTCCGACCAGGCCCCTTAACAGCGACCAACCAAGGTCAAAGACGAAAACCTTAAAGGGCAGGAGTGTGGGAAGCAGGAACAGCTGGTAGGCAGGAAAAGAGGGAGATCCCCGGCCACGCCTGCATTAAATAGGGCAGGCCACGCCCCCAGAGCCAGCCGATTGGCTGGCCAGGGGGAGACGCAGCTGGGGATTCCCCCAATCGCATGGGGGCGTGAAGCCCGCAACCCCTCCTCCTCTGCAGGGTGGAAGTGGCTTTCTCACAGTGGCCAGCCAGCTGGACCAAAAGGAAGTCAGCAAGCAGGATCTGAGCACAAGAGCAAAATTCCTTTCCTGTGGTTCCCAGCAGCTGGGATTCAGAAACATGACTGCCTCCAGCTGGGGAGAGAGAGCAGAGCCACCATGGCCAGCAGCCATTGATAGCCCTTGGCTGCATGAAATTATATATCCATGAATTTTAGCTTTCCTTGAAGCAGTGCAGAGAAAGAAGTCCAATACAGAAAGGTCATGCTGTACCCCACCCACCACAAGCACGGAATGAACCAGACTCCCATAATTCCTAGGGGTGTGTCTGATTGGTTTTGCACTGAACTGCTAAATTAGTGGGGTGCGCACCTGGGAATATATTGAACCTGCCCTGCATAGGGTGTGGCTCCGGTCCTGCCTCCTGAGCCTGAGAGCCTGAGTCTAGGAACCAGGGAAGAATTGGTACAGTTCACTGTTTTAATGCCAACGTACTTAATTTTCATTTCCCAAACCAACAGCTGAATTGAAATGCAGCCGATTGGTTGGACTTAAATTCATGTGTTTTCTATCTGCTGATCAAATGAAGGCCTTGGCATTTTCACCCCCTTCTGAATCTCAAGCAAAGACCACAGTGGATGTAACCATTTCTTCTTCTTTTTTCAAAAATTTTTATTCATTTTATAACACAAATAAAAACAAACAAACAGAAAAGGCAAACAATACAAACAAATTCCTGTCATATCCTTATTTTTCTAAACATTGGTAAGTGGGCTTCCCAAAGTCCCACCTATCTGATTTTCATTTTACTTCATCTTTAGCAGTTTACATATACCATAATTTCTAACCATCTCCCCCCCTTACTTTAACCATAAAAAACTTCATATTTTATCACTTATAAAATACACTATCTTCTACTTCTAACCCTACCACCTATATCCACTTCCAAAGCTATTCTAAGATTTAAATATTAACATATTTTTTCAAATATTCCTTAAACTTCTTCCAATCTTCTTCTATCATCTTCTCTCTGGTCTCGGAGTCTCCCGGTCAGTTCGGCAAGTTCCATATAGTCCATCATCTTCATCTGCCATTCTTCGATAGTTGGTAAATCTTGTTTCTTCCAATTCTTCGCTAGCAATATTCTCGCAGCTGTTGTGGCATAAAGGTAACCATTTCTTGAAAGGGTTGCAAGACGGCAAACACACACACACACACACACACACACACACACAGACACAACCCCAACCCCTTCAGAGTCAGAAGCTCTTTCTGAGCCCCTCCAGACAAAGCGAGAAGGACTCATCTGGCAGCCTTGGAGCTGGGCTGCCTTCGACACCAGATGGATGAGTGGCTTTGCCCCTTGTCCCTGGGATGTTCCTGTGCATCTCCCCAGCTGTTGCTCTGGGCTACTCTGCCTTTAAAATCCCCCCCCCCACCAAGCTCCCCTCTCCTCCAAGCAATGAAAAATTAATGACCATTTCTTCACAAGCCATTTGATATCGCCCATCGCTGGGGAGGCCATCTTAATGGAGTCACAGTCCCCCACAATGTGTTAATGGGATGCCTGCTTTAGGGGGGAAATGCTGCCCTGCAACCACCCTGGGTCCCCCCCCTCCTCCTCCTCGTTTTTTTCCCAACCGCTTTCGCCTCTTAAGTGTAGCTGCTGGCATTTCATCCAGTAATTGGTCCTCTCTTAGCTTAGGCGGATATCTGGGCCTCTAGGAAAATTGCACGCTGCCTGATCACATGACCCTTTTAATCTCGCTCCCCTCCCCTCCCACTCTCCATCCCCAAAAGATCTGGTTGGACCACCAAGGCATCAATAATGGATGAAAGGATGCACTTCCCCCCTCCGCTTTTCATGGCAAGGGGGGGGGGCAGGTAGAGACAGCTCAGCAGACAGACAGACAGACAGAGCTCTCACTGTAGAGATCCTAGAAGCCAAACAGCACACAGAAATCTTTACACACCCACACACCCCACCTTGGGTGAGCTGGAGGCAAAGATCAATAGGGGCTGCTCAGAAATTCTGCTCTCTGCATACTCACACCCAAATCAAAGGAGCAGTCTTGATGCGAAGACCCAGAAGGAGCCAAAGGCTTCGGGCACATTGACTTGGCTTTTCTGATCACTGGCCTCGCCATGCAGGGAAGAAACTTGTCTTTTTGTTTTTAATCAGCTGCTCAGGAGAGCACTACATTTGGCCACAGATGCCGGCAGACCCACAAAGCCAAATCATGGTCTGCCTGACCCATTGGCTCACAGAGAACCATTGGCGTGTGTGTTGGGGGGGAGAGATGCCATTGCAAGGGGGCAGAGCGCAGCACTTCAAGGTTGGGGGACGTTTTTCAGCCTGAGGGCCCCCTTCCCTTCTGTGGTCACGTGCCACTGATGGGCGGAGCAACACACACATCTGTGAAATAAGCTAGGGGCTGTTCGCGTACTCACACCTTCTCCATCCTCTGCCCAGGAAGGTCCTGATCCCTAGCCTTGGTCCCTTGGTCCCTCTTTCAGACTCTACCGTCTCACACGATCAATGCATCAAATGAGCAAGTCTGCTTTAGCAAAGTTCACAGCATTGGTTCAAAAATCCCCAAGAAGGATTTCCATAATTGGCAGGTGAACTGAACGTGAATTAAGTTCGTTTGGTGACAGAACTTCCTGCAATTTCTACTTCATCTTCAAGTTCGTTCTCTTACGTTTTAAAAAAACTCTTCAGATTCTTTGGGCCTTTAAGCTTAAAAAACATAATTGCTAGGGAAACAAACTACAGTGGTACCTCAGGTTAAGAACTTAATTCGTTCTGGAGGTCCATTCTTAACCTGAAACTGTTCTTAACCTGAAGCACCACTTTAGCTAATGGGGCCTCTCGAGGTACTATTTCTGGGTTAGCGGAGTCTGTAACCTGAAGCGTATGTAACCCGAGGTACCACTATAACCATGTCACATCCCACTGATTTGATGTTTTCTTTGCCTCCACTTGGTTATTTTATACTTTGGCACAGCAGCTTGTAACATTCTGAATCCTTAAAACAAAACTTTTTTTTTTACTGAGGATCATTTGGATTACCTTGAAGTGAACTGTGGGCACTGGACATGAACCGAACTAGTTTGGTTTGGAAAGGGACAACTGTGAACTGGAAACTGTCCTTTTGGGAGCATCTTGAACTCAAATTTATTCCTTTTTAAAAATGAACTTTCCAGCTCTGCACAGTCCCAAGCTGGAAGGGAAAAGAAGAGGGGAAACCCACAGCTGGGAAACGGTAGTTGACGTTATCCAGGAAGAGGCGAGCATTAAGCTCGTGGCATTCCAACGCAACTAGCGGAGGGAATCCAGCCTCTGGTAATGAGCTCCACAGGGGCTTTCTGCGCTGATCATAACGTGCTTAGAGTCCCAATTAAGACTGAAGGGGAACGTGGTGTGTGTTCCTGGGCAAATGGGGAGGAGAGACTGAGGTGGGTGCTCAGTCCCACAGACCCACAACAGGCCAACCTAAGAAACAATGGAACTGGCGGAAGGATGGAGGTATTGATGGCTACTAGCCTTGATGGCTATGCTCTGCCTCTATGGCTGGAAGCTGTAATGTTTCTGACTATGACAAGGCTATATATTGTCTCCCTGCTTACTTAACTTATATGCAGAATTCATCATGCGAAAGGCTGGGCTGGATGAATCCCAAGCCGGAATTAAGATTGACGGAAGAAATATCAACAACCTCAGATATGCAGATGACACAACCTTGATGGCAGAAAGTGAGGAGGAATTAAAGAACCTTTTAATGAGGGTGAAAGAGGAGAGTGCAAAATATGGTCTGAAGCTCAGCATCAAAAAAAGGAAGATCATGGCCACTGGGCCCAGCACCTCCTGGCAAATAGAAGGGAAAGAAATGGAGGCAGTGAGAGATTTTACTTTCTTGGCCTCCATGATCACTGCAGATGGTGACAGCAGTCACGAAATTAAAAGACGCCTGGGAGAAAGGTGATGGCAAACCTAGACAGTATCTTAAAAAGCAGAGACATCATCTTGCCAACAAAGGTCCGTATAGTTAAAGCTATGGTTTTCCCAGTAGTGATGTATGGAAGTGAGAGCTGGACCATAAAGAAGGCTAATCACCGAAGAATGGATGCTTTTGAATTATGGTGCTGGAGGAGACTCTGGAGAGTCCCATGGACTGCAAGAAGATCAAACCTCTCCATTCTGAAGGAAATCAGCCCTGAGTGCTCACTGGAAGGACAGATCGTGAAGCTGAGGCTCCAATACTTTGGCCACCTCATGAGAAGAGAAGATTCCCTGGAAAAGACCCTGATGTTGGGAAAGATGGAGGGCACAAGGAGAAGGGGATGACAGAGGACGAGATGGTGGGACAGTGTTCTTGAAGCTACCAGCATGAGTTTGACCAAACTGCAGGAGGAAGTGGAAGACAGGAGTGCCTGGCTGGTCTGGTCCAGGGGGTCACGAAGAGTCGGACACGACTAAACGACTAAACAACAACCACAACAACCAGTTGCTAGGAACGGCAGGAGGGCAGAGTTTCTCTGGCAAGCTATTGGGAAAGCAGGATGCTGGACTAGGTGGGCCCCCTGTGACCTGATCCAGCAGTCTCCCCTGCTCTTTATATGGGAGAGTGCTCTTTGTGGCTGGGTCCTGCTTGCAGGTTTCCCGTTGAGGTATCTGCCTGGCCACAGGGAGAACAGGATGCCGAACTAGATGTCCCCACTGGTGACTGAAATAATACAGTGTCTGTGACTTCTAGAGAGGTGAAGCTAGCATCAAACTCAGCTCCTGCAACTGCAACCAGAGCTAGGTACAGAAGGGTATGGATAGTGTTGTAAACAAAAATCTGCCCTTTTCCCCTTATGGGGTATCCAAGAGCCCATATAGAGTCCTTACATAGGTTCCCTATTGGTAGTAGAAAATAACAGAGGCCAACCAGAGAATATTGAGAAGCAAAGCAGCTAGTAAGCTTCATCTTTATTGATCTGTTGCAACAGGGTCCCCACTCACCACACGCAGGAGGGAGGAGGAGCCAAGAACAATGGCGCGAAAGGCCTTATATAGATAGACATTTTAAATTCCCTGCCCTCGAGCTCAAGACCACCCCTCCATACATCATACCTACATCACAGAAGGGGTGTAACCTAAGACCACCTCCCAGATACATCATACCTACATCACAGAAAAGGCGGTCTACTAACAGGTTACCTGTTTAATGGTCACTTGATTGGATTGCCTGGGGAGCCTGGCCAGTCTTTTGTAATGATAAATACTTAGTTCCGGAGCCAAGTCACAGGCTCACACCCTATTCTTAAATGTGCTCTTAAGACAGGATTTGTGAAGGAAAAGGCAATGGGGAGGCTTTTCCATTTTCCTTTGACCTTGTAGAGAAAACATTTGCTCAGTTCGGGAATCAAAATGGTTTCAGGTCGGTCTTCCTGTGCTGATCTATGTACGTGCTTGGTTGGTACACTTATGAACATTTAACATATATCTAAGACCTCAAAATTCCTATCACAATAGGTAGAAGTGGGCAGTGCCCACCCAGGGGCAGCTGTGGGCAGGAGTCCTGCATTGCAGAGAGTGAACTAGATGACCCTTGGCTGTCCCTTCTAACTCTACAATTCCACAATTCCATGAAGACATGCACTTCCTCATCCTTCCCATTTTTACTCTGCACATCATTTGGCATGGGTCAGTACTGAACCAAAGAGATCTCCTTCGGTTCTGCATTGCTTCCAAGGCAAATGCAAATCCCTTCCAAAGCCACATATTCTTCCTGAACTGGTCTAGTCCATTTGGCCACTCAGCAGTCTCTTGCCTCGTTCTGCTGTGCGGGTCAAGTGAGGCACAGAGGAAAAAGAAGAAGAAGAGTTTGGATTTGATATCCCACCCTAAGGAGTCTCAAAGCGGCTAACATTCTCCTTTCCCTTCCTTCCCCACAACAAACACTCTGTGAGGTGAGTGGGGCTGAGAGACTTCAGAGAAGTGTGACTGGCCCTAGGTCACCCAGCAGCTGCATGTGGAGGAGCGGAGACGCGAACCCGGTTCACCAGATTACGAGTCCACTGCTCTTAACCACTACACCACACTGGCTACCCCACTCTCTGCAGGAGCCCAGCATATTAAGCTGAGAAATTGGCATGCCAAGTTTGTTGTTGTTATTTGTGATATTTATTCACCCCCTTTTCCAAAAAGGTGAACTCAGAGAAACTTGCAAAAGCAAGTGTGAAAATAAGAGAAATCACAAAGAGGGCTGCTCCTTGATGGAAGTCGAACAGAGCCTGTACTTGCTACAAGTCTTTTAAAGAAAAAGCTTCAATGCATTTTAGTGCTGTTGATTTAACCATAATGCAGTTACTGGGTGATGTACAAATGGATATGATGAGTGAGCAGATTATCCTTAAAAGGTTCTTAATGGTTGAGGCAAAGGCACTGACATGGGAAAAAGGACGGAAAGCTAGAGCAGGCTGCCAGAGTCTGACCTGGTCCAGGCTTAGGTTGAATTCAGAGGGATGAAGCAAAGTGGATATGATCCGCCTGCAAGATACCAAGATTATCCATGTCTTTCTGCAGACGGGCGGGGGTGGGGGTGGAGAGAGAGCTTATGAATTTTATTGAGCAATAAATGTTTAATAGCTGTGTGATTTGCATGACAGGATAAGTAGAAAGTATGGATGAGAAATCCAATCTATTGGTGTCGTTTAAGCACATCATTACTCCACCAGTATGAGCAGTTTCTGCTTGTATTAACACACACTTCAGCACTGAGTAATAATGTTCACAGTGGGTGACAGATGCTGTGGAATGACAATACCCAGGGCTCCTGGATCAAGTGGGTTGAAACTCTTGGGAGGGATTGATGTCCAAGCAACATCATTGGGAATAGGAGGAGAGGAATACCGGTTGAAAACTAGGTGCTGGAAAAGGCAGGAAGGGAGTGTCCTGTTTGCTGGTTTCCCACGAGCATCTTGTTGGCCATTGTAAGAAGAGGGTGCTGGACTATAGGGGCCATTGGCCGGATCCAACAGGCTCTTCTTGTGGGATGTAAGAATCAGGTGCAGTCAAACACAACATGGCTAGAGTAGACATGAAGGTTATCTCAGTCCTCCAGCCAGAAATTCCTGCTTTCTAGGACTGAGACGAAACTTCCTATAGGCAACTTGAGATGGACATGGCCTCTCAAGAAGTAGAAAGAACCAAGAACCACAGGCTGGCGACCATCTTGTCTCTATTGATGCCATCTTAACAACAGCACTACTAAGATGCACCCTTGGCTCCGGGCCGAGAGAAGAGAAGGGGGGGCTTCTCCCATAAGGAGATAGTCACTACATTTAAACTATGTTCTAACCTTTTAAGTCTGCCTTCTGGGAACCTTGGTGTGAACAGATGATTACTTGTGAGTAAACGTTTTATACTTTACAGAAGACTGCGTAGAGTCTCATTTTAGGAGGGATGAAAATACCAGGAAATATTTACAGAGACTCTAACGAGTCTGAGCAAGCTATCTGCTGTGCATGTGTTTAAAAGGGGAATGTTAACTCTGCTGATTTTGTTGAACTTGTACAGACAAGTTGGGATAGGATATCTTGGACAATATACTCCCCCCCCCCCCGCATCCCTAAACATCCCCACATTTCTTAGGTTCTTAATACTGTTATAAGACATCCCAATCTCTGAGCGGTGTGAGATTCCAGGAGGTTCCAGTCACTTATCCTTGGAATGAGGGGCTGTGGAGACTGTGTTGTCTATATGTGTAAATAAATCATATGTCCTGAACAAACTGAGTCTAAGATGGAGGGGTTCACACCTCCAAAAGGTGGTATTGGGCATAGGGAGGGGGAAAGAGTGATTTTCTCAGTGGGGAAGGGACAGGATAATTTCCAAGTCTGACTGCAAATGAAGCCCATGGAGTGGAAGTCAGGAGCTCTTAATTTGCTGAAAACACTAAGCGCAGCGACATGGCTGCAGTAGCTCTTCACAGACTGGAAGCAAGCAGACTTTGACCCAAACAAGAAACTCACTTCAGTCTCTTAGCAGAACCCAGATGCACATGGCAGCAAATCACCTGTGGGTCACTGAGCTAGACAAGTGCTTTCTCCTGGCAGCCACAACAAGTCCAAACCTCTCTAGCTCTCCTGCCACAGTGACCTACTTTTGCCTGCCACTTCGCGGCTGGATATTGAACGGCGCATTTTGACGTCACGCAGCTACACATGCATGACTGAGCAAGGAGTAGCATTCGGTTAGCATCAAACTGCACTCCAGAGAGATACTGAGACAGACAGACAAACAGCAAGTATGTTTTCTGTGTCTCAAGACTTGAAATCTTCTTGTGGTGGAAGGAAAAAGTAAAATGATGCATTTTGCTTTTTATTTTATTTTTAAAGCAAAAATAAAAACCCAAGTGATTTAATCCATACTTGAAACTGTGGCTCCGTGGTTAGAGCACCTGCTTTGCATGCTGAATATCCCAAATTCAATTTCCAGTATCTCCAGGTCGGGCTGGGAGCCTGTCTCATTTGGAACCCTGGATAATTGTTGCCAGTCAGTGTAGAAAATACTGAACTAGATGGACCAATGGTTTGGCTCAGTGCCAAGCAGTTTCCTGTGCTGAAGACTTCTGACAGGATAATAAATCTTTTGAGGAAATGAAGGTGGGGTTAGACGCATCACTACAGTGGTACCTCGGGTTAAGAACTTAATTCGTTTTGGAGGTCTGTTCTTAACCTGAAGCACCACTTTAGCTAATGGGGCTTCCTGCTGCCGCTGCTGCGCGAATTCTGTTCTCATCCTGAAGCAAAGTTCTTAAACTGAGGTACTATTTCTGGGTTAGCAGAGTCTGTAATCTGAAGTGTCTGTAACCCAAGGTACCACTGTGCTGGGTGCCTCATCAGAACTTTCTGACATTCGTTTGACAGAGTTGTTTGACAGTGGAACGGATACCCTTGGAAGTTGGAGGTTTTTAAGCAGAGATGGCCACCGTCAGAGATGCTTTAGCTGTGATTTGTGCATTGCAGGAGATGGACTAGATGATCCTAGTATTGCAGAACTCTACAATTCTATGATTCATCAAGCACGCCAAGGTTGAAGCCATCAAAAGAAGGCTGCCTTTGTGTGAATAATGAATGCCTTCCGAGACCAGCAGAACCTCTGAGCAGAAAAGCAACCCAGCTGCTGCGTAAATTTGAACCCTATTCTTCTGCAGCAGATTTTGAGACGCTCCTGGCGTTTCAAAAGCTCATTGTTCCCCAGATGCCCCAATTCCTCACAAACTCTGCTCCTCACTTCCAGGAGCACAACGGATGGCCATGACAAATGGGAGATTTCATGGCAATCTGGCTCCTCAAGGAGAGAGAGGAAAACAATCATTAAGGGGTCCTTGAATTTCTTTCATCTGCTCTGAAGTGGCTGAACTAAAGTATTAGAACAAGGTCTGGAGGGGGACCTTTCATTTGCCCCTCCCCACCTCGGTCTTGCATGCCTCACCTCCAGGAGGAAGCAAGGGGGGTCTTGCTATTCCATTCTCACTGATCAGTTGCACTGACATCAACATTTCTCCATGTCCTTGCAACATGCACAAGCAGCATTCGATGGCTGCATATCTAAGCAATAGAAATCGTTCGTATGGAAATCAAGATGTGTAAGATGGTGTAAAAAAAAACGGGAAACGCACTCAGGGTGGTACATTTTGAGATGACAAAGGCTCTCTCAGCTGCAAGCTTTGTTAGAAAGGATGTCAGGGAATTTAGGAGTAGAAATTGCCGACACGCTCTTATTCATCTCACGTCTGGAGTGGAAATCAATTCAGCGAATACGATTGGTATTTACTGTTGTTGTGGTTGTCAGTCTGCAAATGGCAAACAATGGATTATGGCCACGTCCCCTACATTGGCATCCCATTTCCTTTGCACTGTAATGAAAGGGGTAGGATAAAATAATGGCAACATCATAATTACTTAAACAAGTTGCATAGTTTTGCCCCAACGGACAGCAAGATGAATAAAGTACTTTTCGGCGGACGATGAATGGCATTGGAACAAAAACAGGGCTGCAGTGCAGAATGGAAAGCAATGATAGAGAGCAATGCCTCCTTACACCCCTAATTGTTTTGACCAGTGACCAGAGAGCAGGACCTTTGAAGTGGAGCTCTTGGAGTGGGCACAGCAGACAACAAGAGGCTGCCCTTTAGATAACTTTAGTCCCAAGCCATTAAGGGCTTTAAAGATCAGTACCAGCATTTTCGCAAGGGACGCGGGTGGCGCTGTGGGTAAAACCTCAGTGCCTAGGACTTGCCGATCGTATGGTCGGCGGTTCGAATCCCCGCGGCGGGGTGAGCTCCTGTTGCTCGGTCCCAGCTCCTGCCCACCTAGCAGTTCGAAAGCACATCAAAGTGCAAGTAGATAAATAGGGACCGCTTTATAGCGGGAAGGTAAACGGCGTTTCCGTGTGCTGCGCTGGTGCAGGCTCGCCAGAGCAGCTTCGTCATGCTGGCCACATGACCCGGAAGTGTCTTCGGACGGCGCCGGCTCCCGGCCTCTTAAGCGAGATGAGCGCACAACCCTAGAGTTGGTCACGACTGGCCCGTACAGGCAGGGGTACCTTTACCTTTACCTTTACCAGCATTTTCAGCTGGGCCCAGAAGCCAATATAAATGGTGTAGAATTGGTGTTACATGTCCTGATTCCTCCCCCCCATTTTGTAAACCACTTTGAGGTTGGTTGGTTTTGTTATAAGAATTTTATGGTCATATATAAAAAATTTAAATGTTCATAACTGTATATATACCACATGTCCGAAACTCCACAGATTAGGTCCTGAACAAATTGACCTCAAATATTTCTCTGCAAGGTCAAAGTGGGAAACCTCCCCTTGTCTCTTTCCTCACAAATCCTGTCTTAAGGGCACATTCAAGATATGAACAGGGTGTGAGCCTATGACCTGTGACCTAGATTCAGGAATTAAGTTGTTATAATAACAAAAGAGTGACCGAAGCCCAGATAATGCAATCAGGTAACTTGCCAGACAGGAGATAAACAACGCAATCAGATTTCTGTTGTAGACCGCCTTTTCTGTGATGTAGGTATGATGTTTCTGGGGGGCGGTCTTGGACTCCAGGGTGGGCAATTTAAAATGTCTATATAAGGGCTTGCGCACATGGCTCTGGGTCTCCTCCCCTCTCCTGCATGTGGGGGAGCACCCTGTTGCAACTGTTAATAAAGATCAGGCTTCCTAGCTGCCTTGCTTCTCAATATTCTCTGGTTGGCCTCTGTTATTTTCTCCTACCAATAGGGAACCTACGTAAGGACTCTATAGGGGCTCTTGAGTACCCCATAAGGGAAAAAGAGTAGTTTCCGCCCCTTATATCAGTTTTAAAACAAACAAGCAGTATATAAATTTTATGAAATAAAATAAATAAATAAATAATAAACACCAGGGTGGCCACATTCTGCCCCATTTGAAGATTTCAAACCATCTTCAGAGGCAGCTGCACACAAAGAGCATTACAGAAATCCTGCTTGGAGAACAATATTATATAAATATAGTAAATAAATATTTTAATGGCAAAGAAGAAGAGTTTGGATTTGATATCCTGCTTTATCACTCCCCTTCAGGAGTCTCAAAGCGGCTAACCTTCTCCTTTCCCTTCCTCCCCCACAACAAACACTCTGTGAGGGGAGTGGGGCTGAGAGACTTCAGAGAAGTGTGACTGGCCCAAGGTCACCCAGCAGCTGCATGTGGAGGAGCGGGGAAGCGAACCCGGTTCACCAGATTACGAGACTACTGCTCTTAACCACTACACCACACCCAATGCATCATGTTCCCCACTCTTTATATGTGTATTCCCCCTTTCTTATGTCACCCAAGCAGACACTGACCACGCCTACACCTGATTAGACAGGTTCAGCAAGGCATGTTTTCACTCCAGGCCCTGTGTCGGAAGTGATGGTGCACTGTAACCCCACAGAGCTGTAAAGGGGGAGTTCCTGCCCCCCACAGTTCCTTGCACACTCCCCAACTTGCGTTCCTCAACTAATAATTACCCTCCTCCACTGGCTACTACAAACATTTTGATAGGATGTCATTAGGGCATTCCTCAGACGCTGCAGTCCCCCAGACCCGGCAAAAGGAACAGAACTCATTTCTCATCTCAGCGAGCCATGAACAGATGCACAGAGCTGGCTTTTACAACCCACCAAATGCTGTTGAGACCGCTTGCATCAGCGATGAATAAAATTAGAGAGGAGCAGGAATTAAAAGGGACATAATGTAATTGAAAACCAGGAGCCTGTGGGGGACAATATGTGGGCTTCAATTGTTACGGCTTTCACTTCTTCAGCACTTCCATGGGGGGCAGGAGGGGAGGAATGCATTGGATTGACCCTGACATCTCTTTCGCATCACCTCTGAAAGTCCTAAAAGAGTGGCTGGACCAGTGTCCATGCTCAGAAATTTAGCTTTGACAAATTAAGCCCTTGCCCAAGGCTAGAGAGGGACGCGGGTGGCTCTGTGGGTTAAACCACAGAGCCTAGGACTTGCCGATCAGAAGGTCAGTGGTTCAAATCCCTGCAACGGGGTGAGCTCCCATTGTTCGGTCCCTGCTCCTGCCAACCTAGCAGTTCAAAAGGACGTCAAAGTGCAAGTAGATAAATAGGTACCACTCAGGCGGGAAGGTAAACGGTGTTTCTGTGCGCTGTTCTGGTTCGCCAGAAGCAGCTTAGTCATGCTGGCCACATGACCCGGAAGCTGTACGCCAGCTCCCTCGGCCATTAAAGCGAGATGAGCGCTGCAACCCAGAGTCGGCCACGACTGGACCTAATGGTCAGGGGTTTGTTTACCTTTTTAAAGCTAGAGACACCACAGCAGTAAGAGCCATCCTGAGAAATTGCCCTGAAAATGTTACCTCTGTGCACACATATTCACATGTTTATGTGTCTTTTTGTTTGATAGTAGAACAATTGGAGAATTCTGATCCAAACAGAAACAGGAGTGGAAATTGCCCATGTTCATTGATAACGTCCCATGCTTGAAACAGAAATCAATCCAGCTGCTACTGTTCAATATTCACTGTTGCTGTCGCTTTCAGTTCACAAATGGTACATAATTGATTACACCCACACCCACACACACCATTTGCACTGGGTTTCCTTTGCAGTGAAATTAATGGGGTGGAATAATATAACTCCTGACATAACATACATAATCTTGCCACAGTGGACAGCAAGACCAAGTGTTTGGCAGAAGGCAGATTGCAGCAGAATGGAAACAGTGCTGTATGAATATATGATGAATTAAAAAAACTATTTAAACTTAACATCAAAAAAAGACTGGAGATTTTCCTTCTAGGAATGTTACCAACAGAAATAAAGCAAAACACAAGACCACTGTTTATGTACTCAATCATGGCTGCAAGAATACTCATAGCCAGAAGTTGGAAATGTGAAACAATACCAACAATAATAGATTGGCAAACACTCATGGTAGAGTATTTTCACTTAGCAAAGCTGACTGGAAAAGTTAGGGGAGCCCTAAATCAAAAAGTATGGGACGCAGGTGGCGCTGTGGGTTAAAGCCTCAGCGCCTAGGACTTGCCGATCGAAAGGTCGGCAGTTCGAATCCCTGCGGCGGGGTGCGCTCCCGCTGCTCGGTCCCAGCGCCTGCCAACCTAGCAGTTCGAAAGCACCTCCGGGTGCAAGTAGATAAATAGGGACCGCTTACCAGCGGGAAGGTAAACGGCGTTTCCGTGTGCGGCTCTGGCTCGCCAGATGCAGCTTTGTCACGCTGGCCACATGACCCGGAAGTGTCTCCGGACAGCGCTGGCCCCTGGCCTCTTGAGTGAGATGGGCGCACAACCCCAGAGTCTGTCAAGACTGGCCCGTACGGGCAGGGGTACCTTTACCTTTACCTTTTAAATCAAAAAGTATATAGAGAATGGATATTATTCAAGGAGTATATAAGATCACACTGTAAAAATGAAACGATCCTGGCAGAATTGAATGATACTTGTGTATAATAAATAATTGGAATAATAGCTTAGAAGAATATGCAGAAAAAGCTATAAAATAAACTGTGCGATAAAATCAAGATATTAGGAAAAAGTACAACAAGAATGATTGGAAGTTTTTGTTCTAGAAGACTTTATTGGTCAAGATATGATAATACAACCAATATTCTTTTATTTTAATGTTAATTCTTCTTTGCTTTTAATTTTTATTCTTGTTATTCCTTTTTCATTTTCGTGTCAAATTCTGTTGTAACTATTTGTAATGTATTTGTATGCTAGTATTTTAAATCAATCGCTGAAGAATGGATGCTTTTGAATTATGGTGCTGGAGGAGACTCTTGAGAGTCCCATGGACTGCAAGAAGATCAAACGTATCCATTCTTATGGAAATCAGCCTTGAGTGCTCACTGGAAGGACAGATCATGAAGCTGAGGCTCCAATACTTTGGCCACCTCATGAGAAGAGAAGACTCCCTGGAAAAGACCCTGATGTTGGGAAAGATGGAGGGCACAAGGAGAAGGGGACAACAGAGGACGAGATGGTTGGACAGTCTGACCAAACTGCAGGAGGCAGTGGAAGACAGGAATGCCTGGCATGCTCTGGTCCATGGGGTCACAAAGAGTCGGACACGACTAAACGACTAAACAACAACAACAAATACAAGATGGGTGACACCTGGCTTGAGAGCAGTACATGTGAAAAGGATCTAGGAGTCTTGGTTGACCACAAACTTGACATGAGCCAACAGTGTGACGTGGCAGCTAAAAAAGCCAATGCAATTCTGGGCTGCATCAATAGGAGTATAGCATCTAGATCAAGGGAAGTAATAGTGCCACTGTATTCTGCTCTGGTCAGACCTCACCTGGAGTACTGTGTCCAGTTCTGGGCACCACAGTTCAAGAAGGACACTGACAAACTGGAACGTGTCCAGAGGAGGGCAACCAAAATGGTCAAAGGCCTGGAAACGATGCCTTATGAAGGAACGGCTAAGGGAGCTGGGCATGTTTAGCCTGGAGAAGAGGAGGTTAAGGGGTGATATGATAGCCATGTTCAAATATATAAAAGGATGTCACATAGAGGAGGGAGAAAGGTTGTTTTCTGCTGCTCCAGAGAAGCGGACACGGAGCAATGGATCCAAACTACAAGAAAGAAGATTCCACCTAAACATTAGGAAGAACTTCCTGACAGTAAGAGCTGTTTGACAGTGGAATTTGCTGCCAAGGAGTGTGGCTTGACAACCATATGTCAGGATTGCTCTGATGGTGTTTCCTGCTTGGCAGGGGGTTGGACTCGATGGCCCTTGTGGTCTCTTCCAACTCTATGATTCTAACAATTTTAAATCAATAAAGATATATTTTAAAAATTAAAAAAAAGGAAACAGTGCTGTATGCAACAAATACCAGACGGAATGTAAAATCAGAAGAGCCTGCTGAATCAGGCCAGTGCCCCACCTAGGGCTGCATCCTGTTCTCACAGTGGCCAACCAGATGCCCATTATGGGAAACCTGCAAGCAGGACCTCAGCACAAAAGCCCTCCCTGCCTCCTGTGGGAGTGAGTTCCATAGTTCAACTCTATGCTGTGTGAAGAAGGACTTCTTTTTATCTGTCTTGAATCTTCCGACATTCAGCTTCATGGGATACCCAGATTTCCTAGTGTAATGGGGGGGGGGCGGACTTTTCTCTGTCCACTTTCTCCACATCAGGCATAATCTTATAAATATCTATCATGTTGCCTCTTCCTTGCCTTTCTCTAAACAAAACAGCCCCAAATGCTGCAACCTTCTTTCACAGAGTCGTCACTCCAGCCCTGGATCATTTTGTCTGCTCTTTTCTGAACTTTCTCCAACTCTACAATATGCTTTTTGATATTCGAATGGTTTCTATTGGCTCTTTAATTGCGCTCATCTGCTGTGTCCATTCCTTTAACATTAAGGTTTTGTTTTTGTTTTTTGAACAAATGCTTTTAAGGATTCACAGTTAGTGTTTTACTGGGGGTTCCCAACCCCAATAAAGGTGGTATTTGTTTTGTTTGTTTTAAAAAAACCAAACACCTCACATTTCAAAAGGAGCTATTTCGATACAAGGGGGAAAGTGCCATTCATGTGCAAATTAGCCTTTGATTGACAACGTGCCCAAGCCTCCCTCTCATTTGTATCTTTTGCTAATTCACATTGCATAATGGATGCAGCTTTCCCTCTGCCTAGCAACAGCCTCATTAGGAGCTCCTCTTAGGCCAAGGTCTGCCTGGATCTCAAAACTGCCCACCTCTCTTTATGCCACTCTCAGAAATCAAGGCGGCATTCCTGCAAACAATGGCCTATATATCTTTCTGCCTCAGTTCTCCTCACCATGGCTACTCAGACACCTGGTGCACGTGGCAGGTCTAATTTGTGAGATGTGCAAATATCGTCCACCCACAATTGCTCCTGTTTGTCAGTTTGTCAATATTGGTCAAAAACTGCCATTGTTATTGCCAATATGCCAATTTAGGAACCGAATGGACTTGATCTCCTGGCCATCCATTGGACTTTAAATTCTCTTGATATGTTCTGTTTGCATGATACGTTGGTCTATGGAATTACACTTTGTGAGGTATTATATGTTGAATTGTGTTTGAAATAGAAGTTACATAGTCAAAAACAGCCTGTTACATTGTGTGTGTTGTAACCAGGATTGTGTTTACGTAACCTAAGGTTTAGTAGTGTTTTGCGTGTCATAGCATCAGAACACCAAAAGGGTCTGCTGGATCAGGCCATTCCATTGATCTGGTACAGCAGGACTTTAACCATCTGACTTCCTAACCAGGGTATTGTGGGGGGGGGTTGGGGGGGCAGTCTAGATGATGCTCTGGGTCCTTTCCAATCTTTGTGGGTCCTATACACTGTGAGGATTAGAATCTGAAGTAGGATTCTACTGCTAAACCGGTTGGGCAAGTCTCTTTGTAGGCCAATGACCATAGGTGGTCCTCATCAGTTAAGTGTCCTCCTCAGCACCTCAAAAGAAGGAGCCAGGCTGCAAGAGCTGCAACTAAGTGATGGGGCCCTCCAGGCTAATGATGGGCCTTTCCTCCACCTAGCTGCTAGGTAGGAGAATGAAAGCCAGTGTGGTGTGTGAGGGCTGAGCTGGAAGCCAGACAAGGAGAAGCTGCAACTAATGGAGAAGCAAGATCTATTGGGGTGTTAATGCTGTGGTCCCTTCACCTTATGCTTGGGTTGTATAGATGTGTGAAATAATAATAATAATAATAATAATAATAATAATAATAATAATAATAATTTATATATACCCTGCCCATCTGGCTGGATTTCCCCAGCCACTCTGGGCAGCTTCCAACAGAATATTAAAATACAATAGTCTAAAACCATGTACTAAACACAGTCTAAAAAGTTAAAGCTATGGTTTTCCCTGTCGTGATGTATGGAAGTGAGAGCTGGACCATAAAGAAGACTGATCACCAAAGAATTGATGCTTTTGAATTATGGTGCTGGAGGAGACTCTTGAGAGTCCCATGGACTGCAAGAAGATCAAACCTATCCATTCTGAAGGAAATCAGCCCTGAGTGCTCACTGGAAAGACAGATCCTGAAGCTGAGGCTCCAATAGTTTGGCTACCTCATGAGAAGAGAAGACTCCCTGGAAAAGACCCTGATGTTGGGAAAGATTGAGGGCACAAGGAGAAGGGGACAACAGAGGATGAGATGGTTGAACAGTGTTCTCGAAGCTACCAGCATGAGTTTGACCAAACTGCGGGAGGCAGGGGAAGACAGGAGTGCCTGGTGTGCTCTGGTCCATGTGGTCATGAAGAGTGGTACCTTGGGTTACAGACGCTTCAGGTTACAGACTCTGCTAACCCAGAAATAGTACCTTGGGTTAAGAACTTTGCTTCAGGATGAGAACAGAAATCGTGCTCCGGCAGTGCAGTGGCAGCAGGAGGCCCCATTAGCTAAAGTGGTGCTTCAGGTTAAGAACAGTTTCAGGTTAAGAATGAACCTCTGAGGTGGTACTTGACCCCAGTCAAGCTTGCAAAAATTTATCATTTGCCCAATAATAAATGTTGGAAATGCAAAGAAAATGAAGGTACATTCTTTCACCTTTGGTGGACGTGCCCAAGGATTAAGGCTTTCTGGGAAATGATTTATGATGAAATGGAAAAGGTATTTAAATATACCTTCCTGAAGAAACTAGAGGCCTTTCTCCTGGGCATGGTCGGCCAATTGGTGTCAAAGAAGGATAGAACTTTCTTTATGTATGCTACAACAGCAGCAAGAATACTCATTGCAAAGTATTGGAAGACACAGGATTTACCCACTCTGGAAGAATGGCAGACGAAGGTGATGGACTATATGGGATTGGCAGAAATGACTGGCAAGGTCCGAGACCAGGGAGAAGAGTTGGCGGAAGAAGATTGGAAGAAATTTAAAGACTATCTACGGAAATATTGCAAAATTAATGAATGTTAGAATGATGTCGGATAGAAATTAAGTGGTTTCCAGCTGTAATGCTTTAAGAGAATATGGAAAAAAAAGATTTAGAAATAGGTTAAAATTTATTAATAAGGATTTGCTGAACTAATAATTTGAATTGGAATACAAAAAAGGGAGGTATGAGGATGTCTGGGAAATAAGTTAATGAAAAATAAGTAATGGAAACTTTATGTGTTTTTTAATGATTTTTATTTTTGTATTTTTGTTATTATTTTTGTATTTTTACTTTTTGATTTTTATTGTATTATTATTGAAAACCTTAATAAATATTCTTGGAAAAAAAAGAAAAGAATGGACCCCTGGAACGAATTAAGTACTTAACCCGAGGTACCACTGTATCCTAAATACACCACATTCTGACCTTCATTCCAAGGATACCGAACCCTGCATAAGTGCTGGAACCACTGGAATTGCTCACCACTCAGAGGTTGGGGTGCATGAAACACTGGTGTTAGAGGTGGGATCGCATTTCCCGTGGGAGGAAATGTGAGCCCCTATATCCTCTGAGAAATCCATCCAACCCGAAGAGACTCCACTGTCCTTCATTCCAAACTGAACTCTGGGCAAGCGCAGGAACCCGTAGACTCTCTCCCCACTTGGAGATTGGGGTGGCATGTAACACAGGCATGCCTTGTAGCCACATGAGGGATCTTGGTTTGGTGCGGAAGACGCTGGACTAGATCAGCCTCTTGCGGATTCTGATCTAACAGCGCTGACCTCTTAAGTCCACGGCAGGCAGCAGCCTGAATCACAGCAATTTCATCTCACTTTCATCTGGGTCTTTGGCACAGCAAATGCACGGACAGCTCCTCCTAGACTGTCTGTGTTGTTGAAGCTTGGAGAGGGGAGGGTCAATAATGGGGGGAAGGGGGGAAGAGAATGAGCTCTGAAGCATTCTTGGTTTTAATCTCACACATTGTTGCTTTCTCGCTGCTTTGAATGTCACTCCTGCCTCCAGGCGGGTCCAGGGTTGAGAAAGACTCCCTGCCTTTTCACCCAGGCATTTCCTGTGATTCTTGTTCAAATGTTTTTCCAGTACGGCTTCAGACAGAAATGCCATAACAATATAAATGGTAAAATACAGAGATGCAAAGGGTGTGGAAAAGATGGAGTCATGGCCCATATACGCCACCCCCACCCACAGCTCAGTAGCAGAGCATTTGTCTTGCAAGCAGCAGGTCCCAGGTTACACCTCCAGCATCTCCAGGTATCGTCCACACTGAGCAACATGGACCAGTGGCCTGACTCAGTATAAGGCAGCTTCCAGTTGTTGTTGTTGTTTAGTCATTTAGTCGTGTCCGACTCTTCGTGACCCCATGGACCAGAGCACGCCAGGCACGCCTGTCTTCCACTGCCTCCCGCAGTTTGGTCAAACTCATGTTGGTAGTTTCGAGAACACTGTCCAACCATCTCATCCTCTGTCGTCCCCTTCTCCTTGTGCCCTCCATCTTTCCCAACATCAGGGTCTTTTCCAGGGAGTCTTCTCTTCTCATGAGGTGGCCAAAGTATTGGAGCCTCAGCTTCAGGATCTGTCCTTCCAGTGAGCACTCAGGCCTGATTTCCTTGATACGTTTGATCTTCTTGAAGTCCATGGGACTCTCAAGAGTCTCCTCCAGCACCATAATTCAACTGTGACTGTGGAAGCCAATTCTGGACCCACACGTCCTTCCACAACGGGGACATTGGTGCCCGGGTGGGAGTTGATCACGCTGTGGATTTACCTTCCTCTTAGCACATTTCTCCCTTGCGTTCTGAGTTCGAGTGTCTTCAAAGTCCACAACGCCTTTGGTAAAGGCTGTTCTCCAACTAGAGCGCTCGCAGGCCAGTGTTTCCCAGTTGTTGGTGTTTATACTACATATTTTTAGATTTGCCTTGAGACAGTCTTTAAACCTCTTTTGTTGACCACCAGCATTACGCTTTCCATTTTTAAGTTTGGAATAGAGTAGTTGCTTTGGAAGACGATCATCAGGCATCCACACAACATGACCAGTCCAACGAAGTTGATGTTGAAGAATCATTGCTTCAATACTGGTGATCTTTGCTTCATCCAGTACACTGATATTAGTTTGCCTGTCTTCCCAAGTGATGTATGAGTAGTTGGAGTGGGCCACATATAACAGATTTGTCAGCTGCATTTCCTGCCTTGCAGAGGATTGGACTAGATGACCCTTGGCATCCCTTCCAACTCTATGATTTTATGATTCTATACTCAGAAGATAACAGGGGTCCTCCTTTTGCTCTTCCTTCTGTACTTGCCTTTCATAGGCATCTTGTTCTTTTCAGCTATGCTTCAATTTGCATGGGTGGGATTTGTGTGGTGGAGTGTGGTATACTTGTAAACATTTTATCAACACTGTTTAATAAATACATTTTAAAAATTGTCCAGCTTTCCAATCTTCTTATAATCCAGGGAGGGCGATGTATCCACAAGCATGCCTTCCAGCTTTTTTGCATGGAGTTCTATTATGCAGGGGAAAGCCTTATAAACAGCTCTGGGTGGGCAGGGGCTTGTAGGGCGAGCTTGGCGTGCGCACAGAGAAAACCCTGCCAATCAACAATGGGCACCTGTGACTGGCAGCCCCTTCCCTTCCCCCAACATGGCTTGGCAGCTTGATCCTGCCCTGGAGAAACATGCTGTTCTTGGGGTCCTCTCCCTCCCATCAGAACTAATTTATAGAAAACCTCAGCAGAAATGAGCAGCAAATCAGCAAGCAGATCTATATCTGGAAATGGGCCAACCTTTGCTTAGAATAATCCATGCACATTATCAAGTTGAAGGGGTACGATTTGGACATTTTAGACTACGGATTAGGGAGAGGGAAAAGAATTTGATTGGGTTTGCCTTCAGAATTCACCCTTTCCAAAACAATACTCAAAGCAAAGCACAGCCAGACCGGCACTCTTCCAGATTTTGCAAGGCAAAAGTAAAGTCTACAAATGATATGCTTGTGCGAGGGCAAAGGGTACATCAAAAGCAGATAGCTGTGAAAGCAGCATACATTCAAAAATGCATTCTATTGGGAGAAATTGCTTTGCAGGAAAACAACTCTGTATGTTAAGGGGAAATTGCACCCAGAATGTGTATATTAGTAGAAATGCACTGTAAATTCCTGATGACTTCCCACAAAGTCTGATGTGGAGAACTGTAAAAATGAAGAACCAAGAGAAACAAAAGCTGACAGATTTGCCTATCCCTGCTCTGGGTTTAATGCATTTTAGAAAGCAAAGTCTGTCTTGCTCCATTCATTTAAATATGCAGTAAGACAGCCCTGCTGTGTTTGGGGCTCTTTTGCCCTGCTGTGTTTGGGGCTCTGGACATAGGCCCAAAAGTCCGACTCTAGTGCTGCCACAAATCTTTTTCCCAGAGAGGAGAAACGCAGTTACTGCACTGTTCAGTATCCATTGGGTTATAACCTACGAGAATGCCTTATGCCATATATGCCCATTTGATCGCTTCAAACAGTAGAACTGGCACAGTTAACAGGTGCCACTTAATACCCCCACCACATTTGTAAGAAATATCTAGTGTGGCAGCTCCTACACTTTGGAACTCCCTGCCGATTGACACCAGCTAAGACACCTGCTAAAAACATTTCTTTTTAGATAAGCCTATCCAGATAGCAGGGGACGTGGGTGGCACTGTGGGTTAAACCACAGAGCCTAGGACTTGCTGATCAAAAGGTTGGCGGTTCGAATCTCTGCGATGGAGTGAGCTCCCGTTGCTCAGTCCCAGATCCTGCCAACCTAGCAGTTTGAAAGCACGTCAAAGTGCAAGTTGATAAATACCATAGGTACCGCTCCGGCGGGAAGGTAAATGGCGTTTCTGTGCGCTGCTCTGGTTCGCCAGAAGCGGCTTAGTCATGCTGGCCACATGACCCGGAAGCTGGCCAATAAAGCGAGATGAGTGCCGCAACCCCAGAGTCAGACACGACTGGACCTAATGGTCAAGGGTCCCTTTACCTTTACCTTTACCCAGATGCTTAGAAAGTTGATGCAAGTTTTACTTGTGACAGCGGCAAGAATGATCATAGCTAGGAGATGGGAAAAGCAAGGAGGATTTCAAATAGAAGAATGGTATAAAGAAGTGTGGGACATAGCAATGAATGATAAATTAACGTGAGCTATCGAAGTAAGAAGGGAAATATGGAAGAGAAATGACTTTAAGGAAATATGGACGGTATTTGTGGTAATTGTATTGTTAAAACAGAAAGGGGTCATGCTATCTGAAGAAGGATAATTTTTTTGGAAAGTTAGATAATTATGATAAATAATGGTCTTGGGGTGGGTGCAAATTTCTATTTGTATTATTATTACTCTGTTAAAAAAGAAAATTTATTTTAAAAAGGAAAGTTGATGCAAGTTTTAATCTGTTTTTAGTTTGTAAAACTTTCTGTAAGTCTAAAATTATTGTTAATTTTTCTTATTAGTGATTTTATTGCTTTCTCTTTTTTTGTAAACCACTTTGAGGGCTTTTTCTTTTTTTACAATCAAGCGGTTTATAAATTTTATGAAATAGAAATGTAAGTACATTGAGTGAGTAGGGCTAGCAGATATCCTGCTGTTGACACCTCTTGTTAGGCCAGCTCTTATTTATTCCCACCCCATTCATTCAGAAAAGGGTTAAGAACTCTGGTGCAGATGATCAACTGAGCGGGGGATTGCAACTTGTGGATTATTTTATTTAAACAAACAAATAAATAAAATAATACGATCCCAGCTTTATTTTAAAGCTGACATGTTCATAGAGCACATAGAGCCGCATAGTTGTTGGCCTTTAATTCTTAATAGCCTCTTTTAAACGCAGGGTTAAGGTCCAGAAATGCAAACTGCAACTGTCAGGAGCTCAGCACAAAATGCAAAATTCTGTGTTTGCAAGGTTTGGTGTTGGAATTATGGAATATGCACAGCTGTGCCTCCCAGTGCCGAGACCTGGGACTCAGGGATGCTGAACCAACGTTCCTCCCCCAAACATCAAATCTTGTTTGCCAAAACACTAAGCACACCGGGAGCACCTTTGCTTCTCTTGGAGAAGGGGGGTTCTATATTCCAGGCCTCTTTTTTAATAATAATAATAAAAACCCCTGCTCATGATTCAGACACTCAGAATTCAAAACAACTCAGTGATGCCCTTTCAATTAGTCTGCCATACCAAAGCCAGAGGCCTTTAATTGAGTCCCAGGAAGCATCTATTATACACAAGGCTGGATAACTCAGGGCGTCAAGATGCCGCTCTGTTTTATTTATTCCATTCAAAGTTTAAAATGCTGGGAGTGCTGCCTTGGTCTCTCACCCACCAACTGTAGAAGATATCACAAGCCTGTGGTGAAGGATGCAATCAGCTACAGAAGTAAGTATTTGAATTCAAAGAGTAGAGCGGGTGGAGTGGTTTGTGTGTCACAATTGTCTCTATTCCTTCCGTCTTCTTCATCAGTTTATTTACAAGTGGGAACTGCAGCAAAATGTTGCAGCCATGCCCTTTTCCAAGGTACTCCATTTCATTTCCCCTCTCACTCAGACACCTTTCCCTCCCCTTCAGCCTGCTGTTGCCTCACTCTTGTACTCAGGTGGTGCCATTGAGGCTACATAAGCAACGACATTTATACAAAGGTTCTCCACTCCTGACATAGGTCTTCTGTGAAGAAGTACACTCCTCACCCAGGGACCTTTCCTGCGACCAGTGCTTTTTTCTGGGCGGGGGGGGGGGACGGAAGCAGGAGCATGCGTACCACCTAAACATTTTGCGTTGCCCCTGTCAGGAGCTCGTCCTACACTTAAGTAGGACCCTGGCAGAGACACATGCCCGACTGGCATGTTCTCTCCCTCCTGGTCGTTCATTTGGGAGCTTCAAAAGCTTTCTTCTGCCCGAACATCACAGCGACCGATGCCAACAGACACCGGCACACATAGGGATCCGCAGAGCCTTCGCAGCTCATGCGTGACAGACCTCAGCAACTCAGCATTTTGGCTAATCTACTTTATTTACATATAAACACACACGGAGCACTGCAACATGGCTCCCTCTCTCTCTAGCATCAGACAGCAAAGAGAAAGAACAAAGGACAATAGTCCCACTTCAAGGAACACAGTTACACAAACATCCTGTCTCCGTCACTTCCCACTCTGTGGAGTCAAAACATATACCGTCATGTGAAAGACAACAATCCCATGACTGCAATCACGGAGCAGGAATTCTAACAGCTCCAACCGACCGACCGATGGACCGACATGCCAGCTGTCTCCACAGTAGCAGTACAGACTGGAGCTCTATCATTCTCCACGCCAGTGCCCAGAGAGGGGAGCCTGGGGCAGCCACAGTGGAGGTGACAGTGCTGCTCCTCTTCCTCCTCTTGCTGGGCTAGAGAAAGCTGGTGAGCACTTGCCCCTCCTTGCTCAAGCTGACCCCGCTGCCGCCACTGCCGGGGGCCTACCCATCCTCTCAGTGCTGCCTCAAGTCCCTCGTCTGGGGGTTGGGAGGGGGCAAGGAGCAGCCAAAATGAGAGTACCCCTAAACATTTTCTTTAGAAAAAAAGCACTGCCTGTGACCGTGACACGTCTCCCCAAATTGACACAATCTCCTTGCACTCAAGAAAACAGCAAAAGATAGAGTCAGAAAAGATACTCACACGATGACATAGGGATTGGGTACGTTGCCCTTCTTGGTGGAGGGAAGATTGCTGGCCCCATGCAGCGTGACCTCAATGGATTCCATTTCAGGATTAGCCAAGTGCAAGGCGTTGGGTCTGGAAGTCAGTGTTCCTGGCTCTGCGGGATCCTCCTTCACCTGCCCAGGGGAAGCAGAAGAAACACCAACTCAGCAGAACTGAGGTTTGTCCAATGACAGAATGAATTTCAATAGGAACAAATGTAAGGTTCTGTACTTAAAGAGGAATAACCAGCTGCACAAATATAAGATGGGGGACACCTGGCTTGCCAGCGGTATGTGTGAAAAGCATCTAGGGGTCTTAGTGGACCACAAGCTTAACATGAGTCCAGTGGTGGAGCAAGCCGATTGGGTGTCTGGGGTAGCCTGTGCCCGGGGGAGGGGGCAAGCCAGGGCAGGATGCTCTGCCTGCCTCCTCCCACTCAGCCACCCTACAGCTGAGGGGAGGCAACGGGCAGACTGTTTGGGGCAGTGCGGAGGCTGCGGGCACTCAAGCCACTGTGTCACCCCCAGGAGAGACGTGTGGCTTGGGCGTGCTGCAGGCTCGTGGTGAGTGCCGCACACCATTTTGTCACCCCCCTCAGGGCGGACCACACCCACCGCACCCCCCTCGCTATGCCCCTGCATGACTCAAAAGTGTGATGCAGCAACAAAAAAAAGTGAATGCCGCATCAACAGAAGTATAGATCAAGGGAGGTAAAATAACCACTCTATTCTGCCTCGGTCAGACCACGCTTGGAATACTGTGTCCAGTTTTGGGCACCAAAATTTAAAAAAGATGTTGACAAGTTGGAACATGTGCACAGGAGGGCAACCAAGGTGTTCAAGGGCCTGGAAACAAAGCCTGATGAGGAATGGAAAAGATAAAAAGTCTCCTCTTTACCAGGCTCCACATACCCAATGCCCTCATGCACCACTCGGACAGAAAAAAGGTTTGCCATCCAGGCTTTTGACTGCTACTAACATGTGGCTTTTGGAGCCAATTCTGCTTGGAAATTAGGGTAGAGAAGATGTGTTGAAGGCATTAATGGCTCAATCTCGCTTCATCTTAAGACCTGCTTTGGCAACAAAACCCCTAAAGGGCCTCTGTGCAAATATACCAGAGGACGGCAGAAGCAAGAGTTAAATCTCTGGCCTCCTTGACTTGCAAATGAAAGGCAGCAGAAGACCCTTTCAATCATCTTTTCATTAGCACCTCATCTGGCTTCATCGACAAGCAACATCCCAAGAGCCTTGCAAAGCCTTCCTCCTCTAATTCAAAGAGCCAGAAGTTCTTTGGAGCACGCAGAGATGCCACCTGCACCCCCACCAATCAAAACCTTGCAGGTCGGAGGGGGAGGAGGAGGAGAGAGAGAAAGGTTGTTACACACCTCAGCGGATGCAAGGCGCAAGTGATAATAAGGGCAAAGAAATCTGGGGAGAGGTCCTTTTGGTGGAGGCGTTTTAAGAACATAATAAAGGTCTTCTGGATCAGGCCAAGGACCCATCCAGCCCAGCATCATGTTCTCATTGTCTGCCTGAACACTTGCCTGTGGGAAACCCACAAGCAAGACACAAGGACAAGAGTTCTCTCTGCTCCTGTGGTTTCCAGCAACTAGTATTCAGAAACATTCCTGCCTCCAACTGTGGAAACTGTGGAAGCAGTGGAAGACTCCCTGGTCCTGAAGGACCAGGTGCACAGCCTGGGAGTCATTCTGGACTCACAGCTGTCCGTGGAGGCACAGGTCAATTCTGTGTCCAGGGCAGCTGTCTACCAGCTCCATCTGGTACACAGGCTGAAACCTTATCTGCCCACAGACTGTCTAGCCAGAGTGGCACATTGCTTGGACTAGTGCAAGGCGCTCTATGTGGGGCTACCTTTGAAGGTGACCTGGAAACTACAACTAATCCAGAATGCGGCAGCTAGACTGGAGACTGGGAGTGGCCGCCGAGACCACATAACACCGGTCTTGAAAGACCTACACTGGCTTCCAGTACGTTTCCGAGCACAATTCAAAGTGTTGGTGCTGACCTTTAAACTCCAAGGGCCCAAGGGGTCTTTGGCCCCTCCCAATAAAATATCTGGACACGGGTGGCACTGTGGGTTAAACCACAGAGCCTAGGACTTGCTGATCAGACAGTCGGCGGTTCAAATCCCTACGACGGGGTGAGCTCCCGTTGCTCGGTCCCTGCTCCTGCCAACCTAGCAGTTCGAAAGCACGTCAAAGTGCAAGTAGATAAATAGGTACCGCTCCAGCAGGAAGGTAAACAGCGTTTCCGTGCGCTGCTCTGGTTCGCCGGAAGCGGCTTAGTCATGCTGGCCACACGACCCAGAAGCTGTACGCCGGCTCCCTCGGCCAATAAAGCAAGATGAGCACTGCAACCCCAGAGTCAGCCACGACTGGACCTAATGGTCAGGGGTCCCTTTACCCTTTACTTTTAATAAAATATCTGACGGTGCCACTGCCCCCCCTCCCCCAGTTGATGGGCATTGCCATTCAAATGGTGATTGTGCAACATGCAATGTGTTTGATTATGCAGGGTAGGGCTTACCTGACCCCACGTCCCCAAATTTTATTGAAGTTGGCACCTCTGCCCCCCTCTGCTTGCATTTGAGCCTTGGTAGCTGCCCAGTGGGGACACAGGTGGTGCTGTGGGTTAAAGCCTCAGTGCCTAGGACTTGCTGATCGAAAGGTCGGCGGTTCGAATCCCTGCTGCGGGGTGCGCTCCCGCTGCTCGGTCCCAGCGCCTGCCAACCTAGCAGTTCGAAAGCACCTCCGGGTGCAAGTAGATAAATAGGGACCGCTTACCAGCGGGAAGGTAAACGGCATTTCCGTGTGCGGCTCTGGCTCTCCAGAGCAGCGATGTCACACTGGCCATGTGACCCGGAAGTGTCTCCGGACAGCGCTGGCCCCTGGCCTCTTAAGTGAGATGGGCGCACAACCCCAGAGTCTGTCAAGACTGGCCCGTACGGGCAGGGGTACCTTTACCTTTACCTTTAGCTGCCCAGTGATGCAGTGATGCAGATCCCTAATGTCTGCTCTGCTGCTTGACTTCACCAAGGAAAAACTCAAATACTTGCCTAAGATCCAGGACAAAGCGCTGCTTTGTCTGGTGCTACAGTGCGGGTGATAAGCAGGCTAGTCCACGGAGGGCATTCTCGACTCTACAGAAAGAGCCCTTTAGGTTCTGCTTTATTTCATTTGACCAGTTCAGCAATGTCTTAATGCAATTAACTCTGCCCTCCGGGACACAAGAAAGAGGGCTGCTCTCTTTTACAATGAGCCTGGAATGTCCCCCCCCCCCCCCCCGCTCTGTTAAGAAAGAAAAGCACATGTCACATATCACAAACGTGATCTCACCAATGGATGAACCCCGAGGCTGCACTGCCGGTGCCAGCCCGGCTTAGGAAAACAACTTGGTGCATCTGCCTGCCCATCTGCAAGTAGCATGCAAAGATTGTGGCGCCAGAACAACCGAACCGTGACAGCTCAGAAAGCGGGGCGGCTACCTTTGCCAGGCAAAACAGGGACAGGCCCTGAACCTCCAACCCACTGTGCAAAAGCAAGTGTCCTGAACCTCAGGACATACCCAGAGGTAAGTCCTAATAGTGCCCTAAAAGGGCAACCCTAGAGAGTAGTCAGACAGTCCAAATGGTCAAATGTCAGTCCAGGTGTAATAATAATAATAATAATAATAATAATAATAATAATAATAATAATAATAATTTATACCCCGCCCATCTGGCTGGGTTTCCCCAGCCACTCTGGCTGACTTCCAACCGAACATTAAAAACAATACAGCATCAGACATTAAAAACTTCCCTAAACAGGGAATCCTGTTGTCTTCAGCTGTCTTTTAAAAGTAAAATAGTTGTGTATTGCCTTGACATCTGCTGGGAGGGCATTCCACCGGGCAGGCGCCACTACTGAGAAGACCCTCTGCCTGGTTCCCTGTAATTAGGCTTCTCACAGTGAGGGAACCGCCAGAAGGCCCTCAAAGCTGGACCTCAGTGTCCAGGCTGGACGATGGGGGCAGTGGCGTAGCGTGGGGGGTGCAGGGGGGGCCGGCCGTACCGGGCTCAACATCGGGGGGTTAGGGTTAGGGGGCACAAATCCACGGGTTAGGGGGCGCAAATCCACGGGTTAGGGGGCGCAAATTACTTGCCTTGCCCCGGGTGCTGACAACCCATGCTACGCCACTGTCTGGGGGTGGAAACGCTCCTATTTTCAATGGAGAAATGTTGGAGGGTATGGATTTATCTAACTCCTGAGCCACCTGAAAGCAATCCTGTATAGGGAAGGTTTTTTTAAATGTTTAATGTTTTATTATGTTTTTATATATGTTGGAAGCTACCCAGAGTGGCTGGGGCAACCCAGTCAGATGTGTGGGGTATAAATAGTAAAATGATCATTATGGAATGGGACGTCCCTATTTTCATCGAATGAATGTTGGAGGGTATGCAAGGTGAGGTTCCTGCCTCTCGTTGGAACACCTGGACTTTGCGGATTCGCTTCCACCTGGAGCTGGATTGGGTGGCTCCTGTGGACCAATCAGACAGTCCCAATCAGACAGGACCCTCCAGTAGTCCAGTGGCTGACCAGATGCCTGTGGGAAGCCCAGAAGCAGGATTTGAGCACAAGAGCAACTCACCACTCCTGAGGTTTCAAGCAACTGAGATTCAGAAGCATTTCTGTCTCAGACCGTAGAGGCAGGACATGGGTAGTAGCCATCCATATCCCTCTCTTCCAAGAATTTGTCTAATCCTCTTTAAAAGCCACCCAAGTAGGTGGCCATCACTGCCTCCGGTTGGAGTGACTTCCACAGTTTAACTGTGTGTCCTTTGTTTAAAGGTAAAGGACCCCTGACAGTTAAGTCCAGTCGCAAACGACTCTGGGGTTGCGGCACTCATCTTGCTTTACTGGCCGAGGGAGCCGATGTTTGTCCACAGACAGTTTTTCTGGGTCACGTGGCAGCATGACTAAGATGCTTCTGGCAAAACCGGAGCAGCACACAGAAACGCCGTTTACCTTCCCACTAGAGTGGTACCTGTTTATCTACTTGCACTTTGACGTGCTTTCGAACTGCTAGGTTGGCAGGAGCAGGGACCGAGCAACGGTAGCTCACCCCGTCGTAGGGATTCAAACCACTGACCTTCTGATCAGCAAGCCCTAGGCTCGGTGGCTTAGTCCTGAATCTTCCAACATTCAGCTTCATTGACTGTCTATGAGTTTTAGTGTTATGAGTATATAGTGCCCTGATATTTTATGAGATGGTGGCTTATGTCTATATTATCCATCCACCCATCCACCCTTTTATAAATGAATAAAATGCAAAATGACTTGAATTTCTTGCCCAATCCCTACAGCCTGAGTAGGCATGTATGAGATTGCAAGCCCTGGCCTCACTGCTCTCCTCCTTGGTGCTTGTTCCTTATTCCTTTGTAAATTCTTACCAGTTACTTCATTCTTGAACAAAGCTTGCTGAGAACTCCAGTGAATCACTAGGGGAGGCCGTCGGTTTCCAGGATGTTGGATCATCCGCACCAGCTGTCCCGTAACAACCATTATTCCAAGTTCTGTGATTAATAGCTATGTGGTTTTTAAAAAAATGTCTGAGATTCTATTTGTGTTGTGAGGTGGGGAATAAATAAAAGATAAAAAGAAAAATAGCAATTCCCAAAATTGAAATGTGCAGAGGAGTGCTATTGGGTAAGGAACGCAGAAATATTAAAGGTGGACCAGTGGGGAGGGAGAGAGACCTAAAATGGACAATTAACATTGCGACACTGTGGGCTCACCGACACGTCCCACTGCTTTCCCAAGGGAAAACTCACCATTTACCACTGAATCGGACCAAACGTCAATCGGTTTTTCTGCGGATTGATGTCTCTTTTGATTCAGTGGTAAACAGTGTGCTTCCCCAGGGAAATCTGCAAGCCAAATGAAAAACTGCTCAGACTTGTGCCTGAAAAGCATGGAAGAAGCGGAAAATCTCCCGGAGCCAAGGACAAGTGGAAGTCTGGATGAGCCCTCGGCGAGAGCTGGTAAAGTCAGCGCTCTTTTTCACAGAAGTCTGCAAAAGGAGGCTTTGCTACATTTCCTCCTAAGTCAGTGGTTCCCAAAGTGTGGGGCAGAATAATCTGCGAGAGGGGCACTAAGAGGCAAGGGGGCAGCAGTGGAGCACTGGAGGTGTAAGCGACTATCAGGTTTTGAAAAGCTGGCATCGCTGGATCATGCTCATCTGCCTTCGTGAATTAGTTAAACTAAACCATTTGAAGTGGGTTTTAGAAAAATGTCCGAATTGGCAATATGTCAGGGAAAACCCAGATGTATGGCAAAGCAATGGAAAAAGCAGCAGAAACAGCTCCAAAAGCTTAAAATCACTATTTTTGGGGAGTGGGTTAAACCACAGAGCCTAGGGCCTGCTGATCAAAAGGTCGGCGGTTCGAATCCCCGCAATGGGGTGAGCTCCCGTTGCTCAGTCCCAGCTCCTGCCCACCTAGCAGTTTGAAAGCATGAAGTGCAAGTAGATAAATAGGTACCACTCCGGCAGGAAGGTAAACGGCATTTCCGTGCGCTGCTCTAGTTCGCCAGAAGCGGCTTAGTCATGCTGGCCACATGACCCGGAAGTTGTACGCCGGCTCCCTCGGCCAGTAAAGCGAGATGAGTGCTGCAACCCCAGAGTCGTCCGCCACTGGACCTAATGATCAGGGGTCCCTTTACCTCTACCTTTACCTCCCAAGTCACAGTCTTAACACTCTAGCACTGCCTAGCACTGATTCTCCAAAAGCCAGTAGGCATCTAATTGAAGCCGAAGGTTAGAAGGTTCAAGGCAGACAAAAGAAAATACTTTTTCACACAACACATAGTTCAGCTAGGGAACTCCCTCCCACAGGGGGAAGCAATGACCACCGACCGAGATGGCTTTAAAAGAGGGTTAAAAAAAAGTAGAGACATCACCTTGCCAACAAACGTCCGTATAGTAAAAGCTATGGTTTTCCCAGTAGTGATGTATGGAAGTGAGAGCTGGACCATAAAGAAGGCTGATCGCCGAAGAATTGATGCTTTTGAATTATGGTGCTGGAGGAGACTCTTGAGAGTCCCATGGACTGCAAGAAGATCAAACCTATCCATTCTGAAGGAAATCAGCCCTGAGTGCTCACTGGAAGGACAGATCCTGAAGCTGAGGCTCCAAGACTTTGGCCACCTCATGAGAAGAGAAGACTCCCTGGAAAAGACCCTGATGCTGGGAAAGATGGAGGGCACAAGGAGAAGGGGATGACAGAGGACGAGATGGTGGGATAGTGTTCTCGAAGCTACAAACATGAGTCTGACCAAACTGCGGGAGGCAGTGGAAGACAGGAGGGCCTGGCGTGCTCTGGTCCATGGGGTCACGAAGAGTCGGACACGACTAAACGACTAAACAACAACAACAGAAAGATTCAGGGAGGAGGAGAGGTTTCTCAGCGGCTACTGGCCAGGCTGGCTCTCCTCTGCCTCCACAGTCGAGGGCAGCAATGCTTCTGAATGTCAGTTGGTGGAAGGGATGGAAAGGGCAGCTCTTGTGCTTATGTTCTGCATGTAGGTTCCCCAAAGGCACTGGTGGAGGAAGAGGGGGCAGGGAGAACACACTGCCACCGGCAGCGCGATCCCAGTGGGGTGCCATCGCGACTGTTCCCCCGCCTGCACCGGGCACCACGCCCCCACAGGCAGCGCGGCATGCCCCAGCGGGCGGCGCGCCATACCCCCAGGATGCGCACCAGCCATGCCCTGCCCACTCACCACCCCCGGGTGCCGGAGCATGAAGCTCTGCCACTGCCCAAAAGGGCACCTGCTCAGCTACTGTGAGAACAGGATGTTGACCTAGATGGGCCATTGGTCTGATCCAGCAGGCTGTTGTTATGTCCTTATGCTCTAGATAGTGCACATCATCATCATCATCATCATAAATTTTTATTTATATCCCGCCCTCCCCAGCCGAAGCTGGGCTCAGAGAGGCTAACAACAGTAAAAGTAACACAGTTTACATAAAATCACAATCAGTTAATTAAAATACATTCTAAAATCAATTCAGAATCAAATTAATGGCAACCATTGGGCTAGAGTTCTATGAGGATTACCGAAGGAGAAGGTCAGACTGTGCCCTGGCCAAAGGCCTGGTGGAACAGCTCTGTCTTGCAGGTCCTGCGGAAAGATGTCAAGTCCTGCAGGGCCATAGTCTCTTGTGACAGAGCATTACACCAGATTGGGGCCACAGCTGAAAAGGCCATGGCTCTGGTTGAGGCCAGCCTAACCTCCCTGTGGCCCGGGACCTCCAAGATGTTTTTGTTTGAAGACCGTAAGGTCCTCCGTGGGACATACCAGGAGAGACGGTCCTGTAGGTACGAGGGTCCTAGGATGTATACAAGGGCTTCCAACCGCCACAACAATTACAGAATTTGCACACCGATTGGCGAAGGCCCTAGCCTAAGCTGGCTTGACATGGAGTATCCTGCTCCTTCTGCCATGTGCTGCTGTCTGAGCTCACTCTCCTCTTCCACATGCTGACATTATCCAGCGCCCCCCACCCCTCACCTTGTCAGCCTTGCTTCCCGCACCTCCCCTCCCTCTCCCTCTCCCATGTCATCCTGGCAGCCAGTCTGGGCCTGTGCTATTCCCACCGGGCCTCTTGAGGGCTGAGCAAAGAAAACGAGAGGTTAAGTGCAAAGCTCCCCTCTCCCAAATGCCGTAATCATCCTGTGATGGGAATCACAGTGAAAGTAATCACAAGAGGCAACAGCCTGTGACGAACGGCTTTTTGGCTACAGATCTGGGCAAGCAGAGAAATCTCCCAGGGATGAATAGGGGCGTCAGGGCTATTGGCGGCTGCTAGCCACAGTGGCTCTGTTCTGGCTCCAGAGCTGGAGGCAGCAATGGTTTCAAATGCCAGTCGCTGGGGAGTGCAGGTGTTCAGGTCCTTCACCTGCCTAGTCTCAGGTGACATACCTCAGGTGCAAATACAGTGGTACCTCGGGTTAAGTACTTAATTTGTTCCGGAGGCCTGTTCTTAACCTGAAACTGTTCTTAACCTAAAGCACCATATTAGCTAATGGGGCCTCCTGCTGCTGCTGCGCCACCAAAGCACGATTTCTGTTCTCATCCTGAAGCAAAGTTCTTAACCTGAAGCACTATTTCTGGGTTAGCGGAGTCTGTAACCTGAAGCGTATGTAACCTGAAGCGTATGTAACCCAAGGTACCACTGTAGGGACATTCTATTCCACATCAGTATCACTGCTTGAGCATTTCCTCCTGCTCAAGTACAAAAGTTATTAGAGGAAACATGGGGAAACTACAGTATTTTAAGCACAGAAATCTTTGAATTCATGTATTGCATTTAAGGAAGGCTGGCGAGGGGGAGAAAACCCCAAATCAATAAATACAACTAATTATATATGTGTGTTTGTGTGTGGAGACTATGCAAGGTCATCATGCATTTAGAAGTATTTTGGAAGCACGTTAACTTTGAACAACGTCTATCATTGAGATTGTACAGGTGTGTGGTATTCCAATGTTTATTTAGGGATGCGGGTGGTGCTGTGGGTTAAACCACAGAGCCTAGGACTTGCTGATCAGAAGGTCAGCGGTTCAAATCCCGGCGACGGGGTGAGCTCCTGTTGCTTGGTCCCAGCTCCTCCCAACCTAGCAGTTCGAAAGCACATCAGAGTGCAAGTAGATAAATAGGTACCACTCCGGCGGGAAGGTAAACGGCGTTTCCGTGCGCTGCTCTGGTGCGCCAGAAGTGGCTTAGTCATGCTGGCCGCAACCTCAGAGTCGTTCGTGACTGGACCGAACGGTCAGGGGTCCTTTAAAAAGGTAAAGGTACCCCTGCCCGTACGGGCCAGTCTTGACAGACTCTGGGGTTGTGCGCCCATCTCACTTAAGAGGCCAGGGGCCAGCGCTGTCCGGAGACACTTCCGGGTCACGTGGCCAGCGTGACATCGCTGCTCTGGCGAGCCAGAGCTGCACACGGAAACGCCGTTTACCTTCCCGCTAGAAAGCGGTCCCTATTTATCTACTTGCACCCGGAGGTGCTTTCGAACTGCTAGGTTGGCAGGCGCTGGGACCGAGCAGCGGGAGCGCACCCCGCCGCAGGGATTCGAACCGCCGACCTTTCGATCGGCAAGTCCTAGGCGCTGAGGCTTTAACCTACAGTGCCACCTGCGTCCCCAGGGGTCCTTTACCTTTACCTTAATGTTTATTTTGGGGTCCAGGGTCTTTTGAGTTCTGGAATACATAAACTCCCCCACTTTTTAAGTATTTCAAACTTCAGAGAAAATCAGGAACGTGTAAGCAACTTCAGGATCCTGGTGCTGTGGTGAATTCTGGATGGATTAGTTACAAAGATCCCGCCCCCTCACACAAGCCCCCCCTTCCCTAGCTGCCCCAGGACTCCCCTTCTTGGAATAGATCAATGCCTTTTTCTCATTCATGTGAGAAGCCAGGCAGGAAAGGGCTCTGGAGGACTTTTGCTCAGGAGGACTCCTCCCCCATCTCCCTGAATCCCCTTCCTCTCTAGGAATCTATTCCCGTTCATTTTAAGCCATAGAAAGAGCCAAGCTGCAGGATCAGATCTCTCTGCATCTCTCTCAAAGCAGGAGCCAAATACAAAACGCCCAACCACCCCACACACTAAGGAACAACAGTTCAGTAACACTTCAGGTTTCCAAACGAAACTGGCAATGAAAGACAAGACAGGTATGCGAAGAAACCAGGCAGGGACCTAAGATGTCTGGGGGCAAAGCAGACCCTCCCTGTTGTGCACAATGTTGCTGAGTGGCTTATAAGAGCATGCAAATGAGAACCCAAAGTAGATTTGAGGGTGGTTTGGGGGGGAGCAGCGGCTGGCATTTGGGAACTGGGACTCTGCATGATAAAGGGCTCCAATACTTGGGACACCTCATGAGAAGAGAAGACTCCCCGGAAAAGACCCTGATGTTGGTAAAGATGGAGGGCACAAGGAGAAGGGGACAATAGAGGACAAGATGGTTGGACAATGTTCTCAAAGCTACCAACATGAGTTAGACCAAACTGCGGGAGGCAATGGAAGACAGGAGTGCCTGGCATGCTCTGGTCCATGGGGTCACAAAGAGTCGGACACGACTAAACGACTAAACAACAACAAGGGTTTTTGTGACGGTCCCGGCATCTTCAGGACAGTTGGAGCCTATGCATCTGGTTGGCTACTGTGAGAACATGAGGCTAGATTGATGAGCCCTTGACCTGATCCAGCGGGCTGCTTCGATGGCAGAGGGCTTTTCTGTTCAAATGCTACTTGTGGGCTTCCCACAGGCATCTGGTCAGTTACTTTGGGAGCAGGGTGCTGGATTAGATGGGCCACTGGCCTGATCCAGCAGTTCCTCTGATGTTCTTAGCTTCAACGCAGCAGTGCCATGACAGCCCTCCACTCCTAGGGCTCTTCCAGAAGACCAGCTTATTGAGTGCCCGTCCTCATTTGCTTACGCAGAGGTTAGACTGTGCTCGGTCTTTACAGAGCATTTGTTCTGGTCTCTTTACAAGGATGCAACAGTGTTTAAAACCCTCAGTGACCCAGGCCCCAAATGCATACCTGAAAGCAGGCATGGTTGCAGTTCAAGAAGAAGAGTTTGGATTTGATATCCCGCTTTATCACTACCCAAAGGAGTCTCAAAGCGGCTAACATTCTCTTTTCCCTTCCTTCCCCACAACGAACACTCTGTGAGGTGAGTGGGGCTGAGAGACTTCAGAGAAGTGTGACTGGCCCAAGGTCACCCAGCAGCTGCATGTGGAAGAGCGGGGAATCGAACCCAGTTCACCAGATTACGAGTCCACCGCTCTTAACCACTACACCACACTGGCTCACAAGCACAAATTCCAGCTGATAAAAAGCACTCGAGGAAGTCAGAGAGCAGGGACAGAATGTGGTTTGGTCAGGGGAGAGGGACACCTGTCTCGGGAAAAGCCAAAGATAGAGAGGCTGGCAGGGGGGGCTTACCATAGACTACTATAAGCTTTGCCAGGGGGTACTCAACACTTCATTTCTAAGCTTGCATCAGGCAACTTGCACCTACCTTCTTTGTTCCCCAGGAAAGGAAACTGAATGGGTTTCGTATGCGGGATTTGCTGCTCTCTCCTTTTTTCTAAAGGCCCAAAATTCAAAAACCAAGAGAAACAGAAAGAAATTCTCAGTTTCACAAATGGGTACTGGCCTTACTCTGCCCAGTTCACACCAAGCAGTGAATGAAGGGGGAGGGGCTGTGGTCCTCCAAATATCCATTGGACTCCAACTCCCCTCAACTCCAGTCAACGAGACCAGTGGTCAGAGATGATGGGAGAAGAAGGGCCAGAAGCAAATTTGTGCATCCCTGTAGGGAGAAATACTGCTTTGAGATTTCCACCTGGAAACACCAAAGGAGACCAGAACTTCTTTCTAGTCTGCCTGGGCCCCACAGGCCCTCTGAGTGTTGCTGGACTGCCACTCTCACAGTCTCTGGCCATGCAGGATGGGACTGATGGGGTTTGGAGTCCAACAACTTCTGAAAGGTCAGAGGTTCCCCATCCTGGGTCTAGCCAATATAACTGTGAGGGAAGTTCCTGGCCTGGGCTTGGGGTGTAGAAGGCTTACTGAGCGTTAAGCACCTGGAGACATCACCAAGAGAGTTACTCAATGCAACAAGACAGGGGCCAGCTATATAGTTGCATATAGCTACCATTAGAAAAGTGTGGTTCAGCAAAGGTTGTCAATCCAGTGATTGGGCAATCCAGTGATTGGGCAAGGATATAAAATTCCTTTTCTCTGCCGTGTCTTCCTCAACCTGATGCCCCCCAGATGTTTTGGTCTACTACAGGAGTAGGCAACCTAAGGCCCGTGGGCCAGATGTGGTCCAATCACCTTCTCAGTCCGGCCCGTGGACGGTCCGGGAATCAGCGTGAATGCCCTAATAATAGCCCAATTTCATGCTGTAAATCTCTTTGAGAGCTTTTTCAAGTGCATAAATCAGCGTGAATCTACATGAGTAGAATGTGTCCTTTTGTTTAAAATGCATCTCTGGGTTATTTGTGGAGCCTGCCTGGTGTTTTTACATGAGTAGAATGTGTGCTTTTATTTAAAATGCATCCCTGAGTTATTTGTGGGGCATAGGAATTCGTTCATTTTTTTCTTCAAAATATAGTCTGGCCCACCACATGGTCTGTGGACGGTGGACAGGCCCATGGCTGAAAAAGGTTGCTGACCCCCGGTCTGCTACTTCCATCATCCCAAATGTTTGCCCATGGTGACTGGAGCTATTTGGGAGTTGTAGTTCAGCAAGCAAGCTGAGAAAAGCTGCTTTGAGGCTAAAACGAGGCAGTGAATGCAATCTAGTAGCTGCTTCTGGGCTTTTAGCCAGGGCAGGGGGTCACCCAAAAGAAGACAGAGGCCTTCTATTGTGGGAGAAGATGTGATAGCCTTCCCTAACCTGATACCCTGCAGATGTCTCATCACACTTAACTCTGCAGCTATTACAGAGACCATTTTTAGCTACCTGAAAAGTGATGCTCTTTTTGTTGTTGGGGAAAATAAGCCAAACAATTGTTCACATTTTAATGTGTATATTTTGAACTTTGAATTCTGGAGGTTTGGGGCGGGGATGCAGCAGACCACATAATTAGATTGTAAATTGAGCAGTGAATTGAAGTGGAACAGAAATAGTTCTTTTTTTGGAGGGGTGAACTGGAACTAGAGCTTAGTCCTTTTCAAAATGAACTATTCAAGCAGTGCATCAGTAATAATGCTGACTTTGTGGGTTTTTTAACCTACACTTTTATTTTTATTTTTTTGCATACTAGAGATGTTATCCCGGGTATGTTTTTCTGTGTTTGGGGAGAGGGCAGTGAATGTTCAGCAACTCACCTCCTGAGCAGGAGGTTCCTCTTCAGGATCATCATTCTTTACTTGAGACATTTTTTGTTTCCTGTTTAGGAGTTCTTTATCTACATTCTTAGGGCACTGCTATGCCAGAATGAAGCCTGACTCCAGTGATCATTACTGTTGCTTTCCTTTCTTTAAAACAGAAGACATACTCCATCCTAGCTTCAAAGGAGCCTCTGCAAAGGTAAGTCCAAGGAGAACTTTGCTGAAAGTCATCAGTGAGGCCACCCCCAGAACTGCATCTTCCTGGCGTGGATTCCACCACAACTGTCTGCTTATGACATCAGCAGTATCACAGTTCTGCAGCCAGCATTACCTTCTTTTTTTTAAGGATATAGATCGATTCGGAATTTTTTAAGGATATAGATCGATTCAGAATATTTCATCTTCGAAGGCTGCTCCTGCTCTCCCACTTTGCCCCTACAAAGGGCAGGGGATAAGTTTAGCTCCAAAATAGGTTGGGTCTAAACTGAGCTGGTTGTACATTGTTCCCATTGAAACCAATGGGACTCAATACAGCAGCAGCAAGAATACTCATCGCAAAGTATTGGAAGACACAAGATTTACCCACCAAAGAAGAATGGCAGATGAAGGTGATGGACTATATGGAACTGGCGAAAATGACTGGCAGAATCCGAGACCAGGGAGAAGAATCGGTAGAAGAAGGTTGGAATAAATTTAAAGACTATCTACAGAAACATTGTAAAATCAAGGAATGTTAGAAGGATGCTGGAATGAAGTTATGTGGTTTTAGAAGTAACGCTATAAAGGAGTATGTAAAAATGGGTTGTCAACAGGTGAGAATGTAAAGGTACAATATATTAAGATAAATGATTAAGATAAAAACAAAAATGGAAAGGATTTGCTGAATTAACTAACAGAACTAGAATACAAAAAAGGGAGGTGTGAGGAGTTCAAGGAAACAAGTCAATGAAAGATAACTTATGGAAAAATTGATTTGTTTTTAATTGTTTTTATTTTTCAGTTTTTTTGTAATTTTTTGTTTTATTATCTTTTTCTTACTTTTGTAACTTTTTGAAATTTTAATAAATATTACTTTTTTAAAAAATGAAACGAATGGGACTCAAGTCACAGCTAACATTGCTCAATGATTCCTTTGGGACCTGACCTGACTTGGTATGGATTCAATTTGCTGCCTTCAAACACAGCGCTTTGCTCGATTAAGTTGAAAGTCCTTCTTGGATAATTTTTGGTTGATTTTGTGTGTGTGTGTGTGTTTCTGGCCAGGGCTGTGCATGGGCCTGCCAATCTGATTCGGGGCCCGATCCAACCAGATGCAGCTCTCCTCCTCCCCTGCCTTCCCACCCACACCTGTATGTTTAAGCAAGGTAGGGGAGAGGGGAAGGCTACCTGTGCCCACTCTCCTTGCCCCGCTTTTGACCCAGAACACTCTGGGTGGACCCAATCTGATCCAAGGCAATCTAAACCTCTCTCAACCCAATGCAGCTGAATCCTGGATCAACCCAAGTCAGGATCTGGGATTTGGACAGATTCCTGCATCAATTTGGGATGTATAATTCTGATAGGGTACCAAAACTCCCTAGTTCAACATAGTGCAAGGGTCAGCAAACTAAGGCCCACAGGCTGGATCAGGCCCAATTGCCTTCTAAATCCGGCGCACGGATGGTCCAGGAATTGCTGCATGGATTGCCAGCGCGCATGTTCTTTCCCTCTCCCTCACACGGCAGTGGCGCCGGCGCCTCCTCCCTCCCTCCTCCTGGCTTCTCCCTGCCCTGCCTAGAGGTGGAAGGGGGCTGGCTTTGTTGCTGCCAGCCCTTCTCCAGAGCCCTTTCATGTGCCACTCATGGTCCTGCCGCCTCCAGCCCCTGCCGCTTGCAAGGCACAGGAGCTGCGGTTGGCTGAGCGTCCTTCTCGAGCAGCCGTCATTTAAAGCAGCCTCTCTCCGGAGCCCTTTCGTGGGCTGCTCATCATCCCTCCACCATCGTTCTTTTTTCTCTCTCCCCAAAATATAGTCCTCCCCGCCACAAGGTCTGAGGGACAGTGGACCAGCCCCCTGTTGAAAAAGTTTGAGGACCCCTGACATAGTGGATTTCTAGGTGAACATACAAATATCATAAATGTTTTTAGAATGCTTTCTTGCCACCCAGGGCTACTTTGGGATGCCAGATAATGGTAGGAATCCTGCTGGATCAGGCCCAAAGCCTTGTCCATTTCCTCCCATGATCAACCAGATGCCTGCCAGAAGCTCACTAGCATAAAGGCGACAGATCTCTCTTGCTGTCGCTCACCACAAACTGGGATTCAGAGCCTAGTGGCACCATCAGATCAGGACTCTGAAGCAGACGTTCATCAGAGGGCCCCAAATGAAGTAGCACTGGTTTATCACATTGCGAGGTGTTACTACCTAAACCACAATGGGAGGTGCCACCCACTGGTGTGGGGAGGTGGGACTACCTGGGGGTTTGCTAAGAGGCAAGGGGGCGACAGGAGGCACTGGAGGTGTTGGTGACTATCAAGCTTTGAAAAGCAAGTATCACCCATTTTGCTGAATTTGTTAAACTTAATAGTTTTAATGAAGAAATGTCCAATTAATTGCCACTGTTTTGAAATTTAAGGCCTTATTGTTATCTTCCTTATTGGGCCATGCACTGCTGTTCTGAATACTGCCTTTCATAGGGTAAGGTAGGGGGTACTGCGGATGAGTTCGTGGGACCAAGGAGGCAGTCACCCCCCCCCCCAATATTGGGAAACCACTGAGTGCCAGTCCTCATAAGACCATGAAGACCAGACTCTAAAATGAGACCGTCAGGTGTCCTTCTGGCTTGCTGAATTAAAACTTCTGAAACTGGTGCACTAAAGCCACTTCCACCTTCAGAGGAGGTGGTGTTGCGGGCTGCACGCCCCCACCATGCGCACGGTGGCTGGCTCTCAGCCTCCGCGCGATTAAGGGAATCCCTGGCGTCATCCCCTGGACAGCCAATCAGCTGGCTCGGGGGGCAGGTCCTGCCCTATTTAGTGCAGGCGCGGCTGGGGATCTCCCTCTTTTCCTGCCTACAAGCTGCTCCGGTTTCCCACCCTCCCGCCCTTTAAGGTTTTCGTCTTTGACCTTGCTATGGACCTCGGTTGGTTGTCATTAAGGGACCTGGTAGGATTTTTTTCCACTTGGCAAATTGGCACCAGCCACTTGGTTTTCTGCCTACCTCGTAGCAAATCGTCACAACTTTCTTGGTATTGGCGATTAGGCATTGGTATTGGTATTGTTTTGTAGATGGAAGAGGGGAGGTAGCGCCTTCACCTGCCCCACAATTTGTAGGGTAGTCTGATAAAGGATTCCGGGGGGCGTGGCCCTGTCCGAAGCCTATGAAGGTGAGGGCCTAAGGCACGCCCCCTATTGGTGACCCTGGGGGAGTTCCTAGTTGATGTGCATCAGCAGGACTCCCCTACTGGTGGTTAACCCTTCCCGGACTTCAAGCAGACGGGCTGACGCCGGATAGTCTGTTAGGACCAATGCCTAAGCCAATACCACTCATCACCTGTAACCAATAAAGTTGTGACCATATTTAGCCCATTAACCTTAAATAATTGTGTCATGTGTCTTTATGTTCACTGGGGGGGGGGGGCGGGAACTCGCCACACAACAGTGTTCAACGATGAATCCCTCCTATTTACCTTCCTCCCCCAACACGCACGCACGCATGTATGGGCTTCTTCAAATGGGTGATTCTCCCTCCCCTCCCCTGATCATTCCACCGTCAACCCCTTTGCTTAACATACTCAAAGCAGGGAGCTGTTACACTTCCCAGAGCCCCACAGTGACATCGAAGATTTCCCCGCAAGAGATTTATGAGCAGTTGTTGGAACATGCCATCTTTATCCCTCTCCTGAGATCTCATAAAATAATAGTGGGCTCGGTGGTATGAAGATGAACTGATCACCGACGTAAGCTTTCCCTAACTCAATAGTTCCCTGGGTGCCCTTAAAACCAGATGGAGACCTCAGGATGCAGGCTAACGATGGCAGAGTAAATGAGGAAAGAGCCCGTTTGTGACAGGGAAGGATGAGAGCAGCCCCAGAAAATGGAGCAATATTGCTTTACACTTTCTTTGTCTGCCAGCGAAATACACGTGAGCCACAGGGAAAGGGAGTGAGGCTTCCAGGCTGGGAGAGGAGCAAACTGGACGTCCGACGAAGCTGAATGCTGGAAGATTCAGGACAGAAGAAAGGGCTCCTTCACACACTGCATGGCTAAACTGTGGAACTCCCTCCCACAGGAGGCAGTGATGGCTACCAAGAGGATTTTAAAAGAGGATTAGACAAATTCCTGGAGCAGATGGTTGTCAGTGAGTACTGACAACAACAGCTCGGCTCTGCCTCCAGAGTTGCCTCTGAATACCAGTTTCTGGAAATGACAGGAGGAAAGAGGGCTCTGGGGCTTGGATCCTGCTTCCTTTGAGAACAGGATACTGGACTAGATGGACCATGGGCCCGATCCATCAGGCTCTTCTCATGCTCCTACTGAAGAGGATTATTGTGCTTGAATCCTGCTTGCAGTTTTCCCACTGAGGCAGCTGGTTGGCCACTGTAAGAATAGGAAGCTGGACTAGATTAGCCATTGGCCTGATCCAGGCCACCTCAGGCTACCTTCTTCTGATCCTCAGAAGTTGCCACATTCAAGGCTGACCAAGGCTTTGCTTCTTTGGCTGTTTGTGAATGTTGTGGAATACAAAGGTCAGTTCCACAGTTCCCCGGAAGACACCTTGCCTTTCTCCTCCTTTGCCCCATCCGGTTAATGATTGATGCATCTGATAATGAGCAGCGATAAGAAGAGAACAGGGATGGGCAACTTGGGATCTGGCTTCACAACCCATTAGGCAGAGGGACAAGGGTTAAACAGCATCATTACGGACCATAACAGCAGTGTAACAAGAGAGTGCAAGGATTTCATTAGCAAATGGTACAGTCCTGAGAGCAGAGAGAAGATATGGAAGGCTGATAACAATTTCTAAGAACTTGTGTGCTGAGGAAAACAGGGATGGATGATAGGATAGCCACCTCAACACTTACTATTTTGCATTTACCAAGAAACTACATGATAGAGAACATTACAGTGCAGTATATTTGCTGGCTGCCATTAACAGGCTGTGATGGCCTGGGAGTCTGATTCAGAGGCTGAACCGGAGGAATCCCAGCCTGCACAGGAGTCCCCACCTCCAGGGCCGGCTGAGCTGGGGCAGGGCCTTGAACCGGAAGCGCCTGCACCTGTGCTCTGTCCTCAGGAGCAGACACCAGATGAATCCACTCTGTCTCTGGAGGTCATTGAGGACCCGTTGCCTACAGGTGCGCCTCTCCCAGCCCTGTCAGGGGAAGGTGAGTCTCCCCCTGGGTCCAGTAACCCTCCAGCCTCTCCGGAGCTGCAGAGGCTCAGGGCAGAGAGGCGGAGGGAACTGGGTTCTCTCATAAGGAGTGCTCACCTTAAGGCCAGGAGAGGCGGGTCACCTGTGGGCCGGGACCGCCCCTGGCCTCAGAGGAGATAAAGGCCAGTCAGCCCAGTCCCAGGTTGCGGGAGCAACGTCGCTGGAAACCTGCTTCTGCCAGCACCCAGTCCTGTTCTTTTGGAGTTCCCGACCACCCCCGGCTTCTTGCTTCGGATCCCGCTTCCCCCTTGGTGGACTGTCTCTAGACCCTTGACCCAGGACCGGACTCTGACCACGCCTCACGGTAACCTCCCCCCGGGACCAGCACACAGGCTTAAACACAAAGAAGTGAAACAAACAGCCAAAGCAAAAACAGATTGGGGACTTTTGTATCATAATCAGGAAGTACAGTGGTGCCCCGCAAGACGAAATTAATTCGTTCCGCAATTTTTGTCGTCTAGCGAATTTTTCGTCTTGCGAAGCACGAAATCCCATAGGAATGCATTGAAAATCAATTAATGCGTTCCTATGGTCAAAAAAGGTCTAAACAAAGCCAAATTTGGTACAACAACAGTTTATTAACTGCTCTTTAAAGTCACACATACTGTAAAGAGCAGTTCAAAAACTGAAGGGAAAATAAATTAACTTTATAAACAAAACATGTCTTTGTTTTTAGACGTCGCGAGACGTTTTCGTCTTGCGAAGCAAGCCCATAGGGGAAATTCGTCTTGCGAGGCAAATCGAAAACGGAAAAACCTTTCGTCTAGCGGGTTTTTTGTCTTGCGAGGCATTCGTCTTGCGAGGTACCACTGTAGTATTAATTTCACTTAGTGTTCCTGTTTGTCATTTACTGATAATAATGACTCATGTATAAAGCACTTAATCTCCCCGCGCCCAGAGGTCATACAAACCAGAAGATCCCTCTAAGCATCTTTGTCAATGTCAAGATGAGCGACTCCAAAACAGGCTCAGGACTCCTTGAGAGCAAGAGTTCCAGGACCATGGACAGCTGAGAGCAAGAGGGAGTGTGTTGCCTCAGCACTGGCCTGTTCTACCTGCTGCAGCATTGCAGTCTGGCCTTGAGAACCTTGTGGTTTCCAGCAACCAATAGAAACATTGGTGCCTCCAACTGTGGAAGCAGAGCTGAGCCATCATGGTGGGTAGTCATGACTAGGATAAGGCAGCTTCCTGTGTTCCCATGTACATTCCTGGGATCTCAGAGACTTGGGCTGAAATCTGGTGCCAGTGGTGGTACTGGATGTGGAGACATGGGGGTGGCAGAAGGGGCATGAACACAAGCTTCTTTCCAACATCCTCATGTGTACCTCACAATCCCCAATGTTGGTAGCAAAATATTGTACCACCATTTCGCTACAGTAAAAGGTAAAGGTAATGGACCCCTGACAATTAAGTCCAGTTGCGAACGACTCTGGGGTTGTGGTGCTCATCTCGCTTTACTGGTCGAGGCAGCCGACATGTGTCTGCACACAGTTTTCCCGGGTCATGTGTCCAGCACGACTAAGCCGCCTCTGGTGAACTAGAGCAGCGCACAAAGACGCTGTTTACCTTCCTGCAGGATTGGTACCTATTTATCTACTTGCACTTTGATGTGCTTTTGAACTGCTAGGTTGGCAGAAGCTGGGACCGAGCAATGGGAGCTCACCCCATCGGGGGGATTCGAACCACAAACCTTCTGATTGGCAAGCCCTAGGCTCTGTGGTTTAGACCACAGTGGCTCCTGCATCCCTTTTGCTACAGTAGCTGATTTTAATATGCTCAACAAGGATGCTTATCCCAGATTTCTCACAGTCTCCTATTTGTTTGTTCCCGACAATCTCCACATCAGCAAAATTAGCATTTGCCTCACATTTCCCACTAAAAAAAAAAAAGCAACTTTGGTCTACAGGGATATTTGGTTCGATTTTGCAAAGCTCTCCTTTGCGGTGACCCTCCTTTTCCTCCTCCTTCTCCTCCACCTCCTCCTCCTTTCCATTTCCATGATCCGTCCATCTTTGCTCTCTGGAGTAACCCAAGCCATATAAATAATCTGATTTGAAGCTATGAAATCTTATTTGAAGGTCTATTAATGCATAGCTGGAATGACACAGGCCCCAGCCTGTCTCCGCTGACTGAAACATGGGAAGCAATTTCACCTGGGAAAATCCATCTCCCAGAACAGGCCAAGGAAGGAGGTGTGGAAGAATCAGGAAGCAATTATATTTAGGATGGAGATTAAGACAATGCCTGGGCTATCCTTTGTTCCCTGACCTCCATTTCCCATCTTCAGGGAGCGGGGCTGGACCACTGAGCTAAGAAAACAGACGCCAAGGATTAGGCCCTTAAAATATGACTGCAAGGCACTTCCTCAAAGAAAATAATTAGCAGGCTGACATGCTCATTCCCCCTTTTCTGTTGCCTGACCCAAGGAAACGAAATTTTAATCAATGTTGTTTTAAATAACACATAAATAAAACATCCATGCCTCCTATCCATGCAGGCTCAGAAAAGAGAAGTGACAGTAGAATGATGATTAACGCCATATAATTGGGCCCCGTGTCGGTGAAGACCTTGAGGCGAGGAGCCAGGACTATTTAACGCAGATTAGTTACCCTTAATGGACTTTAACCATATTTTTTGTACTGGAGATCAAGGTGGTTAAAGACTGATACAAAGATGCCCATCTTTAGCGAACATCCAAAGCTGTGCTGCAGTTTAGATATTTATCATTTGCACTTTTATAAAGTATATCAAGATGGCTTGCAACATACAAAATATAACAAAATCAGTATTTAAAATATCCAGAATGCAAAGCAGCAATAGAACATCAGTGGATACTGGTTGGTTAAAAAGAGAGCTGTTCATATTGTGAAGGCCTGTGTAAAGAGTATAGCTTAAAAGAAGATCCAAGAACTGTACAAGTGGTAGGGATCCTGAGGGTCATTTAGTCCAACCCCTTGCAATGCAGGAATCCCAGCTGAAGATTCCCTGACCATCCAACCTCTGTTTAAAAACCTCCAAGGAAGGAGAGTCCACCACCTACTGAGGGAGACTGTTCCACTGTCAAACAGTTCTTCCTTTCAGAAAATTCTTCCTGATATTTAGACAGAATCTCCTTTCTCGCAACTTGAAGCCGTTGGTTCAGGTCCTACCCTCCAGAGCAGGAGAAAACAAGCTTGCTCCATCTTCTGTGTGACAGCCCTTTAGATATTTGAAGGCAGCTATCGTAACTCCTCTCAGTCTCCTCCTATCCAGGTTAAACATACCCAGCTCCCTCTCACTTTTCTTTCTTTGGGAATCCTCTGCATTTGTGCCTTCAACATTTCACCTTTAGGAAATTCCCATCTGGAGGGGGTGCAAGGAGTCCTCGCAGCGGGAGCAGGAGCCCTTGTAAAGCGCGCGCCATGGCAGGACAGGCATTTTAAAAATTTATTCCCCTCTTCGACCGCGTATTGGTGGAAAGGTGTGCAGCTGAGACAGTAACTAAAGGAGGCCTTATGATTCCAGAAAAATCACAAAGAAAAGTGTAACAAGCTATTGTTGTGGCAGCCTAAGAGCAAGGAAGGAGAAACTCATCCAGTTAGTGTAAAGGTTGGTGAGAAGGTTCTGCTACCGGAGTATGGTGGAACAAAAGTTGTACTATTTCATATTTAGAGATGGTGATATTCTTGGAAAATACGTGGACTGAACAGTTCATCTTGCCGTGTTATCATTAAGTTTTCCTTCCACAAAAAGTGCTCAAATGGTTCTGTTCCATCATGTAGATAATTTCTTTATTTTCTAATAAATGCAAATTCTCCCAAATTACCAAGTATCATTGTGACTTCAAAATAAAACAACATGTACAGCCAAAAAGAAAAAAAAGGAAGAAATTCCCATCTGTTATGTACTAAGCTTGGATCCTAGAACAATAGACAGGTAGGATCCTAGAATGCATCAGCAGCAATGGAACCCCCTTAGGGACCAACATTTGCTGAATTCATTCCATTCCGCTTATGCAATAAAATAAAATAAACCCAGTTCACCTGGTGAATAATTAAAGCAGCAGGCTGGCTGGTGCCGTCATTGTGAGCTCCATTAAAGTGAGTTTTTGCAGTTTCTGCATTTGTCAGTCGCACTGGCACACACTCCTCTCTTTTCAGTACGTATAAAAGAAAAGCAATTTCCCCCTTTTAAGCCAATTTACTTGTCTTGTAAAGGCAGACACTTGACACGCGCTGAGCGATTATTACAGAGGGAAGGAGCTGGCAGTGGTGAATACCTAATAATTACCTTATCCTAATGTCAGATTTGTTTCTCGCCACTGATTCCTTAGTATTTTTTTGCTGGAGTCTTAAATCAATCAAGAGGAGCATTCGTTTCCCTGGGAAGCCTATGCTGGCTTAGCATGACCCCATATTAGCAATTCTTATTTATTTTCTGTATATCTCATTGCATTTATAGCCCGTCTTTCTCCCAAGGAATTCAAGGCAGCATGCAAGATTCCCTCCCCCTCCTCACAACAACCCTGCGAGGTTGAGCAATGCTGTGTTTGGCAACCTTCAAAACATTCATTGTGAGGCTACGCGAGTGCATTGTGGACATTTTTATATGTTTTAAACAGGGTTTTTAAATTCTGTTTTTTAAAATTATTTTTTAATTATTCTTTATTAAAAATTTGCATATCTATACAAACATTGTATGCTATCTCTATAGATATGAAGAAAAACAGAATTATGTAGGGAATAGAAAATTTATAAAGGAACAAAAAAGAGGAAAGGAAAAAAAATACAGAAATGACAAGGATACGAAGTAAAAAAATCAAAAGAGGAAAAGACAAGACAATATTATTTACACAATAAAAGTGTTCGTCAACACAATTCTGGTTTTCATGGTACTGTTTCAGTCTTGGGCATTTTTCACCCTGGGCTCCTCTGAGAGGAAGGCGGCACAAAAATGTATAAATAGTAATAAGGCTTAGCGGCTTTAGAAATAATAATACAGTCAAACCTCGGGTTGAATACGCTTCGAGTTGAGCGTGTTCGAGTTGCGCTCCGTGGCAACCCGGAAATAATGGAGCGCGTTACTTCCGGGTTTCGCCGCTTGCGCATGCGCAGACACTCAAAATGATGTCGTGCGCATGCGCAGAAGCAGCGAAAAGCGACGTGTGCGTGCGCAGACATGCCGTCGCTAGTTACGTTTGTTTCTAGATGCGAACGGGGCTCCGGAATGGATCCCGTTCGTATCTAGAGGTACCACTGTAATAATAAGACTTTGAGACAATGACTGGCCCAAAGTCACGCAGGAACTGCTAGGAGCAACTCAACACCTTCCATGTGTGTTTTATCAGGAAGATTTTGGGCATCACATAGCAGGACAGAGTCTCAAACAGAGGTGTTTTCTCCCAAGACCACATTCCCAGCTTGCTCATGTCCACAGAATGCAAGATGGCAGGATTACCAAATGCTCTATGGGGAGCTGGCTACAAGCACCAGGGCCGTTGGCAGACCAACGCTGTGTTACAAAGATGTCTGCAAACAGGACATAAAGGCTGGCAACGTGTGGGAATCCCTTGCAGATGACCACAATGCCTGGAGACAGACAGTCAGGTCGTATATCCACAGCCATGACCAGAGGGAGGAATGACTGCTGGGAGGAGTGCAGAAAGAAGAAACACAACCAGACGCCTTCATCTGTCCCAGAAGATCTGAGATTACAACCGCAAGCTCCTTTAGCACCCTTGAGTGCAGCTCATCAGTGCCTTGGCATTTGATTTCATTTACAGTAACCTGGTGTTCCCTTACCACCTCTTGTTATAATTTGGGCTGCAGCTCCCTCCTAACATCGTTTATTCTGTTATCACCAGGTTGGGCACTGCTTTCTTTTTGGGTGAAGACAAAGGCAAAGTAGTTAAGAGCAGTTCCGCCTTCTCTCTGTCACCCAACAGCATTTCTCCGTCATCTCCACACAGAGGACCTACCATTTGCTTGGTCTTCCTCTTGCTTCAAACATGGCCGGAGAAACCTTTTATTATTATTTTTAACCTCTCTTGCAAGTTTTGGCTCACCTGACCCTCTACCTGAAACTGGTGGCTTCTCGTGTATACTCCCCCTTTGTGATTTCTACTTTCTTCCTTTTCTTATACTTGCCCTTCTTACTGTAAATCTCAGCACACCTGTAAGCTCCTTATGCAACCACAATGGGGTTTTTTTAGACATCTCACACTTTTCTATCTTGTTGGAATTGTCTGCCTTTTGCGTTCAGTATTTCACCTTTCAGAAACTCCAATCCGTCTTGGACTCCCTTCCTTTTGAGTATTTCTTACAGTAGAACTCTCACCCAGTAGCTCCTTAACCTTTTTTGAAAGTGGTCTTCTTAAAGTCCAGAGGGCATGTCTGACTACCATTCAGCTTTCCCTTGCCTCTGTATTCTCTCTATTCTGCTTTGGTCAGACCACACCTGGAGTCCTGCTGGAAAAGAGACTGAGAGGAGTTATGATAGCCATCTTCACACGGCTGTCACACGGAAGATGGACCAAGCTTGTTTTCTCCTGTTCTGGAGTGTATGGCCCTAAACAATGGATTCAAGTTATAAGAAAGGAGATTCCGTCTGAACATCAGGAAGAACTTTCTGATTGCAAGAGATGTTCAGCTGTGGAGCAGATGATCTCAGAAGGTGGTGGACTCTCCTTCCATGGAGTTTTTTAAGCAGAGGTTGGATGGCCATCTGTCAGGGATGCTTTTACCTCTGCAGCTGCTTCTGATAAATCCATCAGGGCAGGGCCTCCCTCCCCCTAACCCAGTTGACAGTCGTTCAAAAGCTCTACAAATTGCAAGCCCACGCTCTGGTGAGCAGCATTTATATGCCTCCATGGCTTGGAGAGGGGGGCTCCTGCCTACTTTGACAACAGAGTTTGTTTTTCAGCCTCATTGGGTTTCTCAGTGAATTGACAGGGTCCTCCATTGCTCCCCCGCCCAGACCGCCAAGCCCCGAAACCAACACCCCATCACAACCGAGACCCTGACGGGCAGGGCACAGAGAAAGGGCCAGCCTTCCCGCAAGGCCAGCCGTGTTGCCGGCCCAACGACAATCCTGATGAACACCGAGTGCAGCCTGGAGAGATCCATCAACAGGCCGACTCTGGCTGGGGAAGGAGGGAGACGGGTAACCATCCATCACAGGCCTAATGGGGATTTCTCTCTGGCTAATGGTTCCATCACAAGCTCAGCCACAGAACTGTCCAGAAAGATCCTTGGTGCACTAAAAATTCCCCTCCAGCTTTAAGCATCTCGGAGGTGCCATGAATCAATCACACCATCTGTCATTGTCTTGCAGCTTTTATCCCATCAATCTGCCGGTTAGCTAGTAATATCTGGCATTAATTCCAGCTCCCTTTATGGTCCCTCTTTAAACCCAAGTGTGCCCTAAACTGAAACATTCACTTAACCAACTCGGGACCCATTTGAAACCTGTTACTATTAGTATATAAAACCCTTAACAATTTGGGATCTGTTTACACCCACTCTACCAGTAACTGGCCCTGTTACAGGAGCCACATAATACTCGTTTCACATTTATAAGAACTGGATCTTATAGTGTGGCGGAACCAACACTTTGGAACTCTGCCTCTTGGCATCAGGCAGATGTCTGCACTGCACACTTTTTCCGTGCCTGCAAAGAACGTTCATGTTTAGACAAGACCATCCAGGACCTTGGGATGTGGGTGGCGCTGTGGGTTAAACCACAGAGCCTAGGACTTGCTGATCAGAAGGTTGGCTGTTCAAATCCCAGCGACGGGATGAGCTCCTGTTGCTCGGTCCCTGCTCCTGCCAACCTAGCAGCTCAAAAGCACAAAGTGCAAGTAGATAAATAGGTACCGCTCCAGCGGGAAGGTAAATGACGTTTCCGTGCGCTGCTCTGGTTTGCCAGAAGTGGCTTGGTCATGCTGGCCACATGACCCGGAAGCTGTACGGCGGCTCCCTCGACCAGTAAAGCGCGATGAGCGCCGCAACCCCAGAGTCGGCCACGACTGGGCCTAATGGTCAGGGGTCCCTTAGAAAATTGATGTGAGTCTTAATCTGTTTTTAGTTTACTGTTTTAACTTTTGAAATGTCTTGAATTCTTGTTAATTTTTCGTTGTGATAATTCTATTATTTTTTTGTAGAATACTTTGAGGTATTATTATTTTTTAACAAACAGTGCATGACTTGTATTACCTTATCCTAATGCCTTTCACCATAAAGGGGATCCCACAGCCACTACGGTGGGTGGGGTACACGTTGGGAGATAGAATTGTTTTCCATCTTGACAGTGGCTACTTTCAAGATGTAGATGGCTGGTGGGGCACCATCATAGAAAAGAGGAATCAGGAAAATAGCACTGATGTTAGGGTTGGGGGAAGCATTTCAGCCCAAGGGCCACATTCCCTTCTGAGCAAACCTTCAGAGGGCCGCGTCCAGTGCTGGGGTGGGGGGGGGCTGAGCAACAGAGGCAGATTTCCCCTTTGTATAGCCGGTCAGTTTCTGCCCACACTTACACACCCCTCTATGCCCTCCATCCAGGGGAGCAAGAGACGTTGTCAAGACTTGCTTTCCAACGTTGACGTTGTCAACGATGCTTTCCAGCCAGGCAAAACGTCTCCAGGAGGGGTTGGCATAGGGGAGATCAAGAAGCCTGGATGGGGTGCACCAATCCCTTGTTCTTGGACAAGGCCACCTCAGTGGCTGCTCCCAGACTTTGGATCTCCTTAGAGGAGCCAGACAGGCTCCCTCCTTGCTATCCTTCTGCCGGCAGGTGAAGGCAGTGGTGTCGCAACTGGGGGGCAGTGCGCCCCGTGTGCCATGTCTGCGGGGGTGACAAGAAGGCACCCTGCAGGGGCTCGTGGCGGCACGAGCAGCCATTGCACCGCCACAGCCACATGTGGAGGATTCTCCTTTCGCAGCTGCAGCCGCAAGCAGAGGATTCTTACATCATTTTTTCTTTTAAATGGCAACACCAAATGCAGCCATGACAAAGTTCAGCATAAGATTTAATTTCTGGTGTCTTGGTCCCACCCCCTTGTCTGCACCTGTGTTGGCTCAATATTATTTCAAAGGCTTTTCAGAGAATCAGGAATCCAGTCTCCACAAAAAGCTTCTTTCCCCAATTGGGTGATTATTTTAAAACTGCCTATGAAACATCTTCTGCCTTGATGGGCCCTTAGAGGAGCACAGACATTTATATCACTTGCAAGGGTTTATTATTATTATTATTGCCTTCTGCTGAAAAGAAAATGCTGTTGATTTTAATCTCCCTCTCCCTCTCCCTTCAGGTTAATACAATGAATTCCACCTTACTCTGTGAATCATTTCCCAGTGTTCACACTACTATTTATTTATTTCATAAAATTTATACACCACTTGATTGTAAAAAAAAACAAAACCCACCTCAATGCAGTTTACAAAAGTGATAAAACTATAAAATCATCACCAAGAAAAATTAACAACAATAATTTAAGACTTTCAGAAAGTTAACATAACGGTAGACTAAAAAAAACAAATTAAAACTTGTATCAACTTTCTAAACATCTGGGAAGGCTTTTCTAAACAAGAATGTTTTAGCAGGCATCGAAAAGTGTACAGTAAAGGCACCTGCTTGAGATCAATAGGCAGGGAGTTCCAAAGTGCACACAATAAAATGAGGAACAGGTTTTATGTGGCACCTGTACTAGTGCCAGTTGCACCAATCCAAATGGTCAAGGGGGTGTGGAAGGGGGAGGTAAGGTGATCTCATAGGTAAACTGGACCCAAGTACAACAAGGAATGGTGGTACATCAGAATCGCCCTTGGAGGCAGGTAACACAGGTGTGCAGCTGTATGCAGAAACCTGTCCAACCAGCCAACACAGGCAGAAACGTATTTGCTTGGGTGTAGCTGTGATGGGAAACCTACCTAATTTGCACTTCTTCAACCAATACACAAACAGAAACACAGCTATCCTTCGAAAATTTTGTGATGCCGTTATTTGACCAAGCAATATGTACAAAATGCATTCTACTAAGGGGAAACATGTGGGACATGGGTGGCGCTGTGGTCTAAACCTCTGAGCCTCTCGGGCTTGCCGATCAGGAGGTCGGCAGTTCGAATCCCCATGATGGGGTGAGCTCCCGTTGCTCGGTCCCAGATCCTGCCAACCTAGCAGTTTGAAAGCACACCAAGTGCAAGTAGATAAATAGGTACCACTCTGGCAGTATGTAAATGGTGTTTCCGTGCGCTGCTCTGGTTTTGGTGTTCCATTGTGCCAGAAGCGGCTTAGTCATGCTGGCCACATGACCTGGAAAAACTCTCTGCAGAGCGGACAAATGCCAGCTCCCTTGGCCTTTAAAGCGAGATAAGCACTGCAACCCCAGAGTCGTTTGTGACTGGACTTAACTGTCAGGGGTCCTTTAACTTTCAGGGGAAACATACATACAAATGCATGCATTCATGAAAATAGTGTGCAAAAATGCATGGGGAAATTGCTTGCAATAGAATGTGTATATTAGTCAAAACTGTACACAAAAGTACGTTTATTTGCAGTAAAATGCTGGTGGGCTTTCAAAATGATTAAAAATTAATAATATCTGTATATTACTGAAGAAATGTGGAGAGCTAAATTTAGAAGTGGAAGAATGAGAAAATGAGAGAAACTAAAATGGCTTGGACTGAAGGACATCAGGTTGGGGAAACTTTTAGCTGGGTTGGTGCAGCATAGAAATTAAAAGGAAGCATTTTTAATTCAGTACACTTTCTTCAATGCTGGCCTTCCATTCATTCTATAAGCCTTTTAGCTTTTTGAAGGTCCATTAATTGCACTAATGCTAAACTGAACTTGCAGGGAGAGAGAGAGGTAGGAGAGAAAGTAGCAGGCAAACTTGTGTGATTCACATATCTCAAACCAAAGCACAAATGGAAACATCCTTTGAAATTTGCACCTTGCTGAATTTTGCAATGCAGTTCTCCAAGCAATAAAAATGAGTGTTTAAAGGGAGAAGTGGAAACAAAACTGTATATATCTATAGAGAGAGAGATAGAAAAATAATACACCAAAGCAACAATTATATTGCAGGAAATTGCTTGCAGAAATGCATACTTTAGGAAAGGTTGTGTGCAAAAATGTTAATAAATGTGTTGAAAATCAGTACAGATTTTCATATGAACTGGGGGCGGGGGAGTATACTGATGCAGAAATTGGATGCCCTTTACTTAGGGTTGGAAAAATGGATAGATTTGTCTGTTCCTAGTTAGGGAATATGGGTGGCTACTGAAACTGTCTCCATGGGTGTATCTGAGTGAAAAATGCTCAAGTGTTTATTTTGACACACTTACACACATAGGGGAGCTGAGGGGGTGAGCAATGAGCAGGGAGAAGTTATTGATATTGTCAGACATCCTGATTCTACACGTCAACAGGATCCAAGCTGCAACCTGTCACTCTAAATCTTTAACCATGTGGACTAATACATTCATTCATTAGCACATATTAGCAATAAACCCATCATATGCCATTTTAAAAACAAAAACAGGAACTAATCATTCAAATGCTCATCCACCATAACATTGTTTAAGGTAGCCCAAGAATATAAATGGGGGGTTGGGGTTGGGCTGGAATAAAATCATTTGAGAATATTCTAATTAAAACTGCTAGAGAAATTCTCTCTCTTTCTCTCTCTCTCTTATTCACCAGATCAGAAAGTTGGGGGGGGGGGGAGGACACCATTCAAAACCAGGAATATCAGGGTGCTAATTATTCGCCATAAATTACATGTACAAAATAAGACAAATTTGATTCATGTGTTTGCTGTTTTAAAAAAACACATGGGAAATATCAAGAACATCCCCCCAAATGATAAAGAAATGTAGTCAGCAGGTAAGATCATTTCTGCTTCAATTTTCTTTCTTGCTCTGTCCTCAATTACTTGAGTACTTCTCTGTCACATAATAGGAATCCCGATTTTTGCCAGATGGATAAAGATAACCTCATTCTAGCTAAAAGCAATTTGGACTTTGCAGCTGAGTATAAGAGACACTTAAGAAGATAATGCAGGAAAACTCAAGCACCTAAAATAGTGGCATTCATAATGACTCCATCCAGGGCCCAGAATTCAGCATCCTAAGAACCTCGGTTTTCCTTTCACATTTTAACAAATGGGACTGAAACTGCCTTGGTCACTCTAGTCGATGATCTCCGGTGGGCTAGGGACAAAGGTGAAAGCTGTCTCACCAGAGGGGTGCATGCTCTGGTTATCTCCTGCTTGGACTACCGCAATGCGCTCTCCGTGGAGCTACCTTTGAAGGTGACCCAGAAACTGCAATTAATCCAGAATGCGGCAGCTAGACTGGTGACTGGGAGTGGCTGCTGAGACCATATAACATCAGTTCTGAAAGACCTACATTGGCTCCTAGTACATTGCTGAGCACAATTCAAATTGTTGGTACTGAGTACACGGCCTCGGCCCAGTATACCTGAAGGAGGATCCCCACTCCCATTGTTCTGTGCGATTTTCAGCATCTGGGCATGCGAAGACGTGATCTGCGCCAGTCTAGCCCACAGAGGATCTCCAAGGGAGTGATCCGGCCCATGCCCAGTAAGCCTTGCTGACCCCTGGGCTGGGGGAACCCAACCAGATGGGTGGGGTAGCGGGGTATTAATAATAATAATAATAATAATAATAATAATAATAATAATAATAATTAGACTTGGGTGCTTCAGGTATTCAATTTCTACAAATTCTAATGGTAACTGATCTGATCTGCACCTCTAATGTGTGAATCAGAAAGGAATTATACTTTATATTCCACACTTCTCCAAACAGTAATACAGCTTTCAGCTCAAAAAAAACACAAATCTCTCTCTTTTTCCTTTTTTGTGTGTGTGGTGATGGTAGCTTTTGCTTTAACTTCATTCTGTAAATTCTGACCCACTGCGCCATATTTATTTCCTAATGTTGAAGATGATGTAAACAACTTCTGTACTTCACTTGGTCACAGTTACGCTTGCAGTTATGGCTTTTTGTTTTCCTTTGCTTGTTTTGTGCATCTGTTGATTTTGTGCATCTGTTGTAAATATCTATCATCTACACACACACACACAGAGAGAGAGAGAGAGAACCACCCAAAGGCACTACTAAAATTTTGTTTTATATAAATAGAAATACTGCCGATGTGCGGATTTTTAAGGAAACCAGATAAATTCAGAAACAGGATGGAATAAACTTATGAATCAACATGAACCAGAAACAGACAGATTCATTAATTCCTCGCTGTGAAAATTAGGTTGAATAAATGAGGCCTGAGAAAAGACAGAGGAGGATGTCCTGTGTGCATGGAGGGAGCGGGGAACCCAATGCCCTGCATAGCTCTTTCCCTTCCCCATAATTCTGAAGTGATCTCAGCTGCATACACTGAAGCTGTTGAAGCTTCGTGCTCATGAAATGCAGACAGCTGAGCCGCTCCACCCGTGCCTGGGAATACATTATGTAGCCGAGATGGATAAAGAAGTCAAAAATTGTTAACAATGTCTAGCTGTCCTAGCGGACCTGCATAATCCACCTCTAATTCCTTTCTGCACGTGCTTGCATAAGCACCTGGCTCTTTCGCACCTGCAGCCACGTTCTCAGCAAAAGGAGGAAACAGGAAGGTCTCTTGGGTAAACACACGCATGCACACACCCTCTACAGTTGCACCGTGTCTCAGGAGCATGACAGAGTGCAGCTAAGGGGGTTCTATGCCTCATGTTTGCTCAAGCAAAAGGCATACAAAGATGCTAGGAGAGATTGCGGTCCCTGAAGGTGCATTTACTGCTAACTGGGCCCAGAGCCAATGTTCTATTACATATGGCCGGGTGCTTTTGAAATGCAACAAGAGCATCACTCCGATCAATTGATTTGCTCACCCCTAGGCGGACTTCCACCACCTGCTTAGGAATGCTGATCAATTCAGCATCAATCACTCCCTCCCCTTTTCAGCCCAGTTCTCCCAGACCCCCTTATGTCTCATAAACACCTCCCCTCACCCACAACATGCAGAATTTAACCCTGTCCAACCCATAGGCCATGCAGCAAACGAGGTCTTTCTATAGAAGAAGTCAAGGCGGAAGAAAGCCCATTTTGCTCAACATTTAAGGACTGCAATCCTCAAAGCTTCATTGACATTACTACACAAAGGAAGGATTGGCACAAAACCTATCTTGGGGGCCTGCCCAGGTCTTGTCGCTCCCCTGCTCCCAGTAGCACTGAGAACATTAAGAAGAACGCCGCTGGATCAGACCAGAGGGTCATCTAACGCAGCCCCTCCTTCCCAGAGCTTCGCCAGATGCCTCCAGCAAGCTCACCTTGAGGACATGAAGGCTCGTCTTAGAAAGCACAGGCCCAAGCGGTTCTCCTCATGCCCCACACCTTTCCCAGAGAAAACCCACTTGTTAGCTTTAAGTCAGGACAAACAGCAATCTAAAGAAAACCTGATTGCCATTTGCTCCAACTGAGTGCTAAAGAGGGATTTTCTCTGGGGGGAAGCAGCGGAACAAGAGGAAATGAAGTTGAAAGCCCTCGGCCATTGCTGCTCCCTGGCAAATGGTATCTAAGGGAACCAGAGCTAGAGTCCCTGACAGAGATGGCCACCCAAACTCTGTTTTAATGTAATGGAAGGCTGTTCTTTGTAGCCCACACCCACTCGTACGCACTACCGTATTTTTCGCTCTATAAGATGCACTTTTCCCCTCCTGATAAGTAAGGGGAAATGTGTGTGCGTCTTATGGAGCGAATGCAGGCTGGAGGCTCTGCTCAGCGCTCCCTTTAAAGAGCCGCGTGGAGTGCGTGTGCGGCTCTTGGGGGCTTTTCCCCAAGGAAGGAGAAGATCTACCCTTCTCCCTCCTTGGGGAAAAACCCCCAAGAGCCGCACACACGCTCCGCGTGCTCTTTAAAGGGAGCACGGCTCTTGGGGGAGCCTTCATCCGGCTGCCTGGGAGAGGCTGCGCGTGGCTATCTTATAAGCCAGGACAGCAAGAGGCTATCCCAGAAGCCAGATCCCTCTTGCTGTTCAGGCTTCTGGGATTCAGAATATTATTATTTTTTCCTCTTCCAAAAATTAGGTGCATCTTATGGTCTGGTATAGAGTGAAAAATTCACAAGCAAGCAAAGCCTGGTGATTGTAACTTAAAAGGCACCACGCCAGCAGCAGTGAACATCTTCCGTAGCGGGGATGGGGAACCTGTGACTCTCTGGGAGGAGTTGTTGGACTGCAGCTGCCTTCCTCCTTGACCACTGGCCACACTGGCTGGAACTGGTGGGTGTTGGTGCCCAACCAGATCTGGATGGGCCCCTGTCCCCCATCCCTGTACTAAGTTAACTTGTCCTCTTCACTAACACAATTGCTAACTCCAGCTCCATGAATGACACTACAGATTGATTATGTGTGCAATTAGTAAATGTGCATTTTGGAAAGGAGTTGGCACAACAGAGTGGCTAACCTAAGAGTGAGTTGAAGTCCAACAACATCTGGAGGGCCATCAGTTCCCTATCCCTTGGAGCAGAAATGCCTTGCAGACAGGGGTAGAGGAGAGATTCGATTCTGCTTGCATTTTAGTGAGAAACTAATTCACACTTCTTGGACCAATGTGGAAACACAGAAATGCTTCAAAGTTTGGACTTCTCTGGATTTTGTGGTGCCATTCTCCAACCAGAGCGTACAAAAATGGGTGTTTGGGAGAAAATGTTCCTGAAATACACATATTGGTGAAAGTAACACACAAAAATGCATTGCACTGGGGACACAGCTTGCAAAAATGTGCATCTTAGTCCAAACTGCATGCAAAAAATTGTATTTTTTCGGAGAAATTCACACGAAAGCTCTAACAATTTTTTAATGATAATGTTGGCAATGCTCTTGCCTCCATGGTCAGAGGCAACGATGCTTCTGAATTCTAATGGCTAGAAAACATGGGAGGGGAGAACGCTCTTGTCTCAGGTTTCCCAAAAGGGACATCTTATTGGTCACTGTGAGAAGAGGATGCTGTTCTTGATGGGCCATTGCCTGATCCAGCAGGCTCTTCTTAGATAAATTGCAGATTGCAGGAGAAATGTGGGAGACTGGAATTAAGACTGGAAAAATGAGAAGCTGGGAGAACTGAAACTGACAGATTCTACTTGCATCACACACACACGAGCTGCACTTAATGCCCGCCGAGCGTTGCATTAAATAGCTCTTCAGGCGGAAGCCCACGGCACTGCTTGGATAGCCTTTCAGAGAACCTTTGCACAGCGGCCTCTCCCTTACAGCAAAATCCGCAGAGCTAACCCATGGCATTTCATCCTTCAATCTAGTTGTCTTGGCGGCTGCTTCCAGAGTGACATCAGGATGGGTGCAGTTTTATCACCACTTTAGGCAGCTGTGCTCACCCTCAAACCCCAAGACTTGTTATAAATAGCATTGGCTAATGTCTCCCCACCCCTCAGCTGCTGCTCTGCCTTGACGCTTTAACTGCCCTTTACAATAACTACAGCTCACGGCTGATTAATATCGATCGCCATTTCCTTTGCGTCGAGACGTTTGCCAGGCAAACTCAATCAAGGCCTCTGCAATTATCGTCGTCATCTGCAGACAGAGGCATGCACATGTTCTAGCGACACAAAGGGGGGAGGGAGGGAGCCCCTCCCTCCAGCACACATCTTCCCTGTCAAATGCTACAGGATAAGAACACAGGGATCTTGGAAATAAGTGCTTTTGAATAAAATATGGTCGGTCCTTCCTCTGAGACAAATGGGTCAGGTTTTTATTTCTGCAATGCAGGAATCACAGCTGATGGATCCTTGGCAGATAGTCCCCCAACCTCTGCTTAGAAACCTCCAAGGAAGGAGGGTCCACCATCATCCAAGGGAGGATGTTCCACTGTCAAACAGCTCATACAGTCAGAAAACTACTGTATTTTTCGCTCTATAAGATGCGAGTGTTCCTGGCTGTCCTGCGAGTTGCAGGGTGCTCCTTTGCAAGGAGCAACTAACAGGACTGAGCCTTCCTGCTGTCAGTCGGGGGGGAGGGAGATGCAGTTTCTCCTTCTTCCTCTCTGCCAACTGGACGGATAATTAGAGGTTCCTAAAAACTAATTAAACATCACCCCAACCCACCAACTGATTTGGGGCCAGATCTGGATCTGGGTGTTTGTGCTATACAGAGTCCTATCTGCCAGGATGCTTTCCTACATATGTACCCCCCATGGGGGGGCGTCTGCCTTTTCCCCCCCAGAGGAGAACTAACAATATATTTTCAGAGAAGCCCCTGGATATAGCAAACACAAGTTTAATGTGCTTTGTTTAAAAATCTACACTAAAATAGTATTGCATTGAGTCACACAAGCATGGATATGTCAATATGTTCAAAGGTGGGGGCGGTGAGCATTAAAAGCTTACTTTTTAAAGGAAGTGTGGCACTACTACTAAGAAGGCCCTGCTCCTAGAAGGTCCCCTGGCTTTACTTGGCAGTGGTACCTGGAGCAAAGCCTCTGGTATTGAATTGAGCCTCCTTAAGGTCGCTGTGGGACGCGGGTGGCGCTCTGGGTTAAACCACAGAGCCTAGGACTTGCCGATCAGAAGGTCGGCGGTTCGAATCCCCATGACGGGGTGAGCTCCCGTTGCTCGGTCCCAGCTCCTGCCAACCTAGTAGTTCAAAAGCACATCAAAATGCAAGTAGATAAATAGGTACTGCTCCAGTGGGAAGGTAAACGGCGTTTCCGTGCGCTGCTCTGGTTTGCCAGAAGTGGCTTAGTCATGCTGGCCACATGACCCAGAAACTGTACGCCGGCTCCCTTGGCCAATAAAGTGAGATGAGCGCTGCAACCCCAGAGTCAGTCACGACTGGACCTAATGGTCAGGGGTCCCTTTACCTTTACCTTTAATTTATGTATTGCCCACCACATTGACCAGGAACAGAGACCTGCGCCCCACCCCCGATGCTGCTGGGCTCCATATCCCATCATCCCTGACTGTGGGCCATGATGGCTGGGGGCTGATGGTAGCTGGAGTTCAGCAGCATCTGGAGGGCCGCAGGTCCTCCATTCCCGGCACAGACCAAAAGTCACTGACTTACCAGCACCCCTGAAAATATATTCTCAAAAAGCAGCTCAGGGCTGTATCCTGGCGAAGGGAGGCGGAGTCTGGCATCACTTGGCAATCGCCTTGGCGAGGCTGGTGAGGAGGAGGTGGAAGAGGATGGCAGAGATGATGACAGCTGTTCATCAGGCAACTCTTGAATGGCTCTAGGAGATGCTTCCTGTTGAGGCTCAGGTAGGCTGGGCAGCAACTGAGGGGAAGGGAAAGCATAGGAGTCATGCTTCCTGGATGGATGGATGGATGGATTACATTTCTACCCTGCATCTTCTATTCTCCAAAGGGGCACAAACCCCGGGGGAGCACCTGGAACCCCGTGGAATTTTGCTACCACTCGGCAGAGACTAGGGGTGGCGGCCAACTTCTGTAACAGACACACACGTCACATCTGTGGGATGTGAAACACAAGAGCAATCAAGTACAACATTCCTAGAGTGAACATGTTTAGACATTGGGAGGAATGTTTGTCCAGCCAGCAGGTAAACTTCCTGTTTCCTTCTGGGCTGGGACAGACTTCCTCTGCATGTGACTAGAGGTGAGCGTGGCCTCACCTGTGCAGGTAACTACAAAAGCACAGGGAAGGGCAGCCATCTCTCTCTTTTTTGACCACATGCATCGAAGAAGCAACATCTGCTTAGCCAAAGATGCCCTCTTGGCTTCCAGCTAAGAGAGGACCAAGGGACTGTCTTCTTATGAAATAGTTTCTAGATATATGTTACTTTTCTAAGCTAAGTCTGCCTTCTGGGATCCTATTGTGAACAGAATGATATGTGAGTAAACTCTTTTTATACTTTTATAGAAGACTGTGTCGTGTCTTATCTTTTATGAGGGAATAAGGGGGAAATACCAGAACTTCAGCGAGCCTGAGCAAACGCATCCGCTGCAAGTTTGAAAAGGGGAATGTTAGGGTTTATTCACGAGGATTCGAACCGCCAACCTTCTGATCGGCAAGTCCTAGGCTCTGTACAAATTTATTAGCCCTGCAGGAGCCACTAAGACTCTTCTATTGGTTTCAAGATAAACAATTGCAATATACAAATAACACACTAGAAAGCGTGATGGCAAGCTGTGGGTCATTATTTTCTTTTCACATGATTGCTCCCTCCGTCGCAACAAATTGCAGCACAGAAGCAGACCTGGCCCTTGCTCTTACCCCTGGTGTGCAGGACTCCTCAGTGGGCCAAGGGTGTGGCTCAGGTGCAGAGTGAATCTGCTGTGGGACCGGCAGCGACTGGGAAGGTGTTGGGGAGCTGGTCCCAGCCGGCAGGCTCCTCTCCTTCAGCCTGGGGGGTGGCAGAGGACTGGTGGGTGCCTGTTTCTTGGCCACAGGCCGGTGCTCATGGAACGACACCTCGTAGGCCAGCCTCCCACAATGCATGGCCAGGTCATCGCTGCCCACCCGAAGCAGCACCATGATGTCACCATAGCGGTACAGGTCCTCGTCTCTGCTGGCAAAGAGATTCATCCGGGGCTGGTTGGTGCGGGGGTAGATGGCAAAGAAAGCTTCCCCGGCCCGGACACTGGTCCTCAGCGAGGAACCGCGAAGGCGCAGGGCTTCTATTCGCAGCCGGGCGTCGTGGTTTTTGTCATTTTTGCAGAAGCCTGGGTGGGTGGAGAGGGGAGAGCCCAGCGCAAACAGCTGTTAAATTGAGGTAACATACAAGCCATCCGTAGCGAATCCAACCCCTTACCTCCAATAAATAGTGCGGCAGACTCACCCCACTCACTGCCCCTATCAAATATAACAACAACAACAACAACAACAACAACAACAACAACAACAACAACAACTCTGGACGGCTTCCAACCAAATATTAAAATACAGTGGTCCGTCAAACATTAAAAGCTTCCCTAAACAGGGCTGCCTTCAGATGTCTTCTAAAAGTCTGGTACTTATTTTTCTCTTTGACATCTGGTGGGAAGGTGTTCCACAGGGCAGGCACCACCACCGAGAAGGCCCTCTGCCTGGTTCCCTGTAACTTGCCTTCTCACAGCGAGGGAACCGCCAGAAGGCCCTCGGAGCTGGACCTCAGTGTCTGGGTGGAACGATGGAGGTGGAGACAGACAGGGTTTTTTTCCTGGGGGCACGCAGGGGGACACATACCCCTAAACATTTTGTGAATCTAAGCTTGGCCTCATTGAGGGGCAGTACCTCAATATGAGTAAGAAAATGAGATTACCCCTGAACATTTTTTTTTAGAAAAAAAGCACTGCCTACAGATATCAGGCAGGCGCCTCCTAAAAACATTTTTTATCCAGGCAAGGCTGCTCAGATGTTTAGAAAGTTGACACGAGTCTTAAGACTCAGCAATACAGCTGAAATAAAACGTTTGAAGTGTGTTGTAAAGCGCATTGTGTAAATATGACACTAGATGGCAATGGTGAGCTATGGCAAATTCAATATATATATTTTTTCGAAAACTTTTTTTTAAAAAAAGCAATTTTGCAACATTTTTATGTGTCTAGATTCCACCCAAATCTGTTTCTAGTCTATTTTAACTTTTCAATCATGTTAAACCATCGTTACATTTTCTTAGTGATAATACCAGTGCTTTATCTTTTTTGTAAACTGCTTTGTATAAATTTTACTAAATGAGTAAATGTTTTAAAAGGGACATCAAAGGTCGTCTAGTCCACCCCCTGCCCATGCAGGAATCTCACTACTGTGACAGTGGGTTAGGGCGAGATCTGATCCTCCAGATCTCTCCTAGGTGGCGAAGGACTCATCCATGTTCTTTGCAGATGACACCAAACTGGGAGGGGTGGCTAACACCCCAGAGGACAGGATCACACTTCAAAACGACCTTGACAGATTAGAGAACTGGGCCAAAACAAACAAGATGAATTTTAACAGGGAGAAATGTAAAGTACTGCACTTGGGCAAAAAAAATGAGAGGCACAAATACAAGATGGGTGACAGCTGGCTTGAGAGCAGTACATGTGAAAAGGATCTAGGAGTCTTGGTTGACCACAAACTTGACATGAGCCAACAGTGTGACGCGGCAGCTAAAAAAGCCAATGCAATTCTGGGCTGCATCAATAGGAGTATAGCATCTAGATCAAGGGAAGTAATAGTGCCACTGTATTCTGCTCTGGTCAGACCTCACCTGGAGTACTGTGTCCAGTTCTGGGCACCACAGTTCAAGAAGGACACTGACAAACTGGATCGTGTCCAGAGGAGGGCAACCAAAATGGTCAAAGGCCTGGAAACGATGCCTTATGAGGAAGGGCTAAGGGAGCTGGGCATGTTTAGCCTGGAGAAGAGGAGGTTAAGGGGTGATATGATAGCCATGTTCAAATATATAAAAGGATGTCACATAGAGGAGGGAGAAAGGTTGTTTTCTGCTGCTCCAGAGAAGCGGACACGGAGCAATGGATCCAAACTACAAGAAAGAAGATTCCACCTAAACATTAGGAAGAACTTCCTGACAGTAAGAGCTGTTCGACAGTGGAATTTGCTGCCAAGGAGTGTGGTGGAGTCTCCTTCTTTGGAGGTCTTTAAGCAGAGGCTTGACAACCATATGTCAGGAGTGCTCTGATGGTGTTTCCTGCTTGGCAGGGGGTTGGACTCCATGGCCCTTGTGGTCTCTTCCAACTCTATGATTCTATTCTATGATTCTATGATTCCTGCTTCCCATCCACCCTGACTTCTTACCTCTGGGCAAGGTGAAAAGGAACTGCCTCTTCTCAAACGCATAGACTTCATTCAGGTTGCTTTGCTCGACAATGTCGGTCGTGGCCGTGTTGGTGTAAAGGGGGTCCCCCTCGTTCACCCGCAGCTGCACCCCAGCGCCAGATCCCTCCAGCAGTGGATTCTCCACCGTGAGCCTCAGAGCATACCTCCCGGCCTCATTGAACTGCACGCTCACCAGCTCAAAGTCCAAGTCTAGGACCTTCTCCTCGGCCTTCAGCCGTGACTTCTGCAAAGTCAGAGGGACGCGGGGCTCCGCTGCCTTGCCAGCCATGGCTCGCCAAAGCCGCAGGATGAAAAATGTCAGCGTAGCCGTGAGGAATCCAGAGACTGCTAGCAGTCGCTTGGATGTGGCCCACTAGTAACACTGCCTCTGTGCTCCTCCATGGATCAGTCCTTCCTTTGACCATGTAGATGGCACCATCATTGAAAAGCTGCTATTGTCTCATGTGGGGCAGGTACCATCAGCAAGGTCTGCCACAGCTCAGCGAAAGGGGCTTTCTCCAAAGCAGATTTCCTCTATTGCCCCAAACGGGCCCTAAAATTTCCTCCGGTTTCCTTCTTCATGTGCTTCATGCTCCATGCTGTATTCACAGCCCATTCGCTGAAAACTTGTGCGTTCAAGGAAAAGAAAAACCACAATGTCAACCCTGGCTGGGGAGCAGTTTAAGAAAGCTGTTGCTCCTTCAGCAGCCGTGAAAAGCTCTCTGCAATTGGAGCCGCTGAAAAGAAGAAACCTGTCCAACCAATTTCACAGGTGGGAGATGGCAGAGAGAAGTTTGTTTGGATGGAGCCGTGGCAACTCAGTGCAGAAGTGTTGCTTGCCTTCAGGTAAACAATGGTTGTCGTGCGTAGCAAGCGAGGGTGAGGTCAGCGAGATATCAAAGATTTAAAAAATCAGTGTGCACACAGAGCAGCTACTAAATCTACTACGGCTCATAACTTTATTTCATTCTTACATTATGTAGAAAGACAGAGAACCCACTCAGTGTTAAAGCTTAACACTATTGTAGCTGTTTTTAATTTGCATGGGTATTTTGCTGCTGTCGTTTTTTATTGAGGGAGGGGATATGTGTTTGGGAGGAGAGGAGTTGAGGAGAGGAGGGGGGTCCCAATTGCAGCGGTTCAGGGTAGGGGGAGTTAAGGTGTGGGAGGTGGGCAGGTCAGATAAGGGGCACACAGCTCTGGGTCGTGTGACAGCCCCTCCTCCAACCTGGAGAGTCCTCTTTGTATCCTTCTGAAATTGTGGCACCCAATTAGTAGGACTCAAGGATGTGGACAAGGTGCTCAGATCAGTCAGGGTGACCACTTGTATTCTGGACCCTTGTCCCTCTTGGCTGATAAAAACCAGCAGGGAGGGGACAGCCAGCTGGGCCAGGGAGGTGGTTAATGCCTGCCTGCGAGAGAGGGTGGTCCCTGTCTGTTTGAGGCAGTGGTAAGAAACCACCCATGGATTTGGAAAAATCTAAACAATTACCAGCCAATTGCCCATCTCCCCTTCTTGGCGCAGGGCCTTAAATGGGTAGTCATAGACCAAATCCAGGTGCCTTTGAAGTTACGGTACTATGTTAAAGGTGCTACTAAAGGTAAAGGACCCCTGACAATTAAGTCCAGTCGCGAATGACTCTGGGGTTGCGCGCTCACCTTGCTTTACTCGCCGAGGGAGCTGACGTTTGTCCGCAGGTGGTTTTTCCGGGTCATGTGGCCAGCATGACTAAGCCGCTTCTGGTGAACCAGAGCGCACGGAAATGCCGTTTACCTTCCCGCCACAGTGGTACCTATTTATCTACTTGCACTTTGACGTGTTTTCGGACTGCTAGGTTGGCAGGAGCAGGGACCGAGCAACAGGAGCTCACCCCATCGCAGGGATTCGAACCGCCGACCTTCCGATCGGCAAGTCCTGGGATCTGTGGTTTAACCCAAAGCACCACCCACATCCCTCGTTTATATGCTAATAGTGGTCTAAATCACGGTCTTTTCTCAGCCTAACCCACCTCACAGGGTTGTTGTGCAGATTAAATGAGGAGAAGGAGGGACCATGTACGCCTCCTTGAGCTCCTTGAAGGAAGAGATGGACAAAAACACAGTAAATGAATAAGTGAATGAATAACTCCCTCCACACTTATAGGCCAGAGGGATTAAGAATAGAACAGAGGGATGGACAAAATCCTTGTGGGCAGAAGGGCTTCTCTGCTGCCTTCCTAGACCAGCCGCAGAGGAGGAGAATCACAGGGCTGCTTGTTTTCAATTTTCTGATCCCTGGGCTGGCCCCAAGCCAAGCCCTTTTAGCCGTGAAGGGGATAAAGTTCTTTGCCTGGAGGAGATCCTTCACTCTCTGCCCGCCAGCTGAACTTTGCCTCCCAAGTGTGCCTCCCTGGGGCTGCATCTCTCCAGGGATCCCCTGGTCAGATGAGGGGAGACTTGGGCTCAGCTGGGCTTTGCAGAGTTCCCTTGCCTCTCAAGGCTGAACCCCAGGCAATGAGCTCTTAAGGAAAACAGGTTCCAAGGGGGCACCTCTGGGGAGGAAGGGGGGAAATCAGCAGATTTTGCATGTCTTTGAACAATCTGGACTCCTCTCATCAAGTTGTTTTGTCTACCTACTGGGGAGAAGTTAGCCTTCTCTCTCTGCTAGCCTGCCTTTGGAGATCTTGATTGCAAACAAGGTAATATTCTGTTTTACCTGCTCTGCCTTCAAACCATCTTATTTCCTTTACCAATGAACTTCAGGCTGGCCATGCGTTAAACAGTTAGCCTTTTAAAAAAGCCGCAAAAAAAGTTCTATGTAACCACCGTACTGAACAGTAACGTTTAAAATCCCCAGTTATTCAACCTGTGGGGATTGTTGTACAGTACAAAGAAAGCTGGCCGCTTTCTTTCTTATGAAATCAGCATTCCTGGTGATCCAAAGTACAAAAGTTTTGTTTTCAAATCCTCTTTAGAATTTGTCTTAATTAGAACCAGGAAGTATTATATGAATTCTTTCCTGTTAAGAAGTCTCTCTCTCTCTCTCTCTCTCTCTCTCTCTCTCTCTCTCTCTCTCTCTCTCTCTCTCTCTCTCTCTCTGTGTGTGTGTGTGTGTGTGTGTGTGTGGTGTTTTTGTGTGTGTGTGTGTGTGTGTGTGAGCGAGAGAGATTGAGAGAGATAGAGAGAGAGAATAAAACAAGAATTGTAACTTTTTCTGTCCAGTATAATTTAATTTCTGGAGTTCCTGAGTTTTTCTCTTACGCATTTGCTGGGATTTATGTGTAGTTGCTGAAATTTAAATCTTCAAACATATTAAAAATTGGATGCTTTGTTTAGAGCTCTGCCAATTTCCACTTAACCCCAAGCTGTCATTATCAATGACTACTCTCCAGAGTAAAGTTTCAAAGGCATTCAGGAATATTTATGGGAAAGTTGGGGGAGCTTTCGCTTGAACAAAGACATGTTCGTTGGCAGGACTTCAAAATAGGTGAAGCATCTGATTTTAACATGGGCTTGTTTTCTTGTTTTAAAAAAGAATTGTTTATGATGCTTGTATTTCAGATTTGCTAACCAATACAAAGTGGATATAAATTATATTGTAATGTATTTTTTAAAATAAAATGAGCTCTTCAGTCACCGTGATTTCCTCCATTTCCCATTCATCCCAATGGAAGCTTCTCCCCCCCCCCCCCATGCAAAGGGGGCCTGATCTGAATCTGAATCTTGGCATGAGAGGTTGGGGGCTTTAGCTCTTTGTCGCTTCTGTTGTGGTCCTGATCCATATTGGGCCCCTGCACTTGCTATTTGCAGCAGCTTCTATTGGAGCGAATGGCAAAAGGAGTACTTTATTATTATCTGTTAGATTTCTTCCCTTTCACCTGAAGGTCCCAGGGCTGTTTACAACCACAGAAAATCAACCGAAATACTTTACAGTCAAACAATAGTGTGAGTCTCAAGTATCAAAGGCAGGGTCCATCGCTGTTAGGTGATGTAAGAGCAAAAGGTTAAATGCTCCACATTTGCAATTTACTTTCAAAAAACCTGTTCATGCATTTAGCAATTGCGTGGATGGCGTCTCATCTAATTTCATTCTAAATCTGTATTTTTGTTGCTCTCGAGTTACTCTGCATTTACTCTGGGTCCTCTAGAGCCAGAGCTTTAATATTATTATTATTGTGTGTTCAGGGTTGAAGCACAGACAGCCTTCGCCAGTGGCCGTGGTTTTGTTAAGCAACCTCCTTGTCCAGGAAGGGCTGAACTCCAAACTCTCTTCCTACTCGGGACAGGACTCCCACCAAGCAGAGATTAAACCCGAATCACTGTGGGAAGGCTGTGATTCTTGTTTGGTTGACCTCTCCTCTTGGTGGGGGCCCCCTGAAGATTAGTGAACCAGCCTTCATCACCCACCCTGTCCATTCCTTTGATGTACCCTAAGCATATTAAAGGCCTTCCCTCTGCACCCAGAGGTTAAACACTCTAAGCCTTGATGCAAAGCCTCCAACATTTCTCTGATGAAAATAAGGGCATCCTATTTGCTGTGGGTTAAACCACAGAGCCTAGGACTTGCCGATCAGAAGGTCAGCGGTTCAAATCCCCGCGACGGGGTGAGCTCCCGTTGCTCGGTCCCTGCTCCTGCCCACCTAGCAGTTCGAAAGCACGTCAAAGTGCAGGTAGACAAATAGGTACCGCTCCGGCGGGAAGGTAAAGGGCGTTTCCGTGCGCTGCTGTGGTTTGCCAGAAGCGGCTTAGTCATGCTGGCCACATGACCCGGAATCTGTACGCCGGCTCCCTTGGCCAGTAAAGTGAGATGACCGCCACATCCCCAGAGTCGGTCACGACTGGACCTAATGGTCAGGGGTCCCTTTACCTTTACCTATTCCATAATAATACTACTAATAATACTAATACTACTACTACTAATATTTTTATTTATACCCCACCCATCTGGGGCTGGTTGCCCCAGCCACTCTGGGCAGCTTCCAGCACACACACACACACAAACACACACAAACACACACACACACACCATTTAGAAGACTTCTCTATACAGGGCTGCCTTTGGATAGGCCATATTTCAAGGAGTGAAAATCCAGACAGAAAAGTTGTTGATATTCTTTTGGGAAAGTTATTGAGCTATTTTTAAGGGAAATCGCCAGAAACAACACTGCCGACATGGGTTGCCATACATGCGGATTTTCCTGGATGTCAGCGATTTACGCTCACACACTGTTTCCGACAGCCGATGGCCAGATATGTCCAGGAAATTCTGGACATATGGCAACACTGCTTCAGATGTCTTCTTAACCTATCTCCTTGGCTTGAGGGCGCATAACTGAGGTCAGCTCACAGCCATTGATGAATTTTTGCTAAATAAACAGTGAGGGCTGCACTAATCTCCATGACAACAACAACAAGATGATGCAGATATGGCGGATTTGAGTGGGCAGGTTATGGCAAGACTTTTCTTCTGCAATGTGGATGACAAGCCGCAGTCCAACAGGTGAACCTTTTCCCAATATGACGATGCAGTTCTTTCTCCCCCCCCATTTTTTTTATTCATTTTATAACATAACTAAACAACACAAACAGAAAAATAAACAATACAAACACATTCTTGTCTTATCCTTATTTTTTCTAAACATTGTTAGATGAGCTTCCCCAAGTCCCCCTATCTGATTTTCATTTTACCTCATCTTTAGCAGTTTACATATATCATCATTTTTAACCATTTTTTTATCACGCTTACTTTTACCATAAAAATCTTCACATTTTATCACTTACAAATAATACTATTTTAAAATGCACTATCTTCTACTTCTAACCCTGCAGCCTATATCCACTTCCAAGGCTATTCTGAAATTTAAATATTAACATGTTTTTTCAGATATTCTTTAAACTTCTTCCAATCTTCTTCCACCGTCTCTTCTCTCTGGTCTCGGATTCTCCCAGTCAGTTTGGCAAGTTCCATATAGTCTATCATCTTCACCTGCCATAATATGACGATGCAGTTCTGAAGGGGTGAGGAGGAATTGGGCCTTTTTGCTTGGCCTGCTATCCCTGTTCTCAGAGTGGTTGTGGGAAACCAGCCAGCAGGACCCAAACACAAGAACCAACCCCCAGACGCATTGCTGCCTCCCACTGCAAAGATAGAGCATAGCCATTGTGGCTAGGAGTCATCCATAGCCCTCTTCTCCATTCATTTGCTGAATTGTCTTTTAGGTTGGTCCCCATCACTGCCTAGTTCCATAGCTCAACTATGCACTGCTTGAAGAAGTGGTGTTTTTTGCTTCTACTACTTCTGGCCTGGGCCCCCCGAAATGTTGTTTGGCCTTTGGGCCTCTGCTCTGTCAGAATTTCAGGCTTCCTTCTTTCCCAGCTGAAATATACTCGGAGTCGAGAGTGGATTTCATGGTCTTTATTCAGCTCATAGTGGTGAGGAGGAATGGAAGTTCCCCCACAATATCTGCTTTATGTACATTATTTACATCATGGGCTGCACATGATTGGCTAATTCCGGAATTCTCCTGTAGGCCAATCAGGTTGTGGATTCACTTCCACCTGGAGCTGGATTAGGTGGCTCCTGCAGACCAATCATACTGCTTCATTGTTCTATGACCAATCAGACTGCTGCATTTTGGATCCTATTCAACTCAGTACATAACACCAGCCCTACTTGGAGAAGCCAGAGATTGAGCCTCCATCCATCTGCGCATAAAGCATGAGCTCTGCCCCCAACCATGTGGCAAGGTGAGGCAACTGCCTCAGGCATCATAATTCACCAAGGCAGCAGATCCCCATGTCGATTCTTCTTCCCGCCCTTGTTCCTGATGTAGATCTTCCCTCACCCCTTCTTCTCTGCCGGGGAAGCTGATGCCATGCTTCTCCCCCCCCCCCGAGCCCCAGCCCCCAGCCCCTGGGAGTAGTGAGATAAGGGACAAGGCCTTTTTGACACGAGGAAATAGCAGCAGATAATGGCCAAGGCTCCAATACCACAAGAACACAGAGATAGGGCCCTATCGCAATCCCACTGCAGGCCACAACATGTTCTTAACAGGAAGCTTCCCAGACTCAAGACAGGCTGCAAAACTGCTGCTTGCAATATGATTCATTATTGAATCATTTTGATGGTGACCATCTCCTCTTACTGAGGTTGGGGGCAGAGTGATGACCTCCAGATGTAAATGGACTGCAGCTGAAACATCATCCCTGACCATTGGCTGTCCTTGCCGGGCTGATGGGAGTTGGAACTGAACATCTGGAGAACATCACAGCAACTGCTCTTAATCTAGGTCAGGCGAGCAAGGTGTTGGGTTGGCAAGGTTTTGCAGCCTGTTCAGTCATCCAATGGCTTTGGGAGCCATTGATTCCACTAGGATTGTTCCTCCTGTCCACCTTTCACCTGTTCAGCAGGAGAAGATGCCAGGAAGACTCCACTGGCGGTGATGCTTTCATCTTCAAGCAATTCTTGATCAACCTTCATGAACCCAGCAGGGCATAATGCTTGTTTGTTTGGGTCTCATATAAGCCACTGTTCTTTGCCCCCCAGCCCCCATCCCATTTGTTAGACTCTTGAAAACATCTTGGTCACAGGGAAGAAAGCTGTTTAAATCAAGAGTTTGGTTTACCT